>NC_133524.1:45293500-45937750 GCF_049354715.1 Callithrix jacchus | reverse complement strand
TACCAACTGGCTTATCTCAGGAATTCTTAAATATCGGTTCTCTTCACTGCTCTTCCTTATTAATTCTCCTGATCTGTAATATTTTGATTCTTCCACTCCCCTCTAAACCCACTATTATTGTCAAGACACACCACCCGAACTGGACAACGACTATTTCTTGCTTAATGTAAACCAGCAGTTAGGCCTACTTTACAATCAAATCATTTCATTCACTACGTATCAGTGTGCTGTCTCCAGTTTTTCCAAGTCTATTCCTTGAGGCCTGTGTTTTTCTTCCATGTTTAATATCCTAAAATAATAAAGCAAAAGGTTTAAATTTAATAGATGTTTACTGGTGTCATCATGTTTACAGTTAATTGATGGGACTTCTTTACCATCAGTTCTTCTCATCTAACACAAAACACATTATTTGAGTATATAAGTTCATTTCCTTCTCTAGACTTTTACCCATGTTCCTCTCTTGTGTGAGTCTTCAGTTTTCTCCATCACAAAAAAAAAATCTAAGTAAATAAATGAGAAATAAAACCACTGGGGGAGGGGGAGAAGGAAGTAGGTGAGTTGGATTTGGAGTTAAGAGTTTAGAATTAGAGTTGGGGAGGTGGGGATAGAGAAAATAGGTAACACTCAGACTACATTCTAATTTTGGTCATCAGCTTACTGCATTGATATTTCACCAAAATGGAGGTGGCCAGAACATGATCTCTGTAGCACAAACTAGACTAAATCATCAACACATTCAGTTTCTGCTACCCTCAGAATTCTGACTGACAGAGAATTCTAAAACATGAGAAATAGCTACCAAGAACCATAAATACTTTTATGATACAATGCCTGGAAAGGTTTACAGTTTTCAAATACTTAAAGCATATTCTTTTTTTTTTTTTTTTTTTTTTGAGACGGAGTTTCGCTCTTGTTACCCAGGCTGGAGTGCAATGGCACGATCTCGGCTCACCGCAACCTCCGCCTCCTGGGTTCAGGCAATTTTCCTGCCTCAGCCTCCTGAGTAGCTGGGATTACAGGCACGTGCCACCGTGCCCAACTAATTTTTTTCGTATTTTTAGTAGAGACGGGGTTTTACCGTGTTGACCAGGATAGTCTCGATCTCTTTTTTTTTTTTTTTGAGACAGAGTTTCACTCTTGTTACCCAGGCTGGAGTGCAATGGCGCGATCTCGGCTCACCACAACCTCCGCCTCCTGGGTTCAGGCAATTCTCCTGCCTCAGCCTCCTGAGTAGCTGGGATTACAGGCACGCACCACTGTGCCCAGCTAATTTTTTGTATTTTTAGTAGAGACGGGGTTTCACCATGTTGACCAGGATGGTCTCCATCTCTCAACCTCGTGATTCACCCGCCTCGGCCTCCCAAAGTGCTGGGATTACAGGCGTGAGACACCGCACCCGGTCTAGTCTCGATCTCTTGACCTCATGATCCACCCGCCGCCTTGGCCTCCCAAAGTGCAGGGATTACAGGCATGAGCCACAGTGCCCAGCCCTAAAGCATATTCTCTAATGAAATAAAAGACATACATACTGCTCTGCATGGTATCACTGGCATTTTTCTTAAAATCTGAAAAATGTAGTTTTTATATCACCAAAATAATTTCTATAGATTTTCAGTTTAAAGATTTTTTTATTTAATGTTTGCCACTGTTAACAACTTTAAAAAGAAAATGATATAAAGCTAAAACCTCAATAACATTACCTACAAAAAACATACACATGTGCTAAATATATTTCATAATGGTCATTTTTAATAAGATTTCTAAAGCCTTCTCTAGAACTATAGCAAAAATAATAATATTAACATTCTTAGCAGAGTTTCAGCACATTTGGAAAGACACATAATAAAACTAAGTTCTCTGAGGCTAATAAGCTGAATCAGAGATTTCTCATAGAGATATATAAAGGGATAAATCAACTAATTCTACAAATTTTCATTTAATAAAAGAATATTTTAGCTCTGATTCAGTTATAACACATACACACACAACACAGATATACATACATGTTAGTAAATTTAGAGGTTATTTCTAAATAAAACAATTAGATTTGATGAAGTAAGAGACAGGTAAGATTTTAAAAGGTGAAGATGAAAGAAGGCAGATTAAACAGTAAATGGCACAAAGTCAAACCCAGGTAAAAAAAAAATGCTTAAGATGTTTTCAGGGAAACGTTAATACAGTGTGACTGGCACAAAGAATCTATTAATATTCAGGAGAGCAGTAGGCTAGAAGGATCATCTGAGGCTGAAACAGAAACGACCGTAAATGAGATGCTAAATTAGAAATATCGTACCCTGGATTATTCACACTGACAGTTGCTAATATATCACCTGTCCTGGTTCTTTTCCCCTCACTACCCACTCTTCTTTTCATCACTTCAGGAGTGGGATTATTTTTTTTCCCTACCCTATTGCAAGATTCATGTTTTTATTCATAATTTCCCTGAAGCCTAATTAATTAAATCCCTTTCAAAATTTCTCTGGCCATCTACGTATCACTGTTTAAGTGTAACTTTATCAGAACTGCCTTAGTTAAATCTGCTGGTTATTTTCTGAAATAAAAGTGTATATAATAAACTCAAAACATGTTAACATCAACTGCTTAATTTTAATGGAAATATAAGAGCATATTTGAATCATGATAGCTCAAAAATATAATTAGATGTTTGCCAGGCTCCATGTTAGACAAGCCTCAGAATCAATGATATTGCCATGCATTAGGTATATGTTGCATTATTCTTTTGTTCCATCAAAAAGCCATAAGAACTATTCTTTTTCTTTACTGTACCCAAAGAAGTGACTCTACAGGAGAGCAGAAATTCCTATACCTCTAAGAACACTTGTGACTAGTACAGTGCTATGGAAATGAATCCTACAGAAACTTTACACCAGGCTTGGTGGTTCACACCTGTAATCCCAGCACTTTGGGAGGCCAATGCAGGATTGCTTGAGCCCGGGGTTCAAGACCAGCCTGGGCAACACAGTGAGACCTCATCTCTACAAAAAATTAGCCAGCCACAGTGGCTCAAGTCTGTAGTCCAAGCTACTCGGGAGGCTGAAGTAGGAGGATCACTAGAGCCCCAGGAGGTTGAGGCTGCAGTGGGCTGTGATCATGCCATTGCACTCCAGCCTGGGTAACAGAGTGAGATCCTGTCTCAGAAAAAAAGAAAAAGAGGACTTTACTAGTAGTATGTTAATACTTCTGTCTTTCTAAATTCATCTTCACCTCATTCTCCTAATCCTTTTTGATGTAAAAGTAATAATTATCACATTTCCTTATTAGGCCTGTCAATTATATTTGGGGGCTTAATTTCCAAAATCCTATGCCTCTAGCACAATATCTCTTACATTTGCTGCTGTAAGACCATTCTGATATTGATCAATGGAACGAAGAAAGGTTACAGGACAGAGATAGTTAATAAGGATTCTTAGGAAGACATATTTAGAGAGATGGCTATAAGCTGTACTAGGAAGAATGATTTCTATTGTGCTGTCAAAAGACTTTTTTTCCCTCAACTATCTTTTCTTAGTCTAACTTTCCCTTTCTTTCTATTTCACTTACTCTCACCCTAGGATATAGGTTTCTTTCCAAAGGCAAGGAGCTCAGTCCAAGGTATCCCCTAGCAATTAGCCACCTTAACAAATAAGAACAAGTGAACGCAGGGGCAAGCATCCATGCACGTGTAAAGGAATGGCCTTTTAAAGACTGGTTTCTAGCACTCTGCTGCATATATTTTACACTCTGCTTCTATGTCTTCCTTTATCCGTCTGGACATCTTTTAAGTTTGGTCCCAGATTACTAAGATACCAGCATAGTTGTTACCATAAGTCCAGTGAAGATGGAACAGTTGTTCTAATGTACTACTTGACATGGGCTCCTCTGTCTAAGAAGAGGCTACAACTGATACTGAAAAAACTGACCAAATAATTGAACTATCTAGAGACTGACCAATAAAATCAACTCTGAAAGAAAATACAGGTAGCATAACATGACAATAAGTTAACAGTAATACTACAGTTAATAAAATTGCTCTCAATATTTTAAGTCACCAACTCAGACACACGTTGGTTACATACATTATCATCAAATGCCAACAGACACCATTAGCAAATTTTACTTAAATTATAAATGTACCAGAGATACAACACTCTGAAACATCATAGGCCGATTCTTCATGCTGACAATCCAAAACAAAAACCCATACTCATCCCTAGAAAGATTTCTCAATAAATCCCAGAGCACCTGACATGTAACTAAAAAAATTCCTGATCCCAGTAATCAACAGGTATCTACAAATAAAACAAAAAAGTAGTTTTAACCTAAACAAGCACCTATCAATTAAGGCTGTACCCTAAAACTATCACCAAGCACCTACTGCATACTTTCTAATTTTATAGCTGTTAAAGAAATAGCAAGTTAAAGCAGAAACGTGAGGCACAGTTTGTGAAAAAAACACTTGATTAGCAAGAAAAAAACACAGCCAGAGTGAATTCATAAGATAGGGTGTGAGATGTATCATTTTAGGAAGCAGCTATAAGAATTAAAACTCAAGACATGTGAAAGTGATGGAAACCAGGACAGGATCAATAGGGCAAGGGGCACTTTTTAATTCAGACATTGCACTGTCCTTATATCATTCTGTTTCATTTCTTAGGTCAACTAAAAAATATAGAAATCATATATAGATAAGGAATCACAGCTACAAGCCTGCTAACTTAACATGGCCACATGCTTATTAAAGCAATCAACATGTGAACTACAGACAGGTTCACCTCACTACTAATTTTATGTTCTTCTCTTCAGTACATAGAGAGGCTTACAAGTTACCACAGGTATGTGAAAACTGGCTGGTATGGGGTAGAACTGAAGAGTTCCTCCCCTCAGATTTCACATAAATTATTTCTAGCTGATGTAAAGATTAAATCAATGTGCTCAAGTGAACAACGACAAATACTGATTAAATAACCACCTATCAATCTTAAAACCTGGGGACAGAGTACAATAAAATATTTGATTGGAGATTATGAGCATAAGCTTGCTTCTACCATTCACCAGTGATGTAATACTGACTTAACACTTACACACACACACACACACACACACACACACACCCTCACTTTCTCCATCTACAAAACTAAAAGGGAAAAACTAAATTATCTCTAAGACTACTTCTATTTCTAAAAATTTAGAATTCTGAATTCTATATGTAGGATATTAAAGAAACTAAAAGATTTTAAAACAGTCCTAATCTATCTTTGGTTTTACATACAATACACTGAACATGAAGTTAGGAAGCTTTATTTAGGATTAAGCAAAGGATAATTTAAGAGAATAAAATTACAAAGCTTCTTCATAAAGATCAAATATACTTTTGTGAGATTTACAAAGAAAATCAGTGATGTGAATCATTATAATACACTATATACACACAGATATTCTCTAACAAAGCAGTGCTTCCACACATGATCAAAAGCCAATAAGACCAAAAGCTAAGAGGGAAGAAAAAGGATACTAGGAAAACCATCCATGTATAAAGTCTCCTCTTCAGGGAAACCATGTAAAATCATTGTCAATGCATATGTATATGTTGTGTGATAAATATTTAGGGTGCCCAACAGGTATATGACAGAGTTGTAACATTTTGCCAAATACTCAATCCTTCCTTTGGACTCCCACAGAATTCACTCCTGAGCTTAAAATTCTGGAGCACAGAAGGACTCTGAAAAGGTGAGATACACTAAAAATAAAAAATATCGCCAGGTATAGTGGCTCACACTTGTAATCCTAGCACTTTGGGAGGTTGAGGTGGGAGGATCATTTGAGGTCAAAAGTTTGAGATCAGCCTGGCCAACATGGTGAAACCCCATCTCTACTAAAAATACAGAAACATTAGCCAGGCATGGTGATGGGTGCCTGTAATCCCAGCTACTCAGGAGGTTGAAGCAGGAGAATCACTTGAACCTGGGGAGCAGAGGTTACAGTGAGCTAAGATTGTGTCACTGCACTCTAGCCGGGGCGTGAGAGAGACTCAAAAAGGAAAAAAAGTCTACATTGGGTTTACATTTTATAAAATGTACAATATCTCATTTCATCATCAAAACTCTACAAGAAATGCATGTGACTGTTGTGTAGTTTTGTTTTTTAAACAAATGAGGAGGCTGGGCAGTGGCTCATGCCTGTAAAATCTCAACACTTTGACAGGCCAAGGTGGCAGCATGCCTTGAGGCCACGAGTTCAAGACCAGAATGGGCAGCACAGGGAGGCCCCATCTGTACAAATAAAAATAAATTCACTGGGCATGGTGGCATGTGCCTGTGGTCCTATCTACTTGGGAGGCTAAGATGGAAGGATTCCTTGAACACATTAGGTTGAGGCTGCAGGGAGCTGCAACCACACCACTGCATTCTAGACTGGGCAACAGAATGAGACCCTGTCTCAAAAATAAATAAAATAAAAGTAAGTAAAAACTAATGAGGAAACAGACTTAGAGAAGTTATTTAACTCAAGATCAAACTAAGTGGCAATGCTGTGACCACAATACCAATCTTCCAATTAAAACTATTTTTTTTTTCTGTTAGCGCATACTATTGTCTGGTAAAAGGAAAAACAAAGGGGCAAAGGCCATAACATAACAGGGTACTATACTTTACAGTTTAGAAAATCTTATGTATTATTATATTTAATCTCCAACTCTGAAGTGGTGGTACTATTGTTTTACAGAGAACTGAGAGTTTATGATCTGGTGTCCAGTTACTAAATATTGGAAAGTGCTATTTGTTATGTGGTAGGGAGAAGCAGTCAATCTTGTCTTGAAGTCTATAAACTAGCCATCATAGATCATTTACCCACATATCTTGACATCAGAGATCACAGTCATCCACCAGTTCAAATAACCTGGGGAATACCAGTCCATAATGAATGACTGAGAAATTCCAAAAAGCTTTCTAATCTAAGTCTTCTTCAACAGTATCTTATACTAGATCCTTTTAGGAAAACATACAACTCTAAAAATCTAAGGTGAGCCAACACCCTTGAAGGAACAATTTAATCATTTTAAGAGATTGCTGAAAAGTGTAGGTTTAACAACACTCTATTTTTTATTTATTACACACACACACACACACACACACACAGATCAAGCACAAACAAAACAAGAAAACAAGCCATTTACTGAAAACAACTGGAATTACTGGTTTCATGTCAACTTACCACTGAAACGCATTATAATGGAAGTAGACCAAACCAAGACCATATAAAAAGGCAGCATTCTGTAAAGGAAGGGAAAAAGATTTTTAAGAAAAATACTTCTATCTACCATATAAGATGTTATTACTGTAAAATACGGTATCCAAGATGCTTTAAGTCTTAAAACTCTATCATGTATTATAATATATTTGCAATATATTTTTAAAACACTAAAATAACAGTGATCAGATGACACAGATTCCAATCAACTTAAGAGAGGTATACCAGCTTCTAGTTAATCAAACCAGCCCTGAAATAAAAATACTAGCAGAAATTCTATGGACAAATCTAAAATTAAAAATCTATTCTTCAGGACTATGAAAGTGCTCAGTCTATGTTATCCTATTCTCTCTTGCTATAGCTACATTCTTTCTCTGGTTCTTTCTGCTTCTTAAATTGGATTTTATTTTCTATTTAGTATTGCCAGGAAGGTAATCAGAAGTCAAAGGAAATGCACAATATAAACCTAAAACACATTTTAGAATTTAAGAAAAATTGTGTCATGCCAATCATCACCTAGGCCTTAACACTTTAAGCTTTAAATGTCATTGATTCCTTTTGCAGTATGAAACAGACATGCGTCAACACTTAACTCTGACCTCTGGACTCCAACGAGGAACCAGGTATTTATATAATTTATATAACTGTTTCTTTCTTTCTTTTTAAGAGACAAAATCTCACTCTGTTGCCCCAACGCAATCACAGCTCACTGCAGCCTCAACCTCCTGGGCTCAAGCAATCTTCCCACCTCAGCCTCCCAAGTAGCTGAGATTAAAGGCATGTGACACCACACCCAGCTCCTACTCCCTATTTTCAAAAAGGGTAAATGTTCGAGTACCTAGTATATGTTTTATCAATAACCAAGCAAATCTATTTTAGTAAATCTTCCCTATTAAAAAAAGGTAAAGCTTTCATACTGATCTGTTTGAACAAATTTCTTCTTCTAAATTATAAATTTCAAATTACAAATATGTCTCTGAATTCTAAAAGTTCAAAATTTTTAAACTATTATTAAAATGCTTGTCCCACTGCCTTGAGTTGCATCTCCCAAGAAACAGACTCTGAGATAAAAGTTTTTGTGCAAGTAGTTTATTTGAGAAGTACTCTAGGAAATACCTTTAATGAAGTAAAGGATGCCAATAAAGGATGCATTATGGAGCTGATTATGACTCTAGGCAACTGGGACTCAAGCTGGGAGAACGTATGGAACATTTCTCAGAGTCATCTTGTCTTTAAGTATGAAGGAACTCGGGTAATTATACCACAACCTCTGTAATTCATTATTTAAGGAAAAAGAATCAATGATGTTTAAAGCCCAAAATGTAAACAGCTTGTCAGAGGTATTTGAACCAGAAGAACTCCATCTTCAATAAGGGCTGGGTAAAATAAGGTTGTGACCTACTGAGCTGCATTCCCAGGAGGTTGGGCATTCTTGTCACAGGATGAGACTGGAGGTCAGCACAAGATACAGGTCACAAGGACCTTGCTGATAAAAACAAGTTGCATTTAAAAAGCTAGCCAGAAGCCACCAAAACCCAGATGGCAACAAAAGTGATCTCTGGTCATCCTCAATGCTCATTATACACTAATTATGCATTAATATACTAAAAGACACTTCTACCAGTGCTATGACAACATCAGAACCCTATAAGGTCTAAAAAAAGGAGGAACTCTCAGTTCCAGGAATTGCCCACTGCTTTCCTGGAAAATTAATGAATAATTCACCTTTTGGTATTTAATCCCCACCACTCTATAAATTCTATCTATCATTCAAGATCCATTTAAATGCCACCTTCCCCATGAAAACTTTGTTTCCTGTCCCACCTCAAACTAGAGGTGATTTTTCCAACCTCTAAATTTGGTCTTAGTGCTCTATCATCTGACACTATTATGTAACAAGAAAGAACTTGGTTTTATGCAAAATCTAACATCAACTCTTTCAAAAGGTTCTAGAAAACCCTATGAAGTGGTAGAGGGTTTCATTTATAGAATGAAGAAACTGTGGATCAGAAAATAAATTTAATCAAGAAGACAGGTACTAAGTAGCAGAAATAGGAACTGAAGCTAGGTCAGTCTCCAGAGCTCACTCTTAACTATTACACTATATATTTGTTATTTATGTATTGACTAAACTCCATCCTATCAAACGAAAGTGCCACAAAGGCAGGAATGATCACTGCCTATATTCCTAGTTATCACCTAGCACAGGATGCATTTCCATACAGTAGATGCCCAAAGATTTACTAGTCTAATCACCAAGTACAGGAGGACTTCAAAAAGTTCATGGGGAAAAAAAAAAACAAAATGAAAAGATAAAAATACAAATACCATTTCTCAACATAAGCTCCATCAAGTTCAAGACACTTTTGTAAGCAATGTTAACAGCCATTTAGTCCAGCTCTAAACAATTGAGGGGTCCTGAGGATTCAGCCATGTCAATGCAGTCTTTTTTACATTATTTAGTCAAGATAAAAGTGGGTGCCTTTTAAAGATTTTTAAAAGAAACAAAAAGAAGCTGGAAGAAGCCAAATCAGGACTGTAAGGTGGGTGCCTAATCATTTCCCATGAAAACTCTCAAAATATTGCCCTTGTTTGATGAGAGGAGTGAGCAGGGGCACTGCCATGGTGAGGCTTTCCTGGGCATTTTTCTGCTAAAGCTTTGGCATTCTTAAAATATACTCATAATAAGCAGAGGTTATATATCACTCTTTGGCTCTCCAGAAAGTCAACAAGCAAAATGCCTTGAGAAATCCCTAAAACCTGTTGTCATGATATGTGCTCTTCTTGACTGGTCTACTTTCACTATGACAGGACCAATTTCTACCTCTTGGTAGCCATTGCTTTGATTTGAAAGTCAGTGCTTTGTCATTAAGATCATACTGGTAAAGCCAAGTTTCAACTCCTGTTACAATCCTTTGTAAAAATGCTTCAGGATCTTTTTTTTTTTTTTTTTTTTTTGAGATGGAGTATTGCTTTGTCACCCAGGCTGGAGTGCAGTGGCACAATCTCAGCTCACTGCAACCTCCACCTCTGGGGTTCAAGCAACTCTCCTGCCTCAGTCTCCCAAGTTGCTGGGTCTACAGGTGCATGCCACCACACTCGGCTAATTTTTGTATTTTTAGAGGAGATGGAGGTTCACTATGTTGGCCAGACTTGTCTTGAACTCTGGCTTCATGTGATCCATCCGCCTCGGCCTTCCAAAGTACTGGAATTACAGGCATGAGCCACCACTCCCAGATATATTATTTTACAGAGTTTGACTCTTTTTATTGACAAAAACTTGCATATATAAGGTTCAGTCCTACCTACAGTTTCAGGATCCCACTGAAGGTCTTGGAACATATCGCTCCATAGGTAAGGGGGACAACAGTAATTAGGTTCTAAATAATAAAATTCTATGTTGTTATAACGTTACCAATTTTGGGTTGGAATGAGAATTTGATTGTAATCATCTTTGAAGACAACTGTATTTTTATGCTAGGATATTAAGAAATAAAACCATGCCAAAATACTACAAAAACATCAAATGTCTTAATCTTACTGTATTAGGACTCTGATTCCACAAACCCAGTGATACACGGTTGGGGGAAACAATCTGCTATTAACCCTCTGGGTACCTTTGTCTACGAGATCTGGGAAAGAAAGAAAAATACAATACGATAAAATAAAACAAAATAAACCCTACTGGGGAACAAAAAAAGGGGGAAGGTGGGTGTAGAATAAAGGCATGAATTTCCAAATACTTTCTTTATAATTACCTCCATCTGTTACATATACCATGAATAACTGAAATTACATGACACTTAACACTGAACAAGAAAGTCTAATGGTACTGCAGATTTTAGATAGTGGTAACAATCTCACCAGCTGACCAAGCCAAAAAGCAGTCCTACTTTTCTTCTCTCACCTCCTGCCCACCTATAAACCATGCTCCGTCTATTCACAGAGTTCATTTTACAATCTGAAAGCCTTTTAATCTACCCCTTCTCCAAGTTAGTTAGGACCTCAACTTTATATACTTGTCCTATTTCAACAGTTTTTTAACTTGTCTCCCAAACTGTAGCCTCTCTCTCCATTTCCACCTCTTTCAGTCTGCCCTCCATACCACTGCCAATGAGCTTTCAAAAACTCAAACATGGAAGTGCAAAACATGCACTTTCTATTTTAAACTCCTCTGAAGAAGAGTCCCCACAATCTAGCTTGATTTACAAGGGCCTTCATTTTATGATTCCTGCTAAAATGTTCCCAATCTCATAGCCACCACCTCAGTCAGGACAAGTAACAAGCAGATCTGTGAATAAAATACAACCTTACACATTTCTATTATTTTAATCATGTTTGCTGCTTCTGCCTAAAAAAGCCATTGCCATCTTTCCCTAACTTACTCCTTAATCAGGCAAATTTCTATCTATCCTTTAAAAAGCAACATTCACCTCTTTCTTCCAGAAGTATTATTTGACATATTCCCAAACCCAGAGTGAGTTATAGTTTCTACCACATGCTTTTGATATGGGACCGCTGGGAAGGGATGAGCGTGGTCCCTTTAAATGATATGGAATGGGGGAAAGGAAGTGCTGGGTAGACGAGGATGTGGTCCCTAGGTAGGGCTCTACCCCCACAAATCTAGGTGAGGACAAGCACTTCTGCTTTCCTGCCCAAATGCTGCGCTTTCCAAGACCACCCTGGTCTCCTATATCCCCATCCTGGGTCTATAAAAACCCAAAACTCTAGCAAGGACGAGACAGAAGCTGCTAGACGGCAACAGGAACACGTAGGTAGAAGAAGACAAGTAGCTGGACATCAAGAGGACCTCGAAGGGAGTACGCAGAAGGAAGAGCACACCGACATACGCTGGCACCTTGCAGGTCACTGACCAGCAGGACTAGGTGGAGTTCGGCCGGGACAGTCGGAGGAGAGTCGGGACCACCAAGTAGCCATCTCCCTCTGGCTCCCACATTGGCTGAGAGTTACTTCTACTCAGTAAAACTTTACACTCACTCTCCAAGCCCACGTGTGATCTGATTCTTCCAGTACACCAAGGCAAGAACCCAGGATGCAGAAAGCCTACTCTGTCCTTGCGACAAAGTAGAGGCTAACTGAGCTGGTTAACACAAGCCACCTATAGACAGCAAACTAAAAGAGCACCCGGTAACGCATGCCCACTGGGGTTTCAGCTGTAAACATTAACCCCTAGACACTGCCATGGGGTCAGGGCCCCACAACCTGCCAGTCTGTATGCTCCCCTAGAAGTCTGAGCAGCAGGGCACTGAAGAAGTGAACCACACTCCCATCACATGCCCTGTGAGGGGAACAAGGGAACTCTCCCATTTCACTTCCAAATGAATACTTATATCTATTATGTCATTTATCTTCTCCACTAGAATATGAGCCTACAAATGGTAGAGATCAACCACAAGTTGTGGTTTGATCCCTACAGCAAAGTAACCAGCATATGTAAGTTATTCCTGCCACTGAGTAAATCAATATCTTAGTTTTTTAATAACCTGTTACACAGTTTTCATAAAAGGATAATACTTTATTGATTCAATTTATACAGAATCATTTCCTTATTATAGTCTGAATTACCTTCTGGACAATTAAAAGAACGTTAATGGTTAAGATAATATAGCAGAAGAGGTTGGCAAAAGCTCATTTTATGCATCATGCCCAAAGTCACAACACTGAAGCAGAAGTTCTTCTTCCAAAGTGTATGTGTAATATTGCACAGCAATAATGAAATCGAACTGTAGAGGCCATATCATAACTAATAAGTGACAAGGCTGTGATTCTGACCCCCAAGTGGGCACAGCCTTGTCACTTGCTAGTTATGAGACTCATGAAAGGCCAAGCAACAGTGGCTCACACCTGTAATCCTACCGTTTTGGGGGGTCAATGTGGCAGAATCACTTGAGACCAGGAGTTGGAGACCAACCTGGGCAACATAGTAAGACCCTCATTCTCTACAAAAAAACTTAAAAATTAGCTGAGCATGATGGTACATGCCTGTAGTCCTAGCTACTTGGAAGGCTGAGGCAAAAGGACTGCTTGAGTCCAAAAGTTCAAAGCTGCAGTGAGCTGCAATTGTGCCACTGCATTCCAGCATACAGAGCAAGACCTGTCTCTTATCAAAAAAAAAAAAAAAAAAAAAAATTCAGAATGACTCATGAAACAGGTTAGCTGATACCAATGTCTTCATCTTTATAAAATGCAGAAAGCAGTATTTATGTCAAAGGGTTGTTTGAGGAATTAAATGAGATGACACATGTAAAATAGTTCAAGTACTACCTGGCACTTAGAATTTTGGTGACAAGGGGGCAGTGCATCTAGTAACACCAACAACTTCTTTCCTCGTGTTGCTGAACCACAAACTGGTTGAAAAACAGAAGGAATTATAATTAAAGCACAAAAGGGGCAGGTGGATCACCTGAGGTCAGGAATTTGAGACCAGCCTGGCCAACATGGTAAAACCCTGTCTCTACTAAAAAAATAAATGCAAAATTAGCCAGGTATGGTGACCTGTAGTCCCAGCTACCCAGGAGGCTGAGACAAGAGAATGACTTGAACCTGCCTGGGAGGCAGAGGCAGCAGTGAGCCAAGATGGCACCATTGCACTCCAGCCTGGGTGAGACAGAGCAAGACTCCGCCTCAAATAAATAAATAAATAGAACCCCAACAATTTCATTTACATTTCCTTAAATTATAGTACAGTTTCCAAAAATAAGGCCAATGGCAAGTAGTATACATATTGAAAAACTCTAATACAAAATTAATGAAAATATTAGATGATATATTTTAAAAGGATCTTTATAAATGAATGGCTGAGCTGGCAGCAAAAGGAAAAGGGCTGAAGAAAAAGAAAAAGATAATGGAGGATGGTAAATAAACACTGAAAGCCACTAAAATACTCTGAGATTTAGGAAACAAACTGGGTACCACACAGAATTGTATCCAAGATTTCCCACATAAATCTGAAGCCCTGGGAATGCTTTCTTAGTAAAATATTGGAATTTCCCCCCCAAAAAACTAACAATGGAACTACCATATGATCCAGCACTCCCACAGCTAGGTATAAATCATAGGAATTGGAATCAAAATTTCAAAGACATATCTATACTTCCACATTCATTTCAGCATTATTCACAATAGACAAGATATAGAATCAACCTAAGTATCCACTGAAGGATAAATGGACAAAGAAAACATGGTATATATACATCTTGAAATACTATTCAGCTTTTAAAAGAAGGAAATTCTGTTATTTGTGCAACATGGATGAACCTCGAGGACCTTGTGTTAAGTAAAATAAGCCAGGCACAGAAAGACAAAACGGCACGGTCTCACTTATATGTGGAATCTAAAAAAGTCAAACTCAAAGAATATCTATCTCATAGAAGTAAAGAGAACAACAGTGGTTACCAGAGGCTGGGGAGGGTGTGGAAAGGGAACTGGGGAGATACTATTCAAAGGGTACAAAGTTTCACTTAGATGAGAAGAATAAATTCTAGTGATCAACTGCAGAGCATGGTAACTGTAGTTAATAATAATAATGTATATTTCAAATATTCATCAAGAAAAACAAGTGAAGTTATGGGTATGTGGAAAAATCTATCATATCTCTAAAACCAGTTGTAGAAGGAGTCAAAAAATAAAATGGGACACAGGCAATATTTGAAGATGTAGTGGCTGAAAGTTTTCTAGTGCTGAAAGCAATAATCCCAAGATGCAGAACGATGAATAAAGAAAAATCCTATGTAGAAATGGAACATGCAGAAGAAAAAGAGATCTTTTAAAAGACATTAAGAGAGCTCTAAAACAGCTTCAATACAGCATCAAAAGAGCTAAAACAACACTAACAACTAACTTTTCAAAACTATCCAGGAAAACTGGAGTCTGAAAATTCAGGCCTGGCACGGTGGCTCACACCTGTAACCCCAGAACTTTGGGAGGTGGAGGTGGGCGAAATCACAAGGTCAGAAGTTCGAGACCAGCCTGGCCAACATGGTGAAATCCCGTCTCTACTAAAAGTACCAAAAAATTAGCTGGGCATAGTGGCGCACACCTATAATTCCAGCTACTCGGGAGGCTGAGGCAGGAGACCTGCTTGAACCCAGGAGGTGTAGGTAGCAGTGAGCCAAGATCACACCACTGCACTCCAACCCTGGTGACAGAGTGAGACTCTGTCTTTAAAAAAAAAGAAAAAAGAAAATTCAGGAAGAAGCTGGGTATAGTGGCTCACATCTGTAATACCAGCACTTTGGGAGGCAGAGGTGGGCTGACCACTCAAGCCCAGGAATTTGAGACCAGCTTGGGCAATATAGTAAGACCTCGTCTCTAATTTAAAAAAAGAAAGAAAGAAAAAAGAATTAGCGATTAAAATTATTTTCAGTTATTTTTAATGGTAAACATAAATTTTTATCACATACATTTTTTTCACACATAAAGATAATTTAAGTGAAAAAAATTAATTAAGATATCCTAAGTGTAGTGTCCAATTCTGAATCATTTTTGAATCCTGTTAACCATACTCTCATCCATGTTTTTCCACACAATATCAACTACTGGACCATCAAAAATGGTGGTGATATACCATTTCTTAGAAGATTCTTCCACTGTTGTCTACAAACCCCATTCCTGCAAGTTTTGACATCACTTTTTTTTTTTACCTTACCACAAGGTATCAATGAAATGTTTTCAGTCAGCAATAAAAACTCCTTATTTCCTCAGATGGTCTATAAATGACTTGTCTACTGAAACAATAGGCTACAGTTATCTAATCATGCCAAGAGGAAAAACAACAAAGATGAGGCACTGACAACCATATCATGACTACCAGCTGGCCAATGGAGACTTAAATGGCATGATTTATTACATACCTTGATCCAAAAATTTAAACAAAAATGGTGCATCTTTGAAGGAACAAAAGCAGTATTGCTGGCCCGGCAAGGTGGCTCATGCCTGTAATCCCAACACTTTGGGAGACCGAGGCAGGCAGATCACCTAAGGTCGGGAGTTCAAGACCAGCCTGACTAACATGGAGAAACCTCTTCTTTACTAAAAATACAAAATTAGCCGGGCAGGGTGGCACATGCCTGTAATCCCAGCTACTCAGGAGGCTGAGGCAAGAGAATCACTTGAACCTGGGAGGCGGAAGTTGCAGTGAGTTGCTAAATTTTATTAGGTGGTAAAGACCCGAGATATTTAAGGAAACTTTCTTAGTTTGTAGAAAGGTATTTACAATATGAAGGATTGAAATATCATGTTATCTGTAATTTACTCTGAAATATACATATAGGAAGGAAAATACATATATATGGGGAGAAATATTTAAAATGAATGTTATAAGCCATGATGAAACTACGTCAGGAAGGCATTAAAAAACTACTAAGCAAATGGTTGATGGTTAACTGTCAACTTAGTTAAAATAAATACAGAAGATAGTGAAATGAGCTAAACACCACCAAAAGAAAGCAATAAAACAAAGCCAGCAAATGGGACATTCTATAAGACAATTGAGCTGGTCTCTTTAAGCCAGTGACAAAAACAAACACACAAAAGGGATAAGAGTGAAGGGAAACAATACAATAAAAAAAAGACACCTAAGGGACGTACTCAGTTCTAACCTACAGTCCTGGACTAGATAGTGGTTTGGACAAAAAGGCTGTGGAAGACATTTCAGAATAAATTAGGTGAGGGAGAGAGGAGGAGGGGAAGGGAGAGGAGGAGGGGGAATGGGGAGGGGAAGGGAGAGGGGGAGGAGGCAGGGAGAGGGGAAGGGGGAGAGAGAGGGAGAGGGAGGGAAGGAGGGAGAGGGAGGGAGGGAGAGAGAGAATAAACACAAAGAAAGAAGGAAAAAACTAGAGATGATCGACAATAACAAAATTTTATTGTTTGAAATCACTATTAAAATTGACAACCCTTTAACTGAAGCAAGGAAGAAAACAGAAGGCAAAACTAAGTATCAGAAATTAATTAAGAACCTAATTATAGGTGTATGTGACCATAAACAAATGTAGCAGAGATTTACAACATAAAAAATCAACTGGTAACTAATAAAACCAGTAGTATAAAATCTTCCCACAAAGACATACCCCAATCCCAGAGAGTTTAACAGGTTGGTTTTATCAAATATTCATGAAACTACTTTTACAAGATTATATCTAGCTATTTCAGAAAATACAAGATGGAAACATTCCAAACACTTTTAATGAAATGTTTACAATGTTGATAACAAAAGAAACAAAACTCTCATTAAGTACAAAGGTAGGATAATCTATATAGAAAATCCAAAGTTACATAGTCAAATCACCCGTGAGTAAAAGTTAATGAAGTTGCTTGATAAGTTTAACACAGAAAAGTCAACTGCTGTTCCATATACCAGCAGAGATAAAAAATAAAATTAAAATGGCACAGATAGCAATAGAAGTGTAAGACGTAAAATACATTATTTATAGGATGCACAAGAACTTTGTGAGGAAGTTATAAAACTCCACTGAGAAAAGATGACAGTTTCTTTTTAAAATACAAAGTCAATGCGATCCCGAACCAACCCCTAAGAAATAACCATTGTATAATTTATTTAACTTTATCTGATCTCCAGCACTACACTATTTCACAAGACTCTGACAAATCTAAGACTTCAAAACAGTGCTAACTGTTGCAAATGCATTTATGATCTGGCCTTTGGCTTCCTTTCCCCGACACTGAGTCCTGTAACGCCATGCTCTAAAAACTATTGCCAGAAAAATCCTTGTTTTGTTGTTGTTGTTTTTAGGTTTTTTGTTGTTGTTGTTGTTGTTGTTGTTGTTGTTTTGAGACAGAGTCTGGCTCTGTCACCAGACTGGAGTGCAGTGGCACAATCTCGGCTCACTGCAACTTTCGCCTCCTGGGTTCAAGCAATTCTTCTGCCTCAGTCTCCTGAGCGGTGGCTGGGACTACAGGCACGCACCACCACACCCAGCTAATTTTTGTATTTTCAGTATGTTAGCCAGGATGGTCTTGATCTCTTGACCTTGTGATCGCCTGCCTTAGCCTCCCAAAGTCCTCGAATTACAGGCATGAGCCACCATGTCCAGCTGCCAAATCCTTTTATTAAGGCCTGGGAGCTAAAAATGATTTTTATATAAAAGATTATCTAACCACCTATATAATAACTGATTTTGCCTCTTGGTCCACAAAACCTAAAATATGTACTATTTATTTACTATTTTGCCCTATAAGAAAAAGTTTGTGGACCTCTGCTCTATACCAACAATGTGGGAGTTTCCGAAACACCTACTGCACTTCTGTGTGCTCCTCTCTCATTTCTCTTCTTGGAAAACTTGACCAGGTCTTGTATCTGGTCAAGTTAATCCTTCCCTAAAGTTTCATCTTTTCTGTGAAGTCTTTCCTAACTCCCCACTCAGACTTTTCCATACCCCTTAAACAAAGCATGTGCACTTATGTCTCCAGCACAGCCTTCAACACCTCTAATATATTACTTATCAAAACTTTACCATGTTTACATGTATCCTCCTCACAGAAACATGGGAGAGGAGGAGCTATCTTACTCATCTCTGTATTGTCAAAAAGCCCCCATCAACAAATATAAAAGCCAGACTAGACTAAACTGTGTAACAGAAAAAGCCACCAGAAAGTCAGAAAATGAGCAAATTCCACTAAGTTATTCCACCACCTATTTGTGCTGATTTGGATGCTTCCTTCATCACCAGGATACACGATATCTAGTCCATAAAGTAAAGAAATTAGATAATAATTTCTAAGATGTGTTCTGCTTCTAAACTTGTAAAATTCCCAAAGAATCTAACTCTTACTCCAAAATATACTGCCTTTTAACTTTTCTTTAAAAGGTATCATTCTCTTGGTCTCCTCTAGGCAGAAAAGTTTTTTAGATTTTTTTAAAATTCAGGTTAATTTAGGCATTAAACGTGCTGAAATATTAATTATAGTTCTGTCTTTCCTACAAGCTCTAAATATTTTCATATTATGAAGCACTTCCAGACTGATATATTTAAATATGGAATATATTTGTGAATGCAAAAAACAAACTGGAATTAGAAGAACCTTGAGTTCTCCCACTACAATAATTCTCTCTTCAACATTTCTCTGCTACCTGACATTAACCCATAATCCCACATCAGTACAACACTGAAGAAAAAAATAAAACCATACAGAAGAAAACCTCACCAATCAGGCCCAATTAGGAAAACAAGGTCAAAAGTTCCAGAGGCCTGCACTGGCATCTGAAGTGGGGGTAATCTTGCAGGACTTAGCTCTCAGTCTTTGGGATTTGAAACTATCTCTGGGTATTGTCAGAATTGAACTGAATTAGAGGACATCCAGCTGGTGTCCACTGCAGAACTGATTGCTTGCCAGGTATGCAGGGAAAAACCCACACACATTTTGGTATAGAAATGTTCTGTGCTGTTGAGAGCATAGGAGGAGCTGAATTTTTTCCTATATCCTCAGACCATTCATTATAAAAACATAAAGTAGAGGAAAGAGGGAAGAGCCCTCGAAGTAAAGTAACAACAGAAGGGAACATCTTCAATATAAGTCTACAAAAACCCTACAGCTAATATCACATTCAACAGTAAAAATTTAATGTTTTCTCCCAAGAAACAAAACACGGGTGTCCCCTTCCATGCATTGAATGGGAGGTCCCTGCCAGTACAAGGCAAGGCAAAAACTAAAGGGCATCCACAAGTAAGAAAAGAAAAAATAAAACTTCATTTGTAGACAGCATAATGTATGTAGAAAATCCTATCTAGAGCAACATTACTAGAACAATATAATCTAGTAAGATAATAGGATACTAGATCAGTATGCAATAATATAAGAGCAATATACAATTAGAAACAAAATTTTACAACCACTCCAATCACAATAGCATCAAAAAACAAAAGCAGGAATAAATTTAAAACATATGTGATAAAAACTAGAAAGTACTGCTATAGAGTCTTAAAGAAGGCTAATAGAGGGTGAAACACGGCATATTCATGAACAAGCAAAAAAATTTGTGCACAAATGTTCACAGCAGTATTATTCACAATAGCCAAAAAGTGGAAACAAGCCAAATGCCCATCAATTAACGAAAAGATAAACGAACTGTGGTATATTGATCTAATGGAAGTGTTGGGCAGAATATAGAAAAACTGGAACCCTCACACATTACTGGAGGGAATGTAAAATGGGACAGACATAGGAGAAAAAAGTTTTAGCAGTTTCTCAAAATGCTAAACACAGATTTACCCTATAATCCAACAATTCCATTTCTGAGTACCTACTCAAGAGAACTGAAAATATTATAGCATGTGAATTATACTTTGATAAAGCTTAAAAAAAAAAAACCCCAGAGGTCAGAAAAGATATTTTCAATACACTTAAAAAATAATATATGTGTCTAAAACTTCTACACAGTGTTCTTAAGATCTCTGCACAGGATGACTGTTGAAGGGCTTTCCCAGACACAGCCAGTCTATGAAGACTGGAATAAGAACCTACTTCAAAAAAAAAAGATAAAAATCCACAAAAAATCTGAAACGGCAATTCAGATTAAAAAACCTCACTGGTCAATAAATTTAAAAGTAAACACAATGTAAAAGATTATGCACTGCTTAAACTAAGATAAGAAAGTGGATGATTCATTGTTTCACTGCTATGCACTTTCATTTAGTTAAGTCTTTCAATTAGGTAGGCCTTCTTAAAAATTGTTAGAGTTCATCATAACTTTCCCTTTACACCTTCCCATTTTAGCCTGGTATACACATCTTCAGCCTTCTTTTACTCCCACATACCAACTTTAGAAATGAAAACCAAGGAATCATTTTGTTATTGTTATTTGTTTAGTTTGCTTGATTTTTTACTTATCATACTTCCATCATATTTGACCAGTAAAATGTGTCAGAGGAATCTAATTCTTAATAAAAGATAAAGATATTCATGTAAGATAGCACAAACATAAATAATACTCTCTCCCCTTTTCTAATACCTTTCCCCTAGAAGCAATATTTTTAAGTAATTAACCAAAAAAGGCAAGTTCAATTCATTTTGAATATAACTGGCAATAATCTGCCCAAAACATACACACGAAATTGGCATGCAAATGTGCACTAACCTTCCAGTAGTCAGATTGTAAACTGTAGTACCTCTGGTATGCAGATAATGCTGGAAGAGGGAAAATAATTATGAGTCATAATTATGTCTCACTTTAAAGTCAATAATACACTTAACAAACATTATAACAAGATTCCCACCATACCACCTCCAAGCAGATAGTGATATTTCAGACCAAACAACTTAAAAATCTGGGCCCCCCTCAGGAGTTCAAGAACGTAAAACCATGGTCAAATCTCAGATCTGCACTTAAACAGCATCTAGGCTAACCGCTTGTATCAACCTGACCTTCCTCAAAGATCAAAACTGGTAAAGGATTAAGATTTTCCAAGGCTACTCCAGAATGTTCTAGATTATTTGTTCTCACAAGAGACCTCACTTCCAAGAATGGCTAACAAGTCGACCACCTTAAAGAGCATGAGAACTATTTCTTCTGTGTTGCTTCCTATCCTACAATCAACAAAAGCTTACCCTGCAATTACCTTTCTCAACCTCAATTGCAAAATAGGACAACCCATCCACCAAATCCATCTTAGGCATAAAAGTTTCTAAGAAACTTAAAAGTAGTTCCTGTCAAACTCAAAATTCAGTGAAGTAAATGTAAAAAAGTAAAAATTACATATGTTCATTACATTTGGTAGAGACTGCCCTTAAAAAACAAAATACTGATGAATAAACCCCATTCCATACCAATTAAATCAGAATCTCTTAAGGCAGGAGGCTAAGCACTTATTTGATCCTTCAAGTACATGTATGACTGAGGGACACCCTAATGACAAAGGCAGTAAAATGGAGTCTGAAGCAGGATTAAAAAGTGGCAGCAGCTCAGATACATTCTAATATGCTGGAGATGTTTACAGATGAACCAATTTATGAACTTTAGACATTGGTACAACAGAAGCAACTGCAAACATTACGTGAAATGCTTTCATAAAATTAAACAGGCAAAGAAAGTTAAGAAAACAATTGGATGTAATGAAGAGAACTTGCTCTAACAGATATTGGAATTATCATAAAGTTGTAAGAAATGGAATCGAAAAGAACTGAAAGCCCAAAATGAGAACTTTATATAAGAATTAGCACAGTATATAGGTGGCATTTCTAATCAGTGGGGAATCATTAATGTAATCAGCACCCAAGTATTTATAAGTAAGCAAAAAAGTAAAATTTCTAACTCAAATCATATACTAAAATAATTCAGTGACTACATTAAAATATAAAAAGAAGCCCATAAAACTACTTACTAGATGAAAACATGAGGGAATAATACTTTTTTTGGTCAGCTAGAAAAGGATTTTTTTAACTGTGGTTTACAATCCACAAGCTAAGATTGGAAGACCACGATAAAAACTATTTGAGAAGCAAATGGCTCCCTCAACTCTCTCACTCAATCCTTGATATTGTTTAGGCAATATGACCAAAAAAATACAGAGATTCTCCAACAAAAGGCCATGGAGATCATATTCGGAGATCCCCAATCATATTCTCAGAGCCTCCAGTTCTCAATTATTCCAATTGTGAAATATGAACAGCTAAGAATTATCAGACATCTAAAGAAAACCTCTAACCAAGAAGACAAAAACTAACACAAACAGGAAAAAAAGCAACCTAAAAGAAAAAATAATGAATATTATACAGGGGAAAATATACTTCAAAAAATTCTTACTAGTCTTAAATAAGGGAAAATATTGTTTTCATTGAGGGGGTAGAGAGGGGGTGTATGCAGGAGAACAAACAGGATGCTCTAGAAAAAAAATTAAATTCAGTAAAGTATGATAGGAGAAACACATAATTCAATGAAAAGATTAAAACGAAATTTGAAGAAATCTCTCAAAAAATAAACAAAAAGGACATAAACAGAAAAACTGTGTCCTGGAGGTCTAACATATCAATCATAGAGCCCCAAAAAGAATAAAAAGAAGAAGAAAATTCAGAAAATAATTCAAAAAAAAAAAATCCCAGAAAAGAAGGCTATGAGTTGGTAGTTTGAAGGGTCCTAGAACAAATGTGTAATTCTAGAAATAAGGCAATAGAACGATGTTTTCAAAATTCTGAAGGAAAATTATTTCCAACCCAGAATTATATATCCAGCCAATCTATTAGGAAAAGTAGAATAAAGGTGTTTTCAGATATGCAAAGTCTCCAAAGAAGATTATCTCCCAAATACCTTTCCTGAAGAAAATTCTGACAAATACGCTCCCGTTAAAGGAGAGTATATACCAAGAAGGAAAAAGATATGGTTTATTGAAAGCAGGAGACAAAACAGAGACAAGAGGCCATGGGAATACCCAAGATGAAGAAAAAGAGTGATCCCAGGATAGCAGCTATGCCCCAGATCCAGGTCACTGAGGCTTATCATTAAAATTCTGCTGCCCTTGTAACCTGTTCTCAACCTGAGGACCAAATATCCAGATAAACCTGGCCCAGATTCTTAACTGGGTTTGGGTTTTTCTCTACCATGTTCTGATGAAGTTTCTATTCTCCCTTCTATATTCTACAAAATAGATGATGTGAAGGCTCCCAGAAGTGTTACAGAGGCAGGGAGGAGGATGCAACTGGAGAGAACACAGGCTGGTGGTAGCAGTACCATTCTATTTCTTAAATTGTATAGTAGGTAGACAGATGTCAATTTTAATAGTCTTTAAATCATATATAGGTTTTTAGACATTCTACTTAAATATAATACACTGCTTAATTTAAAGGGAAAAAAGTATTAAGGATAGGAAACAAGCAAAAAAAAAAAAAAAAACACCACTTTGCAACATACTGCATGTTACCCTTCACTAGTGACCAAGTTGTTTCTTCAACAAAGCAGTAAAATAAAACATTATCTTCTGATTATATATGAGATGCTGAATAAAAGAAGATTTACCAAAAATGGAAGTTAATGCTTTCTAAAATTCTATATGCAATGTTTTCATACTGTTTATTGTAAATTGCCAAAACATATATAAATACCATATAAATAACATTCTGAATATGCTCAAATTACAGAAGCATTACCCAAAAATATCATCACATATCTGAAAAAGTAACTTTTACATATGAATAATGCTCCTCTTTTTTGCATAAAGATGATGTCAACCAACCTATCATTGGAAGGACATTAGACTATGATAAATTTTTCCAGTTGTGGTGAAGAAGTAAATTTTAAGCCATCCCCCGTTTCCTAGTTCTTCATGTATGAGGGGGTAGCTTAACTAGTTCATAAAGGTCATTAATTAATGGTTTTCTACAAAGAAAAGCAAACCAAATTATCAAACTAGCTGAAGAAAATAGTCAAGCAAGAGTCTGTGTAGTCAATGGTGTGGCTGACATTCTCACATCCATTTCTAATCAGACTCTCATCCCCATTATTGATTTGAAAGGACTATCAGTTTCCTGGCAATCTCAGTGATTGTTTTAGTACAGAAATGAGCACATGAGCTCAAGCGGCCCAATCACCACTGATTTATAGATGACAGACATGAAAAAGGTTCTCTGTCTACTAATGGATGTGAACAAAGAAGCATATATCACCAACTGCCACCACAAGGGAAGTATCTTAGGATGAAGCCCACAGAAGAAACACACTGAAAGTAACTGGCTCCTTCTAGACTTCACACTATGCCTAGAGAAAACCCCACCTATGAGCTTCCCATTATGTGAGGTAATAAATGTCCTTATTGTTTAAGCTAGAATCGGGTATTTAATACTTATGCCTAAAAAGATTCTGAACAACAGAAGACTTGGTTCCTGAGAATTTTGTGCAGTCACCATACCAAACCTGGAGATTGCCCTTTTAATGATATTATAGAATTTCCACAAATTTGGAGAGCATACTTTCAATAATTTGATAAATTATACGTATCATCTGGCTTCATTAAAATTCTCTTTTAGGACTGGGGAGCCTTTAAAAAGATAGTATGATGTTTTTTGAAGCAAATAAAACTGAGGTATAAGAGGTGCATGTGATGTGAAAAGATGTTACAAAAAGAAAAAAAAACACCCCAAAGAAATAAAAAACTAAAGAGAAAAAATTTTTAAAAAATTTATAAGAAGTTCATGTAATTATCAGTTGGGAGAAACATGGCATCCATAGGAAAATATGGTGAACTGAGAAATAAATATGAATGTTCAAATTCAAAGTCACAAAGTTAATACTCTAAATGGCAGGAACAGATTTGTAATTGACCCATTTCTTCCATGAGCATTTGTTCCATTTCTTCCATGAGCGCTCTTTCTACTTGTTTACACATTTTATCAACAATTATACTCTACCCTCATTATACTCAGCATCTTACTTTAGGAAGATCTTAACATACTGTTTCTTAATCAGAAAAACACATTATTAAAACTTTAAAGGTACAGTATACAAGTACCCATCACCAGAGTCTCTCTAGTAATATCCTTTTGACCAAAGCACATTCCTTATTCCTAATCTTTAAGTTACTTATCCTTGAAAACTCCTAGTCTACTGTAACTAGAATTTTCTAAAGTCCTTAATACAGAAGGAGAGAAATCAGTTATTTGAACATCTTCATAATGCTTAAAGCCGGTTTAAGAATAATTACAGAAAATGGATTAAAGAAATGGACAATTTTCAAGAAGCCAAACAAAATCTATGATTGGAAAATACACATTTCATATTCTTATACTATAAATATTCCAGATATTCCAGGACGGAGTATTGTCATTTGACAGACAAGAGACAAAAAAAGAAAACTTTGCAAGCTCTAACTTAAGGCTTCTCCACGTTAGCAGCTCTTGGCATGTAACTTGCCCTGGCCATTTGTAACTGCTTAAGAATTGAAAAAAAAAAACAAAGCAAATTTTGCCCAAAAGTGACAGAAATGCAACAAATGACCAACTACTTGAAGGAAGGAAAAATGGAAGAAAAATCTATCACTGGCTAGAATTTCAGGGAACTTATAAATGGGAAAACTTCCAGCTCACAAATACAAAGAAACAAATTTTAAGAGTTTCAAGATTTTCATATTAATGTCAGGAATGATTATTATACTCCTCTAATTTCTAACTTCTGAAATTCTTACTATCTATCCTTTAAGTCTCTCACCTCTAATTTATATCTGTTTATACTTTTGCTATATACTTTGAAGTAATCTGCTACCTGATTTTCTAATTAACTTAACTCAGTGACTCTTTTGCCTATAATTTACCACATATTTATAGATATTAATACATATTTTCTATTAATTAACTGCTCCTAAGATCCATCACATATATTTATCTGAATATATATGCTTGTGCATATATATTATACCCAGGGTTTTGTATCTCTCAGGTTGTCCTCCAACCCACATAAGTGAAATCACTGCATCAACTCCACAGCTGAAGGCTTATCTGTCTGAGAGCCCCATCAGCCATTGGCTTACGAGGTTAATGGGTTAGCTTTAGAATTAGGGGTAAAAAGGAAGTATAGTAGACACTGTAAAGAACCACTCATATACCACTTTAAGAAAGAACTGCTGGGAGTCCAGCTTGCTGAAAGCCTCTGTGAGATTCTACAGAAGCTACTTCAGTTGCAGAGAGCCAACTTGTCCATGATCATACTTCTTCCCGGGCTGGCCCATGTTCAATATGGAATAATTGGAGTATAAAGGCCTGGCTATCTTGACCCAACTTGGTATAGCTCTCAAGGGTCATTCTGACTCCAGAGCTTCCCATGAAGTTAGTAAAGGCGGCCACAGCTTAATTTCTCCCTCTGTCCAATACTGGTTCTATCTCCACCTTCCCAAGCTGTTGAACATAAAGGAAACTCCTTACTAAACATCTTGTATGCTACACTCCCTCCCGAGGAATAGAACCTACAACAACAGGCTGTATGCACTGAGCCTCTATTTTCCCACAATTCCCTACCCAATTACTATTTTAATACTTAAAATAAATTCCTATAAGCAAAATGACCAAATAAAGTGACAGGACTTTTTAAACTCTTCATTTATATCACCAGCCAGAAAGGCTAAGAAACATGTTTTACAAAGCTTTTTTTCCTTCTGTATCAAATTTGCCTGAAATAACAGAAAAGATAAATGATTACCAAATTATACCATCTTCAGACCAAAATTTTTTTTTGGAATTCTTGTAAGACAGAAGGTAGATGAGAGCAAAATGACAATTAAGGGTAAGAAAAACCACAGCCCAAAACATACACAAAACAGGTTCTACCATTTTCTACTGTAGAAATATAATCTTTTTTTTTTTTCCTACAAGGAACTAAACTCAAGAGAAACACCAAGCTCAGGAAACTTTCCACAGAAAAGATGACTATGAATCAGGGCAAATAATTACAGGGCTGTCTTCAGAAAAACAAGGCCAGTAAGTCGCCTATGTACATATACCTGAGCTGTTCACTCACAGAATTACATGTTTATTATACGGTTTATTCCAGGGAAGTTATGGTTTATAATGTGTTCTCTAAAAATAAGTATCTATTTGCCCAGGGTTAGTAGTTCTCTTATTCTGTACTGGTTCCAAAGAGAGGTAGAGGAAGCAGCCAAAGGTAACAAACGTCTCTATAAATTGGTAATCTTTATGAGTGTGTGTTGAAGAGGACCTGAGAGGGCTATTAGAGACCAATTCTAGTTTTGGACTTGAAGAAAGACAGTGAAGAGAACAGATAGAGAATTTTTTTGTAAGTGGAAATGTGCCTTAAAAAGCCTCAGAGAGGATTTTTTAAAATAACCAACTACATCTAGTAAATAATAGAAACCACCAGCTTGAATACTAAAACATACTGAATATATCTGCATACCCCCGCATCCATTTTCTCCTTCCTCTTCCCCCTACTACATACTAATCAAGCTGTTGACTACTTATCAATGGCCAGATCATCTACACAACACTAAACAAAGCACGTTTTCAAGGACTTAATCCTTATATTATCCTTCTCTTCTCTTACTAGATTACTCTCACCAGCTACTTTGCTAACACAGTCTAGTTGCCACATGCCCTCCCTTCTAAAAAAGAAAACACATATCCAAGATGAATGCCCCTGATTCATTATCTTCATATCCAAAATTTTTATAAGTGGCCAGGAACAGTGACTCACATCTGGAATCTCAACACTTTGGGAGGTTGAGGTGGGAGGATAGCTGGAGCCCAGGAGTTCAAAAATAGCCTGGGCAACAAAGCAAGACCTCTGTCTCTAAAAACAAAACAAAAAAAATACAAAAATTAGCTAGGCATGGTGGCATACACATCTAGTTCCAGCTACTCAGGAGGCTGAGGTTGAGCCCAGGAGCTTGGGGCTGCAGTGAATCCTGTCTCAAAAATAAAAAATTTATAAAAGAAAAATAAAGCTATAGTCATAGTCTAACAGTGTAAAAAGTTAAAAGATTCATTGTTTTAACAACCACTAAGTAGCAAGTACATACAGCCCATATGTAAACCTAATTTTCAAGTCTAGGTCTCTCTGTACATGCTCTAAAATCAGCATGTCCTCCAACTACATAAAGGTGCAGTAATAAAAAGTAGCAGATTGTACAGAACTCTACAGACATACCTCGTTTTATTGCACTTCGCTTTACTGTGCTTCACAGATATTTGCGTTCTTTACAAATTGAAGGTTCATAACAACCCCGCCTAAAGCAAGTCTATTGGTGCCATTTTTCCAACAGCCATGTGCTCGCTTAATGGCTCTGTGTCACATTTTGGCAAATCAATATTCCAAACATTTTCATTATTACTGCATCTGTTATGATGACCTATGATCACCAATCTTTGATGTTACTAATGTAATTGCTTTGGGGAATCATTAACTGTGCCCATATACAACATTTAATTGATAAATGTTGTGTGTGTTCTGACTACTCCACCAACAGGCCATTCCCTGGTCTCTCTCCCTCTCCTTGGGCTTCCCTATTCATTAAGCCACAACAATATTGAAATTACACATATTTAATAACCCTACAATGGCCTCTTAGTGTACAACTGAAAGAAAGAGTTACACATTTCTCACTTTAAATCCAAAGCTAGAAACCATTAAGCTTAGTGAAAAAGGCACTTAGAAAGCTGAGACAGACCAAAAGGTAGGCCTCTTGTGCCAAACAGTTAGCCAAGTTATGAATACAAAGGAAACATTCTTGAAGGAAATTTGAAATGCTACTCCACTGAACACACAAAAGACAAGAAAATGAAAACAACCTTACTGCTGATATGGACGTGGTCTGAGTGGTCTGGATAAAAGATCAAACCAGCCACAACATTCCCTTAAGCCAAAGACCACTCCAGAGAAAGGCCCTAACTCTTTCCTCGGTTCTATGAAGGCCAAGAGAAGTGAGGACGCTGCAGAAGAAAAGTGTGAAGCTAGCAGAGGCTGGTTCATGAGGTTTAAGGAAAGACGCTATCTCCATACATAACATAAAAGTCCAAGGTGAAGCGGCAAGTGCTGATGGAGAACTGTAGCAAATTATCCAGAAGATCTAGCTAAGATTATTGATGAAGGCAGTTACACTAAACAACAGACTTTCAATCTCCATGAAACAGCCTTCTATTGAGGAATATGCCATGTAGGACTTTCATAGACAGGAGAGAGTTATCAACATCCGGCTTCAAAGTTTCAAAGGACAGGCTGACTCTCTTGTTAGGAGATAATCCAGGTGGTACCTTTAAGTTGAAGCAATTGCTCATTTACCATTCAGAAAATCCTAGGGACCTCAGGATTTATGCTAAATCTACTGTCTGGGCTCTATAAATAGGAAAACAAAGTTTGGATGACAGCACATCTGTTCACAGCACAGCTGACTATTTTCAGCCCATTATTGAGAACTATTGCTCAGAAAAAAGGATTCCTTTCAAAATGTCATTGCTCACTGACAATGCACCTGGTCACTCAAGAGCTCTGATGGAGATGTACAAGAAGATTAAAGTTGTTTTCATGCCTGCTAACACAACATCCATTCTGCAGCCTATGCACCAAGGAGTAATTTTTACTTTCAAGTCTTAATTCTTTTTTAGACCGAGTCTCACTCTGTCACCCAGGCTGGAGTGCAGTGGTGCAATCTCAGGTCACTGCAAGCTGCCCCCCCAACCCCAACCCCCCCCCTCGCCCCAGGTTCTAGCGATCCTCCTGCCACAGCCTCCTGAGTAGCTGGGACTACAGGCATGCACCACTGCACCCAGCCGATTTTTGTATTTTTGATAGACGGAGTTTTGCCTTGTTAGCCAGGCTGGTCTCAACTCTTGACCTCAGGCGATCCACCCACCTAGGACTCCCAAAGAGCTGGGATTAAGTCATGAGCCATAAGCCTCAAGTCTTATTAGAGTAATATATTTTGTAAGGCTATATAGCTGCCACAGTGATTCCTCTCATGGATCCACTAAATTAAAAGCCTTCTGGAAAAGATTCATCATTCTCGATGCTATTAAGAACATTCAAGGTCAAAATATTGACATTAACAGGAGTTTGGAAGAAGCTGATTCCCAGCCCCATAGATGAGTTTGAGGGGTTCAAGATGACAATGGAGGAAGTCACTGCAGATGTGCTGGAAACAACAAAAGAAACAGAATTAGAAGTGGAGTCTGAGTGGGTAAGAAACTACTTCTTACACATGAGCAAAGAAAGTAGTTTCTTTAAAAAAACAAAAAAAGAGAGAGTGAGTCTCACTCTGTCATCCTGGCTTAAGTGCAGTGATGTGATCCCAGCTCACTGTAGCCTCGACCTCCCAGGTTCAAGTGATCCTTCCACTTCAGCCTCCAGGGTAGGTCCATGCCACCACACCATTTTTTTTTAAGATATGGGGTCTCCAGGCTGGTCTTGAACTCATGGGCTCAAGTAATCCTCCTCCCTTGGCCTTCCAAAATGCTGGAATTACAGACGTAAACTATTGTGCCTGGCCAAAAGGAGTTTCTTGAGATGGAATCTACTTCTGATAAAGGTGCTATGAACACTGTGGAAATGATAACAATGAATTGAGAACATTATGTGAATTTAGTTAACAGAGTAGTGGCAGAGTTGGAGAGGACTGACTCATTCTACCGTAAGTAAAATGTTTTCAAACACCATCACGTGCTACAGAGAAACCTTTCATGAAAGGAAGAGTCCACTGATGAGGCAAAGTTCAATGTTTTCTTATTTTACAAACTGCCACAGCCACCCCAACATGCAGCAACCACCATCCTGATCATTCAGCAGACATCAAAACTGTTGCAAGACCGTCCACCAGCAAAACGATTACAACTTGTTGAAAGCTCAGTTGGCGGTTAGCACTTTTTAGCAAGAAAGCATTTAACTAAAGTATGTACATTTTTTAGACATAATGCTACTGCACACTTACAGTGTTAACATAACTTTTATATGTAATAGGAAACAAAAAATTGTTCGGTTCTATTACAATATTTGCAATAAATTGCAGTGGTCTAAAACCAAACTTGCAATATCTCCCAGGTATGCCTCTATTTTTTGGTACAATAGTTTCCTTTAAATAAATTTCCATTTTTAATTAAAGATAAAGTATCTGATGGAGTATTAAGTAATTATTAACACCCATTACCCTGTTGGACTGAAACCATTTTGCTAAGTCCTAACCAATGTCACATAATCTGAAAACCCATGAGGTGCCATCCATCACTTCCTCCCCCTTCTACGGATTAGACAAGATGCCAGCAATGTCTATGTATAATCTGTTAAAGGTAGCGCAGCTGTAAATAATAGAGCTGAGCTGAGAAATAAGCCTATATTTCAAACCTCACAGAATATGCCTCAGACTAAAATCGCATTTTCATTAGGAAAACATTCACTTGACCTAACACAAAAGTCACATAATAAAACATCAACATGAACGACTAACAATCCTTCACTTTAGCCCTGAAACTATCTGCCAGGTGTTTTGCCCTCTAAACATATTTGTTGAAAACAAGCGTAACACATCCATCCGCTCCACATCAAAATGTTTACTATCATCAAAAGGTTAAAATGTTCTTGGTTATAATAATTTTCTTTTAATGTGGATTTTTCCTTTGGTATCGGAGGGGTGGGGTTTGGTGGTGCTTTTAACTTCCTAAGTAATGGTCTGAGTTGGCAGCCTGGTACCATAAAAAAGGGCAAATCTTAGGGACTGACTACTTTCAGTTATTTATCTCAGTTATTTCTTAAAGGAAAAAAATTTCAAGTAAATTTTAAAAACTGGTTTTATCCAAGGCTCATCTGTGGTCATCTCTCTGTATTACTTACCTTTATCTGTAAGTTACCAGATAACATGGCTACTTACAGATCAGACTTTCATTCAAGTATTTTTGGGCTAAAATGGAATCGTTTCAGGATAAAGAAAATGTTGAGTTTTTATTACCTTTCCAAAGTATCCATCAATGTACAAATATCTCTATCAAACTAGCTTACTTTTTACTATAGGAAGGCCTTTCAAGGGCAAGGATTTTCACAAGGCAGAACAAAATTGTACTGCACATGTAGGTGGTTTTCACTTTTACTGAATAGCCAACTTATTGATGATTTAGATGGAGTTATATGACATTTTTCCATTTCCATCTACTCCACTTTTCTTTCTCATTGTTTAGTATGTTCATGCACTTAGAATTTCTTAGGATAGTACTCTTGATAAAGCACAAATAATTACAATCCAACACATGTATAAATCAAACAATAATGAACCAAAAAAAAATTACCTTTTGGATAATCTTCCAATAAGAGGTTGAAGTGACCTAATTGACAAAAGAAATCAGACTCCACTTTTCCTTCAGCTTTTAAGATTAGAGATTCATAGCAGCGAACAGCCTAGAAATAAAAAAAACACAAAATATGTAAGCAAAAAATAAAGCCCTAAAATACATTTCCTCCCCGAGATAATGCATATAGCCTCTATTCAATCACCTAAGCCTATATTGAAAATTTCGCTTCTATCTCAGACATATTCAATACAGCATTCTTCAGAAGGAACAGCTTCCCCATGTATTTATTAAAAGAGCCACTAATTATGGCATAAGTGCTTTTCCCATTTATACATGAAAATAGTATTTGCCAAATAAGATAATGTAGGAGCACTTTGATCATTTTATTTGTAACTTGCAAGTCTAAATTACTACTGTGGTCCCCAATTGATATAAACAAAACTGCTCTCAAATATCAATAATATGCATCTTTCCCACAGGTGGGAAGAACTTTATTGAATTATGTGAGATCTCATAGAATCTCTAGAGTAATAAAAATACCTATAATTTATACTGAACTGCTTTTACTGACTTTTTGCCAGAACCTCTACTAGTTTTAAACTACCATATACTGCCTGCCTTTCAATGTCTTCACATGATACATTTCAAACACATCAACTTCATTTCTGATCCTACTTCCAGCTCCAATACATGCATGTGCTCCCACTCCACATTTCCTTCCCCAAAGAAAAAAATAACATTATTTTAACAATATCAATTCATTTTTTTTTATAACACAGGAGGACTAAAGGACAAAATCAACAATGAAAAGAACACAGTTCTAGAGTCTGACCAAATTCCAGTTGTCATTTGCTACAGGAGATCCTGGGGAATTTATCCTCTCTATTTTAATAACACTCGAAGAGCTGATAAAAGGAATAAAACTAGAAAACTCTAAGGCTTTATCTCAATGTTTGGCACACAGTAAGTACTTAAGTGTTTCTTTACCTTCCCAGGTAATAACAAAGCTCTAATTCTCTCAAGGTTCCCAATAATTTTGTCAAAATTTCCCCCATTAACAACTAAATACTCCGTAACACTGCTCTGTTAATAATGTGTCCTGGAGTCAATGAAGTAAGAAATGTGTGTGAATTCTGAAATCTCTGATATACTCCCAGGAACACTTGCAAGTTTGGTACCCACAAAGAAAGAAACTTGGCTAGTTTCTATTACAGTAAAAAACTCTTTAGCTACCATTTCAAGAGCTTTGTTGAGATAAGAAAATGTGATGTGGGCCAGAGTACTCACTTTGAATGCCTTCATTTTTCCTCTCCTGTGAAATACAGAGCTTTTAATATAGAGTTTCAAAATGTATATCCTAACATTTACCTATCCTAAGCACATAAATAAATGTTCAACAAGTTTGGATAATCCATTCTAAACAAGGCAAATTCTAGGCTTAGTCTATTATCCTTAAAGCCTAAGGATTTATAAAAGAACTTCTCTTCAGTTTCTATTCCACTCTTAGCTATATGTAGCAAATCACAATCACTGAAAGCTAATTATTCTGCTTCCCTATAGTGTGAATGCTACACTTTAGTCTCAGAAATTCCTATAATCTGAAGGTATGAAATTTCAAAATCCTCTTAATTTAAGTCATATATAATTCTTATCTAGCAGATGGATAGAGTATAAAATACAATTTATTACAGTGCTTTATAATGTCAAAGAAATTCATAAACTTATTGGAATACATTACAATTCTTAATTTTAATTTAAATGACTTTCCAAAGCTAACAAGAATATTGCAAATAAAGTTCTCATTATAATAGTGAGCATCCTTTTTAAAAAAAAACTCTTAGGCTCTTTATAAACTTTTCCTAGTTCTCTGATAGCTTCATATGGCTAATTAACATTAAATTCGCAGGCAAATATGTTTTCATGGTAAAAAGGATTCAAGATACAAACACGAATTTTCTTTAATGATGTAAACAAAAAAGATGCCAATATCCTCTACTTCCTCTTATCACTCTTGATGCCACTGCCTTGATCATCAATTCCCTATCTTCTACTTCTCATAAACTATGGAAAACACCTAAAATTAATACTATACACAATGCTGATCATCATGAAATATAAAATCAGGTAAAAACTGGAATGGTTGATTTCAAATTCAGGTACCCATACACTCCGGCTTGATTAACAAATTGTTAATAATTTCCCCATAAATCTGCCATGCCCCTACAAAACTAACATGAGTGGTCAATGATGCTGACAGAGCCAAATATCAAACCAGATGAAAACGAGCAAAATGGCAAAAGAAAGTTGCCAAGCACACCGTGTTACCACTTCATAGTGAAACTTCATGAATTAATTTGAAGTATCTGAGGTAATTCTGACACCAGATACAACCAAATATCTAACACACTTTTAAAAGAACATTTAAAGGAAAATAAACAACTTGAGATACTTTCCAACGCTCCTATCTCATACAATAATCTAGAATAAAACACAGTTGGTCCACACAGAATCTTCCTTGTATTTTGTTCATTTTACTTTTCGGTATTTTTGAGATTTTTTTTTCAAGATTAACCTATATCATTTCTATTCTTATAAAAATCATTAAAGAATTATTATGCTTTCCCCCTAGGACTCATCCTATACCTTTAGTGTAAGGATAGTCAGAAATTTGAAAGAAAATCATTTGTGGTTGCATCAGCAATCAACAGAACAATATCTGCAATGATAAAAATATCCTATGATCTGTGCTGTCCAATACAGTAGTCATTAGACATACGTGGCACTCTGAAACATGGCTAGTACAAACAGACAACCGAATTTTTAAACTGTTTCATTTTAATATTTAAATTTAAATGAACATGTGGCTAATGGCTACCATACTGAACAGTACAGACCTAGATAATTCTTAAAGCCTAAAAACAACTTTATATTCAATCCATACACTAAATATTCGGAAAGCAAAATTTCTTATGTTTATAAATGAAAAGCCTATAAAAATAATAAAATATCTTGCAGCAAGGAGGATAAAAGCAATATCCTCCACAAAAATCATTGTTACATCCTCTAATTGTTTATAGCTGGTGGCTTGCACATCTATAATCCTTACCATCTAATATAAAAAAACATTGAAAAGAAAAATAAACATTAATCAGTGAATACTAAAAACAAATGAGAGTAAACTAAGCACCTCCTAGCTAGGTAGAAATCTTGGGTGTATTTTTTATTTCCATCATAGTGCCATATTCCACAACATTCAATATAACCTGTGCTTGGTATCTGTTGTACTGTTATTATTTTAAAAATCTGCTATCCCAGAAAAGTAACATTACCATTACCCTGTATTTCTAGACATTGACACATACATAGACATGTAACTAATTTAATTTAATGTGAAGCATTAATCTTTTATAATGAACTTGGTCAGTGCCTTGCTAAAATAGGATGCTGTCAACATTTTAGAACTGTTAAATATATGCAACCTTTAAACTTTTTTTTTTTTCAACTTAAAAGATTAACTGCAGTAGTTGGGTGACTACCATGGTAGAAAAAAATACAGAGTTTAATATCCCAGTGGTTTTAAATGAGGTAAAACTTTTAGGTTGAATATAATAAAAACAAATATGCAGTCCTACCCATAATTTTTATTTTTATTTTTTGACATGGAGTTTCCCTCTTGTAATCCAGGCTGGAGTGCAATGGCGTGATCTCTGCTCACTGCAACCTCTGTCTCCCAGGTTCAAGCAATTCTCCTGCCTCAGCCTCCCAAGTAGTTAGGATTACAGGTGCCCACCACCATGCCCAGATAATTTTTGTATTTTTAGTAGAGATGAGGTTTCACCATGTTGGCCAGGTGAGTCTCAAACTCAGTGGCCTCAGGTGATCTGCCCGCCTCGGCCTCCCAAAGGGCTGGGATTACAGGCGTGAGCCACCATGCCTGTCCCTGCCCATCGTTTTTTAAAGTCGATCATACATGTACACAATGGTCGAGCATCCAGCATCTAGCAGACTCCTTAAAATAGATTAAGGGATTTAAGCAGACAACAGGTCAATGTATCATCCACATAAAATATGGCTATTTGGCTAGACATGATGGCTCCTGCCTATACTCCTTGTACTTTGGAAGGCCAAGGCAGGAGGATTCCTTGAGCCCATGAGTTCGAGACCAGCCTGGGCAACATAGGGAGGCCTCATCTCTGCAAAAAAAAAAAAAAAAAAATAGCCAGGCATGGTGGCACATGCCTACGATCCCAGCTACATGGGAAGCTGAGGTGGGAGGATGGCTTGGGCCTGGGAGGTTGAGGCTGCAGTGAGCCATGATTGCGCCACTGCACTCCAACCTGGGCAACAGAGCAAGACCCTGTCGAAGGAAAAGGAAGAGGAAGGCAAGCAATTTAAAAAGTATTCATGGCCCAAATTAATAAAGTATATTGTATACCTCAACAGCAATAATCTGCTCACCAAGGTCTAGTCTGACCAGATCTCTAACATTTTCAGTTCTGAATACATTTTAACAGGTGATAACATAACAAAGTCTACAAGTTGGGGAAGGATGTGGAAACTGTCATATGAAAACTATCTTAACTAAGTTTAACTGAAGAGACTCAAATGGAATTGAAGCTTTACTTATTTAAAAAGGAGTCACTTAGGAGAAAAGATTAATTGCACTTTGGGTAGTGCCAATGAATGAGTATAACTTATAAAAGCAAGTTTAATACATCTCATTCACAAAGTAGGAAAAATTAAACACACCAAAAATTATTAAATGGGCCATATTGGCTCTTATCAATGCAAAGAAGTAAAGCATATTATTACCAAGCTATTTCAGTGGGAGTTAGAAAGGAGATACCTTATTTTGGATACAATTTTAATTTGCATTTTTAAAAAGATCCCTTGGACTCTATGATTCTAAGTATAATTCTATGAAATTTGTACAATAAAAAACAAGATAAAAATTTAAAAATTATGGTTTTTAGAAGCCTACAACTTTCTCAATAAAAGACCACTCAAAACAACACAGTTTTAAGACTTACTTAAATAAGACTATTTTAGCGAAAAAGAAAAACCCCTATATTAACCTAAAAGGGGATAAATATTGCAAACAATTTTATTAAAAGCACTGAAATACTGTCAATTATTTAATGGGTATGAAGTTCCACTTTTACAAGGTGAAAAGAGTTCTGGAAACACTACTGAACTGTACATTTAAAAAAGGTTGCAATGGTAAACTGCATGTTATGTATATTTTGCCATTAGTTTTTCTTTTAAGGTACTAAAGTAGATAATATCATAGATACTTAAAAATACTTAGTATAATACCAGTCACTCATCAATGAGCACCTACTCCATCCTGGTCACTTTTATTGGCTGCTGGGTATCAAAAGTAAAGGCAAACTGGTTCCTATCTCCTTTACTTTTTATTTTCCTCCACATCATTTATTTTCTCCTGGATCCTCTTTTCAAACCAATCTTCCTTCCTCACTCCTCTTTCTGCCTTGGCTCTACCTTACTATCTTGATCCTTAACTAAAGATACTTTCCCGAGAGTCACTTTTGTGCCCTATAAACTTCTGTTTAAATGCTCTTGCAAAAGAGAAAGGAGGGAGATGGGAAGGACAGGGGAGGAAGAAGAAGAAAGAAGAAATCTTTGAACTCTAAACAACATACCAGACTTTTTCCACTTGGACACCCCAACATCATCTTAAATTCACCAAGCAAAAATTAAGTTTCTTGCACTATTCAGAAATTCCCCCTCTTTAAGTTTCCTTTTCAGGAAACTAGCTGTTAACAACACCTAGTCAAATCATTTCTTTATCCCTACACATCTAATGACTGCTGCTAAGTCTTCCCTAACACTTCTCCCATATCATTCCTCTTTTTCTTTTTACTTGTAATTTCCCCAAATTCCAATGAATACCTGTACTACACCACTACTGCCACTTGCTGCTCCTTGACTGTTCTGTTTCTGCAGTCCAACTCATACCCTAAACAAACAAAACCCACTTTTCCAGCAATGCTATTTATTGTCATGCTTCCCAGCTCTTAAACTTCCAATTATTTCCTACTGCCTATAACAGTGAGTACTTGGCTCCAGTCCCAGCCTACACATCCATATTTTTTCTTTCACTGTTCCCCAACACAAAGCCCACTCTACTCCAACCCCACATCAAACTCTCATCCCACTAACTTCCTGTATTTTTAACAGCTTGTTATTCAGACACCCTAAAGAGGTGGAAAACTATGTAACTATAGCAGATCACTCCTGCTACTTCTGACACAGATCAGTAAAAGAGTCTGTTGCAGCAATCCAGACAATATCAAGAAAAGGTGTCTCTACTGCACCACTACCATCATCGCCACCCACTTAGTTATTAGAGTGTTTTCTTTCTTACTCTACATTATGTGTAAAGAGACATAATATTTAATGTATAATATTACTATTTTTCTGACCTGTTCCCAACAAATCCCTAAAAGTGTATGCATCATTAAAGTTGATATTCTTTCCAGAAAGATGTGTTATACATCAGAAGGTAATTCTTCCTGTTTGCGGGTATTTAGCAATGCCTTTGTCTGACTGCTTTTAAAACACCATAAATATGCTTAGGAATTTAAAAGGATTGAAACTGCCCGAATCTAAACCATTTTTGAAATGTCAACACATTATACTTTTTTTGTTAATGAGGGAAGAATTACAATTCAAATAATCTTAAGTGTTAATGATTTTTTGTTCTGTTTTGTTTTTGGAGACAAGGTCTCACTCTGTTACCCAGGCTGAAGTGTAGTGGCACAATCATGGCTCACTGCAGCCTTGACCTCCCAGGCCCAGGTGATCCTCCCACCTCAGCACCCCCGAGGGGCTGGGACTACAGGCATATGCCACCACATCTGGCTAATTTTTGTAGAGACCGTGTTTCACCATGTTAGCCAGGCTGTTCTCAAACAATCCACCTGCCTTGGTCTCCCAAAGTGCTGAGATTACAGGCGCAAAGTATTATTGATTCTTAATAACATGTCTACTCCTGAACTTATATATCAAACTTGTAGGCTTTTTCTTTTTAATTTCATTTACTATTTTTGAAAAATTTATCACCACTTCAAAAAGGAATATATAGTAAAAAGTCTCTCTCCTAGTCCTGACCCCAGCCACCTAGTTCCCTTTCCCAGAAGCAACAAATGTTTAAAATTTCTATCTATTCAAGATTATACTGTAAAGGAAAAAAATATTATAGCACATATACGTTTCCTACCTTACTATTAATATTTTTATAAACACTGTTTTGTAACTTGCTTCAGATTCTAGGTGTCTCAGCTATCCTTCCTCCTCCCCTTTGTTAATAGAACCCCTAAATTTAATTAGGCACATGTTAACGGACTGAAGGCTGAGATTTCCAACCATCCTTGTAGGTGTGGCTTGGTGATTATATTCTAACCAATGGAATATAATGAAAAGACAGGCTGCACTTCAACCCCTCCTCTGCCTACTTGCGTAGAATCACCCAGATACCAAGAACTTCAATGGCTCTCCTGAACTAAGAGGTAGATGCCACAGCTGAGAATGTCAGAGTAGGAAATGGAAGCCCATGTTCCTGGAACAGTGGAGTTCCAGTGCAACCCAGAACTGTTTTTGAGAATTCTTAACGAGACAGATGTGTGTGTAACCCTTTACTCGCTTAAGAACAAAAACAAAAAAAAACAAAGCTGGGTGCAATGGCTCACACCTGTAATCTGAGCACTTTGGGAGGCTGAGGTGGGAGGATCACTGGAGACCAGCCTGGGCGCAACATAGGGAGACCCTTGTCTCTACAAAAACATTTTTAAAAATTATGCTGGCATGATGGCACACACCTGTGGTCCCAGCTACTCAGGAGGCTGAGGTGGTAGGATCACTTGAGCCCAGGAGATAGAGGCTGCAGTGAGCTGTGATCATGCCACTGCAGCCTGGGCAAAACAGTGAGACCATGTCTTAAAACACAACCAACAACAACAAAACAACTGCCTAATGAAATAATCATTAACACACACAAAAAGGATGGAGGGAAGAAAAAAGAAACCCAGTTAATTATCACCCATATCTAACGTTTTAGAAATGATAAAGGAACTTATACATATGTTACTCTACCCTGTATCTTTCCTACTTTCAATTAATATACATCTTTTATCAAAAGAGTCAATAGAGGGGCCAGACATGGTAGCTCATGCCTATAATCCCAGCACTTTGGGAGGCAGGCAGATCACCTGAGGTCAGGAGTTCGAGAACAGCCTAGCCAATACAATGAAACCCCACCTCTACTAAAAAATACAAAAAAAAATAGCTGGGCATGGTGGTGGTTGCCTGTAATCCCAGCTGCTCAGGAGGTTAAGGCAGGAGAGTCATTTGAACCCAGGAGGCGGAGGTTGCAATGAACTGAGATCACACCACTGCACTCCAGCCTGGGCAACAAGAGCAAAACCCTGTGTCCAAAAAAAAAAAAAAAAAAAAAAAAAAAGAGTCAGTAGAATAAAAGTTAAAGATGCCAGTCTCAATCCTGGATTTTTCAGTCTCTTTGGACCTACTACTCTGCATTCATGGGATGTGGTGAATGCTAATGAGTAAACAAGCATCATTCAAGAAACCATCATTGGCACTTTAAGAACTATTCTTTTCAAATAAACTATTTAAAACACCTTGCTACTCCAAAATACTCTCACGGTATTATACTACTGAAATCAAACTAGACAACTTAGTATTTAAAGTGTTGATAGCTAATATCTGAGCTCTTGATATGTACCAAGCACTATTCTAAGCAACTTACATGTACTTATTCTTTAATCCTCACCATTACTATGAAATGGGGTCTATTACAGTAATTATCCCTACTTCGCTGACAGGAAAACTGAGGCCTAAGTAAATCCTGTGCTCATGGTCACAAAGCTACAAACTAGCAAAAGGTGGATTCAAACAGTATGGCTTCACAGCCTCTGAGTAGTAAAGTACTTAACTCGGGTCATGCCCAGGGACCTAAAGGCAGGTGCAAGAACTACCCTCTCCATAATCAGCTTTTCCTCCTACACACTAGCTCCTCCTCCCCAATTCCACACCAAGCAGAAAAGCAACACATAAAATTTCAACTCCCAGCTCTCACAAACCATTCCTAGACTTACTCTCAGTTCTCTACCATATTTTCTCACCCCTTTATTTTAAATCATTATAAAAAGCAATCGCCATTACAAAAAGTAAAAAATAAACAGACATAAACACATCCAAAAGTAACACAACCAAAAACTACTAAGTTCTCATATTCAAGACACCTGTGACAGAAAAATAAAACACTACTACATACACGCACGCATGCATATAAAATAATATGCCAGTTCAGACTAACTGTGGTATGTATCTGGAAAACGTTAAACAGCTTTATTCCACTTCTTTGCAGCTCTGGAACGACAACTCCTTAGTTTACCTTGTTGATTCTTCTCTTTAGTGTTTTTCAGAAAGAAATTACAAATACAGCTACAACAAAGCAAACTAAGCTGTACTGTCTGTCTAACAGTCAACAAGTTGCTAGTTTACTACTAACTCCAAAACTTCTATCTCAGATGCATACAACCACAAGAATTAATGGATTCTAGATTCACATTCACACATACATACACACATGGTATATATTAAATAAAAAGAAGCTGTACTAACACAACAGCTAAGTTATTTTCCAAATTTTTTTTGTAGCATCCTAAATATAACACTGTAAAGATGGGATATATATATATATATTCAAGTACATTATAAAGTCTCCTTACTCAATCCTAGATTTTTCAGTCTCTTTGGACCTACTACTTTGCATTCATGGGATGTGGTACATACAAATTAAGCCTTAAATGATCTTTAAAATACTGTATATTTTAAAATTTGGAGCCAAGGACAGAATGAGAGATAATTTCAGTTCAGAATCATCCTGTTATTTTCCATATGAAAAAGCTGGGATGATCAGGCATGGTAGCTCACTCCTGTAATCCCAGCACTTTGGGAGGCCAAGGTGGGCAAATCATGAAGTCAGGAGTTCAAGACCAGCCTGGCCAATATGGTGAAACCTCATCCCTACTAAAAAGACAAAAATTAGCCAGGCGGGGTGGCGCGCGCCTGTAGCCCCAGCTACTTGGGAGGCCGAGGCAGAAGAATCACTTGAATCTGGCAGAGGTTGCAGTGAGTTAAGATTGTGCCACTGCCCTCCAGCCTGGGCAACAGAGCAAGACTCTGTTTTAAAAAAAAAAAAAAAAAAAAAAAGTTGGCATTATAACCCTTTATTTTAAAATTTAATTCGCTTGTGCTACTCCACAGGGTCTATTATTTACCTAGAAGTTGATAGAAACAGTCTTACATCATTCTGCCTTTCATTTAAGCTGTATATACTTAATTCAAAATTCCAAAAAGATACTTGTAAAAAGAAAGCCTGCCTGCAGCAAAATTATGTACACCATATCTTTATGAAGGGAAAAGACAAATTATTCTGCTTGCTGTATCCTGGTCAAATATATAGCTCAAATTAATATATTTGGTAGCAAGTATGTATTCCTTTGCCTTATACACAGTTTTAAATAAATGCACATAAAAAGGAAGAAGAAAGCACTTCATCAGATTGCATGAAAAGGTAGAAGAGACAGAGTTTATGAGCATGAGCTCCACGGAAAATATGCCTTGAATGCCACAACTTCTAATAGGTAGGCACTTAAGATTTATTTCTTGAACACATGAAACACCTTAAATCTAGAGAAACTGCAACACAATAAAGGACCCTCTCCCAAAATAGTAAGTGCCTTAAAAAAAAATTTTTTTTAATCAGCCTGAATATACCCTTTCAGACTCTATGCAGATACACAAAGAGTAAAAATCGTTGTTGTTGTTTTTTTTCTTTGAAAGGTCTCACTTTGTCACCTAGGCTAGAAGGCACACCATCATGTTCACTGCAGCCTCCACTTCCTGGGCTCAAGCGATCCTACTGCTTCAGCCACCCAAGTAGCTGGAACTACACACACACACCACCATGCCCGGCTAATTTTTTGTAGAGACAAGGTTTCATCATGTTGCCCAGGCTGGTCTCAAACTCCTGAGTTCAAGTGATTTACCTGCCTCAGCCTCCCAAAGTGCTAGGATTACAAGCGTGAGCCACTGCACCCGGATTAGTACAAATCTTCATATGCAATTTTATAAAGTTTTATAAAATTTTTCTTTGATTCAATATATTATTTATCCTGTCAAAACATATAGATCTCAAAATTAACATCTGCATAGCATGTTACTAAACAGTTAAACTATAATTTCTGTTGAAGAGTATCTGATTGTTAACCAAGTTTATGCTATTATTTCCCTACGAGCAATTTTTTTACAAATTTGTATTTCTTAAGTTCCTTACAGTCAAATTAAAAGCACAATTTAAGCTGCTGCTAAGCCAACCAGCAAAGCTAAAACAATATAACCTTCCGCCAGCAATGCTTGTTTTCGTTACTTTTTCCCAATATTTATTTACTAGCTAAGTTTATTACTTCTTTCATGAATTATCAACCTGTCCATACACTGTACATAGTTCTCAGTATACTATATCGTAAATAGTTCTTTCCTAAATGATCTGTCTCGTGCTATTTATATATAAAGGATTTCTATACATAATATTACAGAATATTTTTTCCCACTTTGCATTTACCTTTGACTTTTTTATAGAGTTTTTGATGTAAAAGTTCCCCTATTTTCTCAAAACCAACCACCATTTCCTTTATTGTACATAAGCCCAGTACAGAATCAGAAAATCCCCAGAACCTGGCCTGATGTAAACACTCACCAATATTTTCTTCTACTGTAAAGCAAGGACCTAATTGCATTTTTCTTCCCTATGCAATGTTGTACTGGCCAAGTATGAGTCAACATCTTTAATTCTCCCTTCTCTCGTGAACTAAAAAATTTAACTATGCACACACAGCTCTGTTTCTGGGACTCATAATTCTACAACCAAATATCTCCAACAACTTGGGAGATATGGTTGCAGAATATAAGTTCTGGTAATGGGTAACAGGAGTGCCAAGACAGGGATAGCTTTAACCGCTAGGGCTACCAGGCATAAAACAGCCAGGATACCAGGGGCAGCCAAAGTCTCTCAAACAGAGCCCTTGTAATATGTACCAATCTTAAGAGCCCTCAAGAAATTCTCTCAGTAATTAGTACTATCAATTGTCCATGTATGTCATAAAATGAAAAGAGTTAAGAAAGGCTTCCACTTCTGGACAACCACTGAAATCTTGTGCTGAAAACTAAAGATGTCAGATAAAACACAATGGCAGGCAACCAATACAAAGTTCTTAAGTCCTAGCAAGAAATTTACAAAAAGTGGACTTTGTGGACAGTCAGGGGAATGAGAACTAAGAAAAGCAGAGACAGAGAGAATATCAAAGGGACTTTTTGTATGGATTTTGAAAGCCTGTGTGAACCTGAGTGTTAGGTTTAGGGGTCTCATTCAGGGACAGAACACAAGGCCTGAAGGTCACCTAAGAAGAGGAGTCAAATAAGATACCCACTCAGTGCACTGAGCCTCAATGAGCAAACATCTTCAATCTAAGTATAAACTAAAATGTAATAATAAAACAAATTTTTAAATGTTATTTTAAAACTGTTCTTGAAGGACAAAGAAAACTGCCAATTCCATGATGGCAATGAGTAGAAAAGAAAATATGAGTATTTACAACTGTAAGCTTGAATTCATCTGACCTAGGTAGAATACAAACTTCAGACAAGAATTTAACTATAGATGGTCTTCAACTAATAACAATACATAGTATAGGCCAGAATCAAAGACAGTACTATCACATTCCTGGTCTAAAAGAAATCCTACAGTTCCCCCTAACCCTCCCCCCCGGCACCAAAAAACCGCTTCATATTCAAGAACTCACTATACCTGGTGGGGTGATGGGGAGTAGGGCAGAGCAAAGAAGGTAATCAGTATGTAGATATACTTAAATGAATATTATTTAATGCAATATTTTAATCACAACAAATGTAAATGGAATAAATATGCTAAGAAAAAGACTTTCAACAAAATTTTTTAATCCAGATTTATTCAATTTAGACACACCTAAAATATAGTATAGAAAGATTTAAACAAAAAAGACAGAAAAATACCACAAACATAATCAAAAGAAAGTTGGCATTGTACCAGATACCATGAGTCACAATAAAGACACAGAAATATGCTTACATAAATTTAATGTTTTTTAAAGAAAACAACAACAAATGCTTACGTAAATTTAATGTTTTCTAAGAAAAAAAAAGAACAGAAATAAAGCAAGCTGGTGCATGAATACATATATTTAGCAAAAAACAGCTCAGAAACAGAACTTACATGTGTGGAAACCTGTAATGAAACTGGCAAACAATAACCTAACAAAAAAGTGGTGGCAAGCCAGCAAGTTATTTCTAACAGGAGGAAAATAAAATAAAAAAATAACGCAGACTCCCGTATCTACATACATATAAAAGCCCTAACATTAAGCTATATAAATTATTAAAAAGAAAACATAGAAAAATGGCTTTGACATCAGGACACCATAAGGTTTCTTTAAAATTAGACAAAAAGTACAAGTCATTGAAAAAGGGTGACAGACTAATTCAACTATGTCAACACTCAGAACTTGTTTATTAAAAAAAATTAAGTATAAAGGCAAGCCACAACTGAGAAAATATACTTTCAACACATGTAGTGACAGAGCACTCACATTCAGAACATATAAGGAACTCCTAAAAATCAAATTTTTAAATAATTTGTTTTTAAAAATACTAATGAGGAAAATCTAGGCCAGGTGGGGTGGTTCATGCCTATAATCCCAACACTTTGGGAGGCTGAGGCAGGCAGATCACTTGAGGTCAGGAGAAGAGCCTGGCCACCATGGTGAAACCCTGTCTCTACTAAAAATACAAAAATTAGCCAGGCACGGTGGTATGCACCCGTAATCCCAGATACTCAGGAGACTGAGGATAATCGCTTGAATCTAGGAGGCAGAGCTTGCAATGTGCTGAGATCGTGCCACTGCACTCCAGCGTGTGCAACAAAGCAGGACTCCATCTCAAAAAAAGAAAGAAAAAAGAAAATCTGATCTGCCATTGTGATCCATAAATGGCAAGAATGAGTAACAAAGCAAAACACAAATTCTTCACTGATTAATAAAAGATCAAAGGACAAACAGTTGCATTACGCATTTGGATACTCCATAAGGGCCCTCGTCTATTTAAACCACTAGGTGGTAGCCCTGCTCCAGTCTATCACAACTATGAATTTTTCCAATATGACTAGGTAGGTTTTGCATTTAGGAAGTGAAAGGGTAAAAATAATAAGGTATTAGGTAAATTTAAGTATCTCTCATTACTAGTGGCTCTTTTAACAATGTGCTCCACTAATTTGAAAAGGCTCTTCTGAAAAACTAGTCCAAAAATCATTTTACCAAAAATCTGAATTTAAAGAGAATTGTCATAACTACTCATAACACTGTTCAAATACTGTCATATAAAATATGAAATCCGACCATCCAAAATACCATTTCAACTTAGCTTGAATCTCTAAGCTTCTATTCAAATTTTTATTTTAAACCAGTGAAATGAATACCAAACCACGAGTGTCAGAAGAAACCTTAAACCCAGCATGCTCTATACAAGGCATACATTTGAATTACTGAAGTAATATTCTTGGCATCTCAATCTTCTGCTCTATAAGGCATTACGAGATTAAAAATTCTTAAAATCTTTGGACTTCTGCTTCAGGCCAAGATGCAGTAAAAGAGACCCCACTCATGAATATAACAATTAAATAACTAGAGAAACATGAAACAAAGGATTTCAGACAACTGAATATCAGGACACATGAGAGCAAATGGAAAATAATGAATGTGAGCTCTAAAATTACCCCAAGCTTACTGCCTAAAGAAACTTTTCAGGCCACAGCACATGTATGGGGAAACTTCTTGAAGGAATCAATACAAGCTGAAATAAAATAGAACAATACTCTTATAGTTAATAAATGGGAGGAGAAGGCAGGTCTGTCAACCGACAATCGCATTTTTTTCCTTCTAAATGCCAACTGACACCATACAACCTACAATTCTATACCCAGCAAAAATATCTTCCATAAATACTTTTTCAGATATATAAAGGCTGAAAAATTCATCACCAGCAGACCTACAGTCTAAGAAATGTCAATTCTCAGGCAGAAGGAAAAGTATACCAAATGGAAATCTTGATCTACACAACAAAATAAAGAGTACCTAAAATGGTAGCTTGTAGGTAATTTTAAGACATTTTTCTCAATTTTTAAAGTCTCCTTAAAACACAACTGACCCAAGAACTATATCCCCAAATACTCTCCTGTAACTGAGAGTATTTACAGTTTAGCAAAGACATGCTACAAAGTCAACATACAAAAATAAATTACATTTCTACAAACAAACAATAAACTGTAAGCAACATTTTTATCACTTATAATAGCTTCAAAATATGAAACATATAACAAAGTATGTGCAGCAGAATCTGTTTATGCTAGAAGAACTAAAAAACCCTGGTGAAAAGAGTCAAAGAAGTCCTAAATAGTCCTAAATAAGTGCAGAGAGATACTGTGTTCATGAAATTGGGAGACTCAATAGCATTAAGATGAGAAGTCTTCCAAGTGATGCATAGATTTAATGAAATTTCAAATTTTCAACAAGATATTTTTGCAGATGCAGATGACTGCAAAATGTATATGGAAAGGCAAAGAAACCAGAACAAAACAATCTTGAAAAATAATAATGTTAGAGAATTCACATGTCCTAACAGAGTTTTGCTCTGTCGCCCAGACTGGAGTGCAGTAGTATGATTTCAGCTCACTGAAACCTCTGCCTCCAGGGTTCAACCGATTCTCCTGCCTCGGCCTCCCAAGTAGCTGGGATTGCAGACACCCAGCCACCACATCCAGCTAATTTTTGCATTTTTAGTAGAAATGGGGTTTCACCATGTTGGCGCAGGTTGGTCTCAAACTCCTAACCTCAAGTGATCTGCCAGTCTCTGCCTCCCAAAGTGCTGGGATTACAGGTGTGAGCCACCATGCCTGGCCCACATGTCCTAACTTTAAGATCTATTATAAAGCTACAGAAATCAATTAAAACCAGATAATGGTTAAAACCTCATAATGAGGTACCACTACGTTATCTGTATGAATAGCTACAATTTTCAAGCAGTGACAGTACCAAGTGTTAATGAGGATGTGGAACACATGGAACTCTCATACGTTGCTGGTGAGAATGTAAAATGTAATATTACAGTCACTCCAGAACACAGACTGGCAGTTAAATATAAAGATACATTTACAATATAACTCAGCAATCCCACTCCTAAATATGTAACCTAGAGAAGTTTAAAGTTATCCTCATACCAAAACCTATACATGAATGTTTATAGCAGCTTCATTTATAATCACTGAAAATTGGAAATAACCCAAATAATCCTTCAATGAATAAATGGATAAACAAACTATGGTACAACTATACAATGGAATACTATTTAGCAATAAAAACAAATGAACTACTGACATAACACATGGGTAAATCTAAAAAACATTATGCTAAGTGAAAGAAGCCAGTCTCAAAAGATCACAGAATATATGCATTTGTCTAAACACATCAGATACATAAAATGAGTGACATTACACAGAGACATGCTTCATTTTATTGCACTTTACTGCAAATTTTTGCAAACTGAAGGTTTGTGGCAAGTCTATCAGCACCAGGTTTCTAACAGCAGGTGATTATCAATATTATATTGCTAAAAAAATGTGTCAGCATTTTTAAGCAACAAAATATTATTCTTCAATTAAGGTATATACATTTTCTTAGATATAATGTTATTACACACTTAAGAGACTACAGTATAGTGTAAACATAACTTTTATATGCACCAGGAGACCAAAAAAATTGTGTGACTCACTTTACTGCAATATTTGTTTTCTTTTTTTATTATTATTATACTTTAAGTTCTGGTGTACATGTGCAGATCATGCAGTACCTGCTACATAGGTATACACATGCCATGGTGGTTTGCTGCCTCCATCCCCCCATCACCTACATTAGGTATTTCTCCTAATGTTATCCCTCTCCAATCTTTCCACCCCCTGCTATCCCTCCTCTAGCCCCCACCCCCCGAGTGTGTGATGTTCCCCTCCCTGTGTCCATGTGTTCTCACTGTTCAACACCCACTTATGAGTGAGAACATGAGGTGTTTGGTTTTCTGTTCTTGTGTCAGTTAGCTGAGAATCATGGTTTCCAGCTTCATCCATGTCCCTGCAAAGGACATGAACTCATCCTTTTTTATAGCTACATAGTATTCCAGCAGTATCTGCTTTCTTGCAGTGGTTTGGAACCAAATCAAGCCCCCAGTATCTCCAGGGTACACCAGTATATGTAAATTATACATCAAAAAAAGTTTATTTTTTAAAAGGAGATTGTTTAAAAATATTGACAATATATTGTGAGGTTTACAACGTATACAGATGTAAAATGTAAGACAATACAAAAGAACAGAATGAGAGAAATGAAGTATACTCTTGTAACGTCCATTCTACACATGATGTAGTATAAATATTTGAAACTAGACTGTGTCAAGTCAAAAGTTGAAATTAAAATGCTAGAACTGGTTAAGTGTAATATTCAAGGTGAATAAACAACAGTCAATTATATTCCAAAATACCAGTAATAAACAATTGGAATTTGAAATTTTAAAAAGACATTTACAATAACACTTGCCTCTACCCCCTGAAGAAAGGAGTACTTAGGTATAAGTGTAGCAAAATATGTGCAGAATCTAGCCAAAACAACTATGAAAAAGAACAAAGTCAGAGGATATATATTATCCAATTTCAAAACTTAATACAGTAAGCTACAACGATCAAGGTGTTATAGTATTGGTGAAAGTACAAACATACAGATCAGCAGAAGACAGAGAACCCAGAAAATGACCCTCAGATATAGAGCCAACTGGTTTTTTACAAAGACAATTCCATTTAAAAAAAAAAAAAAAAAAAAAAAGCAGTCTTTCAACAAATGGTGATAGAACTGGAAGTTCACATGCTTGAATTCCCCCGCAAAGAAGAACCTCTCAACAACTACCTCAGGAAGGTATGATAAAAAATATTTTCAGATATATAAACACAGCAGACTCACATGCAGAAATGATCTCAAAAAGAAGGTCAGTGATACAGGAAGAAATGGCAAGCAAAAAAGGTGGGGTGTTAAATACATGGGTAACAACATTAAAGATAACTTGTGTTTAAAACTGGTACAGAATTCATGTACACAACAATGATGGAAGAGGGGAGGGATAAAGGCCCTAAGAATCTTGCACTGCCTAAGAAAAGGGCAGAAGTACCAACTAGACTTTGGTAAGTCAAAAATACATGATGTAATCCCTAAGGCAACTGTTCTCAAACTCCGATTCACAGACAACTGGGGTCTCAAACCCTTTCATGGGGTCTACAAGGTAAAAATTTTCATTATAATATTAAGATGCTATCTGAACTGATACAAAAGCAACGGTGAGCAAAACTGTTGGCATCTTAGCAAAAATCAAACAGAGCTAACACTATAGTAATCATGGTATTCTTCATCACCAGTTGTTTTTTGTTTTTTTTTTTTAAGAAAATGCTAGTTTCATTTAAGAATATCCTCAATAAAACAGTAAAAAAAAAAAATCATTTTATAAAATGTTAACCCTTGAGTAAATGCTGCTGTTGTTGTTGTTTTTAATTTGAGACAGAGTTTCACTCTTATTGTCCAGGCTGGAGCGCAATGGCACCTTCTTGACTTACCACAACCTCCGCCTCCTGGGTTCAAGAGATTCTCCTGCCTCAGCCTCCCAAGTAGCTGACGTTAAGGCATGCGCCACCATGCCCAGCTAGTTTTGTATTTTTAGTAGAGACGAGGTTTCTCCTTGTTGGTCAGGTGCTGGTCTCAAAATCCCGACCTCAGGTGATCAGCCCACCTCGGCCTCCCAAAGTACTGGGATTACAGGTGTGAGTCACTGCTCCTGGCTGGGTACAAGTTGTTTTAATAAGCTGTGTGACAGAATGGGAACTTTAGGCCGGACACAGTGGCTTACACCTGTAATCTCAGCACTTTGGGAGGTCGAGACAGGTGGATCACAAGGTCAGGAGTTCAAGACCAGCCTGGCCCATATGGTGAAACCCTGTCTCTAATAAAAATACAAAAATTGGCTAGGCGTGGTGGCTCATGCCTGTAAGCTACTTGGGGGGCTGAGGCAGGGGAACCACTTGAACCCAGGAGGCGGAGGTTGCAATGAGCCGAGATCGTACCATTGCACTACAGCCTGGGCAACAAGAGCAAAACTCTGTCTCAAAAACAAAACAAAACAGAATGGGAACTTTAAAGCATTTCTGTATAATTAGTTTATTAAGTCAACTAGCCTCTTTTTTCATGGAGCATCATTTTGACTACAAAGAATGAATGACAAAATATGTCTATCCAGATTTGGGTAGTTAGCTTCTCAAGAACAGATGTAATTAGCCTATCATTTAAAGAAAAGCAAATAACAACATTTATTGCCAATGATAAGATTTGAGATTTGAAGCAAAAATCAGCATTTTCGAAAACTTCAACCTACCACTACTGTGAGCTTGACAGCTTCCCAAAAATTGTTTTTTTTTTTCCTGATGAGACTGGTGGTGATATCGATGAATATAATTTTTTGATAATGTATAATTGTATTGACATCAGCCAGGTATGGTAGCTCATGCCTGTAATCCCAGAACTTTGGGAGGCCAAGGCAGGCGGATCACTTGAAGTCAGGACAAGACCAGCCTGGCCAACATGGTGAAACCCCATCTCTACTAAAAATACAAAAAAATTAGCTGGGTGTGGTGGTGCACACCTGTAATCCCAGCTACTCAGGAGGCTGAGGCAGGAGAATCACGAACCCGGGAAGCAGAGGTTGCAGTGAGCAGAGATCATGACACTGCACTTCAGCATGAGCAACAAAGCGAGACTCCCTCTCAAGGAAAAAAAAAAAGTGTTAACATCAGTAATAACTGGTAGCGTAGGCATCCTTTGGGGATAAATGGAGACCACATTAGAATTATCACAACAAAGCAAGTCACACGAATTTTCTCGTTTCCCAGTGCATATAAAAGTTATGTTAACAATATTCAATAGTCTACTACACATGCAACATCATTTAGTCAAAGAAAATGCACATACCCAATTTAAAAATCAGCTGAGCCTTCAGCAAGTTGTAATCTTTTTGCTAATGGAGGGTCCTGGCTCAATGTTGATGGCTGCTGACTGATCAGGGTGGTGGTTGCTGAAAGTTAGGGTGGCTGAAGCAGTTTCTTAAGACAATGAAGTTTGCCACATTGACTGACTCTTCCTTTCATGAAAGGGTTTTCTTGGTAGCATGTGATGCAGTTTGAAAGCATTTTACTCACGTAGAACTTCTTTCAAAACTGGAGTCAGTCCTCTCAAACCCTGCCACTACTCTGTTAGCTAAGTTTACATAATATTCTAAATCCTTTGTCATTTCCACAATGTTCACAGCATCTTCACCAGGAGTGAGTTCCATCTCAAGAAACCACCTTATTTCCTCATCCATAAGAAGCAACTCCTCATCAATTCAAGTTTTATCATGAGATGACATCAATTCAATCACATCTTCAGGCTTCACTTCTAATTTTGATTCTTTTACTATTTCTACCATATTTGCATTTACTACTACTCAAGTCTAGAACTCCTCAAAATCATCCATGAGGGTTGAAATCAACTTCTCCCAAGCTCCTGCTAATGTGGATATTTTAACCTTATCCCATGAATCACAAGTGTTCTTAAAGGCATCAAGAATGGTGAATCTATCCCAGAAGGTTTTCTATTTACTTTGCCCAGATCCATGAAAGGAATCACTATCTATGGCAGCCATATAGCCTTACAAAATGTATCACTTAAATAGTAAGACTTGAAAGTCAAAATTATTCCTTGATCCATGGGCTACATAATGAATGTCGTGTTAACAGGCATGAAAACATTCGTCTCCTTATGTATTTCCACCAGAGCTCCTGGATAAACAGGTGCACTGTCAATAAGCAGCAATATTTTGGAAAAAAAAAATTTTTCTGAGCAGGAAGTATCAACAGTGGACTTATAATATTCAGTAAACTATGCTGTAAACAGATACGCTCTAATCCAGGCTTTGTTGTTTCACTTATAAAGTACAGGTAGAATAGATTCAGCATAATTCTAAAAGGTCCCTAGGATTTTCTGAATGGTAAATAAGCAATTGATTCAACCTAAAATCAGCAGCTGCATTAGCCCCTGACAAAGAGTCAGGCTGTCCCTTGAAGTTTCTGAAGCTAAGCCTTGACTTTTCCTCTAGCTATCAAAGTCCTACATGGCATCTTCTTCCAATAGATGGAAAATCTGTTTAGTGTAGTGTAGATCACTGATGAATTATCTTAGCTAGATCTTCTGGATAACTTGCTACACTCTCCGTGAGCACTTGCTACCTCATATTGCACTTTTATGTTATGGACATCGCTTCTCTCCTTAAACCTCAGGAACCAACCTCTGCTAGCCTCAATCTTTTCTTCTGCAGCTTTCTCGCCTCTCTCAGATTTCACAGAATTAAAGGGAATTATTGCCTTGCTCTGGATTGGGCTTTGGCTTAAGGGAATGCTGTGGCTAGATCGATTTTCCACCCAGACCACTCAAACTTTGCTTATCAGCAGTAAGGTTGTTCTGCTTCCTTATCTTTCATGTGTTCACTGGAGTAGCACTTCTAATTCCCTTCAAGAATGTTTTCAGTCAGGTGCAGTGGCTCATGCCTGTAATGCCAACACTTTGTGAGGCCAAAGCAAGGGGATGGCTTGAGGTCAGGAGTTCGAGACCAGCCTAGACAGCATATGAAGACCCTCACCTCTACAAAGATAAAAATGAACATAGCTGGGTACCTGTCATCCTAGCTACTTGAGAGGCTGAGGCAGGAAGACCGGCTGAGCCCAGGAGCTTGATACTGCAGTGAGCTAAGATCACCCCACTGAATTCCAACCTGGGCAACAAAGAAAGACCCTGACTCTTTAAAAACAAAGTTTCCTCTGTATTCACAACTTGGCTGTTTGGTGTAAGAGGCCTAGTTTTTAGTCTATCTTGGCTTCTATCTTGGCCTTCCTCATTCCTCACTAAGCTTAATCATTTCTAGCTTTGGCCTTAAAGTGAGAAATGTGCAACTCTTTCTTTCACTTGAATACTCAGAGGCCACCACAGGATTACTCACTGGCCTAATTTCAATACTGTATCTCAGGGAATAGGATAGGAGAGGGAGAAAGACCAGGGAACGGCCAGTTGGTAGAGCAGTCAGAACACATACGTGTTTATTAAGTTTACTGTTGCACATTGGCATGGTTCATGGTGTCCCAAAACAATTACAAAAGTAACATCAAAGGTCACTGATCACAGATCAACATTACAGATATAATAATAATGACAAAGCTTGAAATAGTGTGAGAATTACCACACTATTTGTGGTAACTGTGACTCGGAGTCAGAGTGAACACATGCTGTTGGAAAAATGGTTCCAATAGATTTGCAACACCTAGTACTGCCATAAACCTTCCATTTGTGTGTGTGTGTGTGTGTGTGTATGCAAAGTACAATAAAGCAAGGTATGTCTATAACTCTCCTATTCCTTCTTTCATGTTTATCCACTTGCCCCAAACCAAAACTATTACAATTTATGTTTTCCAATCCATTCAAAACATCTCCTCCCTACTATTCAGGGTTACAGTATCATTATTTCAGTATCCACAAAATCAAAAATATAAATCTTACAACGCCACACCCTCACTTAAAAAAAAAAAAAAAAAGGTCAGTGCATCATCAAACTCACTGCTACTCCCAAGGCCTAGGACAGTATCAGTCAATCATGAAAAGTTCTAACATGATCTATAGTAATCACGGTATATCCTAAATAATTTGTAAAGGGTTAACAAAACCCTTCTCTTCTATGGACAACGTTGACCTTGGCATCTTTTACTTCTAAAGCTTGTATGTCAGTTGTGTTATAGGCTGAGCATCCCGAAACCTAAATCCAAAATGCTGCAAAGTCCAAAGTGGTTTGAGCAATGACATGATGCCACAAAGTGGAAAATTCCATACTTGGCCTTATAACAGGTTGCAGACAAAATTTTGTTTAACAAAATTATTAAAGATTTTATAAAACTGGCCAGGCTCAGTGACTCATGCCTGTAATCCCAGTGCTTTGGGAGGCAGAAGCGGGAGGATCACGAGATCAAGAGATCAAGACCATCCTGGCCAACATGGTGAAACCCCGTCTCTACTAAAAATACAAAAATTAGCTCGGCATGGTGGCACAAGCCTGTAGTTCCAGCTATTCAGGAGGCTGAGGCAGTAGAATCACTTGAAGCCAGGAGGCAGAGGTTGCAGTGAGTCCAGATAGTGCCACTGCACTCCAGCCTGGGGACCGAGTAAGACTCTGTCTCAAAAAAAAAAAAAAAAAAAAAAAAAAACCTTATAAAATTACCTTCAGGCTATGTATATAAAGTACATGTAAAACATAAATTAATTTCATGTTTAAACTTAATGTTCCATTCCCAAGATCTGTTTGTGCATATGCAAATATTCCAAGTAGTTAACACTGATTATGGTGAAAATTATCCCCGATTAATTAAATAAATCTAAAGTCAGAGAACTGCAAATGAACTATTAATACCTGCTAGACTGCCACAGCTTTGGAATTTCTATAGAGAAAACTTGGAAATGATCACAAAACCATTACAAAAGATATTGGTTTCTCTTTGGGGGTGATGGGACAAGGGAGGGTGTCTCTAAATCAGCGATAGTAGGCTGAAAAAAAAACAATACCTTATCTGGTAAAACACGGGATTAAGATAAGGATCCTGAAAGGAGACTACTGTCCTGCATTATCTGGGAAGGCCCCAACTGTAATTGGATGTGTCCTTTTATGAGATAGGCAGGAGTTTCCAGGTACACAAAGTAGACAGTGATGTTAAGACCAGCTACTAGAAGGCAGAAAAAGACAAGGAACTGATTCTCCACTGGAGCCTCCAGGAATATGGCCCTGCCAACACATTTATTTCAAACTTCTAGCCTTTACAACTGTGAAAGAATAAATTTCTATGTTTTCAATCACCCCTTTTATAGTTATCTGTTACGGAAGCCACAGGAAACTAACACACCAAAGCAGATCTGCAACCACCTGTGTGAGTATCATTCTTGCATACCTGAGCTGTCACACATGGACCAAACACAAGCCCCAGGAATCCTGTAAGAGCAAGGCATTGCTCTGCTAGCATGCTGTTTCCTGTGCAATATCCTTCTATGTCAATAAGATACCAAGCACGACCTGATCAGGTCTTACTTGTCTGACTGACTATTGAGCCTAGGTTTCCCCAGTGGGCAACTGCAATTACTAATGATACTTATAGTGCAGAGGTCTCCAAATGCTTTGTCTTTTTTAATGCCATGAGAGCTAAGTGCAGCGGACAGACCCTGAAACCTGACTGGCTAGGTTTTGAATTTTAGCTTCGTATTGTTTGGCCTTGGGCAAGTCATTTAATCTCTTTGTGTTCTATAAAACAGGAAGATTTTATAGCAACTACCCCAAAGGATTATTCTAAGAATTAAAGGAATACATACAACAATTTAAGATTTTAAGGAAAAATCAGAATATTTGAAAACTTATACCCATCGCCACTGTGAACTTTATGAATCACAATTCGTAATTTGTATTTTTGTCACAACTCACCTGTTTCATCGAGACAATTACAGTTTGGCTGTGCATCATATTCCGTTTATAACTCTGTATATATCCCTTTCTCATTCTTGGTATTTCATATTTATGCTACCCCTTTGCCCACTCCCTAAGCCTTAAAAGAGGTATGTGTATTTAGCTCTTTCCAAAAAAAAAAAAAAAGGGACTGGATTTCTTTATGAACACATTTTAAATGCTGTACCACAAATCACTTAGACTAAGGTGTATATATATGTATGTATTCACTGTATAACATCACCCTCTTGAATGTTTTATTACAGGAAAGACCTGGCTTTCCAGGATTGTGCATAATCCCAGAAAAGGCCAAATAAGTACTGCATATATCCTAATAGAGGGGGAAAAACACACATCTCAATATGTTTCTCGGCTTACTAACTAGAAACATCAATAACATAGTAAACATTATTTATTTAACCTAAAGCTGTTATACTAAAAAGATACAGAAATGGGAAAATATTATTTTAAAATATCAACATTACCCCTTATAAGAGCAAGTCAAGGCCAGGCACGGTGGCTTATGCCTGTAATCCCAATACTTTGGGAGGCCAAGGCGGGAGAATCACTTGAGGCCAGGAGTTCAAGACCAGACTGGCCAACACAGTGAAACCCCATCTCTACTAAAAATACCAAAATTAGGTAATCATGGTGGTGCACACCTGTAGTCCCAATTACTCAGGAGGCTGAGACATGAGAATCGCTCCAACCCAGAAGGCAGAGGTTGCAGAGAGCCGTGATTGTGTCACTAGACTCCAGCCTGGACGACAGATGGTGACTTCATCTAGAAAAAAAAAAAGAATTCGGCAGGGTGGGATGGCTCACACCTGTAATTCCAGCACTTTGGCAGGCCTAGGCAGGTGGTCAGGAGTTCAAGACCAGCCTGGCCAACATAATAAAACCCCATCTCTACTAAAAATACCAAAAAATTAGCCAGGAGGGTGGGGAGGGCAGGTTGCAGTGAGCTGAGATCTCGCCACTGCACTCCAGCCTGTGTGACAGAGTGAGACTCCATCTCCAAAAAAAAAATCAAGAGAAAGTAAACTGCAAGGGAATGGAAGGACACAGAAACAGCATTATAGGCACATTATCTAAAAATATGGAGGCAAATACCAAAAATAACAGCTATGCATTGATGGTAGCACCTCTGAGACTATGAAAAACTGCTGTTTTTCACTTTATAAGTCTTGTAGAACCACTCTAGGTTTGTGTTTTAAATTCTGTACCTGCATTTTCTTAATTTAAAAAAATTAGTAAAAACAATACATAAGACATGTATTTACAATTAAACGTAAATTAAAACATTAGAAAAAAGCAATACATGAGTAACACATGTATTTACAATATTTAATTATAAATATTTACAATTAATCAGGGAGAAAAGCTATAGGACTAAGTGAAATAAGTAGGCAGAAAAAGAAAAGCAGTTAAATGAGTGAAAAATCAAGAGACCTTGGTATGTCAAAGAAACTGAAAAGAGAAAAAAGTTTTTAAAGAATATAAGCATAGTCTATCATGAATAATATTGCTTAAAAGTAAGATATAAGAAAAATATAAGCAATGTGCTACACGCCTAAATATCACTGGACACAAATAGTAATAGCAAAAGGTTATGTAGACGGCCAGGCGTGGTGGCTCAAACCTGTAATCCCAGCACTCTGGGAGGCCCAGATGGGCAGATCACCTGAATTTTCAGACCAGCCTAGCCAACTTGGTGAGACCCCCGTCTCTACTAAGAATACAAACATTAGCCGCACATGGTGGTACACTCCTGTAGTCCTAGCTACTCAGGAGGCTGAGGCAGGTGAATCAGTAGAACCCGAGAGGCGGAGGTTGCAGTGAGCTGAGATGGTACCACTGCACTCTAGCCTGGACAGAGCAAGATTCCGTCTCAAAAGAAAAGGGGGTGGGGAGAGTTACCTAGAGCAATCAGGACCAGCAATCTAGCTAAAACAGCAATGATCTAAAAGCTATCACAGGAATAATCAACCAAACTCCTCAGTTCAAGACAAATCAGCAGGTTCAAACAAGCATCCACTTCTTGGTTCCAAGGTTCCCCAACTAAAAGACCACCAAATAAGGTAATTTAAAATAAAAAAAAAAAAAAAAACAGGATTCTGAGACAAACTGTATCATTGAATTGTGGTTTTTAAAAACCCAAAACATTACATTTACAATCTTAACCATTTTTAAGTGTGCAATTCAGTAGTGTAAGTATATTCATTGTTATGCAACAGATCTCTAGAAATTCTTCAACTTGAAAAACTAAACTTCTATACACATTAAACACTAATTCTCCCTTACAATATTCCCTCCCCCCCCCCCAGCCCTTGGCAATTACCTTTCTACTTTCTATGTTTTTCAACTATTTAGATGCTTCTTTTAAGTAGAACCATACAGTATGTGTCCTTTTATGATGGGCATACTTCATCTAGGATAATGTCCTCAGGTTTCATCCATGTTGTAGCAAGTGACAGAATTTCCTTCAAAATGCTACATAGTATTTCACTGTATGAATATGCTACATTTTTTTAATCCATTCACATCTGCTGATGCTCATTTGGGATGTTTCCATCTCTTGGCTGTTTTCAATAATGCCACAAAGAACATGAGTATGCTAATACCTCTTTGAGATCCTGCTTTGGAGACCAGGTGCGGCCTGTAATCCCAGCACTTTGGGAGACTGAGGCGGGTAGATCACCTGAGGTCAGGAGTTAGAGACCAGACTGGCCAACATGGTAAAACCCCGTCTATATTGAAAACAAAAGATACAAAAAATTAGCCAGGCGTGGTATTACACACCTGTAGTCCCAGCTATTCAGGAAGCTGAGGCATGAGAATGTCTTGAACCTGGGAGGTGAAGGTTGCAGTGAGCTGAGATCACACCACTGCACGCCAGCCTGGATGACAGAGTGAGAGAGACTCTGTCTCCAAAAAAAGAAAAAAAAAAAAAAAAAAGGTGGAATAGAGATTCCCCTTTGAATTCTTTTGAACATATACACAGAAGTGGGGTTGATGGATAAGATGAATTTTTTAAATGTCTTCTGCTTATTAGGCAGAGGGCTAAAATATGAAAGGGATGGGGGTCGAGGGTGTCTCAGATAAGAAAATAAAGAATTGAAAATTCAAATGCAAAGGAGGCATATATTATTCAGACTGGGGGTATGGGGATAGAAACTTTTCTCTTTTGTATTACATCTGTTAAAAATGCTTGTCTGTGGCATTTGTTTTAATTCCAGGTACATAAGAGATAATTATCTATAACTTTTCAGATTACAGCCTTATGTATTTTTAAAAGTGAGTATCTTTCAACTTAACCAAAATACTTTTAAAATAGCTTTAATTACACTATTTCATACTCCTGAAAATCATTTTACATAACTCCAATAAGAATAAATTATACAATGTAATAAACTGCACTGTGGCAAATACAGAACCAATACATTTTAATAGAGTATACCTTGAATTAAATAGAGCAACTCTTTTCAGACAATGAACCAAAATTTATAGAACATGTAAAAAGGTAGAGTTCCTATAGTGAAACCCTGAATATAGCTACTTAGAGAAGCCTATTACTGTCTCATTTGTAAAATGTCACTTTTCATCTATTGGAGGTTTAGAATAAAATATCAAATTTATAAAAACAGAATTCTAGACTGGGCACAGTGGCTTATATCTGTAATCCCAGCACTTCGGGAGCCCCAGGCGGATGGATCACCTGAGTTCAGGAGTTTGAGACCAGCTTGATCAACATGGAGAAACCCTGTCTCTACTAAAAATACAAAATTAGCCTGGCATGGTGGCTCATGCCAGCTACTTCGGGAGGCTGAGGCAGGAGAATCACTTGAACCCAGGAGGCAGAGGTTGAGGTGAGCCAAGATCGTGCCATTGCACTCCAGCCTGGGCAACAAGAGCAAAACTCGGTCTCCAGAAAAAGAAAATAGAATTCTAAACAGAAACTAATATTCTGCTTCAACACAAACACACAATACATCAGGGGAAAAAAATGATAAACTTTATCAAAATTAAAAAGTTATACTGTTAAGAGAATGAAAGCAAAGTCCCAAACTGAAGAAAATATTTGCAAAGCATGTATCTGATTAAGCACTTGTATCCAAAATAAAGAACTCTCAAAATAGGGGAAAAAAGAAAAAAATAATTTTTTATAAAGTGAGCAGAATATCTGAACAGGCACTCACCAAAGAATATATACAAGTGACAGATAAGTACATGAAAAACCACTCATCATCATGGGAAAATGCAAATTAAAACCAAAATGAGGATGAGAGACTACTACACCACATACTACAATGTCTAAAATTGGAGGGAGGGAAGCAGAAAAAAGTACTAATGGAGACTAGGTGTAATACTTGGGTAATTAAATAATCTGTACAACCAACCCCAATGACACACGTTTACCTATGTAACAAACCTCTACATCCTGCACATGTACCCCTGAACTTAAAAGTTAAAAAAAAAAGTGTCTAAAATTAAAAAGAGTAATTATACCAAATGTTGGCAAGAATGCAGAACTGGAACTCTTATACACTGTTGGTAGAAATGCATTTAAAATGGTACAACCACTTTAGAAAGTGGTTTGGGAGTTTATTCAGTTAAACATACATCCAGCATACAATCCAACCACTCAACTCCTAGGTATTTACCCAAAGAAAAGCAAATACATGTCCATACAAAGACTTAGATAAGAATGTTCACAGCAGCTTTCTTTTAAGAGCCAAAAACTGGAAACAACCCATCAGTAACTGAATGATCTTTGGTATATCCATATGTTCAATTACTACTTAGCAATAAAGGGGAATAAATTATTGATGAACACACATGCCTGAATCTCAAAAAGTATGCTAAAAGAAGCCAGACAAAAAGAATACATACTATATAATTCCATTTAAATAAAACTTTAGAAAATGCAAACTAATCTAATGTGATAGAAAGCCAATCAGTGGTTGAGAATGGTGGAGAGAAGCAAATTCCAAAACAGAGGAACTTAAAACACGGACAATATCTCACCCACCCCCTTCCAAAGTCCCTTACACATTTCTGTACAACCAACCCCAACAACACACATTTACCTATTGCACTCCAGCAATAGGTTGCTTTTTAAAACCTAGTAAAATGACTTTGAAGGTTATAGTACTGAAAGCATAGGACAAGTATTTGAAAGTATTCACTGAGAAGTGCATTTCAGGTTTGCTGAATTTCCTTTATCCACCCTTCCTTTTTCTTTTCTCTTTTATTCCTCTAAGTATAAAGAAATAAATAAAAAATGTTCCCTAACTACCACCTAGATAACTGCTGCTGACATTAAAAAAAAAAAAAAAAGTAGGCAGCATATATGTAGAAAATTCAAATAGTGAAGAAAGCTATAAGGTAAAACAAAAAACCAAAAGCTTTCCCCCATCTCCTATTACCAATTTCTGTTAAAGTTTGTCCCAGTGCTTCTCCATGTGTTTGTGGTTGTATCTGCTTTTACAAAATGTAAACAATGTTCAATAACTTGCCTTTTTAATATGTTGCTTGAAGCTATCTCCAATATCAAAAATATTACTATTTTATTATTTTCAGCCATTCTAGAATATTTCGCATACTGGAATTTCATTTAGCCCCAATTGTTGGATATTTGTTTCCGGTTTCTTAATTTTGTATTTTGAAAAATATCAAGCCATCAGAAAAGCTGAAAAAGATAGTACAAGGGACTATAATACACTAGATTCACCAACTGTTAACATTTTGCCACATTTGTACACAGGCTCCCTCTCTCTCTCCCTCTCTCCATTTTACTAAATTCACTTGAAAGTTACCTACATACTCCAGCATGCATTTCCTAAGAACAAGCGCAATGTCCAAAATAACCACAATGTAGTTACCATTTTTCAGAAATTTGACATTGACTATACTGTTATTGAATATGTAGCCTATATTAAAATTTCTTTTCTTTTTTTTTTTTTTTGAGACAGAGTCTCGCTCTGTTGCCAGGCGTCAGGCTGGAGTGCAGTGGCAGGATCTCAGCTCACTGCAACCTCCGCCTCCTGGGTTCAAGCAATTCTCCTGCCTCAGCCTCCTGAGTAGCTGGGACTACAGGCACGCCACCACGTCCAGCTAACTTTTGTATTTTTAGTAGAGACAGAGTTTCACCATGGTCTCGATCTTCTAACCTTGTGATCCACCCGCCTCGGCCTCCCAAAGTGCTGGGATTACAGGTGTGAGCCACCACGCCCACCCTATTAAAATTTCTTCATTCTCCCATAGTGTTATTTACAGCTGTTGCATTTTAAATACAGGATCATTTTAGGAATCATGTTTTACATAGTATTGCCCTGTCACGTCAGTCTCCTTTATAGTCCTTTTTCTTTAGTCTGTTTCTTTGCATGTCTCAAAAACTTTTGTTGAAATTGTACATTTTCAATAATATATAACAACTCGGGATTCTGACCCCTGACACCTCCCAGATTATTGTGGTTGCTTTGTTTGCAAACTTGTCTGGACTATCGCTATAGTCTTCTTAACAGTGTATAACCACTGATGTCTCTGATTAGTTGTTTTCTGCTTTTTTCTTTTCCTCAATTTTTCTTTTTAAACTTGGCTTTCTATAAGTCACTCCTAAGTCAATATAGTTTGGTGACCAGTTAATAAGTAAAAGGTTATGTTTAAACATACTGAGCCAATAAGGTTTCTGTCCTTTACCAAAGTATCTCTCTCTGTGTTGGCTGGGACCCCATTTAAAGTTCAGGTGGCTTACGAACCAGTTCTGACTTCTACTTTCTGCTTGAGCAAAGCCTCACATTGAGCCAGGTGAACAGACAGCTGGAGACCTCTCTGCTCTCTCCTGAGCGTGTGTAGCTTTCCAGACACCCATGAATATGTGCGAGCTTATCAAGGTCTACTACGGCTGTCTCATTCCCCAGACTACCCAGTAAAATCTCCAGCTAGTTTTAGGATTGCCCCTCCCAACACTAGCTTCAGGCAGCTATAAGGTTGTCCTTTAGTCATTTGATGTTCAGATTGCTATTGTTTTATGTACAGTTGTTCCTCTGTATCAATGGGTTTTACATCCATGGACTCAACCAACTGCACACTGAAAATATTCAGGAAATAAAAAAGGAAGGTAGCGTCTCTACTGAAGGGAGCTAAGGGCTAGTTTTTATAAGCTTTATAGGATTTTTTTTTTTACGCTGAACTATATGCATGTACACTACTTTGCTAACATTTAAAGAAAAGACTAACTGCAACTCACAGAAGAAGAAACATTAAAGTCCAATAAATATGAGGGAGGGAAGGCAGCCCTGTAAGTGTATTTTAAAATGCAATGATGGCCAGGCGCGGTGGCTCACACCTGTAATTCCAACACGTTGGGAGGCTGAGGTAGGCGGCTCACAAGGTCAGGAGTTCCAGACCAGCCTAGCCAACATTGTGAAACCCCATCTCTACTAAAAATACAAAAAGTTAGATGGGCGTGGTGGCACACGCTTGTAATCCCAGCTACTCAGGAGGCTGAGGCAGGAAAATCGCTTGAACCCAGGAGGTGGAGGTTGCAGTGAGCTAAGATCACGCCACTGCACTCCAGCCTGGATGACAGAGCAAGATTGTTTTTCTTTTTTTAAATGGACAAAAGACATGAACAGACATTTTACTGAAGGAAATACTCAGACGGCAAATAAGCACATGAAAAGACATCCAAATTAATTCACTATTAGAGAAGCACAAATTAAAATCACAATGAGGCCAGGCACAGTGGCTCATGCCTGTAATCCTAGCACTTTGGGAGGCCAAGGCGGGTGGATCCACCTGAGGTCAGGAGTTCGAGACCAGCCTGGCCAACATGGCAAAACCTGCTCTCTACTAAAAATACAAAAATTACCTTGGTATGTTGGTGCACACCTGTAGTCCCAGCTACTAGGGGAGGCTGAGGCAGGACAACTGCTTAAACCTGGAAGGCAGAAGGTGCAGTGAGCCAAGGCTGCACTCCAGCCTGGGCAACAGAGCAAGACTCCAACTCAAAAAAAAAAAAAAAATCACAATGAATTATCACCATACACCTATCAGAATAACTAAAATTTTTAAAAAGTAGTAATACCAAATGTACACATACATTTTGTATACTTACTATATACAAGTATACATTTGTATGTATATTTGCATACCAAATATATACAGTAAGTATACAAGGAAACTGGGTCATCACTCATACATGGCTGGCAGGAATACAAAATGGGAAAGATTGTTTGGTAGTTCCTTCCAAAACTAAAAGTGGACTCACCATACAACCCAGCAATTAGATTCTGGGTTAGCCTTCATTTCGGAGAAATGAAAGTTTTCAAGCAGAAACTTGCCATGTCAATATTCAGAGCAGTTTATTTATAAAAGCCAAAAATTGGAAGATATCCAATGTCCTTCAATGGATGAGTAGTTAAACAAAATGTGGTATATCCATAACCACAGAATATAACTCAACAATAAAAACAGACTACTAATACACACGGTAATTTGGATGAACAACGAGATTATGCCACTATCAGAAAATGCATGCTACATGATTCTATCAGATTAGTGGTTCCTAGAGGTTAGGTATGGGGTGGGGGAGATGATTGTAGGGGTTGGTATAGCTATAAAGGGACACCACAAAGGAATCTTGTGGTAATGGTACAGCTAAATATCTTGATTGTGGTTGTAGATGCACAAAACTACACCTGATAAAACTGCATAGAGCTATACAAACACAAACAAGTAAGTACATACATACCTGGTGAAATCTAAATCAGCTTTACCAATGTTATTTTCCTCATCTTGACATTGCAGAGTACTTAAGCAAGATGCTAACATTGGGGAAGGTTGGGTAAAGAGTGCACAAGCCCTCCCTGTCCATTTCTTCACAACTTCCTATGAAGCTACAACTATTTCAAAATAAAAGTTTTTGAAAAAATTAAAAAGCAAAAGGCAGAGTTCATCAGTTTCGACATGAAAACAAGACCTAACTATATGCTTGCTCCCTGTAAGAAATTCTCTTTAAAGACACAAAAATGTTAAAAGTAAAAAGATATATTATGCTAACACTAATGAAAACTAGAGAAGCTATATTAGTATCACAGAGAATTTCAGAGCAAAAAATATAACCAGAAACAAAGAAGGTCATTTTATAATGATAAAAGAATCAATCCGGCTGGGCTCCGTGGCTCACGCCTGTAATCCCAGCACTTTGGGAGGCTGAGGCAGGTAGATCACCTGAGGTCAGGAATTCGAAATCAGCCTGGCCAACATGGTGAAACCCTGTCTCTACTAAAAATACAAAAAATTGGCCGGGCGCGGTGGCTCACGCCTGTAATCCCAGCACTTTGGGAGGCCGAGGCGGGTGGATTACCGGAGGTCAGGAGTTCGACACCAGTCTGACCAACATGGTAAAACCCCGTCTCAAAAAAAAAAAAAATTAGCCAGGCATGGTGGTGCATGCCTGTAATCCCAGCTACTCAGGAGGCTGAAGCATGAGAATTGCTTGAACCTGGGAGGCGGAGGTTGCAGTGAGTTGAGATTGCACTATTGAGACTGGGAAACAAGAGTGAAACTCCGTCTCAAAAACAAAAACAAAAAAGAATCAATCCATCAAGAGAATATAATAATCCTAAACACTAAACTACCTAATAAAAGAGCTGGAAAATACATTAAGCAAAAACTGAAGGAACTGAAAGGCTAGAAGTAGATATACAATCAGTAGGATAGAGGAGATTGGAGAAATATAATAGTAGGATAGAGGAGATTGGAGAAATATAATCAACCAAAGTTGAACTAATTGCTATTTTTTTGAGGAATATACTTTCTTTTCATGTGCACAGAAACACTCACCAACACTCACCAAAACTTTTAAAGTTTTTGAAAAGATTCAAATCATACAAAATATGTTGTTCCCTGAAAACAGTATTTAGGAAATCTCCCAAATACCTGGATACTAATCACCTAACGCACTTGTAAAAAAAATCCATGGGTCAATGCAGAAATCAAAAGACTGTAATCCCAGCACTTTGGGAGGCCCAGGCAGGCAGATCAACTGAGATCAGGAGTTTGAGACCAGCACGGCCAACATGGTGAAATCACATCTCTACTAAAAATACATAAATTAGCTGGGCCTGGTGGCACATGCCTGTAGTCCCAGCTACTCTGGAGGGTGAGGCAGGAGAATTGCTTGAACCTGGGAGGTGGAGGTTGCCCGAGATTGTGCCATTGCACTCCAGCCTGGAGCCTGGACAACAGAGCAAGCCACTGTCACAAAAAAGGAAAGGAAAAGGAAAGGAAAAGGGGAAGGAAAAGGGAAAGGAAAAGGGAAAGGACAACAGAGCAAGCCACTGTCACAAAAAAGGAAAGGAAAAGGGGAAGGAAAAGGAAAGGGGAAGGGAAGGGGAAGGGAAAGGGGAAGGGAAGGGGAAGGGAAGGGGAAGGGAAGGGGAAGGGAACGGGGAAGGGAAGGGGAAGGGAACGGGGAAGGGAAGGGGAAGGGAACGGGGAAGGGAAGGGGAAGGGAACGGGGAGGGGAAGGGGAAGGGGAAGGGAACGGGGAGGGGAAGGGAACGGGGAAGGGGAGGGGAAGGGAACGGGGAAGGGAAGGGGAAGGGAACGGGGAAGGGAAGGGGAAGGGAAGGGGAGGGGAAGGGGAGGGGAAGGGGAGGGGAAGGGGAGGGGAACGGGGAAGGGAACGGGGAGGGGAAGGGGAGGGGAAGGGGAGGGGAACGGGGAGGGGAAGGGGAGGGGAACGGGGAAGGGAAGGGGAGGGGAACGGGGAGGGGAAGGGGAAGGGAACGGGGAGGGGAAGGGGAAGGGAACGGGGAAGGGGAGGGGAGGGGAACGGGGAAGGGGAGGGGAGGGGAACGGGGAAGGGGAGGGGAGGGGAACGGGGAAGGGGAGGGGAGGGGAGGGGAGGGGAGGGGAACAGGGGAGGGGAGGGGAGGGGAACGGGGAAGGGGAGGGGAAGGGGGAGGGGAGGGGAACGGGGAAGGGGGAGGGGAGGGGAACGGGGAAGGGGAGGGGAGGGGAACGGGGAAGGGGAGGGGAGGGGAACGGGGAAGGGGAGGGGAGGGGAACGGGGAAGGGGAGGGGAGGGGAACGGGGAAGGGGAGGGGAGGGGAACGGGGAAGGGGAGGGGAGGGAAGAGGAAAGGAAAGAGGAAAGGAAAGAGGAAAGGAAAGGAAAGGAAAGGAAAGGAAAGGAAAGGAAAGGAAAGGAAAGGAAAAGAAAAAAAGAAATATACTGAAATGAATTTAAATGAAAACACAACATAGCAAAATCTGTGGAATGAAACTAAAGGAGTAATTTAATAAATGGAAAAAAGACAAGCCTCTCATTCAGAAGACTCCCAAATAATGTATACAGATATTCTGGCCCTCAAGGAGGGAGACTATAATTTTTGATAACATGAAAATGTTACCTGACTTCTGTGATCTTCCTCTAAAAAACTCACAACCCTGGTCTAATCATCAGAACACCAGACCTACAGCAATAGAGGAGCATCCAATATACCTGACCAGTATTCCTCAAAACTAAGATCATCAAGAACAAGGAAAGTCTGAGAAAATGTCAGCCAAGAAGAGCCTAGAGACATGACAACTAAATGTAATGTAGTATCCTGAATGAGATCCTGGAACAGTAAAAACTAAGGAAACCTAAATAAACTATGGACTTTAAGCTAATAATAAAGTATCAATACTGGTTCATTAATAGTAACAAATAGATCATACTAATATGTTAATAATAAGGTAAACTGGGTGCAGGAATGCTCTTTTTTCCTATAAATCTAAAACTGTTGCAAAAGTAAAGCACATTTTAAAAATTATACTTCACCTAGGAGAACTTCAGTCCTCCCTCCCTTTTTATGATCTTTCAGAACATTTATTTGTACTGTTCATGACATACAACTCTAACGTTTTTAAGAGTTACATCATGGCAAAGATCATGAACTACACATGTAAACTGTAAACTTGTAAATATGTAAAACTTGTAAACAGGAAAATGTAAACATGTAAACTGCCACTTCCTCGCCCACTTTCACCTAAATATACAGCCTGCTTGGTAGTATGCAAATAAAGTTTAAATGGCTAAATCAGGAATGTGAGACACCTTTCAACTGATTTCCTTACAAATTATTCTTATTAGTTTAAACTGATAACTGTTCAACTACACAAAAACTGTATTGTTATACAACATAATTAAAATGAGATTTGACTTATATACAAAGTCAAACTGGAGTCCACATGTTCTCTCCTAGAATTTTCACCATGGAAAAATTTTTAAATTTCTATAATTTAGAAATGCCTGATAAAACATTCTCATTCTTCTCATATTTTGACAACCCTACACCCAAATACTGACAAGCAATGCTAACGCCCATATTTACCTTCACAACCGTACTGACTCCAAGCAAAACCACTTTTAGTAGCAAATTGCATAACCCAAAAGAGATAATGTACAAAATAGAGGAGAGTTTCATACAAGTTCTAACAGAAAAAAATCTATAGGTGAATGAAGTCAAGTAGCACATAGTAGTAAAAGCATGCCAAAAGAAACCTGAGCTGTCATAACTCTAACATTAACCAAGTGATTTATTAAGATAAAATGTCAACCATCATATTGATGTCACTTTCAATTTTTGTACTGGCTTTAGTTCAGTTTATATTTAATTTATAAATTACATTTATGAAACTGTTTTCTAATAGTACAAAAAATACATGTAAGGAATTTATTCAGAGATGTTTGAACAAGCCAACAGTTTCTGGGAGAAAGTTTTTTACCATGACATTTTCCTTGGTATAAGAGCTGTAAAGTAATAAAAGGAAAGCCATTACATTCACTCAAGAATATGTCCAGTTGTGCTTTAGGTTTCACACTTTAATATCTTTAGCTTTAAACGTAACTTTACAGGTAATTTTAAAGACAAACTTTAAGAATTTCAAGAATACATTACTTTTACTCAACTAGACATTATTCATTATTAACTAAACTAAAAGCTTTAAAACTCAAATTAAAAATAAAACCCCAATAAAAGCTTTAAAACTCAGATGAAAAATAAAACTTAACAAACCTCAGTTTAAGTTCCAGCTCCACCATCTGGTAACTGTGAGATCTTAGTAAAGCCACTTAAAACCCTCTGAACCTTAGTTTCCTCATATGTAAAATAAGAATACTATCGCTTTTGCCTATCTCACATAAGCAAGCACAGGAGAAGTAAAACCTACCCACATTGCCAGTATGTTTTCTATTCCTTCTGGACAGAAAAGATCAACTCATATAAACAGTTCACTTCAGAAAAAGACGAAAATATAACAATCTTGTCATCATTTTTAAATGAAAAAGAATTTAACCTGCGTTTGAGCTACACAGATACAACACATGAAACATTACGACAGACTGAGGAAATACAGAAAGGAATAAAAGATTCATGCTTGCTCAACGTATGTGTGTGTTAGGGGGTAGGGATGCTTAAAGAGACAATTCTACCGTGCTATCACAAATATGATAGAGAAAATATAGCTGGGCATGGTGGCTCACACTTATAATCCCAGCACTTTGGGAGGTCAGGAGTTTGAGAACAGCCTAGCAATCATGGTGAAACCCTGTCTCTACTAAAAATACAAATATTGGCCAGGCGTGGTGGTGCATGCCTGTAATTCCAGCTACTAGGGAGGCTAAGGCAGGAAAATTGCTTAAACCCGGGAGGTGGAGGTTGCAGTGAGCTGAGATGGCGCCACTGTACTCAAACCCAGACACAACAGAGCAAGAGTCCATCTCCAAAAAGAAACACAAATATGATCAAGAAAATGTATAGTACTATAAAAACCATAAATACCTGACCAACTAGGTAGTCAAACTGCTTTAAAGATGTAAAGCAATTTAAATGTAAGCTACAAGCAATGCAGTAATTCCTTGCTGGGTACCTATTATGTGGCAGACACTCTGCTTAGTAGGTATACCAGATTCATAAGTGAGTATACACAAAACCCTGTCCTCACAGAAACAGCAATCATGCAGGAAAGACAAAATTTTAAAATGGAAAGACGGGCCAGGCACCATAGCTCATGAGCCTACAATCCCAACACTTTGGGGAGGCTAAGGCAGGAGGATTGCTTGTGCCCAGGAGTTGGAGATCAGCCTGAGCAACACAGTGGCACCCTGTCCCTACAAAAAATTTAAAAATTAGTCAGGTGTGGTGGTGCGCACCTATAGTCTCAGCTACTAGGAAGGCTGAGGTGAGACAATCGCTTGAGCATAGGCTAGGTCGAGCCTGCAGTGAGCCATGATTACACCACTGTACTCTAGCCTAGGTGACAGTGAGACCCTGTCTCTAAATAAAAAGTAATTAAAAAAAAAATTTGAAAAGGTTGGCCGGGTGTGGTGGCTCACGCCTGTAATCCCAGCCCTTTGGGAGGCCAAGGCAGGCAGATCACAAGGTCAGGAGTTCAAGACTAACCTGACCAACATGTTGAAACCCCATCTCTACTAAAAATACATAAATTAGCGAGGTGTGGTGGCTCACACCTGTAATCTCAGCTACTCAGGAGGCTGAGGCAGGAGAAATCACTTGAACCTGGGAGGCGGAGGTTGCAGTGAGCCAAGATTGAGCTACTGTACTCCAGCCTGGGTGACAGGGCAAGACTCAGTCTCAAAAAAAAAAAAAAAAAAAAATACACACACACACACACATAAAGGCATGACACTACAGAGAAAATATGGTATACTACTAAAGTATACAGCAGCGAGGGATGGGCAGCCTAAGGAAACATACATTAGCAAGAAAAAAAGTTTCATTTTTCCTTTAACTTTCTCATTCTTTCCTCTTTTAAACAGTAAAGGCAGCCAAAGCATTGGGGGAAATCTAACTCAAAAACTTAGTTCAGTGTTGATAAGTAAATTGCTTCGCTCACTCGCTCGCTCTTTCTTTCTCTCTCTCTCTCCCCTCCCCCACCCCCACCTCCCTCTTCCCTCAACCGTTACTATGAAATCTATCCTTTTGACACATAAGGGCACAAGTATTCCTCCCACAAAAGAATACTGTTTCTACCCTGCCTGGTCAACAATGAACATTGTCCCAGCACTTTGGGAGGTTGAGATGGGGGGATCACGAGGTCAGGAGATCAAGACCATCCCGGCTAACACAGTGAAACCCTGGAAATCCCATCTCCACTAAAATTACAAAAATTAGCTGGGCATGGTGGCACACACCTGTAGTCCCAGCTACTCGGGAGTCTGAAGCAGGAGAATCGCTTGAACCCATGAGGCAGAGGTTACAGTGAGTCGAGATCATGCTGCTGAATTCCAGCATGGGCGACAGAGCAAGACTCTCTCAAAAAAAAAAAAAAAAAAAGAAAGAACAAGAAAAAGTTATGTCAATGTGGTCTTTCTCTCTAAATATTGTATTGCACTGTACTCACCTTCTTCTTGTGATGAACTTCAGTTTATGGTTTTTTTTCTTTCCTTATTAAGAACTTTCTCCTATTCATTTAAAGGAAGCACTTTACGGCTTCTCTGTCATATCCAAATTGCAAGCATCACTTCTCTTGTGTTTTGGGGTCATTGTTAAGTCAAATAAGGGTTACTTGAACACAAGCACTTTGATATCACAACAGTCTATCTGGTAACTCAGACAACTACTAAGTGGACTAACAGTGGGCAGTGTAAACATTGTAGATACACTGGACAAAGGGATAATTCATGTCCTAGGCAGGATGGTGCGAGATTTCATCATGCTACTCAGAAAAGGGTGCAATCTAAAACTTAATGAGTTTCTGGAACTTTCCATTCAATATTTTCAGACTGCAGTTAACCACAGGTCAACTGAAACCACACAAAGTAAAACCATGGATAAGAGGGTACTACTCTGTTACAAAGCAGATTAGCTACACCGCGCTCTTCTACGATAAAAGGTTTTTTTCTTATCTCCAACAGTGAGAATACAGATCCAAGGCCAGCCACTGGTGTACAATACCAGAGGGTGATGAACACAAGCAATAAATTGGGCTAGGTCTCAGAATTGGAGAAATGTTACTTTTTCTAGCATTGGAACAGAAGGATGTCATTTTTAGCTACAATACTTAAACATTTTCTACAGTCTGTGCCCTTTCCATTCCTGTTTATTTAAAGAGAAGTGGCAACATAAGCTCATGACCAGCAACATAAAAGAAGGTTAAAATAAATAGCCATTTTTCTACATATCAACTATATTATCACCACTCACAATGTTCATACTAAGTCAATAACTAATGGCAAGAAAAAACCTTAGAGCTAGGGTCATTGCTTAGGAAACATCCACAATGTACAAATGTCTAAAGCAGTTGTCTAGATTCTAGAAAAGCCTGGCCAGCTCCAAATGTTTCTATCAACATAGAATGTAAATAAATTAGTAGGACAGACTATCATAACTAGGTTTACCATTATGGGTCAAGAATTAACCCAAGAAAATAGTGTAAGACAGTGGCTGTATGACTTTTTAGTCACAGAATGCTCTCATTTCAGACATACTCTCACAAGAGTATCCAGTATTATGCTCAATTCTAAGCTAGCTTTGCTAATGCCACCCACTGAGTCCAACCATTCAAAGTATACCAGATGTAAACAAGGGTGCTATTATAAAGAAAACTTTGAATTACATCTGGTTCTTTTCTAAAAGTAAGCAACTTAAAAAACTGGTACTTTCATGAGTTTAGTCTGTCCACAGTCTCACAGCTAGTAAGTGTCAAAGTCTAGGGACAGGGTCGGGGAACACATGAAAAAGAACGAATACCTAGAACCCACAACCCAATAGTAACATCTTTCTTATGATTCACTCCTGACACAATGCTCTTCCTGGAATCATTTCCTTTATCTACCTAAAAAACTTATCTAGGCCGGGCGTGGTGGCTCACGCCTGTAATCCCAGCACTTTGGGAGGCCGAGGTGGGTGGATCACGAGGTCAAGAGATCGACACCATCCTGGTCAACATGGTGAAACCCCGTCTCTACTAAAAATACAAAAATTAGCTGGGTGTGGTGGTGGGCACCTGTAATCCCAGCTGCTCAGGAGGCTGAGGCAGGAGAATTGCCTGAACCCAGGGGGCGGAGGTTGCGGTGAGCCGAGATTGCGCCATTGCACTCCAGCCTGGGTAACAAGAGCGAAACTCCGTCTCCAAAAAAAAAAAAAAAAAAAAAAAACTTATCTAAGACATAAAGAACTTCTGCATTAACATATATGAGACATCCATTCTAACATAACCTATTCTTGTTCATCAAGTAGATTGTCAGAATTGTTAATTATTAACAAAAGTTACTGACTACTAAGTACTATGCACTTTACATACCTTAGCTCATTTAATTCACACAAACGTATGAGGTAAGTACAGATGACCCTTGAATAACGAGGGGGTTAGGGGCGCTGACCCCGAGGCACAGCTGAAAATTTACATATAACTTTTGATTCCCCCAAAACGTAACTACTTATAGCCTACTGTAAACCGGAAGTCTTACCAATAATATAAACCGTTAACACGATCAGGCATGGTGGCTCATGCCTGTAATCCCAACACTCTGGGAGGCCAAGGCGGGCGAATCACCTGAGGTCAGGAGTTCGAGACCAGCCTGACCAACATGGAGAAACCCCGTCTCTATGGAAAATACAAAATTAGCCGAGCGTGGTGGTGCACGCCTATAATCCCAGCTACTCAGGAGGTTGAGGCAGGAGAATCGCCTGAACCCAGGAGGCAGAGGTTACAGTGAGCTGAGATGGCACCACTGAACTCCAGCCTGGGCAACAAGAGCAAAGCTCCGTCTCAAGAGGAAAAAAAAGGATTCTAATAATATGCAATTCTAGTTAATCCAAGTAAACAGAGATTTACCTTGGCACTCTGAGGCAGTTTTTCCTAAGTAGTTTTTTATGGAAAAAGGATTTCCCATTATAAAACATACGTATGGTGTGTAGTGGATCATGATGTAATGCACTTCTTCCCACTGTCATGATTAGAAAAGAAAAATTCCAATAAACACTGTTTAAAAGTTTAAGGAAAAAAACGAGGCCGAGGTGAGCAGACCACTTGAGTTCAGGAGTTCGAGACCAGCCTGGCCAACATGGTGAAACAGCACCTCTACTAAAAAATACAAGAAAATTAGCCGGGTGCAGTGGCACACTCCTGCTTGAACCAGGGAGGCAGAGGTTGCAGTGAGCTAAGATCACGCCACTGCCCTCCAGCCTGGGCAACAGGAGCAAGATTCTGTCTCAAAAAATAAAAATAAAAAGTCTGTGAAAAACAATAGAGTAATCTTCATTCCTGTATCAAAGAATAAGACATTCTAATTAGGAAGACTTAAAGATCACTGAATGCAGCTGGGCACGGTGGCTCACACCTGTAATCCCAGCACTTTGGGAGGCTGAGGCATGTGGATCACGAAGTCAGATCAAGACCATCCTGGCTTCAGGGATTGCAGGCTTAAGAAAAAAAAAGACCATCCTGGCTAACACGGTGAAACCCCGTCTCTACTAAAAATACAAAAAATTAGCCAGGCACGGTGGTATGCGCCTATAGTCCCAGCTACTAGGGAGGCTGAGGCAGGATAATCGCTTGAACCCAGGAGACGGAGGTTTCAGTGAGCCAGGACTGCACTACTGCACTCCGGCCTGGGCAACAGAGCATGGCTCTATCTCCACCCCCAAGAAAAGAAAGAAAAAGAAAGAAAAAGAAAAGAAAAGAAAAAGAAAGAAAGAAAGAAAGAAAGAAAGAAAGAAAGAAAGAAAGAAAGAGGAAGGAAGGAAGGAAGGAAGGAAGGAAGGAAGGAAGGAAGGAAGGAAGGAGAGAGAAAGAGGAAAAGGAAAAGAAAAGAAAGACCAAAAGCTTCCATTATAGTTACTTTAAGTCATCATGGGTATGACCTCTCAAAGATTTCCTTATCTTCTTAAAGAGTATAGAAAACACAACTGAAGGATTTCTTTGGTTAAACTGAATGTAATTTAACCAAATAATCATTAAGAAAAACAGATTATTACACTGTGTTATTTTACTAAAAAGACCATTAAGAATTCATTGTAAACAGCCAAAAATTGCTATGCTTTTATTCTTTTCACACAGTCACCTAATTTTTTTTCACTATTACACTATCTGACATCAGTATACTAGCACGCAACAACGTCTCTCCTAATCCACATGTTCTAATCTTTCTATGGGAAAGGAAACCAAATAGGCAGCCATCCTTTCTGAAATAAAAATAAACTTAGTAACTGGACTCTGAGATGTTTTGGCTTAAAGACCTTTCCTTTTTATATTACTTCTTACTTTATAATACATTACAGAAATGTATAGATGACTAATACTATACACTATTAGTATTTCAAAATGTATAATCATCTATAGGTGACTATACATTTCAAAATAGAAAATGATAAAGGTCTTCTATATACAATAGATGACATAATCAAAATATAACCAAATGATTGGGGGGAAGGGTGACTGCAAAGATAAGCTATTAAATGAAAGTCATTAAAGCGCCCACCGTGCAAGTAAACAATACAAATAAGAGTCAAGATCTACAGAGACCTTTAACCACTATGGGAGACATCAACAGCAAAAGGGATAAATAAATTTATACATTTGCACATTGGAATACTATTCAGCAATAATAAAAAATGATGTTTCTGGTTCTGCAAACGCAAGGATGAATAAGGAAGAATCTTAAATGTGTTATTGAACAAATGCAGCCAAAAATAAGAGTACCCATTACATAGTTCCATTATATAAAATTCAAAAATAAGCAAAACTAGTCTATGATGATAGAAGTTGTTGTAGCGGTTACCTTTGAAGAGTAAAATAAAAGTAGTAACTATGAAGGGGCAAGAGGTGCTTCAGAGTGCTACTACCGTTCCACTTCCTGATTTGAGGTAGCACTTACAAAATGTGTTTACTGTGTGATAAATCATTGAATGGCACACTTGTGATATGTGAACTCAATTGTGTTCATGTTACACTTCAGTAAGTTTCCTTAAAAACAAAAATCATCATGCAAAGGACTTCTGTTAAACACAACAATTTGAACAATGGAGTTTATCTCTGTTCTCTTCCAACATCTCTGAAATAAAAGCTAAGAAATTAAAAGATGGCAACCCCAAGGCCGGAGCAGTAGCTCACACCTGTAATCCGAGCACTTTGGGAGGCTGAGGCGGGCGGATCACAAGGTTAGGAGATGAAGACCATCCTGGCCAACATGGTGAAACCCTGTCTCTGCTAAAAATACAAAAAATTGCTGGTTGTGGTTGTGCATGCTTGTAATCCCAGCTACTCAGGAGGCTGAGGCAGAAGAATCACTTGAACCTGGGAGGCGGAGGTTGCAGTGACCTGAGATCGCACCACTACACCGCGGCCTGGTGACAGGGCGAGACTCTGTCTCAAAAAAAAAACAAAAAAAGACAGCAACCCTTAACAAAAGTATATTCGATACTTCCCAAAAATGGCCACAATATCCCCCATGTCACATCCTTTTCTGCAGTGTGGCCTTGCCTCTTCCACATCAAGAAAGGGGCTTTCTGTCCCCTCTCCTAGAATCCAGGTAGGCTTTGACTATTAGGTTATGGCAAAAATGACACTGTGTGACTTCTGAGGACAGGTCACTTAAAAGTACATGCAGCTTTCTACCTGGTCCTTTTACACACTCACTCTTGGATCCCTGAGCTTCTATATAATTACCTTAAAAGAGCAACGCTGGGAAGGCCATAGGCAGACCCTTGGGTTGACAAAAGCAGATGAGCCCACCTTTCTAGCCATCCCTGCCAAGGTGCCACAAATGGGATGAAGCCATCTTTCAGTCTCTCTCTACATGAGTCATCACAGCTGAGACCCCAAACATGTAGAACAAAAAGAAGGCATCCCGGCTGTACCCCTTCCAAATTCCTGACCCACAAATTCTGTGAACATAACAAAAAAGTGGCATTGGTAGTGGTTCGTTAGGCAACAAGATACAGACCAGAAAGGGAGAGAAGACAACAGACAATGCAGGTCCATAAATTCGGAAAGACAAAAAGTACATAGAATGTCAAGTATCTTAGACTTCAGCCACCCAGTCGAAAAGTCCTTTCAAGCAGCAGAATCCTGGAAATAAATGATGGCTGGAGTTGAAGACTGATGAAAAAACTGAGTAAGAACTTAACCAGACCTCTAGACCTGCTCCTCCAGAAAACGCTACCAGGGAACTGTCCTTCCTCTATTACCTTTTCCACCACCCCAATAAAAAATTAAACATTTAACTCTAGAGAGATGTTAAATTAAAACAGAAACACCGAGCACAGATCAGGGTGCAGAATAGCCCAAGTCCTCTTCCACAGTTTGGCTATCAAAACACTAACTATAAGGCTTATGCTTCTTGCAGCCCAGGATGAGAGTTAAAGTCCCAGAATGCCAGCTGTCGAACACGCCCAGTGACCTACACAGCAACAGTAATCTTTGAAGGATACAGGTAATTTTAAAAAAACAAAAAATGGAGGCCAGGTTGGTGGCTCATGCCTATAATCCCAGCACTCTGGGAGGCTAAGGTGGGTGGATCACTTAAGGTCAGCAGTTCAATACCAGCCTGATCAACATGGTGAAACCCCATCTCTACTAAAAAAACACACGCTACTTGGGAAGCTGAGGCAGGAGAATAGTTGAACCTGGGAAACGGGGGTTGCAGTGAGCCAAGATTGCGCCACTGCACTCCAGCCTAAGCAACAGAACAAGGCTCTGTCTCAAAAAAAAAAAAAAAAAAAAAAATCAGCTGGGAGTGGTGTCGCATGACTGTAATCCCAGCTACCTGGGAGGCTGAAGCAGAACTGCTTGAATCCAGGAGACAGAAGCTGCAGTGAGCCAAGACAGCGCCACTGCACTCCAGTCTGGGCAAAAAGGGCAAAACTTCACCTCAAAAAAAGAAAAAAAAAATAGTGAAGAGCACTTACTTATGCCGTCTTAATAATCTAAACATTGATTTAACACAAAGATATTATGGACAAGGAGGGAAATGTAGGGGCAGATGGAGAAGAGAACAGGTAGGGAAAAGGTTACAGGTAGGAAAATATCTAAAATAGAAAAATGAGGGCTGGGCGCGGTGGCTCACACCTGTAATCCCCAGCACTCTGAGAGGCCGAGACAGGCAGATAATGAGGTCAGGATATCAAACCATCCGTGTTAACGGTGAAACCCTGTCTCTACTAAAAATACAAAAAATTAGCCAAGCATGGTGGCGCATGTCTGCAGTCCCAGCTACTTGGGAGGCTGAGGAAGGACAATCGCTTGAACCCAGAAGGCGGAGGTTGCAGTGAGCAAAGATCACACCATTGCACTCCAGACTGGGCGACAGAGCAAGACCATCTCAAAAGAAAAAGAAAAAAGAAGAAATATCAGCACTGGCAATGTGAAATGTGCTGATAAATAAGAGAAAAAAGCACTAAAGAATGGAAAGTGGAAAGAGAAAAGTAACTAGAACTGTGCACTTTATGCAAATTATGAATCAATAATGTTGCTCCTAACAAAAGATGAGCCCAGCACAATGGCTCAGGCCCAACACTTAGAGGAGGCCAGGGTAGAGGGATCGCTTGAGACCAGGACTTGAAGACCAGCCTGGGCAACATTGCGAAACCCCATCTCTCTCTCTCTCTCTCTTTTTTTTTTTCTCTCTCTCTGTTTCTCTCTATATATGTGTGTGTATATATACTCGTTATATCTATACACACACATAACATTTAAAAATAAAATTTTAAAAATGAAAAATGTTTAAATTATTCTGGAAGCACCAAGTGCAATTGGTTCTACTTCTACACAATTAAGGGAAAGCTTCATAAAAAGAGAAAGGAAGCCATTTAAAGGTCTGAAATTAAAATGAGACAAAGAAAAACTGGAGGGCCATACACAGTGTCTCACACCTGTAATCTCAGCAATTTGGGAGTCTGAGGTGGATCACCTGAGCTCAACAGTTCAAGACCAGCCTAGGCAGCAACACACTGAGACTTTATCTTTACCAAAAATCAAAAAAAAACCAAAAAACAAAAATTAGCTGGGCGTAGTAAGTGCCTGTAGTCTCTGTTACTCAGGAGACTGAGGCAGGAAGATTGCTTAATCCCAAGAGCGTGTGGCTGCAGTCATCCATGATCACACTGCCGAACTCCAGCCTGGGCTACAGAGAAAGACCCTGTGTCCAAAAAAAGAAAAGAAAAGATGGAGGAGAAGCAATGAGGATGAGGTTAAAAAGTTATATGGAGGCCAAAATGTTGAGGGACATCAAATTTTACTCTTCTATGGGAAGAAAGCAAAGACTTTTTTTGTTGTTTTTGGAAACAGTGTCTCCCTCTGTCACCAGCAGGCTGGAGCACAGTGGTACAATCTTGGCTCACTGCAACCTCCACCTCCCAAGTTCAAGTGATTCTCTTGCCTCAGCCTCCCAAGTAACTGGGACTACAGGCACACGCCACCACATCCAGCTAATTTTTTGTATTTTAGTAGAGATAGGGTTTCACCGTGTTGCCCAGGCTGGTCTCGAACTACTGAGCTCAGGCAATCCGCCCACGTCAGCCTCCCAAAGTGCTAGCCAAAAGCAAAGATTTTTCAGTAAAAATGTATCACTGAGGGGAGTACAAAGAATGATTATCTGGAGATTCCAAACTCAAGAAGCATTAGCTACTATACTACCTGAGCAAAGCAAAAGAGAAAGAAAAAAAAAAATTATAGCCACATATAGAAGCTATATATATTCTATACTTACATATATAAACATATATATATATGTTTGCCTTTAATTTTTAAAACAAAACGTTATAAACATTTTTAAATGGTTGAGGAGGGAATATTATGGTAGATTTGGTTCTGAAACAATGTAAATATTTTACAATCATGTATGTATTTTAAATGTTATGCTGTAAATAAAATTACAGTTAAAAAAGCAATCTTTATAAAGCCAAACGCAAAATGAAACAAATAAACCTTACTATGTAGCCATCTGATAACATAACCAGACATAAAACAATTATTTCAAAGAATTTTAAAACAGTAATTTGACCAAACATTCCCAATGGAATATATCTTGCAGACAAAAATAAAAGAACTACAAAAAAATCCTCAAGCTACAATTAGGAACCATGTACAGTCATGCACCCCTTAAGACTAAGATATGCCCTGATAAATGGGCAATTTCATCCCTCTGCAAACACAAGAGTATACTTACACCAACCTAGATGGTATATCCTACTACACACCTAGGCTACAAACCTGGCACTGCTTGTTACTGTACTGAATACAATAGACCATTGTAACATATGGTAAATATTTGTGTCTAAACATATCTAAACATACAAAAGGTACAGTAAAAATAGGGTATTATAATCTTATGGAACGAACCTTAAGATTAACCAAAATATTGTCATCGACCAAAATATTGTTATATGGCAGATCACTATAGTTTATAGAATTGGTATTGTTATTCCAACACTGTTAATGTATGTAGCGTGTGATAAAGCAACTGAGTCATTATGTTATTGTCTCTGAGAGCCAAAATTTTCAACACGCTAGACAAGACATTTAAAATTGATAACAAAACATTGTAGTTCTGAATTTGAACTGAAAGATATGTGTGAAATCCTTATTTTAAAACCTTTAGAAAGAAGAGTGACATCAGCAAAAATGGTGGCTTAAGAACATCTAACAATTCCTCTCCTCTCCCATGAGAAAGCTAGCAAATATTTTCAGAATTAACTTTTTAATAACTCTGGAAACTAATCAAAGGCCTGCAGCAATCTTGGAAGTGTTTAGTGAAGAAAAATTGCCAAATCTTGGTAAAAACAGAAAGCTTTGTGGCTTGATTTGCCCTAGTCCTATTTTCTCCATACAGCTCTGCAGTAGACTTGAAAACAAACAGCATGATAGATTCGTGGTAACATCCAGCAGCCTGAAAAGCCAGCAGAGGGAGCACAATATGACTGAAGCTCCTTCAAAGTCTCATTCCCAGAAAATTTACCTGTATAATGGTTCCCTAGAAAATCCCTCTTGCAAGGCTAGGTATTTTGACGTAGAGTTCACCAGTGTGAAATGCCTTTACTTGAGGGCTATTAGCTTAGAGTCTGGCTGAAGCAGTGGGTAACAACAGAGACAAACAAAAGACTAACCAAAAACTTCAGAAGGAAAAGCAGGAGACTGAGATATCCGTTAAAAGTTTTAAAAGCTCCAACAAAAATATGAAAAACCTAAGAATGAAGAAAGCCAAGCACAGACAGATAAGGGCCCATGTGCATGTGCCCATGAAAGATCTGAGAAGTCCCTAGGCTCTCACCTCTGCTTTACCATGAGGCTCTGTGCAATCAAAATAATGGCTATGGCAATGCTGTCAACTGCCTGCACAAAGCGCCCCTGAGCAAACACTGGGAGACTTACTGGTCCCAGACAGTTGAGGAAATCACCCACTAAAATAAACAAGGGGAGAATTCAGTGGTAATAATGTAACAAAGAATACAGACTTTACAAAATTAATTCAGAGAAGTTACTAAACAAAGTAACAACTACAGCAAACAAAAGCCAATGCTGCATAAGGGGAACCTTCTGCTTTCAGAGTTGCTACATTATAATAAATTGTCCATTTTCAACCAAAAATTCTGAGACATGCAAAGATCCAGCCATAGAACAAAAAGCAATCTACAGAAACCAAAAGTGTTGAAAGGAAAAAACAGTCAACCAAGAATTCTAGATTCATTCAGCAAAACTATTCTTAATCATCAAGGGAGGATTAAGACTACTACATAAACAAAAACTGAATTTGTCACTAGGAAACCAGTTGAAAGGTCACGAGACAATAACTAAAATTCACAAGAAAAAGTAAGGAGTACCAGTAAAAGTAATTCTCAGCTGCAACAATCTTAATGTGCCCCCACAAGAAGATTCCTACGTTGAAACTTAATCAACAATGTGATAGCATTAAGAGGTAAGGCGGCCTTTATGAGGTGATTAAGTGATGAAAGCAAAGCCCTCATGAATGGGATTAATAACCTAAAAGAAGTCTGAGAAAGCTGTTCTTCCCTTTGCCCTTCTGCTTTATGTCACATAAAGATGCAGCAATCTTGCAGGCAGAAAGCAAGCCTTCACTAGACACCAAATCTAAGAGTGCCTTGAAGTTCCCTATCCCCAGCACTATGAGAAATAGATTATCCAGGCTGTGCTATTCTGTTATAGCAGAACAAATTGACTGAGACACCAGGTAAATATAAAAGACAGTGTTAAATGCGCCGGGCTTGGTGGCTCACGTCTGTAATCCAGCACTTTGGGAGGCTAACGGGCGGATCACCTGAGGTCAGGAGATCGAGATCAGCCTGTCCGAAATGGAAAAATCCCGTCTCTACTAAAATATACAAAACTTAGCTGGGCGTGGTGGCAAGCGCCTGTAATTCCAGCTACTCGGGAGGCTGAGGCAGAAGAATCGGCTGAACCTGGAAAGTGAAGGTTACAGTGATCCAAGATTATGCCATTACACCTCAGCCTGAGAGACAGCAAGACTCCGTCTCGGAAAAAAAAAAAGACCTATAGAACACTCCCTGCAACAACAGCAGAATACACATTCTACTCAAATGTACATGGAACACTATCCGCGATACAGGATAAACCACGTTAGGCCACTAAAACAAGTCCCCATAATTTTTTTTTTGAGACAGAATCTCACTCTGTTGCCTTGGCTCACTGCAGCCTCTGCCTCCCAAGTTCAATCAATTATCCTGCCTCAGCCTCCTGAGTACCTGAGATTACAAGCATGTGCCACAATGCCTGGGTAATTTTTGTACTTTAGTAGAGATGGGGTTTCACCATGTTGGACAAGCTGGTCTCAAACTCCTAACCTCAAGAGAGCTGCCCGCCTTGACCTCCCAAAGTGCTTAGATTACTGGCCTGAGCCATTGCACCCAGTTGTCCCCATAATTTTTAAAAAATTAAAATTTTAAAAGCTGTGCTCTTCCTTAGAAGAATCTGAGTTGGCAAAAAAAAAAAGAAAGAAAGAAAGAAAGAAAAATAAAAAAGAGAAAAGCTGTGCTCTCTGACCAAAATGTGGTGAAATTAGAAATCAGTAACAGGAACAAATGGGGGAAATTCACAGAAATATGAAATTTTTTTAACACTCCAAAATAACTAATGGATCAAAGAAAAATGCAGACTACTAAACCATTCCACATTATGATTCAATACATTACACAGAAAATAAATTGCCTCATTTATTAAATATCAGAATGGCTAAACTTATTTTAAGAGAAAAATCCGTATTATTAAAGGGCCCACCAATCTTTTTTCCAGGAAGATTCCTCTCATAAAAGTCACAGATTCTTATATGAATTGTACAGTATCATTTATAAATAGCAAAAAGGATAAAATCTCAGAAAAAATAGCAAATTTTTGCTATTTTGCTATAAAATAGCAAAAAGGATAAAATCTCAGAATTTTATAGCTAAAATGAATTAAAATTGTAAAACTTTATTGCATGTACATTGCTGAAATAATTATTCCCTGCCTAAGGCAGACTAATGTCTCCTATCTATTAATTTTTCCCTTGCCTATTCATTTGAAATTCATACAGAAACATATCTGTATGTACCGTCACCTCTCCTTCCTACTCCTAAAAACTTCCGAATCACTTTGCCTATTTTAAGCGTTTTAAGAATTTGGGGGAAAAAAATTTTGTTTGGCTGGCCTTAATATGTTGAAAGGAGCAGAATGTTATGTTATACTGGTATATTTGGCATGGGAAACTAAAGAGTAACTGCTGTTTGACGGCAAACCATAACAGTGACATTCTGCTATAACCCAGCTTATCTTTCAGTTTCTTTCTTTGCATGTAAATATGTACTTCCTTTAAAGAATATGACAGGAAGCACTTTATATTCAAAAGTAAGCCTTGCAGTTATTTAAACCATATCACCAAAATAACAGTTATGGGTCAAGCCCTAATTGAAACAGCTTTAAAATGAGTATCATATGTTGTGATTTTCTCACAAGATTTTCCTAAATTTGATTTTTAAGATTTACTTTGTTCACATGACATGGTATCTTTAGATAAAACTTTCATAATTCGAACTTGAATTAACATAAGACTTCCAGTTCCACCAAAATGGAGTACCATAGCTTCATTCTTCCCAGATCCTCCCTCTAACAGCTAAAAAACCCTGAACATAACATAACAAACAAGCACAGAAAGTAGCTGAAAAGTGGAAAGAAAGCAGATTTCCTAAAGACTTCATGATTTGAGGAGTAACAAGGCAATGAGATCCTTGGGTTTTCATACTGCTACCCATATTTCCAAGACAGGATGCTGCTTCAGAAGGCCCCAATCCAGTATCACCAACTGTCACAGAGGGGAAAAAAAAAAATCCCAAGAAAAGCCTGTTCCTCCTAGTCAAGGGGCTGGGAAAAAGGTAAGCTTAACAAAAGAAACCTTTCTGGCAAAACCCATCTTACTCCAGCTAAGTACCAACAGAAAACACACACACACACACACACACACACACACACACTCCTCCTCCCTCCACAGTTTCAGTGGAGCCAAGCATACAGCTAATATAACACAAAACACCTCCATCACCAAACAGAAGAAGCAGGTGGTACTTTGCACCAGGTGGTACTGGCAGGGCAGAGTACACCCTCCACCCAGCAAAGCAAGCTGTGGGATTGGAGCCCCTACCAAGGTTGTGTTGGCAAGACCAAACAGGGAACTGATCTATCCCCCACATAGGGGTGCTCCAGTTCCTCTGTTGGGTTAGGGGCAAGGCTAAAAGAGGAGCTGATCTTTCATACTCCACCCAGTAAAGCAAGTGGTGTTCAGATTCACCCATTTAAGATAGTGTCAGTGAAGTCCAGGGGCATGCTAGGTTTCCACCATCACCCATTAGCAAGGAGGCTTAATGAAGCTGTGTGAGGCAGTTCGTCATGACTATCTTTCACCACCACTCCATTCCCACCTCCTCCCGCACATACAGGCCTGGTGTCAACAGGACCTAGAAAGAACCTGAACCTGCACCCCTACCCAGCCATTACCAAGACTAAATAAGGAGATGTGAGTTAGAGTCAGTCAGCTTTCTACTACCTTCCCCCACCCTGGTGTCAGTGGTAACCAGTGAAGAGCTGAACCTCCACATTCACCCAGCATCAAGGCTAAATGAAGCAGTGTAAGGCAGAGTAGCTAATGACTATTTCAGCCATTCTCAAACACCAGTGATACCCAGAGGGGGGCTGAGCTTCTATTCCCCACCTGGCATCAACTCGGGGGAAGTGGTATGAGGTAAGGAGCTTTTTCTTTATCCTGCAGCATCAAAGCAGTGTGAGTTAGCCTCCCTACTTCTCTCTTGCTGAGGCAGCATGGCCCATCAGAAGGTTCATCTTATACCCCCTACTCAGAGACAACAAGGTGGCATAAATGGTGCCCAACTTTCGTCAGGAAGATGTGAGGGTAAGGGAGGAATTGAACTTCCATCCCACCAGTCTGCATTAAGTCAGTATGACTTAGTGCCCCACATTTTCCAGAGTAATTGTCAGCAGGACCCAACAAGAAGCTGAACAAACACACCCACCTAGCCCTTGCACTACACTTCAACAGGGAAACTGCCTACTGTAAAAAAAGAATAGGCCAGGAACTGTGGAGCACACCTGTGACTCCAGCTACTCAAGAGGCTGAGGTAGGAGGACTACTTGAGTCCTAGAGTTCAAGACCAGCCTGGTCAACAGAGTAAGATCCTATCTCAAAGGGGGAAATAAAATTAGCCACGCATGGTGGTGCACTCCTGTTGTCCTAGTTATTCAGGAGGCCAAGGTGGGAGAATCACTTAAGCTCAGGAGTTGAGGTTACAGCAAACTATAATAATATCACTGCACTCCAGCCTGAATCACAGAGCAAGACCCTGTCTCAAAAAAAAAAAAAAAAAAAAAAACATGAACAAGATGCACAGTTCTCAAAATATGTATGCTATCCAAATGTCCAGGGTACAACAGAAAATCACATACCATACCAAAAACCAGGAAAGTAAAAAATGAATGAGAAACAACCAACGGATATGACAGTGAGATACATAAGATTTTTGAATTACTTGACAAAAATAAAGATTTTTAGAGCAGTCAACGAAATGCTTCAACAAGCAATTGCAACTGCTCTTGAAACAAATAAACAGAAATCTCAGCAAACAAACATTTTAAAAGAGCCAAAGGAAATTATAAAAGCAAAAAAAGAAAAACCTAAAATAAAAACTCTTTGGATGAGCTCAATAAAAGAGTGGAAATGATAGGTGACAGAGTCAGTGAACAGATCTATAGAATTAAGTCAATCTAAACAAGAGAGAAAACAGACTGGGGAAAAAAAAAAACGAACAATGTCTCAGGGACCTATTGGACAAAAATTGAAAAAGATTCTTCTCAGAGTCCCAGAAGATAAGAGAGAATAGTACTGAAAAAGTATTCAAAGATATGATGGCTGAAAACTTGCCAAATGTAGTGAAACACACTAAACAAAGATACAAAAAGGTGAGTAAACCCCAAATAAAAAAGACATCCACACCAATACATCACAATTAAACTTCTGAAAACTAAAGACAAAAAACTCCTGACAGCAGCTAGAGAGAAATGATACATTACTTTACAGGGGAACATTAATTCAAATGACAGCAAATTTCTCATCTAAAACCATAAAGAACAGGAAAAAAAAAAAAAAAAAAAGCACAACGCTTGTCAAGTACTGAAAGAAAATAACTGTCCACTGTGAATTTTATATACAGCAAAAATATACTTCAGTAATGAAGGAAAATGAGACAATCTCAGAAAAACTAAGAATTTTTTGCTAGCAAACCTACCCTGAAAGAATGGCTAAAGCAGCGCTCTTAAAAAAAAAAAAAAAAAAAAGAAAGAAAGAAAAAGAAGAAAGAAAATGATAATGGACGAATGCTGTAACTTCAGAGAACCTTGGAATAGGTAAAAATAGGGGTAAATATAACAGACTATCATACTACTCATACATTTCTTTTTATTTTTACCTTTTTTTAGTTCTGCTTACTAAGGAAGAGTTCTTAAATCATTTTTGTTGGTTGAAGCAAAATTTGTCACACCATCTGATGTGTTGTTCAATATATGGAGAGTAAGTACACTTAAGTAAAAAAAATTTGTTTTTTGAGACAGTTTCACCCTTGTTGCCCAGGCTGGAGTACAATGGTGCGACCTCAGCTCACTGCAACCTCCCCATCCCAGATTAAAACAATTCTCCTGCCTCCGCCTCCGTAGTAGCTGGGATTATAGGCGCCCACCACCACACCCCAGCTAATTTTTTTTTTTTAATTTTTAGTAGAGACTGGGTTTCACCATGTTGGCCAGGCTGGTTGAGAACTCCTGAACTACCTGCCTCAGCCTCCCAAAGTGCTGGGATTACAGGCGTGAGCCATGGCATCCAGCCAGAAAATTTATTTTCAAAGTAAAGAAGGCAAAAGGGCCTAAATGGAAACAAAGTTTCTGTACTTAACTGAAAGTGGTAAAACACCAATACCAGTAGACAGTGGTAAGTTACATATGAATATTGCAATATCTAGAGCAACCATTAAGAAATCTATACAAAAAAATATATCCAAAAATATTAAAAATCAAGATGTAATCCTAAAATATATTAACATAACCCATAAGAAGATAAGGAAAAAACAGCTGAATAAGAAACACAGAAAAAAAATACAAGTAATAGAAAGAAAACAGGAAAACCACCAAATACTTAGAAACTTAACAACACATACTAAATACTCCATGGATCAAAGAAATTTTAAAATGCACAGAACTGAATCAAAATGAAAATACAAATATAAGAATATGTGAGATACAGCTAAAGTAGTGCTGAAAGGTAAATTTATAGCACCAAATTGTTACATCAGAGAAAAGGAAATTACTCAAAAATTACTAATCCAAGTTCCAAGCTTAAGAAACTAGAAAACAAAGAGGAATTAAACCCAAAGCAAGCAGGAAGAAGGAAATAGTAAAGATGAGAGAAGAAATCAATAAAATTGAAAACAGGAGAACAACAGAATAAAAAAAATCGATAAAACAAAAAGTTGGTTCTTAAAAATATATAAATTAGGCTGGGCATGGTGGCTCGCACCTGTAATCCCAGCACTTTGGGAGGCTAAGGTGGGCGGAATACAAGGTCAGGAGATCAAGAGCATCCTGGCCAACATGGTGAAACCCTGTCTCTACTAAAATACAAAAAATTAGCCAGGTGTGGTGGCACGCACCTATAGTCCCAGCTACTCAGGAGACTGAGGCAGGAGAATTGCTTGAACCTGAGAGATGGAGGTTGCAGTGAGCTGAGATCACGCCACTGCACTTAACCTGGCGACAGAGGAAGACTCTGTCTCAAAAATAAAAGTAAAAATAAAAATAAAAATTAGGCCTGGCGTGGTGGCTCACCTCAGGTCAGGAGTTGAAGATCAGCCTAGACAACATGGCAAAACACCATCTCTACTAAAAATACTAAAATTAGCTGGGCGTGATGGTGGGCGCCTATAATCCCAGCTACTTGGGAGGCTGAGGCAGGAGAATCGCTTGAACCTGGGAGGCAGAGGTTATGGTGAGCAGAGATCGTGCCACTGCACTCCAGCCTGAAGTAAAGAGTGAGATTATATTAATATCAAAATAAATAAATATTAAAATTAATAAAACTGACAAATCTAAGACAGACATGAAAACACCAATCATTATGTCAGGAATGAAAACAAAGAGAACACTACAGATTTTGCTGCCATTAAAAGAAAAACATGGGAATGATACTATGAACAATTCTGCATTCATAAATTCAACTTAGAAGAAACAGATCAACTCCTCAAAACCTACAAGCTACCAAAACTCCGTCAAGATAACAATCTGAAGAGTCCTATAACCACTAAAGAAACTGATTTTCTAATCAAAAGCTCCAAAAACAATAAAGCTCATATGGTTTCACTGAACAATTCTAACAAACATTTAAAGATGAATTAAAACCAATTTTACACATTCTCATCCAGAAATAGGAGGCTGTTATTATCCTGATATCAAAACCAGATACTCTACAAAAAATGTTAACTACAAACCAGTATCTCTCATGATACTTAGAGGCAGAAATCCTCAACGAAATATTAGCATCCTCATACTCTATTATTATCGATGAGAATGTACTCATCCGTATACTTGTCATGATCTTATACACAAAAATTCTCAACAAAGTATTAGCAAATGTAATCCAACAATGTACACAAAGAAGTATACGCCATGACCAACTGGGTTTTGCTCCAGGTATGCAAAGCTGGTTTAGCATTCAAAAATCAATGTTATCGTATCAATAGGCTGAACCAAAAAACTTATATAATCACATAGTTGACTCCGAAAAAGCATTTAACAAAACCCAATCTCTATTCAAGATTAAAAATCTCAGCAACTTAGGAAGGAGTGGGGTGGAGATGGAATTCCTCAACTGAATAAATAGCATCTACAAAAAATGCTGTAACTTTAGGACAAAATATTGAGTGCTTTCCCACTACTCTTCTTTAACACAGTACTGGCAGTTCTAGCCACCACAATAAGGCAAAACATACATACATACATACATACATACATACATACATACATAAATAAATAAAACAAGCATACAGGTTGCAAAGGAAGAAATAAAACTTTTCCTACCCACAGGTGACATGATTGTCTACCTAGAAAATCTCACAACAAGCAATCTACAAAAAAATTAAAAATAAAAAAATCTGCCACCAGGTGCAGTGGCTCACACCTGTAATCCCAGCACTTTGGGAGGCTGAGGTGGGCGGATCCCCTGAGCTAAGGAGTTCAAGACGAGCCTGACCAACATGGTAACACCTGTCTCTACTAAAAATACAAAACTTAGCCAGGCACGGTGGTGTACATCTGTAATCCCAACTTCTAGGGAGGCTGAGGCAGGAGAATTGCTTGAACTTGGGCAGTGGAGGTTGCAGTGAGCCCAGATCCCACCTCTGCACTCCAGCCTGGGAGACAAAGCAAGACTCCGTCTCAATATTTAAAAAAAAAAAAAAACAAACCCCTCCTATAACAAATGAATTCACTAAGGTTGCAGGATACAAAATCAACACACAAAAATTTACAAGCTAACAATAAAGACCTGGAAATTTGCATTTAAAATGCATCATAATTTTCAATTGCTCAAAAGGAAATGAAATACCTAGGTATAAACTTAACAAACACTCATGGAACAAATCAAAGACGACCCAAGTAAACAAAGAGACATCCCATGTTCATGAACTGGAAGGCTCAGTGTAGTGCTGGAAATGCGTTTATAATGTCAGAAAAAATCTACACCAAGACAATGGGTAACTCAGCAAGGCTAGTTTACTTCCTGCAGGAAGGGTGCAACTTGCCAGCAGTCTTGCCACAAGAGCAAACCTGAACAAAGGAGACAGGGACATTTATAACTTCCATAACCTAACACAATCACCCTACTGCTGTGTCCAGTTTCCATTGGCCAGAACAGGACCTCACATTCTATACTTGGCCCCATTGGCTAATAACTTGGGAATTTTCTAAAGAGGTAAAGGCAGAGGAAAACAAAGGAAAAGAGGAAGTAACTTGAGGAATGCTTAGAGAAGCAATAACATTTCCATATAAGGAAGAGGAATAAGCTATGACTAAGCCATAGGTGTGATCTCAGCTCACTGCAACCTCCGCCTCCCAGGTTCAAGCAATTCTCCTGCCTCAACCTCCTGAGTAGCTGGGATTATAGGTGCACACCACCATGCTTGGCTAATTTTTGTATTTTTAGTACAGACAGGATTTCACCATGTTCACCAGGCTGGTCTTGAACTCCTGAACTTGTGATCCACCCGCCTTGGCCTTCCAAAGTTCTGGGATTACAAGCATGAGCCACAGCACCCAGCCTAAAGCTGTAAAACTTTCAGGAAAAAAAATAAACCTTAGGGACCTAGGGCCAAGCAATGTGTTTTTATATTTCACATCAACACAAGATCCATAAGATAAAAATTAATACGTTGGAATACAACAAATTAAAAGCTTTGCTCTGCAAAGATCGTTAAAATCATTTACAGTTATAAAGCAGGAGAAAATAATTCCAACCACATACCCAACAAGGACTAAAATCTAGAAAATATAAAGAAATCTCAAAACTGAACAGTAAAAAATAAAATAAAAACCAAACAATCCCAACTAGAAAATGTGCAAAAGACACGAACAGATATTTTACAAAAGACGATATACAGATGGAAAATAAGAACATGAAAGATGTTCAAAATCACTAGCCATTAGGAAAACACACATTAAAAGCATAATGCCTGATCACTACACACCTATCGAGAATGTCAAAAATAAAAAATAGCACAAATATCAGATGCGGGCAAGGATGCAGTGCAACTATAACACTGATACATTGCTGGTGGAAATGTAAAATGGTAGAGAAGCTCTGGAGAACAGTTTGATGGCTTTTATAAAACTAAATATGCAACTACCAGCAATTGTACTCTTGGGCATGTAGCCCAGAGAAAACTTATGTTCACACAAAAACCTGTACACAAATGTTCATAGCAGTTTTATTCACAACAGCCAAAAACCGGAAATAACTCAGATGTCTTTCAAGGGGTAAATGATTAAAGAAACTGTGATGCATCAAAAAGGAACAAACTACTGATACAAAATACAACTTAGATAACTCTCCAGGGATATCTGCTCAATAAAAAAAGGGAATTCCAAAAGGATATATACTGTATGATCCCACTTATATAACATTCCTAAAATGACAAAACCATACAAATGAATTCATGGATAAATGGGTTAGTAGTCGCCAGGGGGTGGGAAGAGATGAAAGAAGGAAGTAGATATGGCTATAAAAGGGGAACAAGACACATATTTTTGGTGTGGAACTTCTCTGTCCCTTGACTATATTTCAATATCAGCATCCTGGTTGTAATAGGACACCAGTTTTGCAAGATGGTACAATTGGGGGAAACTAGGTAAAGTACATACTAGCTCTATTATTTCTTACAAATGCATATAAATCTACAATTATCTCAAAATAAAAAGTCAGATTTTTAAAATAAGTTGATAAGTGTTGCCATTTACAGAAATATATTCATGATATCCAATCTATCAGGTGATGTCTACTTCTGTAAATAAGGACAACCAAGTCCAACAAGACAAAGAGGCAAAAAAAACTTATATTAGATTGTTAAGGACTCCAGCTTTCCTTCCAATAATCAGGACCCAACTCTTTTCAAAGAATCATGACTATTTAAGGACTGGATAATCTATACGAATAGTCTATTAAAAGTTATTCTCTGAATGTCTGAATGCTATTTACAACATCCTGGCCAATAGTGTCAATGCACAAACCTGAGCACCCTCAAGGACAGATAGACACAATTTTATCTATCCTTTTATCATCTTTGAAAAGCTGATTTAAAAAAAGTTTTTCCTTAAGAGTTATGAGTTATACTGTGAATCTAACTTACAAGCTCCAACTCTTTTTAACTGATAGACTTGTAATAAAAGTATAATCATATACACACAGAGACACGTGCAAACAGCAAAATCCAACGATAAAAACTTACTTTTGGCTGGTTGGAGTGGTTTACGCCTGTAATTCCAGCACTTTGGGAGGCCAAGGTGGGTGGATTACCTGAGCTCACTTCAAGACCAGGTTGGACAACATAGTGAAACCCTGTCTCGAATATAAATACAAAAAGTAGACTGGGCGCAGTGGCTCACGCCTGTAATCCCAGCCCGCTGAGAGGCTGAGGAGGGTGGATCACAAACTCAAGAGATCAAGATCATCCCAGCCAACATGGTGAAACCCTTTCTCTACAAAAATTAGCTAAATATGGTGGTGTGCGCCTGTAATCCCAGCTACTTGAGAGGCTGAGGCAGGAGAACTGCTTGAACCTGGAAGGCAGAGGTTGTGGTAAGCCAAGATGGTGCCATTGCACTCCAGCCTGGGCAGCAAGAGCAAAACTCAGTCATAAGAAAAACTTAGCCAGACATGGTGGCAGCAGGCACTTAGAATTCCAGCTACTTGGGAGGCTGAGATAAGCAAATCACTTGAACTCAGGAGGCGGAGGTTGCAGTGAGCCAAGATTGCACCACTGCACTCCAGTCTGGGCAACAGAGCAAGACTCCTCATTCATTCATTGATTCATTCATTCATTCATAAATAAATAAATGCTTACTTTCAATAGATCAGAAAGGGACTTAACTAATGCCAAGTGACTCTTGCTACTCTTGGGAAACTAAAGACCCTTACTCATCTTTGTGATACCCACATACCCAGTACCTAACATATATTTATTCAATGTGATATTTCTTATCCATTCATACCTAAGAATTCACTTAACCTTGCCATCACATGAGTTCCTAGCAAGCAGGAATATACAGTGATTATGCCCAGAATTAAACATCAGACCTAACCTAAGTAATAACAATCCCAACTGTAAGAAAGAAGTGGTTTAGGAATGTCAAAACACTAAAGAAAAACTTTCAAACCAGTCTAAAACTAAATGGTTAATCTTAGACTAACAAAAACACGCAACTTAGATTAACAAAAGCATACAAATGTCAATTTTATTATGTGCATTCAGTTTCTGGTCTTAAAAGCTTGAGGCTAGGCCAGGTGCGGTGATCATGCCTGTAATCCCAGCACTTTGGGAGGCCAAGGTGGGTGGATCACGAGGGAAGGAGGTTTGAGACCAGCCTGGCCAAGATGGTGAATCCCCGTATCTACTAAAAATAAAAATTAAAAAAAATTAGCCAGGCGTGGTGGCACACACCTGTAGTCCCAGCTACTCAGGAGGCTGAGGCAGAAGAATCACCTGAACCTAGGAGGTAGAGGCTGCAGTGAGCCAACATCGCACCACTCCACTCCAGCCTGGGTGACAGAGTGAGACTCCATCTCCAAAAAAAAAGAAAATATTGAACCAATATCCGCAGTTGAGCTTCAAGCAAGATTCCCTATACGCTCTGAAATCATATATGTATGTAGCTAAAGGGTTACCAACACTCAAGGGGTACATGACTCCAGAAAAGCACTCTTGTCCGAGCCCTATCAGCAAATTTTTCATCTTTATAACAAAAATAAAGATATTCTGAGCTGGGCATGGTGGCTCTTGTCTCTAATCCCAGAACTTTCAGAGGCCGAGGCCGGCAGATCGCTTGAGGTTAGGAGCTCGAGACCAGCCTGGCCTACATAGTGAAACCCCCTCTCTACCAAAAAATACAAAAACTAACTGAGAGTGGTGGTGTGCACCTGTAGTCCCAGCTACTCAGGAGGCTGAGGTGAAAGAATCACCTGAATTTAGGAAGCAGAGGCTGCAGTGAGCCAAGGTCACTCCACTGCACTACAGCCTGGGGGGCAGTGAGACCCTGTCTCCAGGAAAAAAAGAAAAAAAGATATTCAACTATAAAATAAGTTCACACACTAAAGGCTGTGCTTTTTTTTTTAACTAATCAAGGATGCAAATTTACGTATTTTATCTTTTCTATAATAAAAACCAAGAATAAATAATGAAAATAAATGAATCTTACAATTACAAGAGGGTAAATAGTCCGGGCGTGGTGGCTCAGGCCTGTAATCCCAGCACTCTGGGAGGCCGGGGCAGCAGATCACAAGGTCAGGAATTCAAGAGCAGCCTGGCCAAAAGGGTGAAACCCCTGTAATCACAGCTACAGCTACTCAGGAGGCTGACGCAGGAGAATGGCTTGAACCTGGGAGGGATTCAACCCGGGAGGCAGAGGTTGCAGTGAGCCAAGATTGTACCACTGCACTCCAGCAGGGGCAACAGAGCGAGACTCCATCTCAAAAAAAGATAGTAAGTAGTATAAATGTGGCTACTTCTATACACATTCAGGGAATGAATTCAGTTAGTATTCATGGGGCCTGGTAATCAGTCAGAGCAATGAAGGCAAAATTTGCCAATTATTCCAATCAAGAATTCACAGTAGGCAGGGCGCAGTGGCTTACGCTTGTAATCCCAGCACTTTGGGAAGCTGATGCAGGCAGATCACGAGGTCAGGAGTTCGAGACCAGCCTGGCCAACATAGTGAAACCTCGTCTCTGTTAAAAATACAAAAAATTAGCCAGGCGTTGGTGGCACACACCTGTAATCCCAGCTACTTGGGAGACTGAGGCAGGAGAATTGCTTGAACCCAGGAGACAGAGGTTGCAGTCAGCAGAGATAGTGCCACTGCACTCCAGCCTGGGCAGCAGAGCGAGACACCGTCTCAAAAAAAAAAAAAAAATAGTTCACAGTATATAAAATTAAGTAACTACTATCTTAGGAAAACACATGTGAACACACTTTCCATTAAGACCTTCGCATGATGAATAATTTCTACATTCAATACCATGTATAAAAGGAGTAACAGAACCTCAAAATCAAAAAACTTGTATTACCCAAATCAATCCCTTCACCAGTATCTCACTACTTGAACCCAAGACAACTGGATATAAAAACTACCAGGGCTGAGCATGGTGGCTCACGCCTGTAATCCCCGCACTTTGGAAGGCCAAGGCGGGCGTATCACAAAGTCAGGAGTTCGAGACCAGCCTGACCAACAAGGTGAAACCCTGTCTCTACTAAAACTATACAAAAACTTAGCCAGGGCTGGGCGCGGTGGCTCACGCCTATAATCCTAGCACTTTGGGAGGCCGAGGTGGGTGGATCACCTGAGGTCAGGAGTTCAAGACCAGCTTGGCCATCATGGTGAAATCCAATCTTAAAAAAAAAAGAAAAAAAGAAAAAAGAAATAAAATTTAAAAAAAGGAAAAAAACAATTAGCCAGGCATGGTGATGTGCAACTGTAGTCCCAGCTACAGGGGAGGCTGAGGCAGGAAATTACTTGAACCCGGGAGGTGGGGGTTGCAGTGAGCCAAGATTGCACCACTGCACTTCAACCTGGGCAACAGAGCGAGACTCCGTCTCAAAAAAAAAAAAACAAAAACTACCAGTATTTTCATATAGCAAGCGGTAAAATTAACAAAGCATTTTAACAATATACAGTATGATCTCATTTTTGTGATAAAAATATCTAACAGAATATGCTTGAAATGTGAAAAGCTACCCAATAAACTTTTATCAGTGGCTGCCTCTTAAAAAAACAAAAGTAAGTGAGAGACAACGTAGGAATTTTTATTATTTTTGAAACAGAGTCTCACTCTGTTACCCAGGCTGGAGTGCAGTGGTGCAACCTTGGCTCACTGCAACCTCCGCCTACTGGGTTCAAGCGATTTTCCTGCCTCAGCATTCCAAGTAGCTGGGACTACAGGCTCCCACCACCGTGCCCGGCTGATTCTATTTTGTATTTTTAGTAGAGATGGGATTTCACCATGTTTGCCAGGCTGGTCTCAAACTCCCGACCTCGTGATACACCCACCTTAGCCTCCCAAAGTGGCTGGGATTACATGCATGAGCTACAGTGCCCTACCAGAATTTTTTTTTTTTTTTAATTTTTGGCCATACTACTCTTTCTCTGTATTGTTCCAGTTTTAGCATATGTACTGTCAAAGCAAGAACAGGGGGTGATTTTCACTATAACATCCTTTCTATAACTTTTCAATTTTGTACTATGTGCAAGTATACCTATATTCAAAAAATTGCATGAAGGTATTTCAAAAGTCAGACAATATCATGGCTGCAATTAGGATGGGGGAAATGGGAATGGAAGGAAACGGATTTAAGATTTAAAATGTAGGCCAGGCACAGTGGCTCATGCCTGTAATCCCAGCACTTTGGCAGCCAGAACCAGAAGATCACTTGTGTTCAAGAGTTCAAGACCAACCCAGGCATCATAGCAAGAGCTCATCTCTCCAAAAATCAAAAAAAAAGCCACACGTGCTAGCACATGCCTGTAGTCCCAGCTACTTAAGAGGCTAAGGTGGAAGGATACACTTGAGCCTGGGAGGTCAGACTGTAGTGAGCAGTGATCATGCCAAAGCACTCAGTCTGGGTAACAAAGTGAGATTCTGTCCATAAAAAAAAAAAAAAAAGTAGAAATGATGAGGTCTGATGATTAGGAATTGAGAAAATGAGATGTTAACAACTATTCCAAGGTTTCTGGCAGGGGTAGTGGTAAGTGACATTTACTAAGATAATGAACATTAAAGACAATTATAAATTCAGTTTGCGTATGTTCAGTTTGAGACACCTTCAAGATACCTAGGCAGTCAAACATGTATGTAAATTGGGAGGAGGGTGAATAAAGAGGACCTAAAACAGCCTCCTTGCAAAGACTGAGATGTTGTCAGCTACAAAGCAAAAGTAGCAACTATATTATGAAAGCCAAGAAAAGGCCTTTTTCAAGAGCTCCTAAGTCTGCCTCCACCTCACACCATTCCTAAACCATAGCCTTAGTTTAAACTTGTCTTTTCCAAGATGTTATCATTATCCAAGATATTATCTCATATTGATCACCTTCCATTCACCAAGTCCAATGCCACATACTTTGCATTTTTTTCCCTAACACAAAATGCAATAGCCTGCAGGAAATGTATTACTACATTACTTCACAAGAAAACTGAGACTCTGAAAGATGCTCACTTGCCCAAGGATCACACATCTAGTTAACTGCTAGGAACAGAATTCCATCCTAAAATTGATACATTCCTCTCTATCCATCGGTACTGAAGCTCCTTTCCCTTACACCATATTCTTCTTACAGTGGCCAGTAATATTCCCATAAAACCTACTTCTGGTCATGACACTTCACCTGATTAAACAGTTGAGTTTAACAATGCCCCAAAACATCCTACAGCCTATAGTAATGGGGCTCCTCACACACTCAGTTATCTTATCCCAATCTCACTGAAAAATTCTATTCACAATTCCTCAAACACCATTTAACTTTATACCTCTAACTCTGTTTTTTTTTCCCCAGATGGAGTTTCACTCTTGTTGCCCAGAATGGAGTGCAATGGCACAATCTCAGCTCACCACAACCTCTGCTTCCCAGGTTCAAGCGATTCTCTGTCTCAGCCTCCTGAGCAGCTGGATTACAGGCATGTACCACCACACCCAGATAATTTTGTATTTTTAGTAGAGACAGAGTTTCTCCATGTTGGTCAGGCTGGTCTCCAACTCCTGATCTCAGGTGATCCGCCCGCCTCAGCCTCCCAAAGTGCTGGGATTACAGGCATGAGCCACTGTGCCCAGCCTTATGCCTTTAACTCTTTACCCTCTTTTTACTCTTGCTAAATCTACATCTACATACCTGGTAAATTTCTACTCATGTTTCATAACCAAAGCTAAATGCTGAACCTTTCTGTAGTTTCTCTGTCACTTCTCCAGTAAAAACTAACTGCTCCAGGCCAGGCACGGTGGCTCATGCCTGTAATCGCAGCACCTTGGCAGGCAAAGACGAAAGGATTACTTGAGGCCAAGAGTTTGAGACCAGCCTTGAGACCAGCCTTGCCAACATGGTGAAACCCCATCTCTACTAAAAATCAAAAAAATTAGCTGGGCATGGTGGCACATGCCTGTAATCCTAGCTGCTCAGGAGGCTGAGGCAGGAGGATCATTTTGAACCTAGGAGGTGGAGGTTGCAGTCAGCCAAGATCACACCACTGCACTCCAGCCTGGGTGACACAGTAAGACTCTGTCTCAAAAAACTAACCGCTCCAGCTGGCACAGTGGCTCGTGTCTGTAATCCTAGCACTTAGGGAGGCTGAAGTAGGCATATACCTTGAGCCTAGGAGTTGGAGATCAGCCTGGGCAACGCAGTGAAACCCAGTCTCTACAAAAAAATACAAAAAGTAGCCAGGCTTAGTGGCTCACGCCTATAGTCCCAGCTACACAGAAGGCTGAGACAGAAGAATAACTTGAGCCTGGGAGGCAGAGGTTGCAGTGAGCCTACTCTGTACTCAGCCTGGGTAACAGCTGACAAAGTGAGACCCTGTCTCAAAAAAAAAAAAAAAAAACTAAACTAACTGCTCCAAAATGTGGAGAACTGTTGAAAGCAGTTCATTAAACTATCTTCAACACCTGTGCATACTTTAAATGATCCATAATAAAAAGTTTTAAATATTTTAATTACTCAATCATTTCACAGCTCACAGTACTTTGTATATATCTTTATTATTATACTTACTACATCATATGATCACTCAGTCTGTCAGCCTCTCCCAACAGACTGACTGCAGGGCAGAGGCCAGGTCTTACTGGTTGCCCCAAAACTTGACACAGTCCCTCACCCACAGCAGTTCAACAAATTTCACAAAGCAATCAAGCAAAGCAGAAAGCTTTTGTAGTTCTCATTCTGATATTTGAAATTCAAAAACTTAAAATATTTAACTACAGTATCTTGAAAACAAATTTTCTCTAAAAATAAAAACTATCCAGACTCAAGCAATTACGATTCATAAAGTTCTTAGGAAAAATTACCTCTTGTGTCTCAATATTATGTAACATTCCATCATAGAACCCTATCACAATATCTAAATACAAACAAAATTCACCTCATATACTCAGCTAAATGTTTTCTACTCATTTTCCAAGCAACTATTTCTCAACTTCCTTGTAGCAAAAAACAAGGTCCATAGAAATTAATTAATTATTTTACATGTAGTAAGGGCATCATAGTTATGTTTCAGAAACAAATATGGATTAAATGATGTGACTGACTGCTGAGATGTGCTTCAAAATAGCATGGGTGAGGGGCAAGATATATATAGATGAAACAGGACTGGTCATGAGTTGAAAACTGTTGAAGCTGGGTGATGGCTGATTTTCACTACTTTTGAAAACACTGAAAATTTTTCCTAATGAACTTTTTTTTTCAAAAAGAGAGAAAGATCTAATGAACAGGTAATAAATCTATAGTCTGAAAAAAAAAACCTTTAAAACAATTTCTTCCACCGTTCTAAACTAAAATGCATTGGATGACCTTCTATAATAACCTTCACTGTAACAAAGCCCAACTTTCTTCCTGAGAATAAACTTAGTAGCAGCATCTTCTATGCATTCTAACAAAGACAAAATTCTCGGCCAGGCGCAGTGGCTCACACTTTTAATCCCAGCACTTTGGGAGTCCAAGGTGGGTAGATCAACTTGAAGTCAGGAGTTCAAGACCAGCCTGGCCAACACAGTGAAACCGTGTCTCTACTAACAATACAAAAATTAGCTGGGCGTGGTGGCGCATGCCTGTAAACTCAGCTACTTTGAAGCAAGAGAATACCTAGAACCCAGGAGGCAGAGGTTGCAGTGAGCCGAGATGGCGCCACTGCACTGCAGCCTGGGCAACAAGAGCAAAACTCCATCTAAAAAAAAAAAAAAAGGCTCTGTTCCAGCCTTTTCAAAATAAAAATAAAAAACACTACCACAGAGAAAATTACAAAAAGCATACAAAAATATATCCACAATGAAAGGATACCAACAGTTTTAATAAAAGTTTATATAGAAGAAAGTTCCAAGTTCCAAGCAGTCTTCAAGTTGGTTCGGAAACCTGAAACCGTCTAACAAGGGATTACTCCCACCTTTTCAGGTTACAGTTTTTAATCAGGTCCCAAGTAGCAGCCTGTGCCAAATCAGACCCAAAAGTAAAGTCAGCAATGAAACAGATGCTAAAGATCAAAATGAAGAATGAGTGCAGTGACTACCACAAAACCATCTAAGACAGGAAGAAATAGGACCTAACTGGGTACATCTCTACTCCATTCACTCCTACCCTCAATAAAGGACCATGAAGTTCAAAAGCATCCCAACTTGAGACTAACAAAATGCAATAAGGCCTTCAAATTATCTCTTCTAACTACAGACTTGGTAGTGTAAATCCATTTTTAGTCAACCAAAATATAATATTCTGGGGTACTGTCAGAGTGCTTATTATTTTTTTTTTTCTTTTTTTGAGACAGAATCTCGCTCTGTCACCCAGGCTGGAGTGCAATGGGATGATCTCGGCTCACTGCAACCTCCACCTCCCAGGTTCAAGTGATTCTCCTGCCCCAACCTCCCAACTAGCTAGGACTACAGGCGCGCGCCACCACACCCAGCTAATTTTTGTATTTTTAGTAGACACAGGGTTTCACCATGTTGGCCAGATGGTCTCCATCTCTTGACCTCGTGATCCACCCACCTTGACTTCCAAAGTGCTGGGATTACAAGCCTGAGCCACTGCGCCTGGCCTATTGTATTATTTTTAAGGTAATATATGTCTTTTTTTTCTGTTTTTTTTTTTTTGTTCTTTTTTTTTCTCTTTTCCTTTTTCTCTTTCTCTCTTTTCTTTTTCTCTTTTTTTCTCTTTCTAGGTAATACGTGTCTACAGTATTAAGAAAAAAAAAAAAAAGGGTGGGGGGCCGTACAGAAATCTACACAATAAAAAGTTTAAAATCTCTCCTCCTTCTCACCCCAAAGGCATCTTGTACTCCAAGATGACCATTAAGTACTTCTTGAGTGTCCTTCGAAACTGTCAGAAAATTTAAATTGACCTGTGAACACTCATTTAAGGATCTAAAGAACTCATAAAGGTAAATATTACTACAAAATGAGATCAAAGGACAGAACACACAGCAGATCATCCTTTGAACATTTGCTAAAAGCTACAATGTGATTTTTAAATCATGTTTTCCTAAACAAAATTGTAAGATGCCTTGCTAACATCTAAATCAAGAAATACCATCTCTGAGAAACACAATCAGCAAACAATCCTCATCTTTAAGAGCCTTTCTAATTTGTACCTTGTTAAATTTACCTTTATCATAAACTTTCAGAGAATGCACATTTTTCTTCTCCCAAAGATGTTCCTGTGTTAGTCATCCTTAACCTTATCTCACCCCTCTCAAAGAACTTAAGTTCAATACGGGCAAGGAATATCTATGTTATCTTCATACTGCCTGCATAGAAGATTTGCACTTAGTGTACATTAAAATACTGTTTTAGGCTAGGCGCGGTGGCTCACGCCTGTAATCCCAGAACTTTGGGAGGCCTAGGCAGGTGAATCACAAGGTCAGAAGTTTGAGACCAGACTGGTCAACATAGTGAAACCCTGTCTCTACTAAAAATACAAAAAATTAGCCAGGTATGGTGGTGGGCCCCTGTAATCCTAGCTACTCAGGAGGCTGAGGCAGGAGAATCACTTGAACCTGGGAGGTAGAGGTTGCAGCGAGCCAAGATTGCACCACTGCACTCCAGCCCAGGTGACAGTGCGAGACTCTACATTAAAAAAAAAAAATACTGTTTTAATTTACTGTCATGATAACTTACAAACCAATGTGGAAAACTGATAAAATTCTATGTGAAGTTTCAGGATTAATACTTAAGACTGTCAATTATGCATTCATTAAATAAACTTCGTTAATTAACTAATCTACAAATAATACATGTGAGTCCTAAACAGCCTAACCACCATTTCAATTCTTCCACAAACTGGTGACATTTTCCTAACCTAAATTAGCTCTCTAGATACCACATTTCAAAAATATTATTAATAATGCAGTGTTATCAGTCATTAACATCAATTTCAAAGAGTTCAAAGCATCACAATGAATTTCAAAGTAAAAATAAACAAGTCCTTTCAAAGATACAGAATATTGATACTATGTAAACAAAAACTAAATGTTACATAATTTAAGTCAGAAAAAGACTTACTCTGCAGCTAGCTAAGCAATGAACTTTCATTTTGGTTTAAAGTACACAACCCATCACTTCACCTAAGTCACAGAAATTCATCTCTCAGGCAGTTCTTCTTAATAACTTAAGATATTGGCCAGGTGTGGTGGCTCACACCTGTAATCCCAGTACTTTGGGAGGCCATGGCGGTTGGATCACATCCGGTCAGGAGTTTGAGACCCACCTGGCCAACACGGTGAAACTCCGCCTCTACTAAAAATACAAAAATTAGCCAGGTGTGGTGGCAGGCACCTGTAATTCCTGCTACTCAGGAGGCTGAGGCAGGAGAATAGCCTGAACCTGAGAGGCTAAGGTTACCGTGAGCCAAGATAGCTCTACAGCCTGGGGGATGGCATGAGACTCTGTCTCCAAAAAAAAAAAAAGGAATCTAGAGGTGACAGTCAAATGTTCTGTATTTCTTTTTTTTTTTTTTTTTTTTTTTGAGACGGAGTTTCGCTCTTGTTACCCAGGCTGGAGTGCAGTGGCGCGATCTCGGCTCACCGCAACCTCTGCCTCCTGGGTTCAGGCAATTCTCCCGCCTCAGCCTCCAGAGTAGCTGGGATTACAGGTGCGCACCACCATGCCCAGCTAAATTTTTGTATTTTTTTTTTAGTAGAGATAGGGCTTCACCATGTTGACCAGGATGGTCTCGATCTCTTGACCTCATGATCCACCCGCCTCAGCCTCCCAAAGTGCTGGGATTACAGACTTGAGCCACCGCGCCTGGCCAAATGTTCTGTATTTCAATTTATAATTAATTCAACAGAACAAGCTATTCACTAAAAAAAAAAAAAAAAAAAAAAAACCAGAACTTTAAAAGTACCTGTTTATGTATTGCTGTAGTTCCATTTTGTACCCAAATATGCAAACATGTTCTATAATCTCTTAAATATCTTTATTACCAGAGATGTATCAAAACTTTAGGAAATATCAAGTATATAAGACTTTGTCCACGTAAAAAATTAAGACCGCAATTGTTCAGAAGACAATCTTCCAAACTAGAAAACTCTTTCAAACACATTAAATTGAAGACCTAGTTTTCAAACACAAAGCATGACATTATTTCTAAGGTTACTTTCTTTTGGGGGTTTTTTTGTGTGTGTTGTTTCTTTTTTGACACAGGGTCTCATTACTTTTCTAACCAAAACACTAACCATCTTTAGCACTGCAAATGAATTTACAGGTTGAGAATCCCTAATTTTAAAATCTAAATACCAAAACTTTTTGGGTATCAACATGACATGCTCAAAGAAAACGCTCATTGGAGCATTCTGGAATTCAGATTTTCCGATTAGGTACGCTCAACTGGTATGTATTCTGCAAATATCCTGAAATCAAAAAAAAAAAAAAAAACTCACAAATCCAAAACACGTCTGGTTCCAAGCATTTTGGATAAAGGATACCCAACCTGTATCCCTTTACATGCCAGCAAACAAAAAACACACATAAATTAGAATTTTTGGGGGGGGGGGGGTTATAATAGTCCAGATTTTTTTTCTTTTCTCATTTATCGTACTTTAAGTTCTGGGGTACATGTGTAGAACCTGCAGGTTTGCTACATAGGTATACACGTGCCATGGTGGTTTACTGCATCCATCACTCATCATCACATGAGGTACTTCTCCTAATGTTATCCCTCCCCAATCCCTCCGCCCCAGAATGTTTTTAATCAACATCCAAATATTACAGTATAAAAAAGCTAACTTGAGAACTGACCTAATAATTTCCCCCACCATACATGCCAGCAAACCAATTTACGAAAATATTCTTTGGCCGGGCATGGTGGCTCATGCCTGTAATCCCAGCACTTTGGGAGGCTGAGGCGGGCAGATCACGAGGTCAGAAGTTCAAGACCAACCTGGCCAAGATGATGAAACCCAGTCTCTACTAAAAATGCAAAAATTAGCCGGACGTGTAGCAGGTGCCTGTAATCCCGGCTACTTGGGAGGCTGAGGCAGAGAACTGCTTGAACCCAGGAGACAGAGGCTGCAGTGAGCCGAGATAGTACCACTGTACTCAAGCCTGGGCAACAGAGCAAGACTCCATTTCCAAAAAAAAAAAGAAAATATGTTTCAATGGGTCTTAAACTACTTCCATTATCAAAAAAATTAAAAACACCAACTGTTTTAATGCTAATATATCCTAGGGGAAAAAAAAGAGCATACATTTTTAAGTGATATAAAATCCATAACTTCAGTATTCTGTATAATCTTTCTATTAATAGAACTATAAAAAAAACTTCCAGTAAGATATTTAAGAAAAACTTAAAAATAAGACGCTTTGAAACTGCGTATTTTAGTAATAGTTCCCTGACACAGATAAGATTCCCCAGTCCTCTAGCATTATGTTATTACTATAACTATACTTGGCAGTACTACTATATTTATACTTATTATATTTATGGTATATATTCTTATACATTGTACTTTAACTCAAACCCTTACCCTACTTTAAAAAAAAAATTAACCCAAAAGGTTTTCCAAAATGTACTAAAAAAGTCACAGGTTAATTTGTTAAAATATTTCTCTTAGTTTTCAATAATTCCATTGAAATTTTAAAAATAAGAATCTTCAATTATTATATTACCATAAGATTAAGGGTCAGCATTCAAAAACAAACCGTTAGAGATCGCACTGTATTACAACAAGTCTGATTATGCAAGCTCTAGCTGTTTATAACCTTAAAGACATTACCAACAAAAAATGCATTGTATTAACTACTTCATTTTTTAACCGAAAACCCCAGGCATTGTATATCAAATGGCCATCCTACAAACAAAAAATTCTTTCAACGACTGTAATATAATTGAATCTAACAAAAACATTCGAGAGATGATGAAAAATCAGTGGTTTGGATAAACTATCCTCACATCTGGAAAAGGAATATACATGTATGTGTATATATGTTAAAGGGCAAGTAAGAGACACATATTTAATGCTTTAAGCTTTCTAAAGCTTTTAGGTCAAGAGTTATTTTTTTCTTAACGTACAAATGTGAATTTTAAAAACTTGAAAGAAAATCCAACGATACATAGGAATAAGAATTTTTGAAAACAAGCAGTAATTGCTAAATTTTTGCCAGAAAGGAAAAAAGTGCAGACTAAATTGGATGGGGGAGGTGGGTGGGTGGCAGGACAAAAACAGAAGCTAAATAGGGAGTTCTGGGAGTTACTCAATTCCATTATCTACCCTCAGGTAAGTAGCCTGAACCTGCCCAGTAAAGAAAAGCCAATTCTTAAGACTTTCAGAGAATAAGAATTCTGAAACCAACATAGCTCAACATTCCATAAAAAATAAAGAAATACTGCTTCGAGGACTGTTAAAAGAAGGATGAAACTAAATAATTCAATATAACCTATAGCAGGACTCCAGCTCATTCATTTCATTCAGAATCCAATTCAGAGGGTGCGAAGTTATGTAATGTCAAGCTTTACATTACACACTCCACTGGTATGTTCAGGCTCACAAAGATGCAAGCAAAAGCTACATGCGGTTGCAAGCACATATTACAGAATGCTTTATTTTAATGTTAAGGCTGATAAATCTTGACCTAAGCAGGTAGGACCTCACAAGCACTGAGTTTGAAGCAATGAAGATTTTTTTCTTTAGTTCAACAAACTACTTAATCGTTTATCAAATTACCCTATATATCCTGAAGCCCCCCAAAACACAGTGAAACCTCACAAGTTGTTCATGTTTAAGATGTTGTATTCAAACATCAAGTAATGCACAACTTCCCAAAAATATTTTAAAATGGTTAATTTTTTAAAATTTAAACTCGTCAGTGCATAACTGCAGGGTTTAATATTACAATCTGAAATCCAACGTTAAGCACTATTCACCATGAATCTGTCTGAATACGAGCGTTCTAAGACATAAAATCATTAACTAGCATTTTACACATTCTCAACATAAAACATCGGATTCCATTTATTTTTTCATCACCATAACCAAAAGCAATCAGTTTGGCCAAACTTTTCTAAGTGAATTATCTTTGCAAGCAATTTTATCAGCCCATGTCAGACCAGCAATAATCCCTCCAAAACAAGCTCTTTAAATTTAAATCATTTGTTTAATCTTTTAGAATGACAACTTTGACAGTAGTCAAATGTTTTTAAATAAAATGTTTTAAATACTCAGATTGGGGAAAAAAAAAAAAAAAAAACCTTTAAGGCAGGAGACCAACAATTACTGACACTTAAATCTTTCCAGAGCTAGTCACTGTTCATTTTTACATCAATAATTGTGATGAAGCCAATTAAAACCTACGTAGTCAAAGTTTAATTCAAGTTTTCTGTATCGGTCAAAGGGGCCGGGCTTACTAAAAAGCATTATTTCCATTTAGTTTTCTAATCATTATATGCAGTAAAACTCCTTATAATCACTTTTAAGTAAAAACAAAAGTATCATTACAGATAAAAAGGAATTAACCACTCTGCTAAACCAAGCTACAGATAAAAATTCAGAACTAAACAAAAAAAATCAACTTAAGAATAAAATGTTAGACTTATTCCCAACTTCCCTCTCAACCGCAACAATAAAGCTAGGTGTCAAATGCAAAGCTATGATTTCAGCTAAAAAAGAAAATGTCTAACGGACACAACACCTATAGCACACACTCCAACTTTCATGGTCCCAATTACGAAGAAAGTATGCAAATATCATCGCAATCAGATTTTGGCCAGGAAATACAAACTGATGCATACAGATTGAGACTCCAGCCTTTGTTCAATAGCTTACGGATGGATAACTAAATGTGCTACAGGTTGATAAGCATTTACCAGGCTTATGCATGCTGCTTTCAAGCTTGTGAAAGGTACAAGAACTCATATATGCAAATAATCTTAGGTAATTTTTTTTAAACACCACTGAGCTACACACTCCGAAGGAAAGGCTTATTCACGGCTACTATTTATTTCCATGTTTACCTCTACTCCCTCCCCCAAACCCCCCCCTTCACTTTCTCCTCCCACCCTGTCCCGCCATCTTGGGCCGATAGAAGCAGCCATTACTTAACTAAATGACAGTGCCAACAACTTTCCACACAAATAAACAGAGACTACACCCCGAATCCTCCCCAGTCTCCCCTGACAGACACACAGGAAATGCGGCTCTAAGAAGAGAACACATTCACAAATAATTACGGTATTTCTATGCCAAAAAGACCCAAAAAGTAAACAAGTCACCTAACTTCAGGTAACACACATTTCAATCGAGATACATGTCAACAGCCCAATGCAAACTCTTCACCGACCTAAACTCCGTGCAACTTCCCCCTTCTGGGAGCGGGGACACAAGAAAGCCTAAAACATTTGGTTAACAGTAGACATCACAAACAGCCTGCTTGAAGGAAAAGAATTTTTTTTAAACCCGTGAGAGGCAAGTTAAGTTCGAAATTTGGAGAGATCTGAGAACATTCACGATCCCTTGATCCTAAATAGGCACCTCCACGATCACTGGCCTACCCCCAAAAAGCTGGAAAATAGCAAGCAGTTTTGTCGACCCGGTGGAGCCCAGCCCCAAAGCGATCCCGTCTCAGTTCCTCCAGCTACAAGAGGAAAAGAGCGATTTCGCAAGGGAGCAAGCGGGGTACCCAGGGGTGGGGGGAGAGCAGAGGCAGGAAATCGTTTTCCGGAAGCCCCTCGGCCATCGTCCGCGGTCACAAAGAGCGCAGACCCGGCCACGGGGCCCGGGGCGAGCGCGGCGCCGGCCGGGGAGACCGTGTCCGCGCTCCGACTCGCGGCTGCCTTACCTTGCCCAGTAGGGCCTTCGTCCTGGCGCCATCTTCTTGAAACCTCACGAACCCGAAGAGGCGGCTGTGGGGAGAGACACAGGCTGCTTGTTAACGCTCCGGGAACACCACCGACCCGTTCCTGCCCGAGCCCGAAGCCCCGGCGGAGGCGGCGCGGAGAGCGCCAAACCGAGGTGCCCGCCCCGCCGCCGCCAGAGACAAGCCGCGCTCGGGCCCCCCGGGAAAGCGGCTACTGCCAGTCCGGAGCCGACCGGGCAAGTGACGGGGGCCCGTACCTGTCCAGTCCGCCGAGCGCCTCCCTCTCCTCGGCTGTCAGGCTGGGGGACGCCTCCTCGCTCTCGCCGCTCGCTTTTCCCGCCGCCATTTTCTTTTCCTCATCACCGAAAGCGGCGGCGGCAGCAGCGGCGGTAGCGAGCGACACTCCGCAGGATTTCATGGAAACGCAGGGAATTCACAACTCCAACGCCGACACCCCCCCCCGGACCGGGGCCCGCAACGACGCCCCCAATCTGCGCGCGGGACTAGCACACCAACTTTATCGCCGCCTCCTCCTCCGCCGCGGGCGGCGGCGACGAAAAATCCCAACGCGGCGGCGAAGGCGGCGGCGGCAGGGGCTGCGGAGCCCCCGGGTCGGCAGCGGCGGCTATAGGCTGTAGGGTCACATCGCGGGGTTGGGCAAGGGGTAGCCACGGGCAGGGACGGCGGGAACGGCAGGAGCGCGCGGGGCTGGGGAGCACAGGGGGGATTCGTTGGAGACACAAACTTCCCCGGCACCAGCACAAAGTTGTTGTAATTGTGTCACACAGCGAACCCCACGCCGCCGCCGTGACCCCCCCCCCCCGCCCGGCTGGCGCCACCAATCGGCGCGGCCTGCACGCCTCACGTGACCTTTGTTGACTCACGTCAGCCGTGGCTCCACTTAACTTGCTAGCGGCCCGAGCCCCGCCCACCGAGGCCGCCACCGAGAGGGGAGCGGGACGCAGGCCAATTCTGGCCGGTGGTTGGCTGCTGGGCGCGTCTGTCGGGGGAAGGGTTGTCACCTAGAGGGAGCTTCCTGTTAGGTTGTGCTGGTTAAATACACAGGGGCAGAGAATGGAGGGTCCGGGCCGTGTCACCTCGGGAACCGCGGCGGGCTTGGGAGGGGGAGGGGAGTAGTGGGGAAGGGCGAGGTCCGGCACCGCCCGCGGCGGGCGTGAGCAGCGGACTAAGACGCCAGGGACTGCCTTTGCCTGCCCGAAAGCTCTGAGATGGGCCCAGACTGCGGCTCCGGCTGTCCCGCGCGCGCTCCAGGGGTCCCGGGACCCCACAGTGCCTGGTACAGGTCGCGTAGCCGGGAGGCGGCGCACGGCCCTAGACCTCTGCCCTCCGAAAAAGGCTCAGACTTTTGGCACAGCTGGAAATAATGGCCTCCGCAAGGAGTGCGCTCGGGGAGCGGCTGCGGGCCCCGTGCCCCGCGGCCCGGGTGCCGCCCTAGGCCAGACCTGCGCTGGCAGCCCAGATCACCTCACCCGCGCCGAAAGTGAAGGGGGAAAGGCTCTCTTGACCCCCACCCATACGCCCCAGGCTGGAGGGAATGAAGAGTCGCCCACGGGGCCTGGGTCGCGGACCATGGCTCCCCACCGCCAAAGGTCTGTCGGCGACACTTAGGGGCCAAATTTTCGTGCTGTGTTTACCCTGTGTCTTATCAGTAATTCATTACAGTCTTGCAAGAAAAAGCAATCAGAAATTGTTACGCGGGATTCTCCAGAATGTTGGGTTCTATTGCCCTGTTTTCAGTAGAGCCTTCTTACAAAAGTAGGGGCTGCTTGTGGACAGACCTGGGAGAACACGTAATTACATTCTCATCACAGCTGTTGGCCCAGGAAAGCCTTTCTGTTCCCCAAAACCTGCAGGTTTGTAACGCTTAGACAACAGTTAACAATTTCTTGTTCTCTCAGGTGCAGGGGAAAGGCTTTCATCTGGCTTTTAATCTTTAGTATAAGTGAGAAAAAAAAACAGGCCTTATTTCGACTACTCTTCTCAAAAGGCAAATTTACTAAGCTATGTCTTAAAACAGGGATAGGGAAAAGTTAACGGACATATAAAGACAAGATTTTCTTTATAAACGGAGTTTTGTGTATTTTTTTCAGTAGGTTTTCCACCTGTAACCAATAAAAAAGATATTTAAACTTGGATTTCAAAATATGAGGACAATTTAGTGCTGACCCAGTAATTCCAATATTCAGCAGGAAGCTATGAGAATCCCAACTGATTTTGCACAGTGTTTTAAATTGTTCCCCTGAGACTAGTAACTAGAAGAACAAACTGTAGTTTTGTACAGATTATATTTCATGTTTAATTACTTCCTCTGAAACACCTTTCCCATTCTTAATGATACTCCATTTTGCTTGAATGAGTGTATACAGAGGGCCAAACCTTTTCTACAGCTAAATTAATACATTGTTAACTTTGTCGCCAATGGTGACATTCAAAACCAAGGGAATTTTCACCCTACTAACTCACTCTGGCACTCATACACATACACACACAGAGACTTCGACAAGCAGAGATAGAAATTTTGCTGGTATTTGACCATCTCCCTGAAGTTGACAGTCCTGACTCAGGTCCTTTTCAAGGATTATAAGGGTGCCCACTCCTCACTCCTCTACACCTTTCTTCCCGCTATTACTAGGTAATAGAACTACAAAGACCGGATGCAATGGGTGGGAGTTGGAGTGAGGCAGACCTGGATTCGAATCCTTGCTCTACACAGGCTGTGCAACCTTGAGAAAGTTACCTAGCCTCTAGGCCAGCACATGTCTATTTCAACTACAAGATCTATCCTCCATCATCAAGCATGGGGCAAATTTTATATGGTAACATAAGTCCTTACATCATGCATATGTTTAAGTAGTGTGTTATCTGTCAAACATATGTGAAATATATACGGAGCCTATTAAGGTTTAGATCTTTCACTGGAGACAGAAATAGGGACATAGAAATAACTGATTTTATAATAAATTTCCATGAAAAGTGAATCTGAAAACTCCTGTAGAAGGCAGGGTAGTGCAGCCAAAGGAGCATGAATTGTGGAATCATATGGATCTAGGTTCAAATCCTAACTCTACCACTTGACAGCTAGGCAGACTTGAACAAGTTAGTCTAATTTGAGCTTCAGTTCTCTCATCTGTGAAAAAGAGAAAATACAGCCACTTTGCAACATGATTTTAGATGCCACAAGGTAGGTAAACGGCCAGACACATAGATTGAAAAACCACAATAAAATAGGAAGATTGGAATTTCCAAATTTTTTTCTTGCTTTCACAATCTGGGTTCTAAATTTATTATTGCTCTACCCATCACTTCTTCCTTATCCCTCCACAACCTTACTATAAGCCCAACATAAGCAGTCCTAATCTACTCTGTACTTGAGGCATATAACCCCAGTATTGCTACATGTCTCATTTATTCTAAAATTCAGCCTTATAAGCTGGATGTGGTGGCTCATGCCTGTAATCCCAGCACTTTGGGAGGCTGAGGTGGACAGATCACAAGGTCAAAAGTTCAAGACCAGGCTGACCAACATGGCTAAACCCATCTCTAAGAAAAATACAAAAATTAGTTGAGCCATGGTGGCAGGCGCCTGTAATCCCAGCTACTGGAAAAGCTGACATAGGAGAATTGCTTGAACCCAGGAGGCACAGGTTACAGTGAGCCAAGATTGTCTCATTGCACTCCAGACTGGACAACAAGAACGAGACTCCACATGAAAAAAAAATTCAGCCTTATATCACTTAGTACTAATCCCTTATCATAATTCTAAATACAACAGGAGCTGGGGAAAGTCTAATCTGAATTTAGCAAATTGATACGACTAATATAAGTATCATAAAATTACATAAAATCTAGTGGCTAAGTCACATTTTGTACTAAGTGCATACTTTGTAGCAATATTCTATTAATATTTATGTAAATGCCATCAACTAATTAGAGAAGAAACCTATTAAGTTATAGGAAGATAATGTAACTTTCTTTTAAACAACTAAATATTTAACCTAAAGCATTTAGGAATATCTAGTGTGTTGATAATGTTAGTGCCATATAACCTATACAGATAATAAAAAGTTGGCCAGCCACGGTGGCTCACGCCTATAATCCCAGCACTTTGAGGAGCCGAGGCAGGTGGATCATGAAGGAGTTCAAGACCAGCCTGGCCAAGATGATGAAACCCCGTCTCTACTAAAAATACAGAAATTAGCCAGGCGTGGTGGTGGGCGCCTGTAATCCCACCTACTTAGGAGGCTGAGGCAGGTAATTGCTTGAACCCAGGAGGCAGAGGTTGCAGTGAGCCAAGATTGCACCGTTGAACTCTACCCTGGGAAAAAGGGCAAGACTCTGTCTCAAAAAAAAAAAAAAAAGAAAAAAAGGTACATAACTGTCATAGTTTATCTAGTCTTAGAACAATACATAAATGTCACAATCAAAAATAAGTTCAAGAACAATTACCAGTTCTTCCCATACTTACCATTGTCATGGAGACTATCCAATTGATGCCAGAACACAAAAATGACAGAAATCAATATAGGGAGAGGGTTGAGGAGAGAGAGGGAGCCAAATATAAATGGACTTTCAGTAATTCCAAAAACGTCAGTTGTCAGAATAGTGTGAGGACTTCTAGCAGATTCCTGGACTCCTACCTTCATCAGGCTACAATGAGGAACTCAAATCACCCCCTACATACACACACACACACACACATAACTGCACTAGGCAACCTGGACTTCCACCAACACCTGGCAGTAACAAGAGAGTGCCCCCTTTACCCCACCAGAGCAATGTCAGAGGAGGCCTGCTAAAATACTAGATTTAAATAAGATCTAGAGTCTTCCCTGGGTTCAGTGGCTCATGTCTGTTATCTCAACAGTTTGGGAGGTGGAGGCAGGTGAATCACCTGAGGTCAGGAGTTCTGGACAGCCTGACGAACATGGCAAACCCCATCTCTACTAAATACAAAAAAAATTAGCCTGGTGTGTTTGTGCATGCCTGTAATCCCAGCTACTTGGGATGCTGAGGCAAGAGAATCGCTTGAACCCTGGAGGCAGGGGTTGCAATGAACCAAGATTACACCATTGCACTCTAGCCATTGCACTCCCGCCTGGGCAACAGTTAAAGACCATCTCAAAAACAAAAAAAAAGGGAAAAGATCTAGAGTCTCAGAACAATGCCCAAAATAGCCAGTTTTCAATCAAAATATTACTCATCATGGCAAGAACCAGGATAATTTCAAATGAGAAGAGATCAGCAGATGGAAACACTAAGGTGAATCAGATGTTTACATTTTCTGACAAGGGACGGGTGCAGTGACTCACGCCTGTAATCCCAGCACTTTGGGAGGCCGAAGCAGGCTGATTACGAGGTCAGGAGTTCGAGACAAGCCTGGCCAACATTGCAAAAACCCTTCTCTACTAAAAATACAAAAATTAGCCGGGTGTGGTGATGGGCACCTGTAATCCAGCTACTTGGGAGACTGAGGCAGGAGAATGCTTGAACCCGGAAGGCGGCAGTTGCAGTGAGCCGAGATTGTGCCATTGCACTCCAGCCTGAGCAACAAGAAAGAGACTCCGTCTCAAAAAAAAAAAAGCACTCAGCCTTATATCACTTAGTACTGATTCTTTTTCATAATTCTAAATACACCAGGAGCTGAGGAAAGTCTAATCTGAATTTAGCAAATTGATACGACTAATATATGTATGGATAAATCAATATTGTAAAATTACAAAATCTAGTAGCTAAGTCAGATTATGGACTAAGTGCATAATTTGTAGCAATATTTTGTTAATATTTATTTAGGTACCATCAATTAATTAGAGAAGAAACTCAAGTTTTAGGAAAACAATGTAACTTTCTTTTAAATAGCCTGAAGCATTTAGGAATATGTAGTATGTTTTTAATGTTAGTGTCATATAACCTATACACATAATAAAAAGTCACATAACAGAGTCATAGTTTATCTAGTCTTATTAAAAGAACTACATGTAAATATCACAATCAAGACTAAGTTCAAAAAAACTTACCAGTTCTTCCCATACTTAAAATCGTCATGGAGACTATCCAACAGATGCCAGAACACAAAAATGACAGAAATCAATATAGGGTGAGGGTTGAGGAGAGAGAGGGAGCCAAGTATAAATGGACTTTCAGTTATTCCAAAAACTTCAGTTGTCAGAATAGTGTGAGGACTTCTAGCAGATGCCTGGACTCCTACCTTCACCATGCTGCAATGAGGCACCTCAAATCACCCCCTACACATACACACACACATAACTGCACTAGGCAGCGTGGACTTCCAGGAAGCAGTTATGAGGGGTCAGTCCCTCTCCCCGCTGAATTAATGTCAGAGTCGTCAAAACTTTCATCACTGCACAAAGGTACACTACCACCCCCCATTGTATCAGTGGAGGGGGAGCAATACAGGGAGCAACAATGAGGGACTCCTGTAACCTCCCAGCTAGGGTGAATGGAGGCCTCAATCTAGGCCGAGTAGAGAGCCACAACTCCCATCCCCACAAAGCAGTAACAAGGAGCCATTACACTCATTGTCAACCAAGAGTGAGTGGGAAACCTGGACTTCCACCCACACCTGGCAGTAACAAGAGAGTGCCCCATTTACCCCCACCAGAGCAATGTCAGAGGAGGCCTGCTAAAATATAAGATTTAAATAAGATATAGAGTCTTCGCTGGGTGAGGTGACTCATGCCTGTAATCCCAGCACTTTGGGAGGTGGAGGCGGATAGCCTGACCAACACGGTAAAACCTGTCTATACCAAATACGAGGCTGAGGCAGGAGAATCATTTGAACCCTGGAGGCAGAGGTTAAAATGAACCAAGATTGCCCCATTGCACTGCAGCCTGAGCAACAGAGTGAAACTCCATCTAAAAAAAAAAAAAAAGAAGAAAAACAAAAAAGATCTAGAGTCTCAGAACAATGCCCAAATTACCCAGGTTTCAATCAGAAAACTACTCATTATAACAAGAACCAGGATAGTTTCAAATGAGAGAAGATAATTGAAACCAGGATTGTTTCAAACGAGAAAAGATAAACATGTTTAAATTATCTGACAAGAGCCAGGCGTGGTGGCTCACGCTGGTAATCCCAGCACCTTGGGAGGCCAAATCAGGCAGATCACCTGAGGTCAGAAGTTCAAGACCAGCCTGGCCAACATAGTAAAACCCTGTCTTTACTAAAAATACAAATATTAGCTGGGCATGGTACCGCAGGCCTATAATCCCCGCTACTACTTGGGAGGCTGAGGCAGGAGAATTGCTTAAACGGGAGACGGAGTTTGCAGTGAGCCAGGATCATGCCACTGCACTCCAACCTGGACAACAGAGTGACACTCTGTCTGAAAAAAATAATAAAAAGCAAAAAAAAAAAAAAAACAAAAAACTAGTAGGCACTCCAGCCCGGACAACAAAGCGAGACTCTCTCTTAAAAAAAAAATAAAAATTGGCACAGCAGGCATGTGACAAAATAAAAATAAAAAATAAAGACTGGGCGTGGTAGCTCAAGCCTGTAATACCAGCACTTTGGGAGGCCAAGGTGGGCAGATAATTGAGGTCAGGAGTTTGAAACCAGCCTGGCTAACATGGTGAAACCCCATTTAAAAAAATTAAAATAAAAATAAAAAATGAGTAGGCTCAGCAGAGCAAGAGGAAGTTTCAGGAAAAAAAAAAAAAGACGCTAAAAAGAAGAATTGTTGAGCTAGTGGCATCTGTGGCCCATTGGCAGGAGGAGATGTCCAAGCACTTCTTCCCACTGCATCTTGGCACCAGAATCTCCAAGGAAAATACAATTCAGTGGAGCCCTGGGTAGAATAACTTTACTCACATAGAGAAGACATAGAGCAAGTTCAGCTTCAACAGTGGACGTTCATCCTCTCTGGTCAACAGGTCCCTCCATCAGCTGACATGCTCTTCTTGTGCTGCAGCAGAAAGATCTCATCCCCTCCCTGCTGGGGACAGATAGTGGTGTGGCCCAGATGCCATAGGACACACACACTTAAGCAGAACAAAGGAGCACACATTGAATCTGAAACAAGGACAGATATTCCCACACAAGGTAACATGTCTAGTACAGGCTGTGAGGACTCTCCATCCCTTAGTAACGAAGTGTTCCAGGCTCAAGGCCTCTTCTCATGTGGCTGAGAGGAGGTCAAAAGACTGCCCCATGGAATCAAATGAAAATCTTAGAACCAAAAAATATAATGATCAAAATAAACTCCACATATAGGTTCAAGAGCAGAATGGTGGGAAAAGAATGCTTGAACCTCAAGACAGAACAAAAGGAAGTACCCGGCTGGGCACAGTGGCTGGCGCCTGTAATCCCAGCAGTTGGGGAGGCTGAGGTGGGTGGATCACTTGAGGTCAGGAGTTCAAGACTAGCCTGGCCAACATCATGAAACCCCATCTCTACTAAAAATACAAAAATTAGCCAGGCAGGGTGGCACATGCCTGTTATATTAAAAAAAAGTAGCCAACCTGAACAACAGAGAAAGAATAGATGGAAAAAACAAATAGAGCCTCAAGGATGTGTGGCACTATAATGAAAGACACAACACCTCTGTCCTCAAGTCTCAGAAGGAGAGGAGAAATCGGGCATGACCAAAAGAAGTATGCCAAGACATAGTAGCTGAAAATGTTTAAAATTGGCATGATCCTTGTCCTGAAGCTACTCTTACTTGAACAGGTGTATAAATAAATTCTATACTATAATACAGTGATGAGTGCCATGACCTATGCCCAGATTTCTGTGGGATCACACAGAAGAGGCATCTTTGTCATCATGGAGGGACCAGGGAAGTATCCTAGAGATGAGAAGATAGATTGGTCATGGTGGCACATGCCTATAATCCCAGCACTTTGGGAGGCCGAAGCAGGTGGGTTATCTGAGGTCAGGAGTTCGAGACCAGCCTGGAAACATGTTGAAGCCCCGTCTCTACTAAAAATACAAAAATTAGCCGGGCATGGTGGCAGGTGCATCAATTCCCAGCTACTCGGGAGGCTGAGGTAGGAGAACCGCTTGAACCCGGGATGCAGAGGTTGCAGTGAGCTGAGATTGTGCCATTACACTCCAGCCTAGGTGACAAGAGCAAAACTCCATCTCAAAAAAAAAAAAAAGAAGAAGATACATTGGTAGTAACTGGGAGAGGAGTCGGGTATGGGGGTGTTTACATTCCAGGGAAAGACAGCACCATACCTGCAAGCGCACAGAAGGCTAAGAATATGGGACTTCTGATAAATTCAAGAAGTTGAATGTGGTTTTGGTCAAGAGGATAAGAGAAAAATCAGGGGCTGAGATTCAGAAATCAGTCAGCACCATGAAGAATCTAGAATGGAATGCTAAAGAATCATGCCAAAGTTTACAGTGAACTATTAAAAATGTTTAGAGAGAGAAATAATAATTGTAGGGTCGCTATTGGTGTTAGTGTTGTTGCTTTAAACAGATTTGCTTTCACCTGGGCTTCGCACTTGGCACCAAGTTCAGTGAATACTGACTAGCTGGCTGGCAGCCTGACCCTTTTGCTAAACCAGGGTTCAGAAAACTATAACCTATAGGCCAAATCTAGCCCACTACCTGTCTTCATATAGTCATTTCATCCCACATGAAAACTACATGAAATTCAATTTTTGGTCTCCATAAAAATGGTTTCATTGAAACACAGTCATGGTTATTTACTTAAGTATTATCTATGGCTGCTTTCATGCAACAATACAGAGTTGAATAGTTGCAACAGAAAATATACATGGCACTCACATCATTTTGCACTGCTGCTTAGTTCCCTACAAATCACAGTGATACTGTTAGAACTTGGCAGTGTTTTCAGTGCCATACACACAACACCGAGACTTTTTAAAACTACCAGTGCATACCTATCATGTCAAAACAAGCAAAGAGAGAAATATGGACTTCAGATGTCATGCTTTTAAGGTATAGTGGAGTATGGATTATTTTGTTATTAAATTCCATGGCAAAGCATTTATTATGCCATAACACTATAGCTTTGCTAAAAGAATACAAGATATGTCAACATTATTAAACTAAGCACTCATCACAGTATTTCCAACTGACAGAAAAGCAACAGTGAGAACAATTAGAGGATTTAAAACAGAATATTTCATCATGGCAGAATTTCTTCACAAAAATAACAAATGAAAATGAGGCTGCAACCAAAGTAATTTTCTAAATGGTTCATTTCTTAGCCAAACAGGAAAGCTGTTCAGTTGAATTGTGTTTGATTACAATGGCCAAAGAAATGTGTCCAGAGAAAACAAACTGAAGGCTTTTAGCTAATAGCTGGAGGCTCTTAGCCTTTCAGCTAGAACAGTTTGCTTGAAGAGTGAGGACATTGGGGGCAACATGAATAGTCAAAGACAAGGCAATTAACTTTGAGTGGTTTTCCTTGGCTCTTAATGAATTAACAGATATTACTGATACTATTTAGTTGTTGTTTATTAAAGGAATCAATGCTGTGTTTCAAGCAACTAAAGAATTAACCTCTGTGAATAGTCTGCATGGAACAACTGGGGTGGGGACATTTTCAAAAAAGCTGAGCATGCACTGGTTCCATACAACATGAAGTGGAATCTTCTAAGATGTGTTACAACTGATGGTAGTAAAAATATATATGGAGAAGAAAAGTGCTTAGTTGAACAAATTCACAAAAGTTGTGAGAATATAAGGTGTTTAAACCCTGTGGCTATTTAGAGTATTATTTATCAGTGGTTACTGTGCAGTAATATTTGAATCCATCACGTGTTATTGAACCAGTAGTGTTAGTGATAACTTCATCAAGTCTCATGGATTTAACCATCATCACTTTGGTGAATTTTTGTCAGAAGTAGAAATGAATATCCTGGTTAGCCCTATCACATAGCAGTTTGATTTTGATGTCTTAGCAGTGGCAAATTTCTATTGTGATTCTTTTGAGCTTAAGACCAAAACTGAAAATGTTTTAATTATAAGAGCTTTCCTCTACCACTATTATCAAACAATGAAAGGCTTTGGAAATTAGTTTTGCTGCAGACTTGATAATGTGTCTTCATGAATTTTACCAATTATAGGGCAAAATAGCACTTATATGTATAATTTATATCATAGTAAAGTCATTTTAATGACAACTAACATTGTTTGAATTACAAGGAATGTCAAGCCACTTTATACACTTTCATGCTGTCAAATTTGAAACAAGAAGTGAATTGTCAAAAAAAATTTCAAGTGAATTATTCATTCTCATATAAATTTGCAGCAGATATATTTTCCAAGCTCAAACTATGGTTCCAAGCAGCATTTTTCAGACCTCAATGTAAAATCCAAAGAAAATTTCCATATTTCAAAATTCATTTAACTGTGCAATTGAGGACTTTCTGCCTAATCATCAATTGGAAATGATGAATCTGCGGTGTAATGATGACATACTAAAAGGCAGATATCAAGAGAAGAATCTACTAGAATTCTATAAATGCCTTTCATGTGATGAATATGCTCAGTTAAAATCACATGCACATAGATTGATTCAATGTTTGGCAGTGTCTTTCTGTGTGCAAAGACTTTTTTTTTTTTTTTTGGTGGAGTCTCACTTTATCACCCAGTCTGGAGTGCAGTGACACGATCTCAGCTCACTGCAAACTCTGCCTCCTGGGTTCAAGCAATTCTCCTGCCTCAGCCTCCCAAGTAGCTGGGATTACATGCATGTGCCATTACATTTGGCTAATTTTTATATTTTTCAGTAGAGATGGGGTTTCACCATGTTGGCCAGGCTGGTCTCATACCCCTGACCTCAGGTGATCCGCCAGCCTTGGCCACCCAAAGTGTTAGGATTCCAGGCATGAGCCACTGCACCTGGCTGCGTGAGAAGACATTTTCAAAAGTGAAATACATAAAATCTTCTTATAGATTAGCATTAACAAATGAACATTTACAATGTAATCTGATGATAGGGAACACTAACTTTGAAACTCAATTAAGTAAAATGTATTCCAAAAGCATAGAATTTTATTCTTCTCATTAGTAGACCTGTATTGCCAAAAATTGTACCCAATTAACGACTGTTAGATTTTGAATTTCATCAATATAGTATTTGTGGAAATTTGTTTTCTCTATTGTTATATAAGTACTTACATCATATCTTTGATTCTGCCTTTTGGCCTGTCAGCAAAACCTAAAATATTTACCATCTGGCCCTATACAGAAAAAGTTTGCCAATCCCTGACCTAACTAATTGGTTCCCTGGGGCTTCCAGATCAAAATAATGGGTCGGGGGCAGTGGCTCATGCCTGTAATCCCAGCACTTTGGGAGGCTAAGGCCGATGAATCACCAGGCCAACATGGTGAAACCCCGTCTCTACTAAAAATACAAAAATTAGCTGGGGTGGTGGTACCTGACTGTAGTCCCAGCTACTCGGGAGGCTGCGGCCAGGAAATCGCTTGAATCTAGGAGATGGAGGTTGCAGCGAGCTGAGATTGCACCACTGCATTCCAGCCTGGCCAAAGGGTGGGATTCCATCTAAAAAAAAAAAAATGTATTGCTATATGCCCCGACATGCATCCTGGCCTAACTTTTTACAAAAATTCCTTCAAATACAGGAAAAAAAAAAAAAAAAGGACAAGATTTCACAACATTAAGGACTAAAACAGGTAACTCAAGGCTTGGATCTGGGTGAAATAGGTGTTAATTATAAGGCGGATGGCCCTAAAGGGCTGGATTGATAAAATCCCAGTCCTGTTTTAGTTTGGTTTCATTTCCTCAGACACGAGAAAAGGTAGGAAGCCGCTTATTTAAAGCTCATACCGCCATTCCCTGATGAACCACAATCTGTCTCCCATCTCAAAGACTTGGTACCTAAACCAACAAGAAACATGTTTCTCTGTCTTTCAAAGCTTCTCACCAGAATACTGATCCCCACCTCTGCCTCCACTCCACATCCCCTGTACCCCTCTATTTACTATTGTTTATCTAGGCAGATAGATCAAATAAGTGGGCAGGAAATAAGGGAGAAATTGGAAGAAAAAGGGAGGAACACATTTAGGAAGGTACAGTCTCAATACATGGCTGGTTTCATGAGTGTTTGCAGTGTGCAGTCACCCAGGGCCCCAAGAAAGAAGGCCCCATGCTTGCTTTAATGCTTTGCTGTCACTGTCTTGAAATTCTTAATTTTTAAACAAGAGGCCCCACATTCTCATTTTACATATAATTTTCCTGCAAATTATGTTGTGGGTTCTGCCCAAAACTTTAGGAAGAAGTCAACTATTTGAAGAGCTTACAGAAGTCTGTGCTGGGAACTATATTCTGTTATGTATCACATTAGTAAATAAGAGGTACAAAAAGTGAAATCAAACTATGTGTACATTAATGCTCTCCAACTACTGACCTAAGATGGTGATTCTGCCTTGAGTTCCATGGGCAGATGGTGGATCCAAGGGTAACCAGCTCACTTACCTGCAGACAGAGATAAGAGAGAAACCTTGTTTTATTTGAGGGTGAAGAGAATAACCAGTACAGAACTAGGTGAAGAACATAGCATTCAGAAACATTAGAGGAAATGAGAACTCTTCTTCACCAGGGCCCAGAAAAAAAGTTTAGAAACCTGTTAGCAGCCCTAAGGATTCCTTCTATAAATGGAAGGAAGGGGTGGGGACTAGGATGACAATTCAACAGAATGAAATGAGAAACCGACAGGATAAGGAAAATTAGTAAGTACTCTAAAACAGAAGGAACAAAACTAAAGTACACATTGGAGAGAGCAAAGAGCAATATTCATATAGGAAAAAAAATTGAATTTGATGTCAACAACAAAGCTGATGCTAACAAATTGAACGTAATCTGAAGAACAAAGAGACAGAAACAGAGAGAAGATGATGGTTGTAGAGAAAGAAAAATGGAGAATCTGAAGAACCAACATATGGATAATTTGTGTTCCTAAAAGAGGAACAAAGGCAACTGGAAGAGAAGTAATGAAAGTAAACTAAAACAGAAAAGTTTTCCTTTCTTCTTTTTTTGAGACAGAGTCTCACACTGTTGCCCAACCTGGAGTACAGTGTTGTGATCTCGGCTCACTGCAACCTCCTCCTCCCAGGTTCAAGCTGTTCTGCCTCAGCCTCCTGAGTAGCTGTGATTACAGGTGCCTACCACCATGCTGAGGTAATTTTTGTATTTTTGGTAGAGACGGAGTTTCACCATGTTGGCCAGGCTGGTCTTGAACTCCTGACCTCAGCTGATCTGCCCTCCTCAGCCTCCCAAAGTGCTGGGGTTACAGGCCTGAGCCACCACGCCCGTCAAAACGTTTTCCTTTATTGAAGAACATCATATATTGATTGGAAGAGCCCACCATGGTGGGGCATGGTGACTCACACCTGTAATCCCAGCACTTTGGGAGGCTGATGCAGGCAGATCACCTGAGGTCAGGAGTTGGAGACCAGCCTGACCAACATGGGGAAACCCCGTCTCTACTAAAAATACAAAATTAGCTGGGCATGGTGGCGCATGCTTGTAATCCCAGCTACTCCGGAGGCTGAGGCAGGAGAATTGCTTAAACCCAGGAGGTGGAGGTTGTGGTGAGCCAAGATCGCGCCATTGCACTCCAGCGTGGACAACAAGAGCAAAACTCTGGCTCAAAAAAAAAAAAAAAAAAAAAAGCGCCATTGGTTGGGCAGGATGGCTTACTCCTGCAATCCCAGCACTTTAAGAGGCCCAAGGCAGGAGGATCACTTGAGCCCAGCAGTGAAACCCCATCTCTACCGAACATCAAAACGTTAGCCAGATGTGGTGTGTATGCCATTGGTCCTGGCTACTCAGGAGGTGAAGGCAGGAGGATCGCTTGAGCCTGGGAGGTCAAGGCTGCAATAAGCCATGGTTCACGCCACTGCACTCCAGCTTCAGTGACATTGAGACTATGTCTCAAAAAAAAAAAAAAAAAATGACATTCAACCCTGGATTTATCGATTACATAAAGATTAAGTTAAAGAAAAGTTTTGGCTGGGCACGGTGGCTCAGGCCAGTAATCCCAGCATTTTGGGGAGGCTGAGGGGGCAGATCATGAGGTTAAGAGATCGACACCATCTTGGCCAATACGGTGAAACCCCGTCTCTACTAAAAATACAAAAATTAGGCCGGGCACGGTGGCTCACACCATAATCCCAGCACTTTGGGAGGCCAAGGTGGCGGATCACGAGGTCAGAAGATTGAGACCCTCCTGGATAACTCGGTGAAACCCCGTCTCTACTTAAAATACAAAAAATTAGCTGGGCATGGTGGCACGCGCCTGTAGTCCCAGCTCTAGGGAAGTTGAGGCAGGAGAGTAACTTGAACCCGGGAGGTGGAGGTTGCAGTGAGCCGAGATTGCGCCACTGCACTCCAGCCTGGGCAGCAACCAAAAAAAAAAGAAAAAAGAAAAAAATAGCCGGGCATGGTGTCTCGCCCTGTATTCCCAGCTACTCGGGAGGCTGAGACAGTAGAATCTCTTGAACCCGGGAGGTGGAGTTTTCAGTGAGCTGAGATCGCGCCACTGCACTCCAGCCTGGCAACAGGGAGAGACTCCGTCTCAAAAAAGAAGAGAGAGAGAGAGCGAGAGAGAGAGAGAGAGAGAGAGAGAGAGAGAGAGAGAGAGAGAGAGAGAGAGAGAGAGAGACAGAGACAGACAGAAAAGGCTTTGGTGGCTCACGCCTGTAATCCTAGCACTTTGGGAGGTCGAGGTGGGCGGATCACCTGAGATAGGGAGTTCAAGACCAGCCCGACCAACGTGGAGAAACCTCATCTCTACTAAGAATACAAAATTAATGGAGCCTGGTGCATGCCTGTAATCCCAGCTACTCAGGAAACTGAGACAGGAGAATCGCTTGAACCCGGGAGGCAGAAGTTGCAGCGAGCCGAGATCATGCCGTTATACTCCAGCCTGGGCAACAAGACCGAAACTCGATCTCAAAAAAAAAAATAGAAATTGAGATTTTTTTCCTCCCCGTTTTTCGAAAAGAACTCCCTGGCCGGGGGTCGAACCCGGGTCTCAGCAGTGAAAATGCCAAATCATAACCACTAGACCACCAGGGACCACGCTATGGCCCCTTGGCAAAACTATATTTTATATGTGAAGACAGTGTTCAATTTGTTGGCTATGCCACACCCCGAGTAGGGAGGACACGCTGCTTTATTTCAAACCAATTTATAGCCAGGCGCGGTGGCGCGTGCCTGTAGTCCCAGCTACTTGGGAGGCTGAAGTGGGAGAATCGCTTGAGCCCAGGAATTCTGGGCTGTAGTGCGCTATGCCGATCGGGTGTCTACACTAAGTTCGGCATCAGTATGGTGACCTACCGGGATCGGAGAACCACCAGGTTGCCTAAGGAGGGCTGAACCGGCCGGGTCGGAAACGGAGCAGGTCGAAACTGAGGCGCTGAGCAGGTAGCCAGGGGTGATCAGGTGACCAGGATGAGTATGGATGGAGCTGGGGTGGGGGAGGGGGGACAGATGGGAACTACTGATGAACTGGTGGAGAAGGTTGTTTACTGGAATTACAAGGACGTTAAACTTTAAAATAGAGATTTAAAGAAGAAGAGAGCTGCCCTGTCTCTACTAAAAATACAAAAAATTAGCTGGGCATGGTGGCGCCACTGGGTTTATACAGAAAAGAGGTTTAATTAACTCACAGTTCAGCAGGGCTGGAGAAGCTTCAGGAAACCTACAATCATAGTGGAAGGGAAAGCAAATACCTTGGCCTCCCAAAGTGCTAGGATTACAGGCGTGAGCCACTGTGCCCGGCCACAAATTATTCTTAAATGAATGAAAAGAAACTAGAATTTACTCAAAAGACACACAAATTAAAAGTAATCGGAGACAGCATTTTCCACTGGTCAGAATGGTAAAGATATAAAAGCGCAATATTATACTGTGCTGTTGATTCCGCAGAGGGACAGGCACGTTCATATACTGCTGACAGGTTTTGATGACATCCATAGGAATTAATTTGGCAATGTTTATGAAAATGTAAAGTAATGAAATTAGACCCACCAATTTTATTTCTAATAGCATCCTATAAAAATATTTGCACATGCATAAAATAATTTATATACCTAAACCTAACTAACTACAAGTTATTTACTGCTGTATTATTTGTAGTAGCAAAATTTTGGCAACAAACCTAAACGTCCACCAATAGGAACAGGTTAAATGAATCGATACTTCCATACAATGGAATACTATGCAGTTGTTAAAAAAATGAGGATATTCTCTTTTACTGGCTTAGCATGATCTGTAATATATATTAGTAAACAAAAAGAAACAACGTAGAGAACAGCATGAAGTATTCTACCACTTGTTGAAAAATGGAAAAAGTATGTATACAAATGTAATTTCTTATATATTCGTAAAATAATACCATGGACACATACCTGAGGAACTGATAATATTGGCTGTGTTTGGTGAGGGGAACTGGTTGTGTAGAGAACAGATGTGAGGAGCCTTTCACTCTGTATACCCTTATATACCCTTTGAATGTGGAATCATGACTGTATTACCTATTCAACATTAAAAATTTTTTTATTTTTATTTTTTTAGATGGAGTGTCACTCTGTCACCTAGGCTGGAGTGCAGTAGCACAATCTTGGCTCACTGCAACCTCCACCTCCTGAATTCAAGCGATTCTCCTGCCTCAGCCTCCCAAGTAGCTGGGAATACAGGTGCATGCCACCATGCCCGGCTATAAATTTTTTAAATAATAAAATATTGTAAAAGTTATGGCTGGGCGTGGTGGCTCACACCTGTAATCTCAGCGCTTTGGGAGGCCGAGGCGGGCAGATCACCTGAGATCAGGAGTTCGAGACCAGCCTGGCCAACATGATGAAACCCTGTCTCTTCTAAAAATACAAAAATTAGCTGGACGTGGTGGCACATGCCTGTAATCCCAGCTACCTGAGAGTCTGAGACAGGAGAATTGCTTTAACCCAGGAGGCAGAGGTTGTGGTGATCCAAGATCATGCCATTGCCCTCCAGCCTGGGCAACAAGAGCAAAACTCTGTCTCAGAATAAATAAACAAGAGCAAAACTCTGTCTCAAAATAAATAAATAAATAAATAGGCCGGGTGCAGTGGCTCACGCCTGTAATCCCAGTACTTTGGGAGGCTGAGGCAGGTGGATTACGAGATCAGGAGATAGAGGAGATAGAGACCATTGTGACTAGACAGTGAAACCCTGTGTCTCATAAAAGTACAAAAAATTAGCCAGGCATGGTGGCACGTGCTTATAGTCCCAGCTACTCAGGAGGCCAAGATCTGCTCCACTGCACTCCAGCCTGGGTGACAGATACTCCATCTCAAAAAAAAAAGAAGAAAAGAAAATTAGCTGGGCGTGGTGGCACATGCCTCCTGTAAACCCAGCTACTTGGGAGGCTAAAGCAGGAGAATTGCTTGAACCCAGGAGGTAGAGGCTGCAGTGAGTGGCGGTCGTGCCACTGCACTCCAGCCTAGGCGACAGAGTGAGACTGTCTCAAAATCAAACAAACAAACAAAAACAAAAACAAAAAACAACTCCCTTAATGACTTGTAATCATACTATTTGGGAAGTAAGGGTGTGACTAGAAAGTCTCCTTTCAATCTACTTACTTTTGTCTCAAAAGAAATGCAGGAAAATAGAGTTTCGTCTGTATGTCTCTTCTTCACTCCTGGACTATGTGCTACCTTAGGCAAATTCTTAAATACATTGGTACAGTGGGAATAATAACTACCTTGAAGGGCTGTTGGAAGGAGAAGAGACACTGTAAAGTGCCCAGTACTATGTTAGGCATTTAATAGCTTCTTAATATATAGTAGCTATTGTTACTTTTCACTCTAACTCATTTTGCACTAGTTTTAAACTGCTACTGTTCTTTTTTCAGGTGACATGATCCTTTTCTTCGTGTGTGTGCGTGTGCATGTGTGTGTGTGTGTTACTGTGCTTTATGCATAATTGCTTAAAACTAGAAATAACCTCGTTATGGGTTGAGTTGTATCCCCACAAAATATGTGGAAATCCTAACCGCCACAACCTCAGAATGTAACCTTATTTGAACATAGGGTCATTCAATTTATTAATTACTCATACTGGAGTAGAGTGGGCCCCTAATCTAATATGATTGGTGTCCTTACAACAAGAGGAAGAGGCCAGGTGAGGTGGTTCACACCTGTAATCCCTTTGGGAGGCCAAGGTGGGCAGATCATGAGGTCAGGAATTCGAAATCAGCCTGGCCAACATTGTGAAACCTGTCTCTACGAAAAATACCAAAAAATATTAGCTGGGCATGATTACAGGTGCCTGTAATCCCAGCTACTCAGGAGGCTGAAGCAGGAGAATCACTTGAACCCGGGAGGCAGAGGTTGCAGTGAGCCAAGTTGGCACCACTGCACTCCAGCCTGGGCAACAGAGTGAGACTCTGTCTCAAAAAAAAAAAAAAGAAGAGGAAGATTTGGACATAGATTCGCACAGAGGGAAGACAGATGTGAAGACACACTAAGGAAGATAGCCCTGTGACTCCAGAGGCAGAGATTAGAGTGATGCATCTACAAACTAAGGAATGCCAAGGAGTGTCAGCTAACACTAGATGCTAGAAAGAGGAAGGCCAGCTGCAGTGACTCACGCCTGTAATCCCATCGCTTTAGGAGGCTGAGGTGGAAAGATCACCTGAGGTCAGGAGTTCAAGACCAGCCTGGCCAACATGGTGAAACCCTGTCTCTACTAAAACTACAAAAATTCGCTGGGCATGGTGGCGCATGCCTGTCATCCCAGCTACTTGGGAGGCTGAGGCAGGAGAATCACTTGAACCTGGGAGGCAGAGATTGCAGTGAGCCGAGATCATGCCACTGTACTCCAGCCTGGGTGACAGAACAAGACTCTATCTCAAAAAAAAAGAAAAAGTCAAGGAGGTTTCTCCTCTACAGGTTTCAGAGGGAGCATGACCCTGACCCTGCTGACATCTTGATTTAGGACTTCTGGCCTCCGTAACTATGAGAAAATACATTTCTATTGTTTTAAGCCACCCAGTTTTTGGTATTTGTTACAGTATTTCCTAGGAAACTAATACGAACCCTAATATTCTTCAATAGGTGCATGTAGAACAAACTGGTACATCCATACAATGAACTATACCACGGGTGAATCTGAAAGACATTATGCTGAGTGAAAGAGGCCAGTCTCCAGAGGTTACATCCTGTATGATTCCATTTACATGACATTCAGTTAAAGGCAAATCAGGCCAGGCGTGGTGGCTCACGCCTGTAATCCCAGCACTTTGGGAGGCTGAGGAGGGTGAATCACAAGGTTAGGAGTTCGAGACCACCTTGGCCAAAATAGTGAAACCCCCATCTCTACTAAAAATACAAAAAGTTAGCTGGGTGTGGTGGTGGGCTCCTGTAATCCCAGCTACTCCAGAGGCTGAGTCAGGAGAATCGTTTGAACCCAGGAGATGGAGGCTGCATTGAGCCGAGATCGTGCCGCTGCACTCCAGCCTGGGCAACAGTGCAAGACTCGGTGTCAAAAAAAAAAAAAAGGCAAATCCATAGGGAAGGAAAATTGATCAGTGTTTGCCAGAGGTTGGGATGGGTTGATGGTTTAATTAGAAAGGGGAAGCATGAGGGAAATTTTGGGATTGTGGTGATGGTTACCTAAATCTATGCATGTGTTAAAACTCATGGAATTGTTTATCCACAAAGAGTAATTTCCTGGTGTGTCAATTTAGATTTTTTTTTTTTTTTGACGGAGTTTTGCTCTTGTTGCCCAGGCTGGAGTGTAGTGGCACAGTCTCGACTCACTGCAACCTCTGCCTCCCGGGTTCAAGCCATTCTCCTGTCTCAGTGTCCCGAGTAGCTGGGACTACAGGTGCCCACCACCACACCTGGCTAATTTTGTAATTTTAGTAGAGACGAGGTTTCTCCACGTTGGTCAGGCTGGTCTTGAATTCCCGACCTCGGGTGATCCACCTGCCTCAGCCTCCCAAAGTGCTGGGATTATAGGTGTGAGCCACCATGCCTGGCCAATTTAGATATTTTTAAAAATGAAAACACACACACACACACAAATAATTTTCTTCTAATAAATACTTTAAAAGAAATTTTCCATCTGGATCTCTGCCAGAAAGGCTGCTTTGTGGGGGCTCTACCGCAACTCTTGCATTCTGTGGGTCTGTTTTTCCATCTGTAAATGGAGTGGATCTGCCGAGAGCAGTGATTTTTATCCCCCTTTCCTCAAACTGCATCCTAGGCACTCCGTTTGTGGCGGTGGTGGTGTCTCGGGTTTGGAGAGAAAAAACATTTGGATGTCACTGGGCTTTGGACACATAGTTCTTCAAATGGAGCAGTTGTACTTTTGTCTCTCCCCCTCCTTTTTTTTTTTTTTTGTCTAAAACCCTCTGGATTAGAATAACTGAACACAAGCCAGAGCCCCAGGTTCCCAGGAAGTTAGAATGATCCTGGATTCCAGGGTCTACATGTGGGGCTCAGTTGTTCATCCCTTTGGCAAATGCCCTGGTAATTAGCAAAACCAGGGTGCTGGCTCTAACTGTTACTGACTCTAAACAAGTGTTTCAGGGAAGCTGGAATTATGCTTCTACACGACCCCTTGGATGGATGCACACGGATTAAACACAAGGGACCTCTGTAAAGGCTCTAAATCTAGCCAACCCCCAACCTTTTTTTTTTTGTTTTTGGAGTCTCACTCTGTCATCCAGGCTGGAGTGCAATGGTGCAATCTCAGCTCACCACAACCTCCACCTCCTGGGACCAAGCGTTTCTCCTGCCTCAGCCTCCCAAGTAGCTGGGACTACAGGTGCCCCCCACCATGCCCAAATCTAGGTCCATTCTAAGGTAAGGTCCAAAAGGACCTTAAGCCATTTGTTTTTACACACTCAATGATTTTTTTGTAAACAAAAAAGGACTGTGCACAGATGGGGGAAAAGCCATTATGAGGATGAGTGTGCTGACCTCAAGCCAGGGCCAAAGAGTATCATTGCCCTTTACTCCCAGCATGAAACCATTCATGTGCCAGGTACTGTGCTAAGGAACCTAGTCCTCGTGACAGCTCTGTGGGAGTGAGTTGTTTTGACAGGTAAGGACAGTGAAGCTCTGAGAAGACCCAGGTCACAATCAAAGGAGATGTTAGAGGTGATGGGGCTGGGTCATGGCCAGCAGTTCCAGCCTCTTAAGCCCAGGTTCACGAGAAGAACCCCTGTGCCTGGTGTCAGGCCTCTTCTCTCTCAGTATATGCCCTGGGAAAAGGACTAATGTCCCTTTTCACAAAGGCTGGTGGGAGATCACCAAGAACACTTTGAGACCTTGCTATCTAGTACAGCACTCAAAAAAAAAACAGTATTTTTAAACTTTATGGAGTGGAATGGTTTTTTAAAAAACTAGTATATTTTTAAAATTAATGTATAAATCCAATCTAGAAAACCAGCAATGGGTCACTGTGATTGAAGGTGGGCAAGGGTAGCCTGAGACTCCTCCAGAGCTCCTGGAGCACAGCTTGAATGAAAGCCACTTATCCACTAGGTTGACACTTACCGGGAGAAGTGCAAGGGGCACCAAGATGTCTAAGGCTTTGACTTTGGGTTGGAAAGAACCAGGTGGGATTCTACAGGATTTACTCCTGGGTTAGTCAGCTTCTGGCAGGGCTCAGGATTCCAGGCCTGCCACATGTGTTGGGTGCTGCTGGCAGATCTATGTGAGCTGGGCATCTCTTACCCCACCCTGGTTCCAGCCAGGCCCCAATAGCTTGACCTCACAAGATAAAAGACATTTTCACCAAATTACGTTTCATGAATTTAATGCTTTTAAGGGAAGAGTGACTACGTTCACCCCCTTCCTTTTTTTCTTGCCCTTTAACAAGGTATCATCCGGTTTTCTTTATCAGCAAAACTTCAGTGTTCAAGTTCAGTCTTCGTGCAAGATCGATGGTAGATGTCAGGGATGACGGGGATGGCTTACACTGACATCATCGTAAATAATTCCTCCTCATAGAGGTCAGGGATATCACCTACCGGCGAGTTGATCATGCGCACGGTGTTGTTGTTGAACAGCTTGAATTCGTAAAGGATGAGCTGTTCCCAGAAGCCGTTGTTGGGCCGGATGATGGGGCGGCATGACTTGGTCCATCGGTAAGCGCCCAGCAGCGACATGGAGTGGTATTTCATGAGGTAAGCAAGGCACAGTGAGGCGGAGCGGCTCACTCCAGCCACGCAGTGCAGCAGCGTGCGGCCCTGCCTCATTTCCACGCTGTGAATGTAATCAGCAACTGGGTCAAAAAACTTGTAGAGACGAGAATCCGGGGCATCAGCAATAGGCACCTTTATGTACTGAATGCCCTCGAAGAACGTGTTGGCCACTTCTATCGAAACATTGATAACGGTGGTGATGCGATGGCTGGTAAGCAGGAGTTTGCTGTTGGCGGCCACACCATTGCTGAGAAAGAGGCTGCTGGTTACCTGAGAGAGGCTGAAGATGGGAGGCTGCTGGACAGACTGAGATGGAAGGGTGGAGACAGATGTTGTCATTAAGGCTGCTGGTCCGAGGTCTCACTGCGGTGGTTTGGGGCACAATCCTTATCAAGCCAGTTCAGGATAGCAGCCTTGCCGCGAAGTCTCAGGCTAGGGCGTGGAGAAAGAGGACCTGCCTTGGGTCACCACCCTTTTCCTGTCTCCTTCCACCACACGCATCTGGGCGTCACAATCCCGGACAGATAGCCCTGTGGTTCTGGTTTCCATGGCAATGGCCGCTTGCCGCAAGGAGGGCAGGGCCTCTAAGCAGGGTCTTCAGAGGACCCCCAGTCTCTTTTCTTTTTATTTTTCTTCATAGTCATTTATTGTTCAAAGCTTAATTCTTATCTTTCTTGACTTTTAAAAATGTTCTATTACAAGATATCTATTTTATGTTTCAATTATTGGACCACATTAAACACAGTATCTATGAATGCTTCTATTCCATCAGTGTTGCAGAACAGGGCGTATGCTTTCCCTGAAAAATAGCAATATCATATTCTAAGTTGGGGAACAGCGTTTGGCTTGTGTAATATGCTAATCTCTATGAAACTGGAACGAATTATGGGATTTGGCTGGGCTTGGTGTACTGGCCTGATACCTCTTTGTTGATTGTAACCATAAAATTTTTCTGCTTACAAACATATCAGGGCTGGTTCTAAGTGAGCATTGCTGATGAATATATAGGCTTTATCTTGAAGTTGGCCTGGGGTGGACAGTTGTGACTAATTTAGCTGTGTGATAGTCCATTTGTACGTACAGCTCAAATGACTTATTGAATAAGTCTACTTTATTACCGGAAACAACAGTTCAAATTATTTTGTGTATTTTCTTCAAAAAGAATGCCCACATGCTTTGTGAACTACAAATCACTTTGACCCCTACCAGTGCTGTCTTCCCAGTAATATTAAACATTCTGGAACAAGTTAATGCTACATTGGGCTAAAAATTGAGACAGAGTCATGCTCTGTCGCCCAGGCTGGAAAGGCTCAGGCCTTTGCCTCTGGGGTTCAAGCGATGCTTCTGCCTCAGCCAACCAAGTAGCTGGGATTACAGGTGTGCACCACCATGCCTGGCTAATTTTTGTATTTTTAGTAGAGACAGGGTTTCACCATGTTGGCCAGGCTGGTCTTGAACTCCTGACCTCAGGTGATCCTCTCCCACCTCGGCCTCTCAAAGTGCAGGATTACAGGCTAAGTTACTGCGGCCAGCCCAAAAACTGATTTCTAAAATGCCACCTGACATTTGCATTTCCTTCCAGCTAAGGTTTTTGTAGAATTTGGCTGAAAATTGAAAAGAACTATAGCTTAAAACTAACAAATTGTTTCACAGAGCAGCCAGTTGGCTTACATACTTTGCTCTGATTCCGTCGACATTTTGGTATGTGTTCAAAGGTGTGCTGTGATTGTGAACAAAGATGAAATAGATGTCAGGCTGCTTATGATGGTCAAGGAAACAATAACCTCAAAACACAACACACTCTTCTCTTTCTCAGTTGTCATAATTAAATTATTTTGCATTACTTAAATTGTCAGTCTCTGCAACTCTATCTGGAAGAAAATAGAACACAAATACGAAATAAATATGAAAACTGTCTACTGAAAACAGCTCAACTGGGCTAAAGGAGAAGCTTTGTAATTTATGTAGTAATGTGGAGTCCCTAAACTACTATTGGAGTCTACTTATTTCATAAGTATACACTCCTCAAACTTTAAAACTATAGTAAAATTAATAAAATAATTTCAGACACTATTTTCTTTCTTCTTTTTTTTTGAGATGGAGTTTTGCTGTTGTTGCCCAGGCTGGAGTGCAGTGGCATGATCTCAGCTCACTGCAACCTCCACCTCCCAGGTTCAAGCAGTTCTCCTGCCTTAGCCTCCTGGGTAGCTGGGATTACAGGCTTGCGCCACCATGCCCAGCTATTTTTTTTTTTTTGCATTTTTAGCAGAGACGGGATTTTATCATGTTGGCTAGACTGGTCTCAAACTCCTGACCTCAGGTGACGCTCCTGCTTTGGCCTTCCAAAGTGCAGTGATTACAGGTGTGAGCCATCGTGCCTGGCCTCAGACACTATTTTCAAAAACAAGCATGACCCATATTAAATAGATTTATTCATTTATTTATTTATTTATTTATTGAGACAGAGTCTCACTCCGTCACTCAGGCTGGAGTGCAGTGGCACGATCTCGGCTCCCTGCAACCTCTACCTCCTGGGTACAAGCAATTCTCTGCCTCAGCCTCGCGAGTAGCTGGGATTACAGGAGCCTGCCACCATGCCCAGCCAATTTTTGTATTTTTAGTAGAGACAAGGTTTCACCATCTTGGCCAGGCTGGTCTTGAACTCCTGATCTTGTGATCCACCCGCCTCAGTCTCCCAAAGTACTGGGATTACAGGCGTGAGCCACCGCACCAAGCCTTATTTATTCTTTCGTATTCTGTGATATCCATTAGTCTGAGGGATGTTGGATGTTTTAAAACTCCAGTATGGAGTTTTTCCTGGATAGATAACATTTTCTCCCCTTGAGTTTGGAAACAGGTCACTTTCAGATCCCACTTGTCTCTACTTTCCCTTTTTAAAAAAAAAAACACACTGGTGGAGGCAATTTTCCTTGTTACTTAGTGAGGAAAATGTATGAGGGACTTGCCCAAGAGCATACTCTCTTTACCGCTGGGAAAACACCCTGGATGTTAACAACTAGTTAATGTTCAGATTTCTCAATTCAGTAGTCAAAGCCCTTTCTAATATGATCTAAGCCTGCCTTTCAAATCTTCTTCATTCATTTATTCATCAGATTTTTATTTTATTTTATTTTTTGAGACAGAGTTTTGCTGTTGTTACCCAGACTGGAGTGCAATGGCACGATCTCGGCTCACCGCAACCTCCGCCTCCTGGGTTCAGGCAATTCTCCTGCCTCGGCCTCCCGAGTAGCTGGGATTACAGGCACGCGCCACCATGCCCAGCTAATTTTTTGTATTTTTAGTAGAGACGGGGTTTCACCATGTTGACCAGGATGGTCTCGATCTCTTGACCTCCTGATCCACCCGCCTCGGCTTCCCAAAGTGCTGGGATTATAGGTGTGCGCCAACAAGCCCGGCCCAGATTTTTATTCAGAATCTATTGCGTGTTAAGCGTTTTCACCTATACAAATCCTCAGTTCTGACCAAACAAATCAAATGCTTTTGGTAAATACAAAATGTACATTTCTGTTTCCTTACTTTTGCTCATGCTGTTCCTCTCTCTTGACAGAGCTGACTCCTCTATGCTTCCTGAACTCTATCCAAGCTTTGAGACTCAGCTGGATTAATTTAAAAAGAGGATCAACTGAGCATCCAATCTGTGTCAGGTACAGTCCTAGCAGTGTAGATCTATCACAACACAGGCCCTGATTTCCAAGAGCTTATAATTTGGTCAAAGAGATAGATAATCTTAGAAGAGTCCGGAAGAGAGGGTATGATTCATTGTTTTAGGTGAATGTTTGGGGGCCAGGGCCAGTAGGGGTATGTCATGGAAGGCTTAACCGAAAACATGACTGGGAAAAATCTTTTTGTTTTTATTACTCATTATTTAATGTGTCCAAATTTGTGTTTTAAAAAAAATATCAAAACTACATAAAAGCTGCAAGAATGGAACAATGAGCAGCTGTTTATCCTTCACCTATAGTTCATCTATTGTTAACATTCACCACATTTGCTTTATCTATTTTGAGAAACAAACACACGTATTTATTTATTTGCTTGTTTCTTTTTGCTGAAACATTGTGAGTTTCTTGCAGATACAGCAACAATTTAGCCCTTCAGCACGTATCTCCGAAGAACAGGTACATTCTCTCTCATCACCATAATACAATGACCACAATCAGGAAATTTAACATGGACCCCATACTATTATCTAATATTCAAATCCATATTCAAATTTCACCAAGTCTGTTAATAATATTATTTATAGGTGTTTTTTTTTGCTTTTGATCCAGGACTGAATCAAGGATCACACGTTGCATTTAGTTGTCACACTTCTTTAGCGTCTTTAAATTTGCAGCTATTGCTGAGCCTTTTGTTTTGTTTTGGTCTTGCTGGACATTAGCATGTTTAAGAGTTCAGAGGAGTTTTGCAGAACATCTTTCAATGTGTATTTGTTTGATTGTTCCCTTGGGATTAGATTCAGGTGAAATATTTTTGGCAAGAATACCACCAGAATGTGTGATTCTCAGTACGTCGTACCGGGGGCATGTTATTTATTTGTTCCGTTAATGGTGATGAGAAATTTTCTTTTGTCTTTCAGAAGCTTTAGGGGTACTAGTGGTTTTGGGTTACATGGATGAATTGTATAACGGCAAAGTCTGAAATTTAGTGCACCCATCGCCCGAGTAGTGTACATTCTTTCCAATATGTAGTTTTAAAATCTCTCCCCCTTTCCCTCCTCCCCCATTCTGAGTCTCCAATGTCCATTATACCACTCTGTATGTCTTTGCGTACCCATAGCTTAGCTCTCACTTATGAGAACATGAAACCAGGCGTGGTGGCTCACACCTGTAATCCCAGCATTTTGGGAGGCCGAGGCAGGCGGATTACCTGAGGTCAGGAGTTCGAGACCAGTCTGGCCAACATGGCAAAACCCTATCTCTACTAAAAATACAAAATTAGCCAGGCGTGTTGGTGCACACTTGTACTCCCAGCTACTTGGGAGACTGAGGCAGGAGGAAGGCTTGAATGCAGGAGGATCGCTTGAACCCAAGGCAGACGTTCCAGTGAGCCAAGATCGCATTATTGCACTCCAGCCTCGGCAAGAGAATGAGACTTACCAAAAAAAAAAAAAAAAAAAAAAAAAGTGAGAACACGTGGTATTTTGTTTTACATTCCTGAGTTGCTTCACTTAGAATAATGTTCTCCAGGCTGGGCTCGGTGGCACATGCCTGTAATCCTGGCACTTTGAGAGGCCGAGGCGGGCTGATTGCCTGAGCTCAGGAGTTCAAGACCAGCCTGGGCAACACAGTGAAACTCTATCTATTTAAAAAAAAAAAAGAATAATGTTCTCCAGTTCCATCCAAGTTGCTGCAAAAGACATTATTTTCTTCTTTTTTATAGCTGAGTAGTATTCCATGGTGTATATATATCACGTTTTCTTTATCCACTTATCAGTTAATAGGCACTTAGTTTTGTTCTGTATCTTTTTAATTGTGAATTGTGCTGTAATAAATATATGCATGCAGGTGTCTTTTTGATATAAGGACTTCTTTTCCTTTGAGTAGATACCCAGTAGTGGGATTGCTAGATCAAATGCTAGATCTATTTTTAGTTCTTTAAAGAATCTCCATACTGCTTTCCATAAAGGTTGCACCAATTTACATTCCCCCAGCAGTGTTACCTTTTTACCACCTCCATACCAATATCTATTTTTTTAATTTTTAAATTATTTTTAATTTTATTTATTTATTTTTGAGACAGAGCCTTGCTCTGTCGCCCAGGCTCAAGAGCACTGGTGCCATCTCGGCTCACTACAACCCCTGCCTCCCAGGTTCAAGCAATTCTCATGCTTCAGCCTCCATGTAGCTGAGATTACAGGTGCCCACCATCATGCCTGGCTAATTTTTGTATTTTTAGTAGAAGTGGGGTTTCACCATTTTGGCCAGGCTGGTCTTGAACTCCCGACCTCAGGTGATCTGCCCACCTCAGCCTCCCAAAATGCCCGGCCTTTACTTTTTAATAATGGCCATTATGGCTAGGGTAAGACAGCATGTCATTGTGGTTTTAATTTGCATTTCCCTAATGATTAGTAATGTTGAGCATTTTTTCATGCTTGTTGGGCATTTGTATATCTTCTTTTGAGAAATATCTATTCATATCATTTGCTCACTTTTTAATGACATTGTTTTTTTTTTTCCTGCTGATTTGTTTGAGTTTCATGTGGATTTTGGATATTAGTCCTTTGTCGAATGCACAGTTTGCAAATATTTTCTTCCGTTCTGTGGGTTGTCTGTTTACTCTGATGATTGTTACTTTTGCTGTGCAGAAGCTTTTAAATTTAATTATGTCCCACTTATTTTTGTTTTGTTGCATTTGCTTTTGGAGTCTTAGTCATGAATTCTTTTTGCCTAGGCAAATGTCCACAAAAGCTTTCTTAGGTTTTCTTCTAGAATTTTTATGGCTTTACGTTTAAGTCTTTAATTCATCTTGAGTTGATTTTTGTATATGGTGAGAGAAATGAATCTAGTTTCATTCTTCTACATGTGGGATCCAGTTTTCCCAACACTATTTATTGAATAGGGTGTCCTTTCCCCAGTTTATGTTTTTGTATGCGAGATCAGTTGGTTGTAAGTATTTTGCATTATTTCTGGGTTTGCCATTCTATTCCATTGATCTGTGTATCTACTTTCATACCTGTACCATGATAGCCTTGCAGCATAATTTGAAGTGTGGTAATGTGATGCCTTCAGATTTTTTTCTTTTTGCTTAGGATCGCTTTAGCTATTGGGGTTCTTTTTTGGTTCTATATGAAATTTTCGGGATCATTTTCTCTAATTCTGTGAAAAAATGACGTTGGTGTTTTGATAGGAATTGCAGTGAGTTTATAGATTGCTTTGGGCAGTATGGTCATTTTCATTATACTGATTCTCTTTTTTTTTTGAGATGGAGTCTTGCTCTGTTGCTCAGGCTGGAGTGCAGTGGCACAATCTCAGCTCACTGCAACCTCCACCTCCCAGATTCAAGCAATTCTCCTGTCTCAGCCTCCCGAGTAGCTGGGATTACAGGCATGAGCCACCACCAAGCCTGGTTAATTTTTTTTTTTTTTTGCATTTTTAATAGAGGCAGGGTTTCACCATATTGGCCAGGTTGGTCTTGAACTCCTGACCTCAGGTGATCCACCCTCTTCAGCCTTCCAAAATGCTGGGATTACAGGCATGAGGCACCTCACCCAGCGATACCGATTCTTGTTATTCATGAGCATGGGATGTATTTCCATTTGTTTGTGGCATCTACAATTTCTTTCAGCAGTATTTTGCAGTTCTCCTTGAGATCTTTCACCTCCTTTCACCTTCAAGCAATTCTCCTCAACCTCCCGAGTAGCTGGGATTACAGGCATGCGCCACCATACCTGGCTATTTTTTTTTTTTTTTTTTTTTTGTATTTTTAGTGGCGGCAGGGTTTCACCATATTGGCCAGGCTGGTCTTGAACTCCTGACCTCAGGTGATCCACCCACCTCAGCCTCCCAAAGTGCTGAAATTACAGGTGTGAGCCACCGCACCCAGCTTTCTTTTCCAATTTGGATGCCCTTTATTTCTTTCTTTTGCCTCATTGCTCTGGCTAGAACTTCCAGTACTATGCTGAATAACAGTGGTGAAAGTGGGCATCCTTGTCTTGTTCCTATTCTCAGAGGGACTATTTTCAGCTTTTCCCCATTCAGTATGATGTTGGCTGTCAGTCTGTCATATATGGCTTTTATTATTTTGAGGTATGTTCCTTCTATGCCTAGTTTGTTTAGGGTTTTTATCATAAAAGGATGCTGGATTTTCTCAAGTGCTTTTTTTGCATCTATTGAGATAATATTATGGTTTTTGTTTTAAATTGTATTAGTAATTTTATTATTATTATTATTATTATTTTGAGATGGAGTTGCGCTTGTGTTGCCCAGGCTGGAGTGCAATGGCGCTATCTCGGTTCACTGCAACCTCTGCCTCCCGAGCTCAAGCGATTCTCCTGTGTCAGCCTCCCAAGCAGCTGAGATTCATTTTGTATTTTTAGTAGAGATGGAGTTTCTTCATGTTGGTCAGGCTGGTCTCGAACTCCTGACCTCAGGTAATCTGCCCACCTGGGCCTCCCAAAATGCTAGGATTACAGGCGTGAGCCACCGTGACCAGTCTATTATGATTATTTTTATTGAGATGGAGTCTTGCTCTGTCACCCAGGCTGGAGTGCAGTGGCATGATCTCAGCTCACTGCAGCCTCCATCTCCCGAGTTCAAGCAATTCTCCCACCTCAGCCTCTCAAGTAGCTGGGATTACAGGTGCTTGCCACCATGCTCAGCTAATTTTTGTATTTTTAGTAGAGACGGGATTTTCCCGTGTTGGCCAGGCTAGTTTTGAACTACTGACCTCAAGTGATCCACCCACCTAGGCCTCCCAAAGTGCTAGGATTACAGATGTGAGCTACCGCACCTGACCCTCTTTGTATTAATAATGACTAAAGATATGTGGGTGGTGCTTTGAGTTTGTGGGACTATCCTTGGAACAGAACTGAAGAATGAATAGTTTTCCAGTCAGACAAAGAGGAAAGGATATTCTAGACAGAAAGGGAAGCATATGCAAAGGTGTATAGGTATGAAATAGTGTCAGAAGGACAAAGAACAACTCAGATTTGCTAGAGTATACAGAGCAAAGCTATAGAAGTTGTAGGAAGGATGGCTAGAGATCCCAGAGGGCCTTAAAGCAGGGACTTGGGCTTGATCCTGTGGGTCAGGTGATAAACAAGTATTTTGTGCAGGGAAATTGCATCATCAGAATAGAATTTTGGGAAGCTCACTTATAGCTATGTGGATGAATTTGTAGAGAGAAGGGGCGAAGTGGGAAGAATGGCAATAAATACTAGCAGGAGTAAGAACTATTGCAATAGTCTAGGTGAGCAATGAGATACATCTATGTAGACTCTTTCCTGCATGGAAGCTGGATCAAATCCAAATATATTTCATCTGATCAAATGTACACATAGGCTAGGTGACATAAGAGGATGGAATACCAAACTTCCTATGGATCAGGCTCTGGAGAGTTTGACGTCCTGAAAGGAGAGAGTAAGGCAAGAGGTTGAGGTTGCAGGTAATATGTTTAAATTGAAGGGTGGCAGCAGGGAGAAAACCTGAAAGGGTATAGAGTGAGGGCACAGGAGAGCCCTGTAGCTAAAAGGAGTTGCATGTTATGCTGTCCAACAGGCAGGTAAGATGGGAATTCCCAGCAGAATGCCCTAAGGCAGAGGTGGCAGTTGGCCTACCTGAGTAATGAGCACGTGGGGCTGGGTCAGTTGCAACACGATATACAACCAGCAGGAAGCCAGTTCCTCTAGGACTTGTTGCTGGGCTCAGCCCGGTCCTTGGTTTATGGACGGTGAATGGGGAGACAGATGGATATGAATATGGAAGTCTTTAAATAACACCCTCTAGTCCTGAATACAAATAACATGAGAAAATGATTGTTGCTTATTTGTTAGGTGGGAAAAAAAACAGTTTATAAAAGACTAGATACATTTTTGTAAAGGCAAAATATATACGTGGATATTTGTCATTATGTGTACATATCATATATATTAAACACCTATTTATGAATCCTATTTATGGAAATATTAGGTATTTGAAGGAGCTCTAGTTATGGAGTAAGAACTCAATTTGTTAAAGTCTTTTTCATTGTCAGTTTTAACTGTAATCTACATGAATCATTCAAATTAAGACAGAATTTTATTTATTTAAATTGACAAATGACAAATGGAGCTGAGCGTGGTGGGTAACATAGGGAGACCCTGTCTCTACAAAAAACTTTTTAAAAATTAAAAAAAAATTAGGTGAGTGTGGTGGCATGTACCTGTGGACCCAGCTAGTTTGGGAGGCTCAGGTGGGAGGATCACTTGAGTCCAGGAAGTCAAAGCTTCCATGAGCCATGATTGGGCCACCAGACTCCAGCGGGGTGAAAGAGGAAGACTGTCTCAAAAAAGAAAACCTGACACCCAGTACTTTGGGAGGCTGAGGTGGGCGGATCGCTTGAGGTCAGGAGTTCTAGATCAGCCTGGCCAACATAGTGAAATCCCATCTCTACTAAAAATACAAAAATTAGCTGGGCGTGGTGACGGGCACCTGTAATCCCAGCTACTCGGGAGGCTGAGGCAGGAGAATCGCTTGAACCTGGGAGGTGGAGTTTGCAGGGAACTGAGATCGTGACACTGCACTCCAGACTGGGTGACAGAGTCCATTTCAAAAAAAAAAAAAACCCACAAAAAAACAAGTAACAAATTGTATATATTTATGCTGTATAACATTATTTCAATATGTATAAACATTGTGGAATGATTAAAACATGCTAATTAACATATCTATCACCTGACATATCATTTTTGTGAATGCTGAATATTATCTAGTATTATATTTGAGTGGTGAGATTCAAGGGGATTCTCCTTTGTTTTCTCACTTGTCTATACTTTCAAATTTTCTAAAATAATGTGTGTTATTTTGTAATGAGAAAAAAGAAAGAATATAAGTGTTCTTAAACATTATCAACAAATACCCTTTTTTCTTTTGCCAATAAAATTAGCAAAGTTGGCCAGGTGTGGTAACTTATGCCTTTAATCCCAGCACTTTGGGAGGCTGAGGTGGGTGGATCACGAGGTCAGGAGATCAAGACCATCCTGGCTAACACAGTAAAACCCTGTCTCTACTAAAAATACAAAAAATTAGTCAGGGGTGGTGGCATGCACCTGTAGTCCCAGCTACTTGGGAAGCTGAAGCAGGAGACTCACTTGAACCTAGAAGGTGGAGGTTGCAGTGAACCGAGCTCGTGCTACTACACTCCAGCCTGGGCAACAGAGTGAGACTCCATCTCAAAAAACAAACAAACAAACAAAAATTAGCAAAGTTGGGCTGGGCGCAGGGGCTCACACCTGTATTCCCAGCACTTTGGGAGGCCGAGACAGGCTGATCACATAAGCTCAGGAGTTCGAGACCAGCCTGGGCAACATGGCAAAACCCTGTCTCTACTAAAAATGCAAAAATTAGCCGGGCATGGTGGCGCTGGCCTATAATCTCAGCTACTCAGGAGGCTGAGGCAGGAGAATTGTTTGAACCCAGGAGTTGGAGGTTGCAGGGAGCTGAGATCATGCCACTGCACTCCAGCCTGGGCAACAGAGTGAAACTCTATCTCAAAAAAATAAAAAAAATAAAATGAAATTAGCAAAGTTGAAAAACTGATAATACGTGGTGGTGACAAGAATTCAGAGAAACAGATCCACTCATGCACTGTCAGATTTGGATGTGGCATAGAGCAACACTGGCCAAACCATGTAATGATGATGTAAATCAAAAAAACCTCTATCGCCTTGGAGAATAAGGAGGGTACTACCAGTTTGGCAATATCCAGTAAACTGACAGTGCACATACTCTATCCCCCAGCAACTCCACCCCAGGCAGAAACTCTTGCTCATATACACAAGAAGACATTTATAAGAAAGCTTATAAGAGTGAAAAAATGGAAACGATATAAATGTTCACCAAGAAGAAAATTAAAACTTGATGGCGTAGTCATATTATGAACACCACACAAACAGCTATGAAAATAAATGAACTAGAGCTACATGTGTAAATCTGTAAGCCTTAAAAGTATAATGCTGTAGAAAAAGAGCAAATCAGCCGGGTACAGTGGCTCACGCATGTAATCCCAGCAGTTTAGGAGGCCAAGGCGGGCAGATCACGAGGTCAGGAGAGAGAGACTGTCCTGGCTAACATGGTGAAACCCCGTCTCTACTAAAAATTATCTGGGTGTGGTGGTGCTCACCTGTAGTCTCAGCTACCCTGGGGGCTGAGGCAGGGGAATCGCTTGAACCCGGGAGGCAGAGGTTGCAGTGAGCTGAGATGGCACCACTGCACTCCAGCCTGGTGACAAAGTGAGACTCTGTGTTAAAAAAGAAAGAGAAAGAAAGAAGGAGAAAGAAAGAAAGAAAGAAAAAGAAAGAAAGAAAGAAAAGAAAGAAAGAAAGAAAGAAAGAAAGAAAGAAAGAAAGAAAGAAAAGAAAGAAAGAAAGAAAGAGAAAGAGCAAATCACAGGAGAATACGTGCAGCACGAAGATTAGACAAGAAGAACAGTACTATATATTGTTTATGCATGCATATGCATATACATATATTATATATAGCAAAAGTTAAAAACCCTGCATGGGTCTGAGAAACACCAAATTGAGGATGTGATTCCTCCAGGGAAAGAGAGGCTCTGGGAAGTCTAACTAGGCTGTTTCAATATGTCTTAATACTTTATTTCATTAAGGAAATAGATCTAAAGCAAATATAGCAAAATGTTAAGGTCTAACAAGCTGCATGTTGGGTATATAGGCATTTATTATCATATCCAGTAGACTGTTAGGATTGCTTAAAACATTTCTTAATAAAAATGAATGGGGAAAAATGCACATATGCTTTGGGCTAGCAATTTCTCTGCTGGTAATTTATTTATTCTAGAGAAACCCTTACAAATGTGTACAAGAGATTTGCCTACCAAGATGTTTATTGTAGGTATTATTTATGATATAAAAAATTGGAAAAAACCTAATCCAGCAATAAGGGCTTGTTTAACTATAACACCTCCATACACTAAAATATAATGCAGATCTTAAAATGATAACCTAGAAGAATATTTATGGATACAAAGAAAAATTCATACTATTTTGTTAATAAGAATACTATAAAAGGATTTAATCTCAATTTATACAATAAAGTAATATCTATTTATCTATATATATATAGATTCATTAATAGAAGAAAGCAAAGAATGAAATACACAAAAATGTCCACAATCATTGCCTCTGAGCAGTGTTATTGTAAAAATCTTATATTTTCTGGATTTCTCCAACATTTATATAATAGATCTGTGACAATTTTATAATTAGAAAACTATATATTTTAAAAAAAGATACTAATAAGATGGTTTTTGTGGGAGATAATGTGGAATAAGACAAAAAAGCAGCAGCCACAGGATGAAGAAAAAAAGAGAGAAAATCAAGAGTGACGAAGAAGGTGTAATCGACAAGAATTTCTAACAGATTAAGAAGGGAGGGGAGGGCCAGCCGCGGTGGCTCATGCCTGTAATCCCAGCACTTTGAGAGGCTCAGGTGGGCGGATCACAAGGTCAGGAGTTCAAGACCAGCCTGGCCAAAATAGTGAAACCCAGTCTCTACTAAAAATACAAAAAAGTTAACCAGGTGTGGTGGCACATGCCTATAATCCCAGCTACTCGGGAGGCTGAGGCAGGAGAATTGCTTGAACCTGGGAGGCAGAGGTTGCAGAGAGCCGAGATTCCGCCACTGCACTCCTGCACTCCAGCCTGGACAACAGAGTGAGACTCCATTCAAAAAAAAAAAAAAAGAAAGAAAAGAAAGGAGGGGAAAGGAGAACTATCATAATTACTTGCTGGTTTCTGACTTGGGCACCTGGACAGGCAACCATACCATTTCTTGAAATAAGAAATGCACTAGGGAGATCAGATCCAGCACAAAAGATGAACGAGGAGTACAATTTGGAACTCCTTGTTCCAAATTGGATGAGATCAAGAGGTCCCAGGATATTGTGGCAAATAGCGCGGAGCTTCTATCCTGTATTCACTCTCTCCTGTCCACCACTTAACAGGAGCACCTGGCTTAAGAATGGGCAACTATCCAAAATCTGGCAAATGCTATGTTAGGGGAAGTCTACTGGAAGTTCCTGGGAAAGGTTTCCTGGCTCCTAAGAAAAAGGTAAGAGTACTAGATGCCCCTCTTTCCTTCTCTGAACATGTCATTTCTGGGTGTGATACCCAGATGTTGGTAGCTATCCTGCAGCCCTGTGGTGAGGTAACCTGAGGGCAAAGCCAGCAGAAGGGAGAAGTGGGAAGACCATGTGTCCTTGACAGTGTCGACAGAATTATTTATTAACTAATCCCAGAACTTACTTATCTCTAGACTCCTTGTTATGGGGGATAATAAACCCTTATTGCTTATGTGTTTTGAGTCAGGATGTTCTGTTGCTTGCAACATTTATCTAAAGTAATATAGACAATTCTGTGGAGATGTCCAGAGGGTGGAAAAAAGGTTTTGAGAGGAAGACTTGCCTGAAGTCAAAAGTAGCAGAGTCCTAATCCTATTTGCAATTGCGAGTAAGTTGTTTGGTGGGTTTTATTTTATTTCATTTTGAGACAGGATCACCCAGGCTGAACTGCAGTGGTGCAATCACGGCTCATTGGAGCCTCAATCTCCCAGGCTCAAGTGATTCTCCCACCTCACCCACCGCAGTAGCTGGGACTACAGGCACGCACCACCATACCTGTCTAATTTCTGTATATTTTGTAGAGATAGGGTTTCACTATGTTGTCCATGCTGGCCTCAAACTTCTGGGCTCAAGTGATCCTCCAGCCTCAGCCTCCCGAAGTGCTGGGATTATAGGTATGAGCCACAGCCCCTGGCCTGTTTGGCAGTTTTTTTTTTTGAGACTGAGTTTCACTCTGTCACCAGGCTGGTGTGCAGTGGTGCCATCTCGGCTCACTGTAGCCTCTGCCTCCCAGGTCCAAGCGATTCTCCTACCTCAGGCTTCCGAATAGCTGGGACTGCAGGAGTACACCACCACACCCAGCTAATTTTTGTATTTTTAGTAGTGACGGGGTTTCACCATGTTGATCAGGATGGTCTCAATCTCTTGATCTCGTGATCCACCCTCCTTGGCCTCCCAAAGTGCTGGGATTACAGGTGTGAGCCACCGCGTCCGGCTTGTGTTTTTAAATTGTCTTAAAATTGTAAAGCTAGTACAATTCTATAATATTATATTCTATTTATGTAAGTGTATTCTTATTTTATTATTTTATTTTTTGAGACAGTTTCACTCTTGTTGCCCAGGCTGCAGTGCAATGGCACAATCTCGGCTCACTGCAGCCTCCACATCCTGGGTTCAAACGATTCTCCTGCCTCAGCCTCCTGAGTAGCTGGGATTCCAGGCGCCCGCCACCACGCCAGGACACTTTTGTATTTTTAGTAGAGCTGGGGTTTCACCATGTTGGTCAAGCTGGTCTCAAATTCTTGACCTCAAGTGATCCACCTGCCTCAACTTCCCAAAGCACTGGAATTATAGGTGTGAGCCACTGTGCCTGGCTGCTTATTTATTATAAATATAATATTATATATTATTTATATGAGTGAATGCTTATTTTTAATCTAATAACACAGAAGTTTAGGCCGGTCACAGTGGCTCACGCCTGTAATCCCAGCACTTTGGGAAGCCGAGGCTGGCAGATCACATGAGGTCAGGAGTTCAAGACCAGCCTGGCCGACATGGTGAAACTCCCTCGCTACTAAAAATACAAAAATTAGCCAGGTGTGGCGGTACATGCCTGTAATCCCAGCTACTCAGGAGGCTGAGGCAGGAGAATTGCTTGAACCAGGAGGCAGAGTTTGCAGTAAGCTGAGATCGCACCACTGCACTCCAGCCTGGGCAACAGAGCAAAACTCTGTCTCAAAAAATAAAATTAAAAAAAAATGTAAGTTTATATATAGAAGTTTATAGGGTAAAAAGCGAAACTCTCACTTTCATTCACCCACTAATCCCATTTTTTAAATCAGAAGTAATTAACTGCTGATAATAATATGAGTTACCCTTCAGATATTTTAATGAGCATTTTGCGTACACACACATTTTTACTAAAATTGGAAAGAATATTTAAGATGGTCTAAGAATTTGGACTTGGCAGTCCTGTGGAAGGAAAAAGAAAAGGAAGATGGGCTAAGGTAAAACATAGGCCATGGAGCATACCTGCAATTCTTGGTAGAGAGCACTGGTACCTCAAAAAGATAAAGCAGTCATTTTCAGAAGAGCTGAAATAATATGTCAGTGGGCCTGTGAGAAATGGGCTAGACAAGAAAGACATACATATGTATTAACAGAGTGTGTTCAGAGAAAACAAAGATATTAAAGTCAGAAGTCTCAGAGACAGACCCTTCAATTTTCAGGCATTGATTAATGACAGAGCTTGTCATGTGGGCAGTTCAACGCAGCATGCTCTAGGAGGAGTCATTTTGGAGCATGTGCCAAGATTTTCCACAATGTGTAGCAGTAGCAGGGATTCATTTGTGTAAGGATGAATAATAATTTATTTGTGTAAGATGGGTAATGCTGGGGAAATTAAGGAGTATCGTATTTATAAAATCACACTATATAGGTTAGTCTGAAATTATTATTACTTCGTTTTTATTTATTTTCCTTCTTTTTGTTAGTCTGAAATTATTTTAATTGAACAATATATCTTGGAGCTCTGTTCATCTTGAACTCATTTTTTACACAAGCTGTGCGGCATTTCATAGTATGAATGTACAATATTTATTTTATGAGGGGGAGTTTCACTCTTGTTGCCTAGGCTAGAGTGCAATGGCATGATCTTGGCTCACTGCAACTTCTGCCTCCGGGGTTCAAGCAATTTTCCTGCCTCAGCCTCCCAAGTAGCTGGGATTACAGGCGTGTACCATCATACCCAGCTAATTTTGAATTTTTAGTAGAGACAGGGTTTTGCCGTGTTGGTCAGGCTGGTCTCAAACTCTCAACCTCAGGGGATTCGTCCACCTCGACCCCCCAAAGTGCTGGGATTACAGGTGTGAGCCACCATGCCCTGCCATTATTTAACCATTACCACTTGAACTGAGACTTGAGATATTTTCAATTATGTATTTGTTTATTTTTTAGACGGAGTTTTTGCTCTTGTTGCCAAGGCTGGAGTGCAATGGCATGATCTCAGCTCACTGTAACCTCCGCCTCCCAGGTTCAAGCAATTCTCCAGCCTCAGCCTCCTGAGTAGCTGGGATTACAGGTGCTGGCCACCACGCCCAGCTAATTTTTGTATTTTTAGTAGAGATGGGGTTTCACCATGTTGACCAGGCTGGTCTGGAACTCCTGACCTCAGGTGATTTGTCCACCTGGGCCTCCCAAAGTACTGGGATTACAGGCGTGAGCCACTGCGCCCGTCCAAAGTTATTTATTATTACCAACAATGATGTGATAAACATCCTTGCACATATACTTTTGTACATATGTGTGATTGTTCCAGTGTGGTAGATTCCTAGATGTAAAATTGCTGGGTCAAAGAGTATGTATACTTTATATTTTAATTATCATTTAGACTTGCCCATCAAAAAGCCCATATCGATTGGTATTTCTACCAAAAGTATGTAAGAGCATACCTCTTCATACCTTCCTCAACCTTGTAAGTTAGCAATCCTTTTCATTTTCACCAATTTATTTTTCATTTCATTTATTTATTTATTTTTGAGACAGAGTCTTGCTCTGTCACCCAAGCTGGAGTGCAGTGGCGTGATCTTGGCTCATTGCAACCTCCGCCTCCCAGGTTCAAGTGATTCTCCTGTCTCAGCCTCCCAAGTACCTGGGGTTACAGGCCCATGCCACCATGCCTGGCTAGCTTTTTGTATTTTAGTAGAGACCAGTTTTCACCGTGTTGCCCAGGCTGGTCTCAAACCCCTGAGCTCAGGTAATCTACCTGCCTCGGCCTTCCAAAGTGCTGGGATTACAGGCATGAGCCACCGTGCCCAGTCAATTTTCACCAATTTAATGGGGGAAAATGGTACATCATTCTTTTAATTTTCATTTTGCTGATTATATATTACCACATTAGATCTTATCTTTATTTTAATTTTTATTTTATTATTATTTTCGAGACAGAGTCTTGCTCTGTCGCCCAGGCTGGAGTGCAGTGGCTTGATCTTGGCTTACTGTAACCTCTGCCTTCTGAGTTCAAGCGATTCTCCTACCTCAGCCTCAGCCTCCTGAGTAGCTGGGATTACAGGTGTGTGCCAACACATCTAGCTAATTTTTTGTATTTTTAGTAGAGATGGGGTTTCATCATGTTGCCCAGGCTGGTCTTGAACTCCTGAGCTTAGGCAATCCACCTGCCTCGGCCTCCCAAAATGTTAGGATTACAGGCGTGAGCCACCACGCCTGGCCTAGAGCTGTTTTTTGTTTTTTTTGTTTTTTTTTTTGAGATGAAGTATCCCTCTGTCACCCAGGCTGGAGTACAGTGGCTGCCTCTTGGCTCAGTGTAACCTCCGCCTCCCTGGTTCAAGCGATTCTCCTGCCTCAGCCTCTGGAATAGCTGGGACTACAGGTGCAAGCCACCATGCACTGCTAATTTTTGTATTTTTAGTAGAGACAGGATTTCACCATGTTGGCTAGGATGGTCTTCATCTCTTGACCTCGAGATCTGCCTGCCTTGGCCTCCCAAAGTGCTGAGATTACAGGAGTAGAGCTTTTTTTTCTGCCTCCCGGCTTCAAGCAATTCTCCTGCCTCAGTCTTTTGAGTAGCTGGGATTACAGGTGCGTGCCACCAAGCCCAGTTAATTTTTGTATTTTTAGCAGAGACGGGGTTTCACCGTGTTGGTCAGGCTGGACTCGAACTACTGACCTCGTGATTTACCCTCCTTTACCTCCCAAAGTGTTGGGATTACAGGTGTGAGCCCCAGTACCCGGCCTAGAGCTTACTTTTATATCATCATTCCTCAGTATCCATGAAGAATTGATTCCAGGACCCACACAGATACGAAAATCTATGGATGCTTAAGTCCTTATATAAAATGCTGTAGTAGTTGCATATAACCTACGTACATCCTCCTGTGTACTTCAAATCATCTTTAGATTACTTATAATACAATGCAAATACAATGTAAATGGCTTTTATATAGTAGTTTTAAAATTTTGGGTTTTTTAATGTTGTATTCTTATTTTTTATTTTTTTCATATATATATTTATATATATATATTTTATTGCATTTTAGGTTCTGGGGTATATGTGCTGATCACGCAGGATTGTTGCATAGGTACACACATGGCAATGTGATTTGAGAGTTTTTAGCATAAAGCGCTGTTGAATTTTGTCGAAGACCTTCTCTGCATCTATTGAGATAATCATGTGGTTTTTGTCTTTGGTTCTGTTTATGTGGTGGATTACGTTTATAGACTTGTGTATGTTGAACCAGCCTTGCATCCCTGGGATGAATCCTGCTTGATCATGGTGGATAAGCTTTTTGATGTGCTGTTGCAATCGGTTTGCCAGTATTTTATTGAAGATTTTTGCATCGACGTTTATCATGGATATTGGCCTGAAGTTTTCTTTTTTTGTTGAGTCTCTGCTGGGTTTTGGTAACAGGATAATGCTGGTCTCACAAAATGATTTGGGAAGGATCCCCTCTTTTTGGATTGTTTGAAATAGTTTCAGAAGGAATGGAACCAGCTCCTCTGTGTGTGTCTGGTAGAATTCAACTGTGAACCCATCTGGACCTGGACTTTTTTTGGTTGGTAGGCTATTAATTGCTACCTCAACTTCAGCCCTTGTTACTGGTCTGTTCAAGGTTTCAACTTCTTCCTGGTTTAGGCTTGGGAGGGTGCAAGTGTCCAGGAATTTATCCATTTCTTCCAGGTTTACTGGTTTATGTGCATAGAGTTGTTTGTAGTAATCTCGGATTGTAGTTTGTATTTCCGAGAAATCAGTGGTGGTCTCCCCTTTATTGTTTTTTTATTACATCTATTTGATTCTTCTCTCTTTTCTTTTTTATTAATCTGGCTAGTGGTCTGTCTATTTTGCTGATCTTTTCAAAAAGCCAGCTCCTGGATTTGTTGATTTTTTTGAAGGATTTTTTGTGTCTCTATCTCCTTCAGTTCTGCTCTGATCTTAGTTATTTCTTGTCTCCTGCTAGCTTTTGAGTTTTTTTGATCTAGCTTTTTCAATTTTGATGATAGGGTGTCAATTTTAGATCTTTCCTCGCTTCTCTGGTGAGCATTTATTGCTATAAATTTCCCTCTAGACACTGCTTTAAATGTGTCCCAGAGGTTCTGGTACGTTGTGTCTTCGTTCTCATTGGTTTCAAAGAATATCTTTATTTCTGCTGTCATTTCATCGTTTATCCAGTCGACATTCACAAGTCAGTTGTTCACTTTCCATGAAGTTGTGCGGTTCTGAGTTAGTTTCTTAATTCTGAGTTCTAATTTGATTGTCCTGTGGTCTGAGAGACTGTTTGCTATGATTTCCATTCTTTTGCATTTGCTGAGGAGTGATTTACTTCCAATTATGTGGTCAATTTTAGAGTAGGTGCCATGTGGTGCTCAGAAGAATGTATATTCTGTGGATTTGGGGGTGGAGATTTCTGTAGATATCTATTAGTTCTGCTTGGTCCAGAGCTGAGTTCAAGTCCTGGATATCCTTGTTAATTTTCTGTCTTGTTGATTTGTCTAATACTGACAATGGAGTGTTAAAGTCTCCCACTATTAATATGTGGGAATCTAAGTCTCTTTGTAGGTCGTTAAGAACTTGCTTTATGTACCTGGTTGCTCCTCTATTGGGTGCATATATATTTAGGATCATTAGTTCTTCTTGATGGCATTGATCCTTTTACCATTTTGTAGTGCCCTTCTTTGTCTCTTTTGATCTTTGTTGGTTTAAAGTTCATTTTATCAGAGACTAGGATTGCAACTCCTGCTTTTTTTTTGCTTTCCATTTGCCTGACAAATCTTCCTCCATCCCTTTATTTTTAGCTTATGTGTGTCCTTGCACATGAAATGGGTTTCCTGAATACAGCACACCAATGGGTTTTGACTTTTTATCCAATATGCCAGCCTGTGTCTTTTGATTGGGGCATTTAGTCCATTTACATTTAAGGTTAATATTGCCATGTATGAATTTGATCCTGCCATTTTGATGCTAGCTGGATGTTTTGTCCATTAGTTGACACATTTTCTTCATTGTGTCGAGGCCATTTGGTACGTTTTTGGATTGGCTGGTACTGGTTGTTCCTTTCCTTGTTTAGTGCTTCTTTCAAGAGCTCTTCTTTCTGCCTCTTAGTTTTCCTTCTAACAGTCAGATTCCTCTGTTGCAGGACTACTGGAGGTTCACTCCAGACCCCGCTCGCCTGGGGATCACCTGTGAGGCCTGCAGAACAGCAAGGGTTGCTGCCAGTTTCTTCCTCTGCTATCCTTGGCCCAGAAGGGTACCTGCCAGATGTCTGCCTGAGCTCTCCTTTATGAGGTGTCTCTTAGGGTATAGGGTAGTCGGGGAGTTGCTTGAGGAGACAGTCTGTCCCTTATAGGAGCTCAAGTGCTGTGCTGGGAGCTCCATTGCTCCGTGCAGAGCTGCTGGGCAGGTACCTTTAAGTCTGCTGTAGCAGAACTCATAACCGCCTCTTTTCCCAGGTGCCCTGTCCTGGGAAGGTTGGCTTTGTTTATAAGTTCCTGTTGTGCTGCTGCCTTTTTTCATAGATGCCCTGCCTTTCACGGAGTAGTCTAGTCATAGTCTGCCAGCAGAGGTGTTGCTTAGCTGCTGCGGGCTCTGCCCAGATGCTGTGTGAACTGCCTTGGTAGTGGTGGACTGCTTTGGTAGTGGGGGATGCCCTGTCCCCCACTGATCTGGACTGTCCTGGGTCCAGCTGCGCTTGCTGAGAAACTCTCAATCCAGAGTGTTTCAGATTGCTTGTTTTGTGGGGGTGGTACCCGCCAAACCAGATCGCCTGGCTCCCTGTCTCAGCCCCCTCCCTTTCAGTTGAATGGGCTGCTCTGTCTCCCAGGCATTCCAGGTGCCAGTCAAAACGGCCATCCAGACTTATGTGAGTTTCCGTGCGCCAAATCAGCACCGGCTGAAACCGTCACACTAAAAACTCGTGGTGTTTTTCGGCCTGGGAATCTCCTGGTCTGTGGGCAGTGAAAACTTGTTTGGAAATGAAGTGTTCACTCACCCTCTGTGCTGTTCTCGCTGGGAACTGAACTCCGGAGATGTTCCTATTCAGCCAACTTGGATCCTCCCCTTTCCAAATAGTTTTAATCCTCATTTGGTTGAATCCATGTATGGATGAAATCTCGGATGTGAAACCCATGGATATGGATATGGATATGGACATGGAGGGCCAGCTGTACTGTATATGCATTCATCATTTATATATCCTCTCTTCTGAGTTGCTGGTTAATATTTCTCGTTTATTTTTTTTTAGTTTTCTAAACTAATAACCTATAGGAACGGTTATAATAGTGGGATTTCAATCTTTTGTCTATTGTATGTGTTAAACATATTTTTTCCTAATCTGTTCCTCTTGTTTTTCAATTTTATTTTTCGTCTTTTTTGCCATATATAAATGTAAAATAATGTTGCTTAATCTGTACATCTTGTTTCTTTGCAGCTTCTGGATTTTTGATTTCCAACACCAAGATTTAAAGAAGTGCATTCTTTTTATTTACTTCCAGTATTTGTTTTTTTTTTTTTGAGACAGTTTCACTCTTTAACCTAGGCTAGAGTGCAGTGGCACAATCTTCACTCACTGCAACCTCCACCTCCCAGGTTCAAGCGATTCTCCTGTCTGGCTGTGGCTCATACCTGTTCATATTGCTCAGGCTGGTCTTGAACTTCTGACCTCAAGTGATCCACCTGCCTCTCGGCCTCTCAAAGTGTTGGGATTATAGGTGTGAGTCACCGTGCCCTGCCTACTTCCAGTATTTTATAGTTTTGTTTTTTATGTTTACATTTTTTCCCCTCAAGAAGAAACTTTTTATTGTGGAAAATTGCAAACATACAAAAGTAGAAAAAACAGTATAATTACTCCCCATATATATCCATTACCTAACCAACAACTATCAACTCACTGCCAGTCTCGTTTTGTCTGTACCTCACTTCCATGCCCCACTCCTATATTAATTTGAAGCAAATCCCAGGCATATTATTTTATTTGTAAATGTTTTAATATGTTTCTCCAAAAGATAAAGATGCTTTAATAAATAACAATATACCATTATTGTACCTACAAAATGCCTAAAATGCCTTTTTGTTACATACAGAATCCACATATCTATATCATTCTACTTTTTAACTTTATAGTTTGTTTCTTTGCTATTTTTTTCCTTTCTCAAAAAAAAAAAAAAAAAGGAAAGAAAATGTTAGAGCTACAGTACCACATCTGTGCTCCTTCTCTTCCTCCATATTTTACAGAGTAAAAAGTGAAGGGCTCCCCTCACCAATCCATTGCTTTTCTCAGAGGTTAATTAGTACTGATAATGTAAGTTTCCTTTCAGATCTTATACTCGACATTTAGACACACACACATTTTTGCCAAAATTGGAGGCAATGTTTAAGATGGTCTTTGGTAAAACAGAGGCCATAAACCACCATCTTAAAGTTGGTAGTTAACACACACACATAAGCAATGTACTCTTTGATTTTTTTATTTTTATTTTTTGTTATTTATTTATTTATTGAGACAGAGTCTTGCTCTGTCACCCAGGCCGGAGTGCAGTGGCAATCTTGGCTCACTGCAGCCTCCGCCTCCCAGGTTCAAGTGATTCTCCTGCCTCAGCCTTCCAAGTAGTTGGGATTACAGGCACCCGCCACCACCCTTGCAAATGTTTTTGTATTTTTAGTAGGGACAGGGTTTCACCATGTTGGCCAGGCTGGTTTTGAACTTTTGACCTGATGTGATCCACCCGCCTTGGCCTCCCAAAGTGCTGTGCTGGGATTACAGGTGTGAGCCACCTCACCTGGCTGTTTTATTTATTTTTTAAAGACAATGTCTTGCTCTGTCACCCCAACTGGAATGTAGTGGGTTTGATTATTCCTGAATGCAATCTTGACCCCCCCAGGCTCAAGCGGTCCTCTCACTTCAGCCTCCCATGTCTAATTTTTTTTCACCATGCTAGGCAGAATTTTTTTCTTTTTTCTTTTTTTTTTTTTTGTAGAGACAGAGTCTCATTATGTTGCCTAGGTTGGTCTTGGACTCCTGGGCTCAAGTGATCTTCCTGTCTCAGCCTCCCAAACTACCGGGATTATAGGCATGAACCATTGTGCCTAGCCCTATACTTTTCTTTAGAGGACTTATATTCTTCATGGTGACTTCTTAGTATTTTCTGGGTTTTGCAGCTACTGTGAATGAAATCTCTTTTTCATCCCTTCCTCCCTCTATCCCTTCCTTCCTTCCTTTAACACAAGTTAAACCTTAACTAATACAAACTACTTCTTCATTTCTTATTCTGATTCAGTGACAGAAATGTCAGCCCACATAACTGGAAGTTTTGGCCAAGGACCTTGGTAGGTATGAAGCAGAAAAACAAAAGCCACTCATCCAGTGGATTAACTGGTGCTAATACGCCAATTCATTTGTTAATACTTATAATAAAATATGGCCCAGACAGAAACTCCAGGTTTAGAAAAAATTTTCCTGATTAATTAAAAATATATATAAATTATGATTTTGGACATTGGAATAAAGTGTTAAGGTCTGTGTATTAGTCCATTCTCATGCTGCTAATAAAGACATACCCAAGACTGGGTAATTTATAAATAGAAGAGGTTTAATTGACTTCTGCAGGGTCCGGGAGGCCTCAGAAAATTTACAATCATGGCAGACGGGGAAGCAAACACATCCTTTTCACATGGCAGCATAAGAGAGAAGAATGAGCCTAAGGGAAAGCCCCTTATAACCATCAGATCTTGTGAGACTTTACTCACTATCATGAGAACAGCAGCATGAGGTAACCCCCCCACCCCATGATTCAATTGCCTCCCACCAGGTCCCTCTCACAACACATGGGGATAATGATTTGGGTGGGGACACAGCCAAACCATATCCACTCCAGCTCCTCCCAAATCTCATGTTATCATATTCCAAAACACAATCATGCCCTTCCAACAGTCCCCTAAAGTCTTAACTCATTCCAGCATTAACTCAAAATTCGAAGTCCAAAGCCTCATCTGAGACAAGGCAATTCTCTTCCACCTATGAGCCTGTAAAATCAACAGCAAGTTAGTTACTTCCTAGATACAACGGGGGTATAGGTATTAGGTAAATACATTTGTTCCTGATGGGAGAAGTTGGCCAAAACAATGGGGCTACAGACCCCATGCAAATCCGAAATCCATTGGGGTAGTCAAATTTTAAAGCATTGAAAAATGATCTCCTTTGACTCCATGTCACACATCTAGGTCATGTTGATGCAAGATGTGGGCTCCCACAGCCTTGGGCAGGTCCGCCCCTGTGACTTTGCAGGCTATAGCTCTCCTCCTGGCTGCTTTTATGGGCTGCCATTGAGTGTCTGCAGCTTTTCCAGGTGCACAGTGCAAGTTGTCAGTGGATCTACCATTCTGGGGTTTGGAGGATAATAGCCCTCTTCTCACAGCTCCACCAGGCAGTGTCCCAGTGGGGACTCTGTGTAGGGGCTCTGACCCCACCTTTTCCTTCTGTGCTACCCTATCATAGGTTCTCATGAGGACTTCACTCCTGCAGCAGACTTCTGCCTGGACATCCAGACATTTCCATGTATCTTCTGAAATCTAGGCAGAGGTTCCCAACCTCAGTTCTCATCTTCTGCACACCTGCAGGACCAACACCACATGCAAGCTGCCAAGGCTTGGATCTTGCACTCTCTGAAGCAATGGCCAGAGCTGTACCTTGGCCCCTTTTAGCCATGGCTGGAGCTGAAGCATCTGGGACACAAGGCACCATGTCCTGAGGCTGCATAGAGCAGAGGACCCTGGGCCTAGACTAGGAAACCATTTTTCCCTCCTAGGCCTTGGGCCTGTGATGGGAGGGCTGCCTTGAAGATCTCTGACAGGACCTGGAGATATTTTCCCTACTGTCTTGGCACTTAACATTTGGCTCCTTATTATTTATGCAAAGTTTTGCAGCCTGCTTGAATTTCTCCTCAGAAAACATGTTTTTGTTTTCTATCACATCATTAGGCTGCAAATTTTACAAACTTTTATGCTCTGTTTCCCTTTCAAACCTAAGTTCCAATTCCAAACCATTTCTCTCAAGTTCAAAGTTCCACAGATCTCTAGAGCAGGGGCAAAATACTGCCAGCCTCTTTGTTAAAGCATAACAAAAGTCACCTTTGTTTCAGTTCACAACAAGTTCCTCATCTGCATCTGAGACCACCTCAACCTGGACTTCATTGTCCTTATCACTATCAGCATTTTGGTGAAAGCCATTCAACAACTCTCTAAGAAGTTCCAAACTTTCCTACATCTTCCTGTCTTCCAAGCCCTCCAAAGAAAAATGGAGAATCTGAAGAACCAACATATGGATAATTTGTGTTCCTAAAAGAGGAACAAAGGCAACTGGAAGAGAAGTAATGAAAGTAAACTAAAACAGAAAAGTTTTCCTTTCTTCTTTTTTTGAGACAGAGTCTCACACTGTTGCCCAGCCTGGAGTACAGTGTTGTGATCTCGGCTCACTGCAACCTCCTCCTCCCAGGTTCAAGCTGTTCTGCCTCAGCCTCCTGAGTAGCTGTGATTACAGGTGCCTACCACCATGCTGAGGTAATTTTTGTATTTTTGGTAGAGACGGAGTTTCACCATGTTGGCCAGGCTGGTCTTGAACTCCTGACCTCAGCTGATCTGCCCTCCTCAGCCTCCCAAAGTGCTGGGGTTACAGGCCTGAGCCACCACGCCCGTCAAAACGTTTTCCTTTATTGAAGAACATCATATATTGATTGGAAGAGCCCACCATGGTGGGGCATGGTGACTCACACCTGTAATCCCAGCACTTTGGGAGGCTGATGCAGGCAGATCACCTGAGGTCAGGAGTTGGAGACCAGCCTGACCAACATGGGGAAACCCCGTCTCTACTAAAAATACAAAATTAGCTGGGCATGGTGGCGCATGCTTGTAATCCCAGCTACTCCGGAGGCTGAGGCAGGAGAATTGCTTAAACCCAGGAGGTGGAGGTTGTGGTGAGCCAAGATCGCGCCATTGCACTCCAGCCTGGACAACAAGAGCAAAACTCTGGCTCAAAAAAAAAAAAAAAAAAAAGCGCCATTGGTTGGGCAGGATGGCTTACTCCTGCAATCCCAGCACTTTAAGAGGCCCAAGGCAGGAGGATCACTTGAGCCCAGCAGTGAAACCCCATCTCTACCGAACATCAAAACGTTAGCCAGATGTGGTGTGTATGCCATTGGTCCTGGCTACTCGGGAGGCTGAAGCAGGAGGATCGCTTGAGCCTGGGAGGTCAAGGCTGCAATGAGCCATGGTTCACGCCACTGCACTCCAGCTTCAGTGACATTGAGACTATGTCTCAAAAAAAATGACATTCAACCCTGGATTTATCGATTACATAAAGATTAAGTTAAAGAAAAGTTTTGGCTGGGCACGGTGGCTCAGGCCAGTAATCCCAGCATTTTGGGGAGGCTGAGGGGGCAGATCATGAGGTTAAGAGATCGACACCATCTTGGCCAATACGGTGAAACCCCGTCTCTACTAAAAATACAAAAATTAGGCCGGGCACGGTGGCTCACACCATAATCCCAGCACTTTGGGAGGCCAAGGTGGCGGATCACGAGGTCAGAAGATTGAGACCCTCCTGGATAACTCGGTGAAACCCCGTCTCTACTTAAAATACAAAAAATTAGCTGGGCATGGTGGCACGCGCCTGTAGTCCCAGCTCTAGGGAAGTTGAGGCAGGAGAGTAACTTGAACCCGGGAGGTGGAGGTTGCAGTGAGCCGAGATTGCGCCACTGCACTCCAGCCTGGGCAGCAACCAAAAAAAAAAGAAAAAAGAAAAAAATAGCCGGGCATGGTGTCTCGCCCTGTATTCCCAGCTACTCGGGAGGCTGAGACAGTAGAATCTCTTGAACCCGGGAGGTGGAGTTTTCAGTGAGCTGAGATCGCGCCACTGCACTCCAGTCTGGCAACAGGGAGAGACTCCGTCTCAAAAAAGAAGAGAGAGAGAGAAAGAGAGAGAGAGAGCGAGAGAGAGAGAGAGAGAGAGAAAGAGAGAAAGAGAGAAAGAGAAAGAAAAGGCTTTGGTGGCTCACGCCTGTAATCCTAGCACTTTGGGAGGTCGAGGTGGGCGGATCACCTGAGATAGGGAGTTCAAGACCAGCCCGACCAACGTGAAGAAACCTCATCTCTACTAAAAATACAAAATTAGTGGAGCCTGGTGCATGCCTGTAAACTCAGCTACTCAGGAAACTGAGACAGGAGAATCGCTTGAACCCGGGAGGCGGAAGTTGCAGTGAGCCGAGATCATACCATTATACTCCAGCCTGGGCAACAAGACCGAAACTCAAGCTCAAAAAAAAAAAAAAAAAGAAACTGAGATTTTTTTCTCCCCGTTTTTCGAAAAAAAGCTCCCTGGCCGGGGATCGAACCCGGGTCTCAGCAGTGAGAGTGCCGAATCATAACCACTAGACCACCAGGGACCACGCTGTGGTCCCTGGCAAAACTATATTATATATGGGAAGACAGTGTTCAATTTGTTGGCTACGCCACACGCCGATTAGGGAGGACACGCTGCTTTATTTCAAACAAATTTATAGCCAGGCGCGGTGGCGCGTGCCTGTAGTCCCAGCTACTTGGGAGGCTGAAGTGGGAGAATCGCTTGAGCCCAGGAATTCTGGGCTATAGTGCGCTATGCCGATCGGGTGTCTACACTAAGTTGGGCATCAATATGGTGACCTACCGGGATCGGAGAACCACCAGGTTGCCTAAGGAGGGCTGAACCGGCCGGGTCGGAAACGGAGCAGGTCAAAACTGCCGCGCTGAGCAGGTAGCCAGGGGTGATCAGGTGACCAGGATGAGTCAAGATGGAGCTGGGGTGGGGGAGGGGGGACAGATGGGAACTACTGATGAACTGGTGGAGAAGGTTGTTTACTGAAATTACAAGGAAGTTAAACTTTAAAATCGAGATTTAAAGAAGAGCGCTGCCCTGTCTCTACTAAAAATACAAAAAATTAGCTGGGCATGGTGGCGCCACTGGGTTTATAAAGAAAAGAGGTTTAATTAACTCACAGTTCAGCAGGGCTGGAGAAGCTTCAGGAAACCTACAATCATAGTGGAAGGGAAAGCAAATACCTTGGCCTCCCAAAGTGCTAGGATTACAGGCGTGAGCCACTGTGCCCGGCCACAAATTATTCTTAAATGAATGAAAAGAAACTAGAACTTACTCAAAAGACACACAAATTAAAAGTAATCGGAGACAGCATTTTCCACTGGTCAGAATGGTAAAGATATAAAAGCGCAATATTATACTGTGCTGTTGATTCCGCAGAGGGACAGGCACGTTCATATACTGCTGACAGGTTTTGATGACATCCATAGGAATTAATTTGGCAATGTTTATGAAAATGTAAAGTAATGAAATTAGACCCACCAATTTTATTTCTAATAGCATCCTATAAAAATATTTGCACATGCATAAAATAATTTATATACCTAAACCTAACTAACTACAAGTTTATTTACTGCTGTATTATTTGTAGTAGCAAAATTTTGGCAACAAACCTAAACGTCCACCAATAGGAACAGGTTAAATGAATCGATACTTCCATACAATGGAATACTATGCAGTTGTTAAAAAAATGAGGATATTCTCTTTTACTGGCTTAGCATGATCTGTAATATATATTAGTAAACAAAAAGAAACAAGGTAGAGAACAGCATGAAGTATTCTACATACCCTTTGAATTTTGAATCATGACTGTATTACATATTCAACATTAAAATTTTTTTTATTTTTTATTTTTTTAGATGGAGTGTCACTCTGTCACCTAGGCTGGAGTGCAGTAGCACGATCTTGGCTCACTGCAACCTCCGCCTCCTGAATTCAAGCGATTCTCCTGCCTCAGCCTCCCAAGTAGCTGGGAATACAGGTGCATGCCACCATGCCCGGCTATAAATTTTTTAAATAATAAAATATTGTAAAACTTATGGCTGGGCGTGGTGGCTCACACCTGTAATCTCAGCGCTTTGGGAGGCCGAGGCAGGCAGACCACCTGAGGTCAGGAGTTGGAGACCAGCCTGGCCAACATGATGAAACCCTGTCTTTACTAAAAAATACAAAAATCAGCTGGGTGTGGTGGCACATGCCTGTAATCCCAGCTACTCGAGAGGCTGAGGGAAGAGAATTGCTTGACCTCAGGAGATGGAGGTTGCAGTGAGCCAAGATGGCACCATTGCCCTCCAGCCTGGGGGACAAGAGCAAGACTTTGTCTCAAGAAAAAAAAAAGAAAAATTGTAAAACTTATATATAAACTTAGAATCCTACCAATAGATAATACATTTGTTTTACTGCTCAAGAGACAGTTAACAAGAAAATCTCAATTCTGTGAAGCAAAATTTATGCAGGTCACATTTTTTGACCACTGTGCAGTAAAGCTACAAATGAATGCAACCTTTCCCTGTCTCTAGCACAGGCCCCAGTCCTGCCTTAACTTGGAGCCTCCAGAAGTCAACCAAATTGATCACAGAGGCCTTCTTAACTTGGTCAAGTCCCATGCTCTTTTTATTCTCTCACTATAAAGTCTGTTGAGGCAAGAGACTAATTGCAAGTTTGGATTCCAATACTATGTGTGTACGCATTTATTTATTTATTTGAGACGGAGTCTCACTCTGTCGCCCAGGCTGCACTGCAATCATGTGATCTTGGCTCACTGCAACCTCCACCTTCCAGGTTCAAGCGTTTCTCCTACCTCAGCATCCCGAGTAGCTGGGACTACAGGCACGTGCACCACACCCAGCTAATATTTGTGTTTTTAGTAAAGATGGGGTTTAACCATGTTGGCCAGAATGGTCCTGATCTCCTGACCTTGTGATCTGCTCGCCTTGGCCTCCCAAAGTGCTGAGATTACAGGCTTGAGCCACTGCCAACATAAATAAATAAATAAATAGGCCCCGTGCAGTGGCTCACACCTGTAATCCCAGTACTTTGGGAGGCTGAGGCAGGTGGATTACGAGGTCAGGAGATAGAGACCATCCTGACTAGACAGTGAAACCCTGTCTCTAATATAAGTACAAAAAATTAGTCAGACATGGTGGCACGTGCTTATAGTCCCAGCTACTCAGGAGGCCAAGATCTGTTCCACTGCACTCCAGCCTGGCAGATACTCCATCTCAAAAAAAAAAGAAGAAAGAAAATTAGCTGGGCGTGGTGGCACATGCCTCCTGTAATCCCAGCTACTTGGGTGGCTGAAGCAGGAGAATTGCTTGAACCCAGGAGGTGGAGGCTGCAGTGAGTGGCGGTGGTGCCACTGCACTCCAGCCTAGGCGACAGAGTGAGACTGTCTCAAAAACAAACAAACAAACAAAAACAAAAAACAACTCCCTTAATGACTTGTAATCATACTATTTGGGAAGTAAGGGTGTGACTAGAAAGTCTCCTTTTGGCCGGGTGCAGCGGCTCAAGCCTGTAATCCCAGCACTTTGGGAGGCCGAGGCGGGTGGATCACGAGGTCAAGAGATCAAGATCATTCTTCTGGTCAACATGGTGAAACCCCATCTCTACTAAAAAAAAAAAAGTACAAAAAATTAGCTGGGCACGGTGGCACGTGCCTGTAATCCCAGCTACTCAGGAGGCTGAGGCACGAGAATTGCCTGAACCCGGGAGGCAGAGGTTACGGTGAGCCAAGATCGCGCCATTGCACTCCAGCCTGGGTAACAAGAGCAAAACTCCGTCTCAAAAAAAAAAAAAAAGAATAAGAGAGCTGAACATACTGACATACTGATTATTTGAAGAGAAACTTGGGGTTCACTGTAATTATCTGTCCTCACACTGCTAATAAAGACACATCTGGCTGGGTGCAGTGGCTCACACCTATAATCCCAGCATTTTGGGAGGCCAAGGCAGGCGGATCACCTGAGGTCAGGAGTTCAAGACCAGCCTGACCAATAAGGAGAAACCCTGTCTCTACTGAAAATACAAAAAATTAGCCACGTGTGGTGGCGTTTACCTGTAATCCCAGCTACTCAGAAGGCTGAGGCAGGAGAAGCACTTGAACCTGGGTGGCGGAGGTTGTGCTGAGTAGAGATGGTGACATTGTACTCCAGCCTGGGCAACAAGAGCAAAATTCCATTGCAAAAAAAAAAACACCAAACAACAAAAAAGACGTAGCTGAGACTGGGTTTATAAAGAAAAGAGGTTATCATGAGAGTAGCAGCATGGGGGTAACTGCCCCCCTGATTTAATTATCTCCCATGGGGTCCCTCCCATGATAGGTACAGATTATGGAAAGTACAATTCAAGATGAGATTTGGGTGAGGACACAGCCAAGCCATATTAGTATGTGCTTATATATATATATATATATTTCTTTTTTAGTAATTATTTTTTGTGCTTATATATTTTTATCTAAATTTTATATCCTTAAAATGATTTATTTATACAATTTAATAGGAATATTTATTATGAGCTGAATGTTTGTGTCCCCCCAAAATTCATATGTTGAAATAAATCCTAACCCCCAAGGTGACGGCATTAGGAAGTAGTGCACTTATAAGAGAGGCCTGGTCTTGCAGTAAGACAAAGACAGCAAAATTAAAAAAAAAAAAAAAGAGAGAGAGAGAGCCCTGGGAGATACCTCTCATCCATTCCACCATGTAAAGACACAGCAGGAAGACAGCCATCTGTAAATCAGAATGCATGTTCCCACTAGACACCAAATCTGCTGGTACCTTGATCTTGGACTTCCCAGCTTTTGGAACTGTAAGAAATATATTTCAGTTATTTATAAGCTACCCAGTCTACAGTATTTTATTACAGCAGCCCCAACAGACTAGGATAAAGTTTTTACGTGAAGCTATTTATAATGTAATCAGAAATTGCTGCATAGCTCTGCATCTAGTGGCACTTACATTACAAACTCATTGAGCGAATAGGATCTGAGAAACAAGTCTCTCTTTATCTCCTGTAACATCCAACACAGTGCCTTGCACTTGGTAGGTATTCACAAATATGTGCTCAATTTATGAAAGAAAGGCAATTTTCACAAAGAAAATGGCTTTTTAAAGTAGACTGCTTTCTGTATGGTTTTTTGATCTAGAGTTTGGTTGAGATCTTATTTCCCCAACTAGTTTTCATAGGAATATGAGTGAAATAAACATGTCATTAGTACCCTCTTTCTTACCACTTAAGTGACTTCGGTTTAAAAAAAAAGAAAAGGGCCAGGGATGGTGGCTCAGTCCTGTAATCCCAGTAACCCCAGCACTTTGGGAGGCTGAGGCGGGCGGATCACCTGAGGTCAGGAGGTAAAGACCAGTGTGGCCAACATGGTGAAACCCCATTTCTAATAAAAATACAAAAATTAGGACGGGTGCAGTGGCTCACGCCTGTAATCCTAGCACTTTGGGAGGCCGAGGCGGGCAGATCATGAGGTCAGGAGTTCGAGACCACCCTGACTAATATGGTGAAACCCTATCTCTACTAAAAACACAAAAATTGGCTGGGCGTGGTGGCACATGCCTGTAATCTCAGCTACGCAGGAGGCTGAGGCAGGAGAATCACTTGAACATGGGAGGTGGAGGTTGCAGTGAGCAGATATCGTGCCACTGCACTCCAGCCTGGGCACAGAGCGAGCCTCCGTCTCAAAACAACAACAACCGCCACAACAACAAATTTAGCCTTAGTTTCCTCCTCTGTAAAATGGGAGTATTTCTATGGTCTCACTCAGCTGTATTTAAAGCCAAAGTCATGTTTTATGGCAAAATCATATATCAAATGTTGACAAAGATGAGGTCTCCAGGGTTGAAAAGCTGTTTACAGTTTCCACATCAGTAAATATGCAAATACTATTTTAGTATTCAGATGGAAGCTAGCCACCAAAGTAACTTCCTAGGCAAAGTGGTGAGATCTAGTAACGGAGGGCCCTCCTTCCTTCCATTTTTCTGTATTTTTCTATCAAAGTTATATGTGCATGTAGTTTAAACAGTTAACTACTTCACAATAAAACTACAAAACTGCAAGTTTTATTATGAAAAAACCACCTTCACCTTTTACATGGTTATTTTGGTACTTAACCTCTCTGTCTAGATCAGAGCTAATACAAATAGAATGCAAACCACAAATATAATTAAAAATTTTCTAATAGCCACATCAAAAAGTAAAAGGAAATGTGAACTCAATTTTGGCAATACTTTTTTTTTTTGAGATGGAGTCTGGCTCCATTGCCAGGCTAGAGTGCAGTGGCCTGATCTCCACTCACTGCAACCTCTCCGTCGTGGGTTCAAGCAATTCTACTGCCTCAGCATCGGAAGTAGCTGGGATTACAGGCGCCCGCCACCATGTCCAGCTAATTTTTGTATTTTTAGTAGAGAAGGGGTTTCAGCATTTTGGACAGGCTGGTCTTGAACTCCTGATCTTGTGATCTGCCCGCCTCAGCCTCCCAAAGTGCTGTTGTTACAGGCGTGAGCCACCGCACCCGGGTTCAAGGGATTCTCCTGTCTCAGCCTCCTGAGTAGCTGGGATTACAGGCATCTGCCACCACATCTGGCTAATTTCTTTGTATTTTTAGTAGAGACGGTGTTTCACCATGTTTGCCTGGCTGGTCTCAGGTGATCTGCCCACCTTGGCCTCCCAAAGTGCAGGAATTACAGGCCTGAGTCACTGCGCCCGTTTTTTTTTGTTTGTTTGTTTGTTTTCGTTTTTTTTTTTTTGAGAGGGAGTCTCACTCTGTCACCAAGGCTGGAGTGCAGTGGCATGATCTCAGTTCACTGCAGCCTCTGCCCCCACGGGGTTCAAGCAATTCTTCTGCCTCAGCCTCCCGAGTAGCTGGGATTACAGGCATGCACCACCATGCCTGGCTAAATTTTGTATTTTTAGTAGAGATGGGGTTTTGCCATGTTGGCCAGGCTGGTCTCAAACTCCTGACCTCAGGTAATCCAGCTGTTTTGGCCTTCCAAAGTTCTGGGATTACAGGTGTGAGCCACTGCGCCTGGCCAGAAATACTTTTTCTTTTTTTTTTTTTGAGACAGAGTCTTGCTCTGTCACCCGGGCTGGAGTGCAGTGGCACGATCTTGGCTCACTGCAACCTACGCCTCCCGGGTTCAAGCGATTCTCCTGCCTCAGCCTCCTGAGCAGCTGGGACTACAGGTGCATGAACCATGCCTGGCTAATTTTTTATATTTTTAGCAGAGATGGGATTTCACCGTGTTAGCCAGGATGGTCTTGATTTCCTGATCTTGTGATCTGCACGCCTTAGCTTCCCAAAGTGCTGGGATTACAGGCATGGGCCACCACGCCCAGCCCAATACATTCTATAGAACTCAATTTACCAAAACCTTATCATTTCAGCATGTAATCAATATATGAAATCATTTAGATATTTTACATTTTTTGGTACCAAGTCTTTGAAATCTGCTGTGTATTTTACACTTAGAGCACATTTCAAGTTAGATGTTAAATTTTCATTGGCAATACTTGATCTGTATTTAGATTTCATAAAATTTACAATTGAAAAAGTAGATTCACATACCCAAGTTGTTCCAAATATTCTTAAATTTTTCCAATAACTGGATTGAATATCAATTTTTAAATTTAAATTAGGCTAAGTTAAATTCAGTTAAATTATATTTAAATAGAAAACTCAGTTCTTTATCCCATATTTCAAATGCTTAATAACCATAGATGGTTAGTGGCTACTGGTTGGACAGAGAAGCTCTAGATAACATGTTTGTATCACTATTTCTTTGGGGTTTTTTTAATTTGTTTTTTTTTTTTTTTGGTTTTGTTTTTGAGCTGGAGTCTCACTCTGTCACCCAGGCTGGAGTGCAGTGGTGCAATCTCAGCTTACTGTAACCTCCGCCTCCTGGGTTCAAACAATTCTCCTGCCTCTGCCTCTGGAGTAGCTGGGATTACAGACACATGCCACCATGTTTGGCTAATTTTATAAATTTTTAGTAGAGACAGGGTTTCACCATGTTGGCCAGGCTGGTCTCGAACTCCTGACCTCAGGTAATCTGTCTGCCTCAGCCTGCTAAAGTGCTTGGATTATAGGCATGAGCCACCACACCTGGCCTATTTCTTTGTTTTTTATTGAAGTATAAATAATTGTCTTTCTTTTCTGTTTTTCTTTTTTTTTGAGAAGGAATCTCGCTCTGTCACCCAGGCTGGAGTGCAGTGGTGCAATCTTGGCTCACTGCAACCTCTGCCTCTCAGGTTCAAGCAATTCTGCCTAAGCCTCCCAAGTAGCTGGGATTACAGGTGCCTGCCACCACGCCCGTCTAATTTTTGTATTTTCAGTAGAGACAGGTTTCACCATGTTGGCCAGGCTTGTCTGGAATTCTTGGCCTCAGGTGATCCACGCACCTCAGCCTTGGAAAGTGCTGGGATTGAGGGGAGCGTCGGTGAGGTATAAGAAAGTGCTCGGATTATAGGCATGAGCCACTCCACTTGGCCTAACAATTGTCTTTCTAGCATGCAAGATGAATAAATTCAGAGAAGGAAATCAAATGCATGGGATTGGATCTCCCTCTTGGTGCTATAATCAAATTACTACGTTTAAATAACCTGATAATAATATATTTTAATAATATAAGAAAATAGGGGCTGGGCGTGGTGGCTCACACCTGTAATCCCAGCACTTTGGGAGGCCAAGGTGGGCAGATGACCTGAAGTTAGGTGTTCGAGACCAGCTTGCACAACAAAGTGAAACCCAGTCTCTACTAAAAATACAAAAATTAGGCCGGGCACGGTGGCTCACGCCTGTAATCCAAGCACTTTGGGAGACCGAGGCGGGTGGATCACGAGGTCAAGAGATCGAGACCATCCTGGTCAACATGGTGAAACCCCGTCTCTACTAAAAATACAAAAAATTAGCTGGGCACGGTGGCGCATGCCTGTAATCCCAGCTACTCAGGAGGCTGAGGCAGGAGAATTGCCTCAACCCAGGAGGCAGAGGTTGCAGTGAGCCGAGATCGCGCCATTGCACTCCAGCCTGGGTAACAAGAGCGAAACTCCATCTCAAAAAAATAAAAAATACAAAAATTAGCCAGACATGGTGGCACATGCCTGTAATCCCAGCTACGTGGGAGGCTAAAGCAGAAGAATCACTTGAACCCTGAACTTGGCAGGCAGAGGTTGCAGTGAGCTAAGATCATGCCATTGTACTCCAGCCTGGGCAACAAGAGCAAAACTCTGTATCAGAAAAAATAAATATAAAAAAGAAAATAGGATTGGAAAATATTTTAATATTCAGCTTAATTTGATAACCAAATTTATGCAAAATGCTATGTAAGTATGCAGAACCAAAAATGCTTAGAATGAGGCATGGCAGATTGTACTTTCCAAAGAAGGCCCCACAGTATCTACCATCCCATCTACTTTTCTCAGAACATGATCTTGACACTCTTCCCATCAAGAGTTGTGGTCTGTGTCCCATCCCCTAGAAACTGTAGGAGTTGGAGTTCCTTATTTGCTGTCTTTAAAACTTTGTTAGTGTTGGCTGGCGTGGTGGCTCACACCTATAATCCCAACACTTTGGAAGGCCAAGGCAGGTGGATCACCTGAGGTCAGGAGTTTGAGACCAGCCTGGCTAACATGGTTTAACCCCATTTCTACTAAAAATACAAAAAATTAGCTGGGCATGGTGGCAGGCACCTATAATCCCAGCTACTCAGGGAGTTGAGGCAGGAGAATCGCTTGAACCCGGTAGGTGGAGGTTGCAGTGAGCAGAAATTGCGCCACTGCACTCCAGCCTGGGCAACAAGAACAAGACTGGTCTCAAAAAAAAAAAAAAAAAAACCCAACTTTGTTAGTGTCTAAAACATTCTGAGGCAGGAGAATAGGGCCTGGAGGCAGGGATTCTAAGGACTTCCTAGAACTAAATTAAATGGAAAAACCCCAACATTCTAAGCCCAAGTAAATAACTTTGTAACTCTACTTTAGCTGCGGCAGGAAACATCCTCTTCATTTGCATAGGGTGTACACCAAGCACCAAGTAAATAACTTTGTGACCTCACTTTAGCCTCTTCATCTGCATAGGGTTACACCAAGTAACCAGTGGAAACCTCTAGAGGGTATTTAAACTTCAGAACATTCTGTAACCGGGCCCTTGAGCCCCTTGCTCAGGCATGTTCTTGCCCTGTGAAGTGTGCTTTTGTTTTCAGTAAATCTCTGCTTTTGTTGCTTCATTCTTCCCTTGCTTTGTTTGTGTGTTTTGTTCAGTTCTTTGTTCAAGATGCCAAGAACCTGGACGCCCTCCAGCAGTAACACTTCCAACATGAAAGTGGGCTTCTATGACCGTTTTTCACCAGTTAGAGCGCTGGTCAGTGAGGCTTTCAGGGCTGAATCATGAAAGGCGATACAGCTCCCGGCTGTTCTGCTGCAATAGTCTCTTTTGAAGCTGTTCGGAGCTAGTAAACAGTCTGATTGCCCTGAGGCTGCCATGCTGCGAGGAAGCCAAGTAGTCCACTTGGAGAGTCTACAGGGCAAGATGCTGAGCTTATGGGAAGAGACCCACTCTAATCAGCCCAGCTGCTGCAGAACCCTACTCCCTGCCATTCCAGCACCTGCCACCATCTCACTGCAACCCAATAAAAGACCTTAAACTGGACTCCCAGATGAGTCCTTACCAGATTCCTGACCCACAGAAACCATGGGAGATAATAAAATGATTATTGTCATTCTAAGTCTCTAAGTGTGGGGTGATAGGTTACGAAAACAATAGTAACTATAGCACAAGGTGTTGTTTCTCTTTGATATTTTGGTATCCCTTCTTTGGAACTCAGTTTCTGTTCTCTCACCCAGGCTGTAGTGCAGTGGTGTGATCACAGCCCACTGCAACCTTGAACTCCTGGGCTCAAGTGGTCTTCTTGCCTGAGCCTCCCGAATAGCTGGGACTACATGTGTGCACCACCATTCCCAGCTAATTTTTTAATTTTTAGTAGAGACAGGGTCTCACTATGTTGTCCAGGCTGGCCTTGAACTCCTGGGCTCAAATGATCCGCTGGGATTACATGTGTGAGTCCCTGCACCCAGCCTGGAACTCAGTTTCTTGATGTGAGTGATGTCTAAGGTCCCTTGCAGAGCAAACATTCTTTTATTACATCTTCTTTATGCTTCTGTTTAACACTTGTGCAATAAGATTCTGCTAGCATCTAATCGAGTCTGGTTCAGTTTCAAAACAGTTTCATCAGCATGATTTTAAAATCCTATGTCATTATTATACTCTACATTTGCAATGCATTTTTAACTTTTCAAAACTCATTTATATTCATTAGTTAATCTAATTCTCCCAGCAGACCTATGAAGTAAACAGGGTAGGTATTAATGAATGAGAAATTGAAAAATAAGATTACATGTAGATCAGATACTTGAATTACAGACCAAGGGAATTGGAGGGATCCTCAATGGTAATTCCTTTTGAAAGATAAGGAAACTGAGAAATGGAGATTTTAAATGTCTGGTCCACATTCAAATAGGTAATCAAAAATGGAAATGAAAACTAAAATCTTCTGGGTGGGCATGGTGGCTCAGACCTGTAATTGCAGCACTTTCGGAGGCTGAGGCAGGAGGATCACTTGAGCCCAGGAGTTCAAGACCAGCCTAGGCAACATAGTGAGACCTCATCTCCACAAAAAACCAAAAACAAACTAAAGTCTTCTTATCTTGGCTTAACTCATTAAAATCTCACTCAGTTTTGCTCTAGATTAATACCCTGATTATTTCCAGATTTATTCACCCTGAGACATGCTAAGTTTTACAGTACTTGACAGAAGCCTGCTGTTCTTATGTTAATCAAAACTCTGTCTTTCTTATTCCTTATTTGCTGTCTTTAAAACTTTGTTAGTGTCTAAAACATTCCACCAAAGTGTTTCATTTCAGTGTTAACTCAGACACAAGTGATGATAATTATGTTCCAAAGTTTAGAAAATTATGCACAAATTATCAATTAAGCAAATGCTTCAACAGTTATATGCCTCATCAAGAGAAATTATGCAAACTCTGGGAGAATGACAATATTACGCAAGATGTTTTTATTTATTACATTTTCTAAATTGTTGTGGATAATTTCCAATAACTTTATCAAAATATTACACCATTTACATTCCAGATGAAATTTTGAGATCAGAAACTTTTCTCAAATGTGGTATAAATATGAAACCCCTATGTCAATCTTCGGCATAGATGTGAAATATGAAAAGTTTGTCAAACTCAAATGTATCTTAAACTGTACTCATTATATTTCCTACAAATTGGCTTCCCCCTCAGTGATCATGTTGAATAACACTATCATCAGGTGCCCACTCACCTAATTAGAAACTTTGTAATGAATTTCAGTATCTTCTTCTTCCTTGAACCCTCATTCTCCACCATTTATCTAATATGTCACCAAGTCCCACTGAGTCTGTGAGAGAGCTCCTGAATCTGTCCTCGTCATTTCCATTCCAATTTAAGTCCATATTCAGCCAGCAGTAAAGCAATATGATAGCTGTAAGAAGTTGGATATAAATGCTTAAAACACAGCTCTCTTGAATTTGTGTGGGGTCTTTGCTCCATTGTATTTGGTTTAATAAAAACTTAATGAGCACCTACTGTGTGCTAGATAATCTGCTAAGTTCTCGAGGGTACCAAGGTGAAACAACCTTCTGGCCCTTAAAGGGACAGATACTGAGACAAAATAATTACAGTATAGTGAAAGTTAGGGTAGAACAGTGTCCATAATGAAAATGTGATTTATCTGGAAAGAGTTTTCAAGGAGGTGGCCTCAGAGTAGTTTTGACAATTTGGAAGCAGACCAGTACTGAAGTTTGTTGTAGACAAAAGAACAACTGTGAAAAGCTATGGAATTGACGTCCTGGTAAGATAGTGCATGATATACCCTCTCCAGTCTAAATTCAGAATATCTGTAAATATTATATAAAAGCAAAACAGGAAAAACTTATAGAGGCAGAGGTTGCAGTGAGCCAGGATCACGCCACTGCACTCCAGCCTGGGCAACAAGAGTGAGACTCCATCCAATATATATATATATATACACACACACCCACTTAAAAAAAGTAAACATTGGGGCCAATAGGCTCACACCTGCAAAGAAAACAGCTTGTACTAAAAATAATAAAACCAAAAAAAAAAAAAAGAAAACAACGTGTACTAAAAAATAATAGTATGAGTAATATTTACTTAAAAAGTAAATATTGGGGCCAGGCGTGGTGGCTCATGCCTGTAATCCCAGCACTTTGGGAGGTGGAGGCAGGTGGATCACTTGAGGTCAGGAGCTGAAGACCAGCCTGGCCAACATGGTAAAACCCCATCTCTATTGAAAATACGGAAAATTAGGCCAGGTGCCATTGCTCACACCTGTAATCCCAGCACTTTGGGAGGCTGAGGCGGGCGGATCACCTGAGGTAAGGAATTTGAGACCAGCCTGGGGAACGTGGTGAAATCTCACCTCTACTAAAAATACAAAAATTGGCTGGGTGTGGTGGCGGGCACCTGTAATCCCACCTACTCAGGAGGCTGAGGCAGGAGTATTGTTTGAAGCCCGGAGAAGGACGCAGTGAGCTGAGATAGCTCCAGTGCACTCCAGACTGCGTGACAGACGAAGACTCTGTCTCAGAAAAATAAAGAAGTAAATAAATAGATAATTAAAAAGTAAAAATACAAAAAATTAGCTGAGCATGGTGGTAGGTGCCTGTAATCTCAGCTACTCGGGAGGCTGAGGCAGGAGAATTGCTCGAACCTGGGATGCAGAAGTTTCAGTAAGCTCAGATCCCACCACCACACTCCAGCCTGGGCGACAGAGGGAGACTCCATCTTAAAAAAAGGGAAAGTAAATACTGGGAAGAAATAAGTTATTCAGTAGATTGTTCAGGAGAGTTAAGATCTGTGTTATGTTCAGGAGGGAATAAAAATATTGAATAACCTTAAATTTTGCTACAAAAACATACGTTTAATTACAGATAGGCATGGTGAAGTGGCTCATGCCTGTAATCTCAGCACTTTGGAAGGCTGAGGCAGGCGGATCACCTGAGGTCAGGAGTTCGAGATCAGCCTGACCAACATGGTGAAACGCTGTCTCTACTAAAAATACAAAAAGTAGCTGGGCATGGTGGCTAGCGCCTGTAGTCCCAGCTGCTCCGGAGGCTGAGGTGGGGGAATCGCTTGAACCTAGAAGGTGGAGGTTGTAGCAAGCCGAGATCATGCCACTGCACTCTAGTCTGGGCGAAAGAGGGAGACTCTGTCTAAAAAAAAAGGATGAAGGTCCGGGCGCGGTGGCTCACGCCTGTAATCCCAGCATTTTGGGAGGCTGAGGTGGGCAGATCACGAGGTCAAGAGATCAAGACCATCCTGGCCAACATGGTGAAACCCCATCTCAACTAAAAAATACATAAATTAGCTGGGTGTGGTGGCACGAGCCTGTAGTCCCAGCTACTTGGGAGGCTGAGGCAGGAGAATTGCTTGAACCAGGGAGGTGGAGGTTGCAGTGAGCCGAGATTGCGCCACTGCACTCCAGCCTGGTGCCTGGTGAGAGTGAGACTCTGTCTCAAAAAGAAAAAAAAAGAATATAAACATTAAGGATAATCCCAAAATTTATAGAAATGTAATCTATATAACGTAGCAGAGGAAGGGGAAACAAGAGAAAAATGATTGTGAACAGAAAACAAATGTAAGAAGACAAAATTGGTAATCATCAGAACTGTTTACAGATGAACCCCACAAATGGCAAAGACTATCAAATCAAGTAAATAAAACAAAATCCAGCTATACACAGCTTATAGAAGCCCCAGCTAAACAAAACAACATAGAAAGTTCAAAAATAAAGAGATGACATTGCTTCAAGAACTCTTATTTAACTAACATCATAGGTTCAAACTGACAGAATTACAAGGAGAAACTTATAATCCATAATTATATTGTGAGAATTTAACAAAACTCTTACAGAGTCTCCCTCTGTTGCCCAGGCTGGAGTGCAGTGGTGGGATCTCAGCTCATTGCAACCTCTGCTTCTCAGGTTCAAGCAATTCTCTCCCTCAGACTCCTGAGTAGTTAGGGTTACAGGAGCCCACCACCACGCCTGGCTAATTTTTATTGTATTTTTAGTAGAGGTGTGGTTTCACCATGTGGGGTAGGCTGGTCTTGAACTCCTGACCTCATGATCCACTCTCCTTGGCCTCCCAAAGTGCTGGGATCACTGGCGTGAGCCACTGCGCCTGGTCACTCTTATGATTTTTATTGATAGATTACATAAACTAGAAAATAGTAAGAATATAAAAATAAATATATAGAGGCTGGGCACGGTGGCTCAAGCCTGTAATTCCAGCACTTTGGAAGGCCGGGGTGGGCAGATCACCTGAGGTCGGGAGTTTGAAGCCAGCCTGACCAACATGGAGAAACCCCTTCTGTACCAAAAATACAAAATTAGCTGGGCGTTGTGGTGCATGCCTGTAATCATAGCTACTTGGGAGGCTGAGGCAGGAGAATCACATGAACCTGGGAGGCTGAGGTTGCAGTGAGCTGAGATCGTGCCACTGCACTCCAGACTGGGCAACGAGAGTGAAACTCTGTTTCAAGAAATAAATAAATAAATAGGATATACGGTTTGAATATAGAATTTAGATGTTTTGTAAAACACAACCAGCAAAGTTGAGAAAATATTTCATGTAAAACTTTCTGCCTAGGAAATGGAGAATATATATTATTTGTAATACTCAGCTCATTGTATGAGACTAGTATAGCATACCAAAGCAGGACAAGGATAACATGGAAAACGAAAATGATTAATTTTATTTATGAATAGTGATGTTGAAATCCTAAATAAACTCAAATCTAATAATGTGTACAAATAATAATAATTAGTGACCACGTAAGTTTGCCATAGGAATGCAAAGAACACATCAGAAAATCTTTTTTTTTGTGACAGAGTCTTGCTCTGTCACCCAGGCTGGAGTGCAGTGGCGCAATCTTGGCTCACTGCAGCCTCTGCCTCCCGGGTTCAAGCGAGTCTCCTGCCTCAGCCTCTGGAGTAGCTGGGATCACAGGCGAGCGCCACCACGCCCAGCTAATTCTTTTTGTATTTTTAATAGAGACAGGGTTTCACCATGATGGTCAGGCTGGTCTTGAACTCCTGATCTCATGATCCACTCGCCTTGGCCTCCCAAAGTGTTGGGATTACAGGCGTGAGCCACTGTGCCTGGCCCAGAAAATCTATTAATGTAATGCACCAAAATAACACACTAAAAGAAAAAAAAATCAGCCTGGGCAACATAGCGAGACCCCATCTCTATGACAAAAAATATATAAAAATTTAGCCAGGAGTGGTGGCACACACCTGTAGTCCCAGCTATTCAGGAGGATGAGGTGGGAGTATGGCTTGAGCCCAGGAGTTTGAAGCTGCAGTGAGCTATGACTGTGCCACTGCACTCCAGCCTGTGTGACACAATGAGACACTGTCAGAAAAAAAAAAAAATCCCCCAAACAGAAAAAAAAATTAAAAAAACACTCAAAAACGTATCAGTCCAATAGATGCAGAAAAGAACATTTCAAAATTAATTCATGATTAAATTTTTAGTTTCAACTGCATCTGTTAAGTTTAATTTTCTTAAACAATCTGGAACAGCAATATTGATAAAATGTTGGCAATTATTGAAGCTGGGTGGTGGAGAGTCATTGCAGTATTCTATCTACTTTTGTGTATGTTCAGAATTGTCCATAATAAAGAAGTTAAAAAGATACTCAGAAGCTAAAAAATAATCTAAAGTAATTAAGGCAAAATGGTAGTGAGTATATGGATGTTTGATATATTATTCTTTGTACTTTTTATGTTTGAAATATTTCACAATTTAAAAACAATTAACACAAAACAAAAGTCACGGAATCTTCCAAAACAAGATTTCTTTTTTCTTTTTTTGAGACAGAGTCTCACTCTGTCTGCCCAGGCTGGAGTGCAGTGGCACTATCTCAGCTCGCCGCAACCTCTGCCTCCTGGGTTCAAGCGATTATCCTGCTTCAGCTTCCTGAGTAGCTGGGATTACAGGCATGCACTACCATGCCCAGCTAATTTTTGTATTTTTTGGTAGAGACAGGGTTTCACCTTATTGGCCAGGCTGGTCTTGCACTCCTGACCTCAAGTGATCTGCCTACCTCAGCCTCCCAAAATGCTGGGATTACAAGCATGAGCCACCGTGCCCAGCCCAAAACAGTATTTCTTTGGGTTTATAAATTATTTTGTCTGGGCTCAGAAAACAGGAGTAAATAATACTGGAGAGGTAGGAAGGGAGAAGATCTTTAAGGGTTTTGTGTATCATGATAATATAATTAGATTTCCTCTCATAGGAAATTGAGAGCCACCAGAGGACTGGGAAAAAGAAGCTACACATAGTATATTGCAATAATAATAGTAAAAAAAAATTACAGCAATATGTATTTCATAATTACATAGCACCTGTATGTAGCAGGCTTTTGTTATAGGTGCTTTACACATACTGACTCAGTACTCACAAAAAACTTCTTTTTTTTTAGACTGAGTCTTGCTTTGTCTCCCAGGCTGGAGTGCAGTGGTGTGATCTCAGCTCACTGCGACCTCTGCCTCCCGGGTTCAAGTGATTCTCCTGCCTCAGCCTCCCGAGTAGCTGGGACTACAGGCACATGTCATCATGTATTTTTGTATTTTTAGTAGAAATGGGGTTTCACCATGTTGGCCAGGCTGGTCTTGAACTCCTAACCTCAGGTGATCCACCCACCTTGGCCTCCCAAAGTGCTTGGGGTGAGCCACTGTGCCCACAACAACCTTTTGACCTACTTGTACTCTAAGCCTCATTTTACAGATGAGAAAATGAAGGCACAAAGAGATAAAATAACTTGCCAAAATCATACAACTGGTAACAACCTTCAAATAGTGATGCAAAAAGGAGTTTGTCTCTAAGTCAGTGCCCTAGTCTTGTGCTATCCAATACTAGCCTTATTTAAATTTATTGTCGGGTATGGTGTCTCATGCCTGTAATCCCAGCACTTTGGAAGGCTGACACAGGAGGATCACTTGAGTCCAGGAGTTCAAGACCATTCTGGGCAATATAGTGAGACCCCTGTCTCTACAAAAAATAAAAATATTAGCTAGGTGTGGTGGTAGTCCCAACTACTTGGGGAGGCTGAGGTGGGAGGACTGCTTGAGTCCAGGAGGTTGAGGCCAAATTTTTGTAATTTTAGTAGAGACGGGGTTTCACCACGTTGGCCAGGATGGTCTCAATCTCTTGACCTCGTGATCTGCCCACCTCAGCCTCCCAAACTGCTGGGATTACAGGCATAAGCCACCGCTCCCAGCAATTATTTCTTTATACCAGACTTTTTTCTTCTAGACACCCTAAATTTTTTTGTTTTACCTTCATCAAAAGAGAATTTCTCAACCCCAGTACAGTTGATATTTTAGGTTGGACAACGATTTACTGCAAAGGGCTGTTCTGTGCATTGTAGGATGTTCAACGGCGTCCCTGGCCTCTACGCACTAGATACCCGTGGCATCCCTCCACCCTAACTTGTGACAACCAATGTCTCCAGACATTGCTAAATGTTCCTGGGTGTGAGGGTGGTGAGCAAAATCTTTTTTCGTTGAGAACCACTGGTCAAAACAATAACTCACTGTCATAGATGAAATTTATAGTTTGATTTAGTTTCAGATTTACGGAGACACTATTTTATTTTATTTATTTGAGATATAGTGCAGATGGAGTGCAGTGGCCCGATCTCACCTCACTGCAACCTCTGCCACCCACATTCAAACAATTCTCGTGTCTCAGCCTCCCGAGTAGCTGGCACTACAGGCGTTTGCCACTATGCCCAGCTATTTTTTTTGTACTTTTAGTAGAGACAGGGTTTCGCCACTTTGGCCAGGCTGGTCTTGAACTCCTGACCTCAGGGGATTTGCCTGCCTCAGCCTCCCAAAGTGCTGAGATTAAGATGTGAGCCTCTGTGCCCAGCCACAGACACTTATTATTTTCTGAACTAATATTTTACCCCTACTTCAATCCTTACAGGCGTATCTATGGAAACCTATCTCAAAGAGGTCCCAGTGATGTACACTTTTAGTGAGTAAAAATGGGACATTCTTTTTTTTCCTTTTTTTAAGACAGGGTCTCTCTCACTTTTTCCCCCAGGCTGGAGTGCAGTGGCATGATCTCAGCTCACTGCAGCCTCAACCTCCCAGGTTCAAGCAGTCTTCCCACCTCAGCCCCCCAGGTAGCTGGGACTACAGGTGTGTGCCACCACACCCAGCTAATTTTTTGTGTGTATTTTTAGTAGAGATGGGTTGCACCATGTTGCCAGGCTGATCTCAAACTCCTGAGCTCAGGTAATCCACCTGCCTCAGCCTACCAAAGTGCTGGAATTACAGGTGTGAGCCACCGCGCCTGACTGTTAGAAATTCTGATTTATAATAGTTGTCACTTCTGTGCTCTAGGTGAAATTTCTTTAGTGACTTTGAGGAAAGGAGAAACTCATAATAATGTTTAAAGTTCTGTGGTCCTAGACATTATCCTAACTTCTAGCACCATAGATTAATTTTGCCTATTTTTGAACTTTATATCAAGAGTTGGCTGATTGAGGTAGTGGTTACAAGGATGTATACATTTTTCAAAACTCACCAAACTGTACACTTAATATGAGTGTAATATACTGAACGTCAATATGTCTCAATAAGGTTGATTTAAAAATTAAAACAAAAGAATTGGCAAACTTTTTCTTAAAGAAGCAGATAGCAGGCCAGGCGTGGTGGCTCAGGCCTGTAATCCCAGCACTTTGGGACATCGAGGCGGGTGGATCACAAGGTCAGAAGTTCAAGACCAGCCTGGCCAAGATGGTGAAACCCCATTTCTAGTAAAAATACAAAAAAATTTAGCCAGGCGCGGTGGCAGGCCCCTGTATTCTCAGCTACTCGGGAGGCTGAGGCCAGAGAATCGCTTGGACCCAGGCAGCAGAGGTTGCAGTGAGCTGAGATTGCACTCCATCCTGGTTGATAGAGTGAGACTCTGCCTCAAAAAAAAAAAGAGTCAGATAGCAAACATTTTAGGCTTGCAGACCAGATGGCCCCTGTCACAACTACTCGACTCTGCAGTTGTAGCACTAAAGCAGTCGAAGACAATACACACATGAAGGAGCGTGGCTGTGTTCCAATAAAACTTTAATTACAAAAACAGGTGGCGGCAAGGCACGGTGACTCACGCCTGTAATCCCAGCACTTTGGCAGGCTGAGGCAGGCAGATCACCTGAGGTCAGAAGTTTGAGACCAGCCTGCCCAACATGGCAAAACCCTGTCTGTACTAAAAATACAAAAAATTAGCTAGGCATCGTGGCGGATGCCTGTAATCCCAGCTACTTGGGAGGCTGAGGCAGGAGCATTGCTTGAACCAGGGAGGCAGAGGAGGTTGCAGTGAGCCGAGATCACTGCATTTCAGCCTGGGTGACAAGAGCAAAACTCTGTCTCAAAAATCAAAAACAAAAACAAAACAATACAAAAAAAAAAAAACCAGGTGGCCAACCCATGGGCCGCACTTTCACAACTTCTACTTTATATAAATGGAATCGTGTAGTATGTATTATTTTTTATAGTCTGGCTTCTTTTGCTCAATATTATGTTTCTGAAAATCGTGTTATGCATAGTTGTAGTTCGTCATTCTTATTACTTAATATGAATTAATTAAATAGATTTATTTATCCAGTCCATCATCAAAGTTATTTTTCGCATAAGGCTTTTATGAAAAGTGCAGGTATGGGCTGGATGGGATGGTTCATGCCTGTAATCCCAGCACTTTGGGAGGCTGAGGCCAGAGGATCACTTGAGCCTAGGAGTTGGAGGCCGCAGTGAGCTGTGACTATGCCACTGCATTCCAGCTTGAGTGACAGAGCGAGACCATGTCTCAAAAAAAAAGTATTGCTATGGTGACGTATTATACCTAGGAGTGGAGTCAGTATTCTGGTCATGTTTATTTTTAGCAAATACTGCCCAGTGGTTGTACCAATTGGTACTTTCACCAGCAGCATATGACAATACCATAGCAGTTGGTACTATTTTTCTTTGCAATTGTATTTTTTTCTGGAGTGCGGGCAGAAGTATTGCATTATGGGCTTTTTATTTGCATTCACCTTAGACTATTTTTTTTTTAACTTTTAGGTTCAAGGGTACATGTGAAGGTTTGTTACATTTGTAAACTCATGTCACGGGGGTTTGTTGTACAGATTATTTCACCACCCAGGTAATAAGCCTAGTATTCAATAGTTATCTTTTTTTTTTTTTGAGACGGAGTGTTGCTCTGTTGCCCAAGCTGGAGTGCACTGGCGCGATCTTGGCTCACTGCACTTTCCGCCTCCTGGGTTCAAGCAATTCTCCCACCTCACCCTCCCAAGTGGTTGGGATTATAGGCATGTGCCACCACACCTGGCTAATTTTTTGTATTTTTAGTAGAGACAGGGTTTCACCATGTTGGCCAGGCTGGTTTCGATTTCCTGACCTCGTGATCCACCTGCCTGGGCCTCCCAAAGTGCTAAGATTACAGGCGTGAGCCACCCCACCCAGCTCAATAGCTGCCTTTTCTGCTCCTCTCCCTCCTCCCAATCTCCACCCTCAAGTAGACCCCAGTGTCTGTTGTTTCCTTTTTTGTGTTCATAAGTTCTCATCATTTAGCTCCTACTTATAAGTGAGAACATGTGGGATTTGGTTTTCTCTTTCTCCATTAGTTTGCTGAGGATAATAGCCCCAGCTCCATCCATGTTCCCCTGAAGATATGACCTTGTTCTTTTATTTATTTATTTATTTTAGAGATGGAGTTTTGCTCTGTCTCCCATCCTGGAGCACAATCTGGATTCACTGCAACCTCCACCTGCCAGGTTCAAGTGATTCTCCCACCTCAGCCTCCCGTGTCTGGGATTACAGGTGCACGCTACCCTGCCTGGCTAATTTTTGTTTTTGTTTTTGTATTTTTAGTAGAGACGGGGTTTCACCATGTTGGCCAGGGTGGTCTTGAACTCCTGACCTCAAGTGATCCACCTATCTCAGCCTCCCAAAGTGCTGGGATTACAGGCATGAGCCACCACGCTTGGCCCATATTTTATTTTTCTCTGTTTTATTATCACGCTGGTTGTACCATTTCAATGACTGTCATCCATGTCTGCCTCCCTACTTTACTGCCATGGACATCATTCAAGCCCTCATCACCTTAGACCAAACCAGTTCCAAGAAAGAGGTTGTAACTTCTTTTGATGACCTACCTTTTCCTCAGAGATCATCAGGATGAATCTCATCTCTGAACCGCAGTCACCAGCAGAGATTCTGCTGTAGCCTCTATAGTTACACTGCAGCCTGGAACTTCTGAGCTCAAGTGATCCTCCCACCTTAGCCTTCTGAATAGCTGGGACTACAGGCGTGAGCCACCACACCTGGATGATTTTTAAATTTTCAGTAGAGGCTCATGCCTGTGATCCCAGCACTTTGGGAGGCTGAGGCAGGTGAATCACGAGGTCGGGATTTCGAGACCAGCTTGACCAACATGGTGAAGCCCTGTCTCTACTAAAAATACAAGAATTAGCTGGGTGTGGTGGCGCACAGCTGTAATCCCAACTACTCAGGAGGCTGAGGCTGGAGAATCGCTTGAACCCAGGAGATGGAGGTTGCAGTGAGCCGAGAATGCACCACTGCACTCCAGCCTGAGTGACAGAGTGAGACAGTCTCAATAAAAAAAAATTTCAGTAGAGATGGGATTTCACCATGCTGCCCAGGCTGGTCTCAAACTCCTGGGCTCAAGAGGTCCTCCTGCCTCAGCCTCCCAAATTGCCGTGATTACAGGCACGAGCCACCTGCAGCCCTTTAGAGAAAGGAGTACGAGTGATTTATCTCCCCCACCCCTCTCACCACTGGGTTTGATGATGGGTTATAGGGTCTCCTCACCCTTTCTTGCTGCTTACAGAGCATTTGACTTCTCCCGTGCCTTCAAAAACCCTGAATCTTTGCAACCTGAGCAATTGCACTACAGTCGCTCTTCCTTATGCATTAAAAACATGGGCTGGGCACGGTGGCTAACGCATGTAATCCCAGCACTTTGGGAGGGCAAAGCGGGCAGATCACTCGAGGTCAGGAGTTTGAGACCAGCCTGACCAACAAGGTGAAACCCTGTCTCTACTAAAAATACAAAAAATTAGCCAAGCATGGTGGCACATGCCTTTAATCTGAGCTACTCTGAGGCAGGAGAATCGCTTGAACCTGGTAGGTGGAGGCTGCAGTGAGCTGAGATCGCGCCGTTGTACTCCAGCCTGGGCAACAAGAGCAGAACTTCATCTCAAAAACCAAAAACCAAACCAAAACAAAACAAAACGGTGAAGCCCTGATGCATGGTCCTCTGTGGTACTTGGGGGACAAAAACCCAACTCTTGGTAAACTTGCCTTCATAGCTGAGCGTGGTTGGGGAAAAATACACAGTTGTGACAAGTGGTCTCACTTTAAATACATCACCACTAAGTTTAGGTGGCGGAGCCCTTGCAGCAGAGCCTTGCAGTGCCACTGCATCTGTTTAATCAGTTGCCTTTCTACTCGCTGCTTTGATTCATACCGGCTTTCTGCCTCCTCAAATCTCTAACGACTCTTTCTGATTTCCTCTCTCTCAGTTGATGAAAATTCCATCTCCACTGCAGTTTACCTAATTAAGGCCCTCGTCACCTTGGTGTATGTATAAACCACACAGACATACCATTTAACATATAATTATAGAGGGAATATCTCCGTAAATCCAATTCATGACATTCAAGGTCTTCCATGAGTTGACACTGCTGTCCTTTGCATGTACTTTATTCGATTTATTCTTTAGTACTTCATGTATTGTGATGATATTGTAAAATGATATATCTTAAACACTTCGTTTTCTAAATGTCTGTTGCTAACATATAGAAATGCAATTGATTTTTGCATCTTGTTTTAGTATCTAGCAACTTAGGTAAATTTTTATATGAATTCTTTTATGTTTTTGACCAGGGACAGTGGCTCATGGCTGTAATCCCAACACTTTGGGAAGCTGAGGTGGGAAGATACCTTTTGCTCAGGAATTCAAGACCAGCCTGGGCAACATAGCGAAAGCCCCCTGTCTACAAACCATTTGAACATTAGCAGGGTGTGGTAGCACACACCTGTAGTCCCAGCTCTTTAGGATAGTGAAGGGGGAGGATTCCTTGAGCCCAGGAAGTCGAGGCTGCCGTCAGCTGTTTGTTACCACTGCACTTCACCCTGGGTGACAAAGTGAGACCATGTCTCAAAACAACAAAAACAAATATTTACTTTAAAAAATAATTACTGCTGAGCGTGGTGGCTCACACCTGTAATCCCAGCACTTTGGGAGGCCAAGAAGGGCAGATCACCTTAGGTCAGGAGTTCGAGATCAGCCTGGCCATTATGATGAAACCCAGTCTCTATTAAAAATACAAAAGGAATTAGCTGGGCATGGTGGCGTACAACCGTAATCCTAGCTTCTTGGGAGGCTGAGGCAGGAGAATCCTTTGAACCCGAGAAGCAGAGGTTGTAGTGAGCTGAGATTGAGCCACTGTATTTCAGCCTGGGCAATAAGAGTGAAACTCCATCTCAAAAAAAAAAAAAAAAGAATAACTACAAAGGGAACACCTCTGTAACTAAAACCCAAGTTAAGAAATAGTATCTTAAAAAAATTCCCCACTTTTGCCTCTCTAATCATATCTCCCTTTCCTCCTTGCTTTTTTAAAACTAGTTTTACTTCTGTGTATGCATTTTTCTTGTTTTTTTTTTGAGACAGAGTCTCACTCTGTCACCCAGACTAGAGTGCAATGGTGCGATCTCAGCTCACTGCAACCTCCACCTCCCAGGTTCAAGCAATTCTGCCTCAACCTCCTGAGTAGCTAGGATTGCAGGCACGTACCACCATGCCCGACTAATTTTTGTATTTTTAATAGAGACGGGATTTTATTGTGTTGTCCAGAGTGGCCTCAAACTCCAGACCTCAGGTGATCTGCCTGCCTCCACCTCCCAAAGTGCTGGGATTACAGGTAGGAGCCACTGCACCTGGCCCATGTATGCATTCTTTAACATTTACTTTGCTTGTTTTTTAAAACATATTTTATTTATTTAGTTTTTATTATTTTTTTGAGACAAAGTCTGTCACCCAGGCTGAAGTGCAATGGCATGGTCTTGGCTCACTGCAACCTCCACCTCCCAGGTTCAAGCGATTCTCCCATCTCAGCCTCTGTAGAAGCTGGGATTACAGGCACATGCCACCACGGACAACTAATTTTTGTATTTTCAGTAGAGATGGGATTTCCCCATGTTGGTCAGGATGGTCTCGATCTCCTGACCTTGTGATCTGCCCGCCTCAGCCTCCCAAAGTGCTGGGATTACAGGGGTGAGCCACCACGCTTGACCTATTTTAATTTTGTTTAAGGTGTGCGCTTTTATTCAACCGGTCTTAAGTCAGTGTACAGGACTGGTTGCCTCCACCCACTCCCAGGGAGACTAAAAACCTTCATATATCTCAAGTTGAGGGAGAAAAAGTGGGGAGGGGGGGATCACAAAGGCTGATGGTTCAAAATAAAATAAAAAAGTATTAAGGCAAAGATTTAAAAATTTTTGCATTACATAATTTACACGGAAGCAGTGCTATCACCTCTCCTATGTGGACTTGGGAGAGGACTGGGCCATTTTCCTGAGAAATGGGGTGGCTTTTAGGAGGGCAAGGGACTTCCTGTAATAATGCATCTCACGATATTTGGAATGACTATTAAAGAAAGAAAAAAAAAACAGACCGGGCACAGTGGCTCACCCCTGAACCCAGGTAGTGGAGCTTGTGGTGAGCCGAGATGGTGCCATTGCACTCCAACCTGGGAAACGAGGGGAACTTCGTAGAACTTTGAGTGATGCTTGCTCCAAACAACTGCTGTCACCTTCACCGTTCCAGTTTGTAAATCCTGAGTCAGGCAAAAAAAACCCACAAAAAACCCAAACCAAACCAAAACAGAAAAACAGCTGGGCATGGTGGCTCACGCCTGTTATTCCAGCACTTTGGAAGCAGAGGTGGGTGGATCACCTGAGGGCGGGAGTTCCAGACCAGCCTGACCAACATGGAGAAACCCTATCTTTAAAAAACAAAATTTTAAAAAAGAAAGAAAAAAAGATTAGAAAAAGAAAAAGCAAAAACAAATAAAGCCATGCCAATCTCATCTTGCTTTCTGTGCAAGTTAGGTTTTGACATTTTAGCACCCCAGCATTTTTCAGTGACTAAAATAATGAACATTCTGGTCAGGCCCTTGCTTGCTTACACACAGGTTAGCCACTTGCTGTTTGCCCCAAATTCCTTGTTCCCACAATATAATTATAAACTGCTGATGTACTGTTTCTTTGTCAAGCAGGAAGAGATAACTTCAGGGTCATGAAAAAAGTTTGCAGAAGAAATGAATGCCGGCTGGGCGCGGTGACTCAAGCCTGTAATCCCAGTGCTTTGGGAGGCCGAGGCGGGTGGATCACGAGGTCAAGAGATCAAGACCATCCTGGTCAACAAGGTGAAACCCCGTCTCTACTAAAAATACAAAAATTAGCTGGGCATGGTGGTGCGCACCTGTAGTCCCAGGTACTCGGGAGGCTGAGGCAGGAGAATTGCTTGAACCCAGGAGGCGGAGGTTGCGGTGAGCCGAGATCGTGCCATTGCACTCCAGCCTGGGTAACAAGAGCGAAATTCCGTCTCAAAAAAAAAAGAAAGAACTGAATGCCTGTAAAGGACATTGTGAACAGCTGCTGACCCCCAGAAGTCTGGTTACTCAAGGTGTTATCTAATACTGAAGAAACAGACTTTCCCCCCTCAATTCCCTGAAACGCCCTCTCCTTTACTCTCTCTAGCTGCATAAAAACTTGCTGCTGCTTCTTTTTTGTGAAGGCAGATTTGAGAGATGTTGCTTTTCCACCTTCTCACTTTGGCCACATTGAATAAATATTTCTCTAACTCCAAGCTACGCATCAGGTACACAAGCCTGAATTTGGGCTTCTACAAAAGTATGATCCAGCAATCCCACTTCTGGTTCTCTATCCAAAATAATTGAAAGCAGAGTCTCAAAGAGATTTTTTTTTTTTGAGACGGAGTTTTGCTCTTGTTGGCCAGGTTGGAATGCAGTGGCGTGACCTTGGCTTGCTGCAACCTCTCCCTCCTGGGTTCAAGCAATTCTCCTGCTTCAGCCTCCCCGGTAGCTGAGATTACAGGCACCTTCCACCACGCCCAGCTAATTTTTTTGAATTTTTAGAAGAAACGGGTTTCACCATGTTGGCCAGACTGGTTTTGAACTGCTGACCTCAAGTGATCCGTCCACCTCAGCCTCCCAAAGTGCTAGGATTATGGGCATGAGCCATTGCACCTAGCCGGTAGTTCTGTTTTTAATTTGTTGAGGAACTGCCATATTGTTTTCCATGGTGGTTGTCCTATTTTACATTCCCACAAACAGTGCACAAGGGTTCCAATTTCTCCACATCCTTGCCAGCATTTGTTAATTTTGTTATTTAATTATTTTTTTAAATATGGGGTTTCCCGAGCCGGCTCAAGCTGTAATCCCAGTACTTTGGGAAGCTGAGGTGGGGGGATCACAAGGTCAGGAGTTTGAAACCAGCGTGACTAACATGGTAAAACCCTTGTCTCTCCTAAAAATACAAAAATTAGCCGGGCGAGGTGGCGCGTGCCTGTAGTCCCAGCTACTCAGGAGGCTGAGGCAGGAGAATCAGTTGAAGCCAGGAGGTGGAGGTTGCAGTGAGCCGAGATAGCTCACTGCACTCCAGCCTAGGTGATGAAGAGAGACTCCGTCTCAAAAAAAAAAAGATGGGGTCTTCCTATGTTGTTCAGCTGGAATGCAGTGGCTAGTCACAGGAGCGATTATAGCGCACTGCAACTCTTGAGCTCAAGAGTCTCCTGCCTCAGCCTCCTGACTAGCTGGGACTATAATGCCACCCTGCCCAGCTTTGTGTTTTGTTTGTTTAAGACGGTCTCACTCTGTTGCCTAGGCTGGAGTGCAATGGCACTATCTCAGCTCACTGCAACCTATGCCTCCTGGGTACAAGCAATTCTTCTGCCTCAACCTCCTGAGTAGCTGGGATTACAGGTGCTGGCCACTACGTCTAGCTCATTTTTGTATTTTTAGTAGAGACGGGGTTTCACCGTGTTGGTCAGGCTGGTCTAGAACTCCTTACCTCAGGTGATCTGCCTGCCTCAGCCTCCCAAAGTGCTGGGATTACAAGCATGATCCACTCCGCCCGGCCTGTGTTTTTCTTTTTTTAAGACAAGGTTTTGCTCTGTCACTGAGGCTGAAGTGCAGTGGCACACTTATGGCTCACTTCAGCCTTGACTTCCCAGGCTCAAGTGATCCTCCCATCTCAACCTCCCAGTAGCTGGGACTATAGGCACACACCACCATGCTTGGCTAATTTTTTCTATTTTTTGTAGAGATGGGGTTTCACCATGTTTCGCAGGCTGGTCTCAAATGCCTGACCTCAAGCGATCTGTGCACCTTGGCCTCTCAGAGTGCTGGGATTACAGGCATGAACCACCATGCCCGGCCTAGTTTTTGTTTTTTGATAGATGTGAGATGGTGTCTCATTGTGGTTTTGATTTTCTCTAATGATTAGTGATGACTGTCCATCTTTTCATGTGCCTATTGGCCATTTGAATATAATCTTTTGAGAAATGTCTATTAAAGTCCTCTGTTCATCTTTTTATTTTATTTTTGAGACAAAGTCTGTCTCTGTCACCAAGGCTGGAGTGCAGTGGCATGATCTTGGCTCACTACAACGTCTGCCTCCCAGGTTCAAGCAATTCTCCTACCTCAGCCTCCCCAGCAGCTGGGATTACAGGCATGCACCACCATGCCCTGCTAATTTTGCATTTTTAGTAGAGTCAGGGTTTCTCCATATTGGTAAGGCTGGTCTTGAACTCCTGACCTCAGGTGATGCACCCACCTCGGCCTCCCAAAGTGCTGGGATTACAGGCATGAACCACTGTGCCCGGCCAATTTTTGTATTTTTAATAAGGACAGGGTTTCTCCATGTTGGCCAGGCTGGTCTAGAACTCCTGACCTCAGGTGATCCACCTGCCTCGGCCTCCCAAAGTGCTGGAATTACAGGCGTGAGCCACTGCGCTATCTTTTTAATCCAGTTATTTGTTTTTTGAGTTGCAGAGTTTTTTTTATACTGTAAATATCAACCTTTTTTCAGACATATGGTTTGCAAATATTTTCTCCTATTTCATAGACTTCCTTTTCACTCTGTTGATTGTGTCCTTTGATGCACATTTTGAGACTGAGTCTCACTCTGTAGCCAAGCCTGGAGTGCAGTGGCATCATCTTGGCTCACTGCAGCCTCAGCCTCCTGGGTCCCAGTTCAAGAAATTTTCCTGCCTCAGCCTCCTGAGTAGCTGGGATTACAGGCACACGCCACCATGACCAGCTAATTTTTGTATTTGTTATAGAGACAGGGTTTCACCATGTTGGCCAGGCTGGTCTTGAACTTCTGACATCATGATCTCACCACCTCAGCCTCCCAAAGTGCTGGGATTACAGGCATGAGCCACCACGCCTGGCCTAGAAGTTTTTGTTTAATAGAGTCTCTTTTGTTTATTTTTGCTTTGTTATCTGCGTTTGGTGTCATATCCAAGAAGTCACTGCCAAACCCAATGTCATGAAGCTTTTTCGCTATGTTTTCTTCCAGCAGTTTAATAGTTTTGGGTCTTACATTTTAGGTCTTTAATCTGTTTTTGGATCTTACATTTAGATCTTTAGTCCATTTTGAGTTAATTTTTGTAAATGGTAGAAAAACGGGACCGACTTCAATCTTTTGGATGTGGATATCCAGTTTTCCTAGCATCATTTGTTGGAAAGACAGTCCTTTCTCTATTCCCTTATTTTTGCATAGTTGTTCCTTATATAAATATTTTATCTTATTTTTGTGTTATCTTTTAATTCTCCTTTAAAATATCTTTTAATGAATAGAAATTCTTAATGTTATTGTAGCTAAATTTATATGTATATTTTTACATGTAGTGTTTTGAGTATCTGATTTAAGAACAATGTCCCTGTAGGCCAGGTGCAGTGGTTCACTTTGGGAGGCCAAGGTGGGCGGATCACCTGAGGTCAGGAGTTCCAGACCAACCTGCCCAACATGGAGAAACCCTGTCTCTACTAAAAAATACAAAATTAGCTGAGCATGGTGGTGCATGGCTGTAATCCCAACTACTTGGGAGGCTGAGGCAGGAGAATCACTTGGAACCTGGGAGGCGGAAGTTGTGGTGAGCAGAGATCATGCCATTGCACTCCAGCCTGGGCAACAAAAGTGAAACTCTGTCTCAAAACAAAACAAAAAAAAGAACAATGTCCCTACCATGTGTTAGGCACATGAGTTGTTTGAGCACTGTAGTCAGGAGAAGAACACACTTAGTCACATTTAACCACGCATTGACCTAAGAGCACAGAAGAAAGCAATGGTGACAACATTCTTAGCAGGATTTTAAAAAATGTAATAATCTTTCTTAGTATCTACTGTGAAAGGGAAAGAAAATCTTGGGCCCCAAACTCACTGTGCCAAAGGGAAAAGTTAAGCACAGGAACTGAGTCACAAAAGAAACAAAAACAAATGACAAAAAGCTCTGCCTTCCTTTTATTCCCAAACATATACCTGTAATTTCACATGCTTATCTTTTGTAAAATGCAGATTTATGGAGTGCAAGATGAATGCATAATTGACTTTTCCCCCTACTTCTCTCTTTTCACATGTAAAATGTGGATTCAGTGAGCTCTAATCAAAGCCTCTCAAGAACGATTTGCCTCTGTCTACTCTCTGCCTCCTCCTTGTTTCCTCCTTCCTCTCCTGCCTGCTCTTTCCCCTTTAAATATAGAAGTCCTTAAAACCCTCTTTAGAAAAGAGTACAGGCCACAGATCCTACTGTAACTTGTGCTTGTTTTTTCTGAGTATGTCCTCAACCTTGGCAAAATAAACCTCTAAACTGATCAACATCTGTCTCCGATGCTTTTTGGTTTACACCGATATACATGATGACTGAAAGGCTCTTTTTTGTTTTTGTTTTAGAAACTTTATATTATGAAAATTTTCAGACATACACAAAAATATTACTCATCATTCAGTTTCAACAATCATCAACATTTTACTATTTTTTGTTTATCCCACTCCCATTTCTTTTTTTGCTCTGGATATTTTAAGATATATCCCAGACACCCATAAAATATATATTTTAAGATATATCCCAGACACCATCATTTTACCCATAAAAACTTCAGTAATATTTGTAACAGATAGGTTGTTATAAGTAAAATTTCGGAGGAAGATCCAAGATAGTGGTTTAGAAGCAGTTCAGGATTGCAGCTCCAACTGAAAGCGCAGAGGGTGAGTGGATGCTGCTTTTCCAGATGGATCTTTATTGCCCACAGACCAGGAGATGCCCAGGCGGAGGAGCCCCACAGGTCGCCAGCATGGCTGTTTTGGCCGGTGCAGTTGTTTTGCTGGCACCCCAGCGTGGCGGTTTTCCATACAAAATACACTGGTCTGGTTGCCCTTTTAAGCTGGCGATTAGAGCTCTGGGAAGGCTGAGTCACCTATTCATCAGATTAAAAAGGGGACTGAAACAAGGAGCCAGGCCAGTAGATTCCTGGGCAAAAAAGTGCCACAATCTCAACACTGTTGTTTCAGCTGGCGCAGTGAGTCACCACACGGGAAATCACACAGATCCTGGCACCTGTTCAGCAGGCGACTGGAACACCTGGGACAGAGTCAACCGTTCAACTTAAAAAAAAAAGGCTCTGAGGCAGGAAGCCAGGTGATCAGGCTCGGTGGGTCCCACCCCCCGCCTCCACAAACAAAACAGGAATTGGAAATGCTCTGGGTTGAGAGTTTCACAGCAAGCACAGCTGAACCCGGGATGGTCCAGCTCTGTGGGGTAGGGGTGTCCACCATTACCGAGGCACTCCACCCCTATGGAGGTAGTCCGCCATTGTTGAGGCAGCCTGCTGTTGCTGAGACAACCCGCGATTACAGAGAGAGTCCGCCATTAAAGAGGTGAGCCACCATTGCTGAGGCAGTTCTAGCCACACCCATATAAACAGGACTACAGGGAAGTTCACACGGCAGCAGGGCGGAGCCCACATCAGCTCAGCAAATCCTCTGCAGGCAGACAGTGACTAGGCTGCCTCCTTGCTGGGCAGGACAGCCCTGAAAAAAAAGGCAGCAGCACAATGGAAACTCATAAATAAAGCCCTAACTCCTGGGACAGAGCACCTGGGGGGAAAAAAAGGGGAGTATGAGTTCTGCTGCAGCAGACTTAAACGTACCTGCCCAGCAGCTCTGAATGAACAATGGAGCTCACAGCTCAGCACTTGAGCTCCTATAAAGTACAGACTGTCTCCTCAAGTATAAAATACAGACAGTCTCCTCAAGCAGCTCCCTGACCCCTGTATATCCAAAGAGTCACCTCACAAAGGACTGATCAGACTGACATTTGGTGGGCATCATTCTGGGACAAAGCAGAAGAAGAAACTGGTAGCACCCCTTACTGTTCTGCAGCTGCTGCAGGTGATCCCCAGGCAAGCAGGACCTGGAGTGGACCTCAGCAGTCCTACAGCAGGGGGGCCAGACTATTAGAAGGAAAACTAAGAAACAGAAATAACTTCATCATCAAAAAACTGGACGTCCATTCAGAGACCCAATCTGAAAATCAGCAACTGCAGAGACAACAGGTGGATAAATCCACAAAGATGGGAAGAAACTAGTGCAAAAAGTAGGAAAACACCCGAAACCAGAACACCTCTCCTCCTACAAGGGATCACAACTCCTCACCAGCAAGGGAACAAGGCTGGATGAAGAATGAGTGTGATGAACTGACAGAATCAGACTTCAGAAGGTGGGTAATGAGAAGCTTCCGTGAGCTAAAAGAACATGTTCTAACCCAATGCAAAGAAACTAAGAACCTTGAAAAAAGATTTGATAAAATGCTAATGAGAATGGATAACTTAGAGAGGAATATAAGTGAATTGATGGAGCTGAAAAACACAACACGAGAACTTTGCAAAGCATGCACAAGTTTCAACAGCCGAATTGATCAAGCAGAAGAAAGGATATCAGAGGTTGAAGATCAACTCAATGAAATAAAATGAGAAGGCAAGATTAAAGAAAAAAAGCATAAAAAGGAATAAACAAAGTCTCCAAGAAATATGGGACTATGTGAAAAGACCTAATATACTTTTGATAGGTGAACCTGAATGTGACAAAGAGAATGAATCCAAGCTGGAAAATACTCTTCACGATATTATCCAGGAAAACTTCCCCAACCTAGCAAGGCAGGCCAATATTCAAGTCCAGGAAATACAGAGAACACCACAAAGATATTCCTCAAGAAGAGCAACCCCAAGGCACATAATTGTCAGATTCACGAGGGTTGAAATGAAAAAGAAAATGCTAAGGGCAGCCAGAGAGAAAGGTCAGTTACCCACAAAGGGAAGCCTATCAGACTCATAGCAGATCTCTCAGCAGAAACCCTACAAGCCAGAAGAGAGTGGGGACCAATATTCAACATCCTTAAAGAAAAGAACTTTCAACCTAGAATTTCATATCCAGCCAAACTAGGCTTCATAAGTGAAGGAAAAATAAAATCCTTCGCGAGCAAGCAAGTACTCAGAGATTTTGTCACCACCAGCCCTGCTTTACAAGAGCTCCTGAAAGAGGCACTACACATAGAAAGGAACAACCAGTACCAGCCACTCCAAAAATGGTAAGGAGCATCAACAAAATGAAGAATGTGCATCAACTAATGAGCAAAACAGCCAGCTAGAATCAAAATGGTGGGATCAGATTCACACATAACAATATTAACCCTAAATGTAAATGGGCTAAATGCACCAATCAAAAGACACAGACTGGCAAATTGGATAAAAAGCCAAAACCCATCGTTGTGCTGTATCCAGGAAACGCATCTCACATGCAAGGATACACAAAGGCTCAAAATAAAGGGATGGAGAAAGATTTACCAAGCAAATGGAGAGGAAAAAAAAAAAAAAGCAGGAGTTGCAATTCTCGTCTCTGATAAAATAGACTTTAAAGCAACAAAGATCAAAAGAGACAAATAAGGACATTATATAATGGTAAAAGGATCAATGCAACAAGAGCTAACGACCCTAAATATATACGCACCCAGTACAGGAGCACCCAGATACATAAGACAAGTTCTTAATGACTTATAAAGAGACTTAGACTTCCACACAATAATAGTGGGATACTTTTACACCTCATTGTCAATATTAGACAGATCAACCAGACAGAAAATTAACAAGGATATCCAGGGCTTGAACTCAGACCTGGAACAAGCAAACCTAATAGACATTTACAGAACTCTCCACCCTAAATCCACAGAATATACGTTATTCTCAGCACCACATCACACCTACTCTAAAATTGACCACATAACTGGAAGTAAATCATTCCTCAGCAAATGCAAAAGAACGGAAATCATAACCAACAGTCTCTCAGACCACAGTGCAATCAAGTTAGAACTCAGAATTCAGAAACTAACTCAGAACTGCACAGCTTCATAGAAACTGAACAACTGGCTCTTGAATGTTGACTGGGTAAACAATGAAATGAAGGCAGAAATAAAGATGTTCTTCGAAACCAACGAGAATGAAGACACAACATACCAGAATCTCTGGGACACATTCAAAGCAGTCTCTAGAGTAAAATATATAGCAATAAGTGCCCACACAAGAAGCAAGGAGAGATCCAAAATCGACACCCTATCATCAAAATTGAAAGAGCTAGAGGAGCAAGATCAAAAAAACTCAAAACCTAGCAGAAGACAAGAAATAACTAAGATCAGAGCAGAACTGAAGGAGATAGAGACACAAAAAACCCTTCAAAAAATCAATAAATCCAAGAGCTGGTTTTTCAAAAAGATCAACAAAATAGACAGACCACTAGCCAGATTAATAAAAAAGAAAATAGAGAATAACCAAATAGATGCAATAAAAAACGATAAAGGGGATATCACCACAGATCCCACAGAAATTCAAACCATCATCAGAGAATATTACAAACAACTCTATGCACATAAACTAGTAAACCTGGAAGAAATGGATAAATTCCTGGACACTTGCCTTCTCCCAAGCCTAAACCAGGAAGAAGTCTAAACCCTCAATAGACCAATAACAAGATCTGAAGTTGAGGCAGCAATTAAGAGCCTACTACACAAAAAAAGCCCAGGTCCAGATGGGTTCACAGCCGAATTCTACCAGACACACAAGGAGGAGCTGGTATCATTCCTTCTGAAACTATTCCAAATAATCCAAAGAGAGGGAATCCTTCCCAAATCATTTTATGAAACCAACATCATCCTGATACCAAAACCTGGCAGAGACTCAACAAGAAAAGAAAACTTCAGGCCAATATCCATGATGAACATAGATGCAAAAATCTTCAACAAAACACTGGCAAGCTGATTGCAACAGCACATCAAAAAGCTTATCCACCATGATGAAGTAGGATTCATCCCGGGGATGCAAGGCTGGTTCAACATATGCAAGTCTATAAACGTAATTCACCACATAAACAGAACCAAAACCAAAAACTACATGATTATCTCAATTGATGCAGAGAAGGCCTTTGACAAAATTCTACAGCCCTTTATGCTAGAAACCCTCAATAAACTCGGTATCAATGGAACGTATCTCAAAGTAATAAAAGCTATTTACGACAAACCAACAGCCAATATCATACTGAATGGGCAAAAACTGGAAGCATTCCCTTTGAAATCTGGCACTAGACAAGGATGCCCTCTTTCACCACTCCTATTCAATATAGTACTGGAAGTTCTAGCCAGAGCAATAAGGCAAGAAAAAGAAATAAAGGGTATTCACATAGGAAAGGAGAAAGCCAAATTGTCTCTATTTGCAGATGGCATGATTATATATCTAGAAGACCCCATCGCCTCAGCCCAAAATCTCCTGAAACTGATAAGCAACTTCAGCAAAGTCTCAGGATACAAAATCAATGTGCAAAAATCACAAGCATTCCTCTACACCAATAACAGACTTAAAGAGAGCCAAATCAAGAATGAACTGCCATTCACAGTTGCTACAAAGAGAATAAAATACCTAGGAATACAACTAACAAGGAATGTAAAGGACCTCTTCAAGGAGAACTACAAACCACTGCTCGATGAAACAAGAGAGGACACAAACAGATGGAGAAACATTCTGTGTTTATGGTTAGGAAGAATCAATATGATGAAAATGGTCATACTGCCCAAAGTAACTTACAGATTCAACACTATCCCCATCAAACTACCAATGACCTTCTTCACAGAACTGGAAAAAAACCACCTTAAACTTCATATGGGACCAAAAGAGAGCCCGCATAACCAAGTCAATTCTAAGCAAAGAGAACAAAGCAGGAGGCATCACACTACCAGACTTCAAACTATACTACAAGGCTATAGTAATCAAAACAGCATGGTACTGGTACCAAAACAGAGATATAGACCAATGGAACAGAACAGAGGCCTTGGAGGCAACACAACATATCTACAACCATCCGATCTTTGACAAACCTGACAAAAACAAGCAATGGGGAAAGGATTCCCTGTTTAATAAATGGTGTTGGGAAAACTGGCTAGCCATGTGCAGAAAGCAGAAACTGGACCCCTTCCTGACACCTTACACTAAAATTAACTCCAGATGGATTAAAGACTTAAACATAAGACCTAACACCATAAAAACCCTAAAAGAAGATCTAGGCAAAACCTTTCAGGACATAGGAGTAGGCAAGGACTTCATGAACAAAACACCAAAAGCATTGGCAACAAAAGCCAAAATAGACAAATGGGACCTAATGAAACTCCACAGCTTCTGCATGGCAAAAGAAACAGTCATTAGAGTGAATCGGCAACCAACAGAATGGGAAAAATTTTTGCAGTTTACCCATCTGACAAAGGGCTGATATCCAGAATCTACAAAGAACTCAAACAGATTTACAGGAAAAAAACAAACAAGCTCATTCAAAAGTGGGCAAAGGATATGAACAGACACTTTACAAAAGAAGACATACATGAGGCCAACAGACATGAAAAAATGCTCATCATCACTGGTCATTAAAGAGATGCAAATCAAAACTACATTGAGATACCATCTCATGCCAGTTAGAATGGCGATCATTAAAGAATCTGGAGACAACAGATGCTGGAGAGGATGTGGAGAAATAAGAACACTTTTATACTGTTGGTGGGAATGTAAATTAGTTCAACCATTGTGGAAGACAGTGTGGCAATTCCTCAAGGACCTAGAAATAGAAATTCCATTTGACCCAGCAATCCCGTTACTGGGTATATATCCAAAAGACTATAAATCGTTCTACTATAAGGACACATGCACATGAATGTTCATTGCAGCACTGTTTACAATAGCAGAGACCTGGAACCAACCCAAATGCCCATGGATGATAGACTGGACAGGGAAAATGTGGCACATATACACCATGGAATATTATATAGCAATCAAAAATGATAAGTTCGTGTCCTTTGTAGGGACATGGATGAATCTGGAGAACATCATTCTCAGCAAACTGACTCAGGAACAGAAAATGAAATACCACATGTTCTCACTCATAGGCAGGTGTTGAACAATGAGAACACATGGACACAGGGAGGGGAGCACTACACACTGGGGTCTATTGGGGGGAATAGGGGAGGGACAGCGGGGGGGGGGAGTTGGGGAGAGATAGCATGGGGAGAAATGCCAGATATAGGTGAAGGGGAGGAAGGCAGCAAATCACACTGCCAAGTGTGTACCTATGCAACTATCTTGCATGTTCTTCACATGTACGCCAAAACCTAAAATGCAATTAAAAAAAAAGTAAAATTTCAATGCTGCAAGAGAAATAGCACTCAAAGATGAATCTTCTCAGCAAGGCAGTTAACTTCTACAGAAGGGTGCAGGGCACATGAATGGAGCAATGATGGCTGCTGCATGCTTGGACAAGGGGAGAAGGGGTGCTTATGCCTGGGTTGTCCCAACTGCTGTGTCGTCCCCTATTGGCCAGGGTTAGACTGCACAAGCTAGACTAATCCCGATTGGCTATTTTAAAAAGATCAGGGATCCGAGCTGGAGTGGCAGGTTGGGTGTTTTGGAGGGAAGGACGGTTACGCGTGAGTCAGAGCAGTTAGCCAGGGGTGATCTGGTGACCGGGATGAGTCAGGATGGAGGGTGGGGGAGGGAGCAGATGTGAACTACTGATGAGAACCAGTGGAGAAGAAATTACAAGGAGTTAAACTTTACAATAGAGAATTGAAGAATAAGAGAGCTGAACATGCTGACATACTGATTCTTTTGTTTTTTGAGACAGTCTTGCTCTGTAGCCAGGCACCAGGCTGCAGTGCAGTAGTGCAATCTCGGCTGACTGCAATCTCCGCCTCCTGGGTTAAAGCAACTCTCCTGCTTCAGCCTCCCGAGTAGCTGGGACTACAGGTGCGCATCACCACGTCCAGCTAATTTTTGTATTTTTTAGTAGAGATGGGGTTTCACTATGTTGGCCAGGATGGTCTCGATCTCTTGACCTTGTGATCCGCCCACCTCGGCCTCCCAAAGTACTGGGATTACAGGCGTGAGCCACCGCACCTGGCCCATACTGATTCTTTGAAGAGAAACTTAGAACTCATTGTATTCAACATAGGGACTTTAGAAAAACGATAACCACTGAAGGAAATAACTATTTCATTGCAAAATATGGCTTCCTGGTGTGAGAGATGGGAAAGTTCTTCTTCAAAGTTTATATCTTAGATTACATTACAAGGAGAGGAGTTACAATCTCTTGCTCTATGGCTATTATTCGCTATTAGCATAAACAGATACCCATGTATATATATTCTCTAAATCAGCTACGTCTTAAATCAGCTACCTTGACTTGCTCCGGCATGTCTGAACAGAACTGGGCAAGCTCCAAACCTTGGTGCATGCCGTTCCTTATTTGGAAACCCTCCTGACCTTCTCCTGACTAACTTCCTCTCCTTCCTTGTCTTTTTCCTCATCTTCTTTCCCCTTATCTATTCAGGAAATTTCCAAGTTTTTAACCAATCAGGTCAAGCATAGAATGTGAGGTCCTGTTCTGGCCAATGGAAACTGGACACAGCAGTAGGGCGATTGTGTCAGGTTATGAAAGTTATAAATGTCCCTGTCTCCTTTGTTCAGGTGTGCTCTTGTGGCAAGACTGCTGATGAGTTCTATCCTTCCTGCAGGAAGTAAACTAGCCTTGCTGAGTGATCCATTGTCCCAGTGTGACTTTTTCCCGATGTTATAAACCCATTTCCAACTCTGGTATAATGAGTTAAAATAAAAATGCTTAGAGATCAACAAGAGTTGGAAGAGACTTTCTCTTATTTATATAAAAGTAGAACTGATCCAGCAAGGAGGACAACTGTTCCCACTCCTCTCTCTGTTACCTAATTGTCTATTGCAGAAAAGAAGTCCAAAGATGTAATCACATCTGAACAGGGCCTTTTTCAAGATAATGACTGTCTCCAAGGATTATTTAAATTCCAAAGAGAACTATTTACAAGTTGATTTTTGTTCTTGAAACAGTCATTCTTCCCAGTAATCATTTCTTACCCCTCAATAGAATTCCTCTTCTCCCTTCTCCATAACCTGTATCAACACCACTGTAGCATTATTACATCTAATAAAAGTAATTAATGGCCGGGCATGGTGGCTCACACCTGTAATTCCAGCACTTTGGGAGGCCGAGGCAGACAGATCACTTGAGGTCAGGAGTTCGAGATCAGCCAAAACTCTGTCTCTACTAACAATACAAAAGTTAGCCAGGCATGGTGGCAGTTGCCTGTAATCCCAGATACTCATGAGGCTGAGGCAGGAGACTCGGGATGCAGAGGTTGCAGTGAGCTGAGATCGAGCCACTGCACTTCAGCCTGGGTGACAGAGTGAGACGCCATCTCAAAAAAGAAAAAAAAAAGTAATTATAATGTCTTAATATCCCATCTGTGTTCAACTTTCCCCAAATATCTCAAAAAATTTTTATGGTCAATTTGAATCAGAATTCAACCTCTGTCTACACAATTAAATTTAGTTGATAAACTTGTTAAGTCTCTTTCTGGGTCATTAAGATATTTCTTATGTTCTACATTTGGCTAATTCCATACTGTGGTGTCATTTATCATGTTTCTTTAGCCCTATCCCCATATTTTCACATATTCCTATGGAAGCTTGGTTAGATTCAGGCTCGATTTTTTTTTTTTTTGGAGATGGACTCTCACTCTGTAGCCCAGGCTATAGTGCTGTGGCAAGATCTCACCTCACTGCAACCTCTGCCTCCCAGGTCCTGGTTCAAGCAATTTTCCTGCCTCAGCCTCCTGAGTAGCTGGGATTATAGGAACATGCCACCATGTCCAGCTAATTTTTATAATTGCTGTATTTTTACTAGAGAAGGGGTTTCACCATGTTGGCCAGGCTGGTCTTGAACTCCTGACCTTGTGATCCACTTGCATTAGCTTCCCAAAGTGCTGGGATTACAGGCGTGAGCCACCACACCGGGTCTCAGGCTTGATTCTTTTTTCGCAAATATTACATAGGTGGTCCTGTGTATCTCCCATTGTATCATATAAGGACTCTGATAAATCTCTGTATTTTAAGATTACCTAACTTGGAATTTTTATTTCTTCCGCAAAGTCCTTTCACAGCAGTACCAAGATTAGGATATATGCTACAATTTCACTTTCTGTCATGTTAAGATTGACCAGAGTTTAGGTCCCATTCGTGTGGTACAACCTCTCACCTAATGGGTTTAGCAGTCACTGATGATCATTGTCTAGATCCATGACTTTGTTGGGGGCTGCAGAATGGTAACATCCAAATTCTAGCATTCCTTTAGCATTTATTACCTAGAATTATTTTTATTTTATTGTATTTTTAAATTTTGGCACAAATCTCACACTCAGCATAGAATTATTTTATTTTTTTGAGACAGAGTCTTGCTCTGTCACCCAGGCTGGAGTGCAGTGGCATGATCTCGACTCACTGCCACCTCCACCTCCCTGGTTCAAGTGATTCTCCTGTCTCAGCCTCCCAAAGAGCTGGGATTACAAGTGCAGGCCATCATGCCTGGCTAATTTTTGTAGTTTTAATAGAGACGGGGTTTTAACATGTTGACCAGGCTAGTCTCAAACTCCTGGCCTTGGGTGATCACCTGCCTCAGCTTCCCAAAATGCTGGGATTACAGGTGCGAGCCACCACACCCAACCTGTTTAACATTTTATTGTTGTTATTATCCCATCACAATTTGCCAAAAATAAAGAATTAGAGGTATAAAATATGACGAATGGATTTTTATATATTTAATGTTTTAACCCTTTATATTCACTATTCTTTTGATGCTCAAACTGTTCCATGTTTGGTCAATGAAAATGCCTTCAAGTCGGTTCCTGTGTCATTTTGGCAAGATGTCAGTAGTCTTTGATAGCTTTCTTTGCTATAACACTACAACACAAAGTGTTGAGGCTAACCTTGAAAATTTCCTATCCCAGTTCTGAAATCAGCTCTTTCTTCAAGGAGTTCTGGCTCCTTTTACTGAAAAGTAGATTTCGAGAGCACAATCTGGGCACTGGGTTTCCTTTCTTTCTTTTGTGTTTTTAAGAGTCTCACTCTGTCGCCCAGGCTGGAATACAGTAGCGCAATCTTGGCTCGCTGCAGCCTCCACCTTCCAGGTTCAAGCAATTCTTTGCCTCAGCCTCCCGAGTAGCTGGAATTACAAGTGCCCGCCACCACGCCCTGCCAATTTTTGTATTTTTAGTAGAGATGAGGTTTCACCATGTTGGCCAGGATGGTCTTGAATTCCTGACCTCAGGTTATCTGCCTGCCTTGGCCTCCCAAAGTGCTGGGATTACAGGTGTGAGCCACCGTGCCTGGCCAGTCTTCATTAATCTAAAAGTATTTTATAATCTCCCTTCCGATTTCTTCTTTGGTTCATTTTTGGTTAGGAGCATGTTGTTTAATTTCCATATATTTGTGAATATCTCAATTTTCTTCTGCTATTAATTTCTATATTCATTGCCTTGTGGTTACATACCTTACATGATTTTACTTCGTTTGAATGTATTGAGATTCGTATTATGATCTGCCTTACATAACATACAGTCTACCTTATAGAAAGTTCCACGTGCACTTGAGAAGAACATGTCTTCTGTTGCTGGACCAGGTGTTCTGCAGATGCTGAGGAGAGATAGACGGTAATATGACAAGTTAAATATTCACAAACTCATTATTCTTACTGAGTTCAGTAGTTTTTCCGAATGCATGCTCTTCAAATTGTAGTAAGCTTTTGATGAATTTCCAAAATTCTGAAAAAATTAGATTTTGATAATTTTTACTTTTGTTTTCATTGCCTTTGTGGAAGTACAGATTTGTGGAGGTCCTCACTCTGCCGTTCCAGAAGTACCGCCTCCAAAACACTGTTTTAAAGACATTTAAAATAATTCTCTGTGATTCTGGCAGGGTTAATCAGGTTCATCAGATTCATTTGTTTCATTTCTTTTTTATATTTAGGGAGTACCTTTCTTTCTTCTTGATATAATTTTTAAATTATGCAAATCATTTGCATGTTTCCAAAGTCAAATCTACAAAATAAGATGTGTTCAGAAAGATCTAGTTCTATCATTACCCTTTCCTCCCCTATGAGTTACTTGAAAATTAATTTTGATGATGCCTCATTGTTTCTTTTTAAAAATAGAAGCAATTGCTACATATGAATATTCTTCTCTCCTATCCTTCTTTGCTTTTTCACTCCGCTGCAGAATGGATTACTCTATTGTAGAATACCGAGCTCATCCTCATATAAAAGGGTTTTGAAGCCTGATCAACATGGTGAAACCCCATCTCTACCAAAAATACAAAAATTATCCAGGTAAGGTGCTGTGCGCCTGTAATCCCAGCTATTTGGGAGGCTGAGGCAGGAGAAGTGCTTGAACCCGGGAGGCAGAGGTTGCAGTGAGCCAAGATTATGTCACTGCACTCCAGCCTAGGAGACAGATGAGACCCTGTGTCAATAAATAAATGAACGGGTTTTGAAAAATTGTAGGAAAAAAAGTATCTGATCCTAACTAAGTCACATTTTGGGTATATAATATATATGCACAGTTTTGCTAAAATCTTCAAACTAATTTCTTGTTTAGACCCTAATATTTTCACTTGATCTTAGACAAAAGGCCGAGAAGTGATAGACCCTAATATCTTTAGGAGTTGGTGATGTCTCTCTGGCTTCATGAGATTAGCTCAGAGAGTTGATCTTTGTTTTAAAGTCTTCATATCTTCTCCTCACCTGTCCATGTCTTTCTTTCTTTTTCTTTTTTTGAGATGAGGTCTCGGCCTGTCACCAGGCTGGAGTGCAATGGTGCAATCTCGGTGACATATGGCAAGAAGTGGATCAATACAAGGAGAATTGGTTGATTTTCCACTGTCATGCTAAGGTTTATTTTGACGTGTCTGAGGACATCGTTATTTTACAGTAATAATTTGACCACTGTGTTCTAATATGGAAATAGAGGCAAATTAGAAAAAATGGCGTAGCTCTGGTAGAAGCTAGTTATTAAATGTCAGCAGATTTAGCAAATAAAAATACAAGACACCCTGTTAAATTTGAATTTCATTATTCATTATGAATAATTTTTTGTATAAATATGTCCCAAATATATACTAAAAATTATTCAATGTTTATCTGACTTCGGTGTTTTTCTTTTTTTTTTTTAGATGGAGTTTCACTCTTGTTGCCCAGGCTGGAGTGCAGAGGTGCAATCTTGACTCACTGCAACCTCCGCCTCCTGGGCTCAAGTGATTCTCCTGCCTCAGCCTTCTAAGTAGCTGAGATTACAGGTGCCCACCACCATGCCCAGTTAATTTTTTTAGTAGAGACAGGGTTTCGCCATATTGGCCAGGCTGGTCTCGAACTCCTTACCTCAGGTGATCTGCCCACCTTGGCCTCCCAAAGGGCTAGGATTACAGGTGTGAACCACCATGCCCAGTCTTTTTTTTTTTTTTTTTGAGACACAGTCTTGCTTTGTCACCCAGGCTGGAGTGCAATGGTGCGATCTCAGCTTACTGCAGCATCTGCCTCTGAGGTTCAATCGATTCTCCTGCCTCAGCCTCCCGAGTAGCTGGGATTACCGGCGTGTGCCACCACACCTGGCTAATTTTTGTATTTTTAGTAGAGGTAGGGTTTTACCATGTTGGCCAGGCTGGTCTCGAACTCCTGACCTCAGGTGGTCGGCCTGCCTCAGCCTCCCAAAGTGCTGGGATTACAGGTGTGAGCCATCTCGCCCGGCTTGAATTCAGTTTTAACTAGGCATTCTGTATTTTATCTGGAATTCTTATTTAGAACCCAAATCAAGTAGGTAATATGTGCTTGCCTTGGTGTTCACTGTCTGGGAAGAAGTAGGCACGGGCTGGTATGGAATCACCCCCTCCAAGCTGTTAGTCACAGAGTTTTGTGCTGGAAGAGGACTGGCTTAGACACTTTCCAGGCTCATCTCTTGTTTTTCCGTCATAGATATCCTCACACCCCAGGCATGCTGTATCATCTGCAGTCTTATGCATTGGCCACACAGTCATTATTTTGCACATGCTATTCCCTATGCTTCTCCTACCTCCTTCCCTCACTCTCCATTTGACTAATTCCTACTGGCTCTTACAAGAGTTTCAGGCCCGGGCGCAGTGGCTCATGCCTGTAATCCCAGCACTCTGGGAGGGGGAGGTGAGATGATCACTTGAGGCCAGAAGTTCAAGATCAGCCTGGCCAATGTGGCCTAACCCCGTCTCTACTAAAAATACAAAAATTAGCTGGGCATGGTGGTATTCCCCTAATCCCAGCTACTCAGGAGGCTGAGGCAGGAGAATTGCTTAAACCCAGAAGATGGAGGTTGCAGTGAGCTGAGATCATGCCACTGCACTCCAGCCTGGACAACAGAGTGAAACTCTGTCTCAAAAAAAAAAAAAAAAAAAAATGAACAAGAGTTTTAGACTCTAATGTAATGAGCAAAGACCAAACAGAAGTAACATGCTCACTCTCATTTTCTTGAAATAAGTGACCATCTGGATCTATTTTTCATTTTTCTACTTCATATAGAGATGTAAGTTCAGAGAAGAGTTCTCTACTACAAGAAAAACAACAGTTAAAGTGTGATAATAAATGACAGCCGATTATCCTTCCCAATGTTGGGGCAACAAAGGTAGTAGTGGGGATTGTTGTGAGCTAGTGAACATTTAGTCCTCCTAAAAACGGACAGCCACTATTCAATTCGAGCGAATGTTGCCATGTGGGAATGCATTCCTAATGCTGTCAGATCATTTGGTTTTTCAAGAAAAGCCAGGCCAGGTGTGGTGGCTCATGCCTGTAATCCCAGCACTTTGAGGCTGAGACAGGCGGATCATCTGAGGTTGGGGGTTTGAGACTAGCCTGATCAACATGGTGAAACCCCATCTCTACTAAAAATACAAAAATTAGCCGGGTGTGGTGGCACATGCCTGTAATCCCAGCTATTCAGGAGGCTGAGGCAGGAGAACTGTTTGAACACAGGAGGCAGAGGCTGTGATGAGCCAGGATTGTGCCATTGCACTCCAGCCTGGGCAACAAAAGCAAAACTCCACCTCAAAAGAAAAGAAAAGCCAGAAAACAGATTTTGTGTGTGTGTGTGTGTGTGTGTGTGTGTGTGTGTGGTGTGGTGTGTGAAATGTGAAATCTTTCAATTTACAAATGTTAGGTTTTTTTTTTTTTCTCTAAGGAGGTCAAACGAAACTAGTGAAAGTGGCCAGGCATGGTGGCTCACGTTTGTAAACCCAGTGCTTTGGGAGGCCAAGGTAGGTGGATCATCTGATGTCAGAAGTTCAAGACCAGCCTGGCCAAAGTGGCTAAACTCTGTTCCTACTAAAAATACAAAAATTAGCCGGGCATGATGGTGGGCACCTGTAACCCCAGCTACTTGGGAAGCTGAGGCAGGAGAATTGCTTGAACCCAGGAGATGGAGGTTGCAGTGAGCCGAGATCATGCTACTGCACTCCAGCCTGGGTGACAGAGTAGAGACTCCATTTTAAAAAACAAAAACAAAAGAAAACAGAAAAACACTCACTGAAAATGAGTAAGGTCACCAGTTCAAGGTCTTCTATTAAATGTTTAAATCTGGCATTGCTTTTCAGAGGTCTGTATTAGGTACACTTCCTATGTATAGGCTGCAGTAGTATTTTGTGCTAAACTCTATCTGAGCACCATAGCATAATTGCTTTCCTGTTATTTTCTCTGAAAGCAGAAATTTGCATTTCATTTTCTTAACCTCAGCAACTAGCAGAGTGCCCGAGACATAGTAGACATTCATGCGAATGAATGAATGAGTTAGTGAATGTATCTAGGTCACCCCTGTTTTCCAGCCATAAGATAAACTTTTCAAAGGCAGAAAAACACTCATATCATTTCCCCATCCCAGAATGGAGCAAAAAAGTTAAAACAACTCCTTTGGACATAAAGTTAGAAGTATTTTTCTGTTTAAGACTGTTAAACTGTGGAAGTTTAATAGTTGATTGCCTCTTGGAAACCACATGTGAAGCAGACAATCAATCAGGCTTCAAGAATTTGGCACTGTTTTACAGTTCTACTTGCAGTAGTTTTAAAATAATGTGACTGATACTCAGTCCAAGTGCATTATTGTTAATATTTTATCAGAGAGTTATTGTTTTCCCTTTGAATATGTCTCATTACAGGCGCCGCTGCATTATTAAGTACAAATGTAATACATCCAAGGACCAATTTTTCCCACCCCTGCAGTATGAATTTCTGATTTTATAATCGAAGTCAATGGGAAAGTCAGATTCATTTAATCTAAATTTACAGCACACTTTGTTGGCATGCATGCATTCTTTTATTTGAGGGATACCTGCATAATGGTGTAATATATTTTATGCTCTGCAGCAGAATAATACAAGCAAATGGAGCCAACTCCATTGCTAACAATAGAGCAGCTGCATCCTGACTGCAGATATCACTGGATATATCACTCGGGGACTCTCAGCCATTGATACAATCAAGAATGAATCTTCCGGCCAGGCGCGGCAGCTCACGCCTGTAATCCCAGCAGTTTGGGAGGCTGAGGTGGGTAGATCATGAGGTCAGGAGATTGAGACCAGCCTGGCCAGAATGTGAAACCCTGTCTCTACTAAAAATACAAAAACATTAGCCAGGCATGGTGGCGTGTGCCTGTAGCATCAGCTACATGAGAGGCTGAGGCAGAAGAATCGCTTGAACCAGGAAGTGGAGGTTGCAATGAGCCAAGATCGTACCACTGCACTCCAGCCTGGGCGACAGCAAGACTCCGTCTCAAAAAAAAAAAAAAAAAAAAGAAAAAGAAAAAAAGAAAATTCCTGGGCTCAGACCTACAGAGTCTCTGACTCTGACTAATCTGCCAATTGCAGCTGCTTCTTACCACATCAGAGTTTGAGATCCACTAAGCTAGTTGAATCTGAAGGCCTCTTCAGCCTACAAAATTTTGCAAGGCATAGAGGGTCTTTGCAAAGTTAAATATATTGGTAGCAGAAAGTTCTACTCCTCACTTGCAAAAGATTTAATAAACCTGAACAGGGCTTTTTGAAATAGGATTTAGTTAACCGATGAGGTCCAGTATCTCTAGCCAATCTTGGATTATGTAAACACAGAGCACTTAAATATTGGTTCAGGGCACTAGATATGGAATTGATCAGTTGGGCTTGGAGTAATGGCTCACACCTGTAATCCTAACACTTTGGAAGTCTGAGGCAGGAGGATTGTTTGAGTCCAGGAGTTTGAGACCAGCCTGGGTAACATAGTGATACCCTGTGTCTACCAAAAGTTAGGCCTGCTGCAGTGGCTCATGCCTGTAATCCAAGCAATTTGGGAGGCCGAGGCAGGTGGATCACTTGAGGTCAAGAGTTAAAGACCAGCCTGGTCAACATAGTTAAACTCCATTTCTATTAGAAATACAAAAATTCTCCGGGCGTGGTCATGTCCACCTGTAAACCCAGCTACTCCGGAGGCTAAGGCACGAGAATTGCTTAAACCTGGGAGGCAGAGGTTGCAGTGAGCTGAGATCGTGCCACGGTACTCCAGCCTGGGTGATGGAGTGAGACTCTGTCTCAAACAACAACAACAAAAACCAACCAAACCAACAACAAAAAAACCCCAAAATGTAAAAAAAATTAGCTGGGCATGGTGGCATGCGTCTGTGGTCCCAGCTACTCAGGAGGCTGAGGTGGGAGGATTGCTTGAGCCTGGGAGGTCAAGGCTGCAATGAGCCATAATCAGGCCACTCATGACACTCCAGTCTGGGCAACAAAGCAAGACGCTGTCTTAAAAAAAAATCCGTCTATTTTATTATTTTTAAAAATTTTATTATTTAAAATTTTTTTTTTAATAGACAGGGTTTCACCATGTTGGTCAGGCTGGTCTTGAACTCCCGACTTCAGGTGATCCGCCTGCCTTGGCCTCCAAAGTGCTTGGATTACAGGCATGAGCCACCATGCCCGGCCCCGTCTATTTTAAATCTAGTAACTTGAGGCTTGATGATTCTCATGATGGGCAAGAAGCTGATTTGACATGTATTCCACACATCTTCTGTTATTTTCAATAAATCCAAGTTAATTCAGGTTAGTTCCTTTCTGGGTGGAGGTTACATGTCTTTAAAGTTTTTAAAACCTATTAGAGATTGAAAAAGAGTTCACAGAGAGTGGCCTGAGGTGTTTTTGTTTTTGTTTTGAGACACAATTTTGCTCTTGTTGCCCAGGCTGGAGTGCAATGGCACAATCTCAGCTCACTGCAACCTCCACCTCCCGGTTCAAGCGATTCTCCTGCCTCAGCCTCCTGAGTAGCTGGGATTACAGGCGTGGGCCACCATGCCTGGCTAATTTTGTATTTTTAGTAGAGGGCGTTTCACCATGTTTTTCAGGCTGGTCTCGAACTCCTGACCTTAAGTGATCTATCCGTCTTGGCCTCCCAAAGTGCTAGGATTATAGGTTTGAGTCTCTGTCCCTGGCCGAGGTCTTAAAAATCTTGCAAGGAAGTTGACATGAAGAAGAAAAAGAGAACCAGGTGCCACCTGCTCCCTCGTGCTTGTAATCCCAGCACTTTGGGAGGCCGAGGTGGGCGGATCACTCAAGGTTAGGAGTTCAAGACCAGCCTGGATAAAATGGCGAAACCCCATCTCTACTAAAATAACAAAAATTAGCCGGCGTGGTGATGCACATCCCTGTAGTACCAGCTACACGAGAAGCTGAGGCAAGAGAATCACTTGAACCCGGGAGGTGGAAGTTGCAGTGAGTTGAGACAATGCCACTCCAGCCTGGGTGTCAGAGTGAGACCCCATCTTTACTAAAAATACAAGAGATAGTTGGGTGTGGTGGCACACATCTGTTATCCCAGCTACTCAGGAGGCTGAGGCAGGAGAATTGCTTGAACTCGGGAAGTGGAGGTTGCAGTGAGCCGAGATGCAGCCTGGGCAACAGAGCAAGACATCGTCTCAAAAACAAAACAAAACAAAACAAAAAAGAATTTTCTGTCCTCTTGGGAGAGGGAAACAGGTGACCAGGAATGAATGAAGGAAACAAAATGATGTCTATAATTACAGATTGTTCATTACGTTCCTAGCACTCATTGGATATAGCATTGAATACAGCAATGGGAAAGAACAGTTAGGAGAAAGTAGAGTTAGGGGAGGTTCCTTGTAAAAAGAGCCCTTTAAGTCACACAGTCTTTAGGAAAACAGATGTGGCAGTCACAAGGCATGGTGGAGTGAGCCTGTAGTCCCACTTACGCAGAAGCTGAGGCGGGAGGATGGCTTGAGTCCAGGAGTTCTGGACTGTAGTGCACCATGCTGGCCTGAACACAATTCGGCATTGATAATGGTGACCTCTTGGAGCAGGGACCACCAGGTTGCCCAAGAAGGTTGGCTGAACTGGCCCTCGTTGAAATGGAGCAGGTCAAAAACTCCTGTGAGATTCCCCAGTGACTAGCCACTGCCCTCCATCGTCCATAGAGAGACGGTGTCTCTTAAAAAAAAAAAAAGAAAGAAAGAAAAAAGAGAGAGAGAGAAAAAAGAAGTGACATTGGTGATGGAGAGAAAAAGACCAATTAGGGATTTACTTTACTAAATTCTTTTTGGATAGATAATACACTGACAAAAAAAAAAAAAGGATTTCCTGGCCGGGCGTGGTGGCTCACGCCTGTAATTCCAGCGCTTTGGGAGACCAAGGTGGGTGGATCACCTGAGGTCTGGAGTTCGAGACCAGCCTGGCCAACATGGAGAAACCTCACCTCTACTAAAAATACAAAAATTAGAAAAATTCAAAAGGAAATAGAATGAAAGTCTCCCTTCTACCCAGACAACTGGTTCTCTTCTCAAGAAGCAACAAATTGGCCAGGCATGGTGGCTCACGCCTATAATCCCAGCAGTTTGGGAGGCTGAGGCAGGCAGATCACCTGAGGTCAGGAGTTCAAGACCAGCCTGGCCAACATGGTGAAACCCTGACTCTACTAAAAATACAAAAATTAGAAAGATTGGCCAATATGGTAAAACACCATCTCTACTGAAAATGCAAAAATTAGAAAAATTAGCCTGGCGTGGTTGGTGGGTGCCTGTAATTCTAGCTACTCAGGAGGCTGAGGCACATGAATCACTTGAACCCGCGAGGCACAGTTTGCAGTGAGTAGAGATTGTGCCACTGCACTCCAGCCTAGGCAATGGAGTGAGACTGAAAAAATAAACGAAAAGCAACAAATTGTATCAGTTTCTTATGTAGAGACTTTTTTTCAGATGCAAACAAGCACATTTTCACAAATGGTCGCACATTAAATATAGTATTCTGTACATTGCTTTTTTTCTTTTTCTTTTCTGCACTTTTTGTATTTTTTTGTTTGTTTGTAGTAGAGACGTGGTTTCACCATGTTGTCCAGGATGGTCTCGATCTCCTGACCCCGTGATCCACCTGCCTCAGCCTCCCAAAGGGCTGGGATTACAGGCGTGAGACACCGTGCTTGGTCCTGCTTTTTTCTTAACAACAGATCTTGGCGATCACTCCATGTTGGTATCTAAACAGCTACCTCCTTCATTTGAGTGGTTGCATAGCGTTCCACGATAAGCATGTACCATGATTTTTTTTTTTAACCTGTTTCCTACAGAGGGACTTTTATTTCGCTTGTTAGCTTTTGTGGTTACAAACAATGCTGCATTTTCCATTTTGTACATGTATAAGAATATCTGTCGAATAAATTGCTAGAAGTGGAATTGCTGGGACATTTATAATTTTAACAGACATTGTCACTTGTCCCTCCCAGATGTCATACCAATTTACAGTCCCAACCAGCAATGCTTGTGAGCCTGTTTCCACACATCTTTGCCAATTACTGGATTATCAATTTTTTAGAGCTAATAAATTGGATAAATGAAAAGAGTTTCTCAGTGTCATATTATTTATTTCTCTTATTATGAGACAGTTGAACATATTTTCATGCATTTAAAAGTCATTTGTGGGCGGGGGGTGGTGGCTCATGCTTGTAGTCCCAGCACTTTGGGAGGCCGAGGCGGGTTGGTCACCTGAAGTCAGGAGTTCAAGACCAGTCTGGCCAACAGGTGAAACCCTGTCTCTACTAAAACTTACAAAATTAGCTGGGCATGGTGGCGCACACCTGTAATCCCAGCTGAGGCAGGAGGATTGCTTGAACCCAGGAGGCAGAGGGAGGTTGCAGTGAGCTGAGATTGTGGGTGTCACTGCACTGCATCCTGAGCAACAGAGATCCTGTCATGCACACACACAAAATCATCCTCATAATAAGGTCATTTGTATTTCCGTTGTTGTGAACTGAATGCTTGCAGCCTCCACCAATTTTTCTTTTAGGCTAATGGTATTTATTCTTGATTTGTAGAAGTCCTTTATATATGTTATTTGAGTTGTGACCATTTTTTTCCAATTCACTTGTCTTTTGACTTTGCTTTTAGTGGAATTTGCCGTACAGAAATATTTAATTTTTAGTCATTAATATCAATCTTTTTTTTGAGATGGAGTCTTGCTCTGTTGCCCAGGCTGGAGTGCCGTGGTGTGATCTCGGCTTGCCACAACCTCTGCCTCCTGAGTTAAAGTGATTCTTCTGCTTCAGCCTCCTAAGTAGCTGGGACTATGGGTGCGTGCCACCATGCCCAGCCAATGTTTGTATTTTTAGGAGAGGCAGGGTTTCACTGTGTTGGCCAGGCTGGTCTCAAACTCCTGATCTCATGATCTGCCCTCCTCGGCCTCCTGAAGTGCTAGGATTATAGGCATGAGCCACTGCGCCTGGCTTTCAATCATTTCTTTTGTGGCTCTAAGTTTTGGGTCAACTTAGGCCATTCTGCAAGTATAACAGTGCTGGTATGCTTCCTTCTAGTGTTTTTATGGTTCCACTTTTGACATTTAAATCTTGCATCCCAAGGCGGGTGAATCACTTGAGGTGGTGGCAGGCGCCTTGTAGTCCCAGCTACATGGGATGCTGAGGCAGGAGAATCACTTGACTCCAGGAGGCAGAGGTTGCCGTGAGCGAAGATCACATCACTGCACTCCAGCCCGGGCAACAGAGTGAGACTCTGTCTCAAAAACAAAAATCTTGGATCCATCTGTATTAGGCAAGGGGTATGAAGCCACCACATCCTCACCAGCAGTTCTAATATGATTTATTGGATAACCCAACATTTCCATACTACTTCAACATGTCACTTTTATCATATACTAAATTTCTGTGGGCAATTGTCTCATTTTTGGACCTTCTATTCTGCTGAAATGATGTGTCTGTTCATGCCTCATTATCACATAGTGTTACCTTGCAATAGCTTTTTATTAAATAACAATTTAAATTTATATTGTTATTAAAATACAAAATGTTAATATTTTGTAAATCTCTTTGCCTTTTATCTTCTTTTGAAAAAAAAATTGTCTTCTTTTTGAGAACGGAGTCTTGACCTGTTCCCTAGGCTGGAGTGCAGTGGTTCAATCCTGGCTCACTGCAACCTCCACCTCCCAGATTCAAGCAACTCTCAAGCCTCAGCTTCCAGGGTAGCTGGGATTACAGGCACGTGCCACTACACCCAGCTAATTTTGTTGTATTTTTAGTAGAGAGATAGTTTCACTATGTTAGCCAGGCTAGTCTCAAACTGCTGGCCTCAGGTGATCTGCCCACCTTGGCCTACCAAAGTGCCGGGATTACAGGCATAAATGACTGCTCCTGGTCTATTGTCTAGTCTTGATTATTCTTTTTTGCCCACATGAACTTTAGAAAATAGTTTGTCTAGATTCAGAGGAAATCCCGTTGGCATTTTTAAATTGGGCTCACATTAAAGTTACAGATTAATGTAGAGAAAATGAACCACTTTTATGATGTTAATTTTTTTCTTATCCAAAAATATGCTATTCCTTTCTGTTCTAAATGTCTGTTGTGTCCTTGGCATATGTAAAATTTTTCTTCGTGTAGAACATGCAAATATTTCAAGTGTATTTTGGCCAGGTGTGGTGGCTCATGCCTGTATTCCCAGCACTTTAGGAGGCCGAGGTGAGTGGATCACCTGAGGTCAGGAGTTCAAGATCAGCCTGACCAACATGGCGAAACCCTGTCTCTACTAAAAATACAAAAAACCGAGCGTGGTGGCTTACGCCTGTAGTCCCAGTTACTTGGGAGGTTGAGGCATGAGAATCGCTTGAACCTGGGAGGCGGAGGTTGCAGTGAGCAGAGATTGCACTACGGCACTCTAGCCTAGGCAACACAGTGAGACTCGGTCCTCTCCGCCAAAAAATTTAAGTGTATTTCTAGATATTTTATCTTTTTCATGGTTTATGTAAATGAGGTCTCTTCTTCCAATAGGCCTTCTTTTGATTTTTCCAAGTATACAATTGTATCTAATGTTAGTAGTAAAAATTTTAACCTTCTGATACCCAATTTTATACCTTTAACTTACTTTTTTTGTGAAATTACATTAGTCAGTATCTCCAGGTTAAGGTTAAATAATAGCAATGGTAGTGAAAATCCTTGTCTCATTCCAGTCTCAAATGAGAATGGTTCCAGTGTTTTCCCAATAAGCATGATGGGACTTTGGGCACGATTTACACACACATATATAGTAGTCAAATATACGTGACATAAAATTTGCCATTTGAATCATTTCCAAGTGTATAGTTCCGTGGCACAAAGTACACTCACATTGTTGTGCGGGTAACACCACCACCACCATCCATCCCCAGAACTTTTTTTTTCCCCTGTGAATTCTGCAGAGAAGTATCCCCAGAAATTTTTCATCCTTGGTCATAATGTATTCTTTTTTTTTTTTTTTTTTTGAGATGGAGTCTTGCTCTGTCGCCAGGCTGGAGTGCAGTGGTGCAATCTCGGCTCACTGCAACCTCCACATCCTGGGTTCAGGCGATTCTTCCGCCTCAGCCTCCCGAGTAGCTGGGACCACAGGTGCGTGCCACCATGCCCAGCTAATTTTTGTATTTTTAGTAAAGACAGGGTTTCACCATGTTGGCCAGGATGGTCTCGATCTCTTGACCTCGTGATTGACCCACCTTGGCCTCCCAAAGTGCTGGGATTACAGGAGTGAGCCACCGAACCTGGCCCATAATGTATTCTTTTATTCTTTTCTCATCACTGTACTAATGAGGAATAGGCATTAGAATTTTTCAACTTTTATTTTAAATACAGGGAGTATATGTGCAGGTATGTTACGCAAGGCATTTGAGTGATGTTGAGGTTTGGAGTATGGATCCTGTTACCCAGGTAGTGGTCATAGTACTTGATAGGCTTTTTTTTTTTTTTTTTTTTAACAGAGTCTTGCTCTGTCGTCCAGGCTAGAGTGCAGTGGCATGATCTTGGCTCACTCCAACCTCCACCTCCTTGGTTCAAGCGATTCTCCTGCCTCAGCTTCCTGAGTAGGTGGGGTTACAGGCTCCCACCACCACATCCAGCTTATTTTTCTATTTTTAGTAGATACAGGGTTTCACCATCTTGGCCAGGCTGGTCTTGAACTCCTGACCTCATGATCAGCCCGCCTGGGCCTCCCAAAGTGCAGGAATTACAGGTATAAACCACCATGCCTGGCAGGATGGGTCATGTTTTAAACCCATACCCGCTTCCCTCCACCCTCTAGTAGTCCACAGTGTCTATCGTTCACATATTATGTCTATGTGTGCTCAATGTTTAACTCCCACTTATAGTAAGAATATGCACTATTTGATTTTCTGTTCTTGTGTTAGGTTGTTTAGGATAATGGCCTCCAGCTCATCCATATTGCTGCAAAAAACATGATCGGGTCTTTTTTATGGCTGCGTAGTATTCCATGATGTATATGTACCACTTAAAAAAAGTTCAGTCTACTTTTGACGGACATTTAGGTTGATTCCATGTCTTTGCAATTTTGAATAGTGCTGCAATTAACATATGTGTGAATGTATCTTTTTGACAGAATAAATTATTTTTCTTTGCATATATACCTCATAGTGGGATTGCTGGGTAGAATGGTAGTTCTATTTTAAGTTTTTTGAGAAATCTCCAAACTGCTTTCCACAGTGACTGAACTAGTTTGCGTTCCCACCAACAGTGTATAAACCTTTCCTTTTCTCCACAGCCTGGCCAATGTCTATTGTTTTTTGACTTTTTGATAATAGCTATTTTGGTTGTGAGATGATATCTCATTGTAGTTTTGATTTGCATTTCTAGGATGATTAGTGATGTGGAGCATTTTTTCATATGTTTGTTGGCTGCATGTGTGTCTTCTTTTGAGAGGTGTCTGTTCCTGTGTTCCTGTCCTTTGTCCATTTTTTTTCTTTTTGAGATGGAGTCTCACTCTGTCACTCAGGCTGGAGTGCAGTGGCGCAATCTCGGCTCATTGCAACCTCCACCTCCCGGGTTCAAGCGATTCTCCTGTCTCAGCCTCCCAAGCAGCTGGGACTACAGGCACCTGCCACCATGCCCAGCTAAATTTTTTTGTATTTTGAGTAGAGATGCGGTTTCACTATATTGGCCAGGCTGATCTCGAACTCCTGACCTCATGATACACCTGCCTCAGCCTCCCAAAGTGGTGTGGGATTACAGGCATGAACCACCGGGCCTGGTCCCTTTGTCCATTTTTTAATGTTTTTTTGTTTGTTTGTTTGTTTTTTGCTTGTGGATTTAAGACCCCTATAGATTATGGATATTAGGCTTTTGTTAGATGCATAGTTTGCAAATATCCTCTCCTCTTCTGCAGGTTGTTGGTTTGCTCTGTTGATGGTTTCTTTTGCTGTGCAGAAGCTCTTTAGTTTAATTAGGTCCCACTGGTCTATTTTTGTTTTCATTACAATTGCTTTAGGAGACTAAGCCAAAAATTCTTTACCGAGGCCAGTGTCAAGAAGATTTCCTAAGTTGTCTTCCAGGATATTTTTTGTTTTTTTCTTTTTCTATTTTCTTGAGACTGAGTTTTGCTCTTATAGTCCAGGCTGGAATGCAATGGTGCAATCTGGGCTCACTGCAACCTCAGCCTCCCAGGTTCAAGCGATTCTCCTGCCTCAGCCTCCTGAGTAGCTGGGATTACAGGCATACACCACACCCGGCTAATTTTGTATTTTCAGTAGAGATAGGGTTTCTCAATGTTGGTCAGGCTGGTCTTGAATTCTTGACCTCAGATTATCCACCTGCCTTGGTCTCCTAAAGGGCTGGCATTATAGGCATGAGCCACCATGTCTGACCATCTTCCAGGATTTTTATAGTTTGAAGGCTTATATTTAAATCTTTAATCCATTTTGAGTTGATTTTTGTATGTGGTGAAATGTAGGGGTTCTGATTCAATCTTCTGCATATGGCTAGCTAGTTATCCCAGCACCCAGCACCATTTATTGAATAGGGACTCCTTTCTTCATTGCTTGTTTTTGTCATCCTTGTTGAAGATCAGATGGTTGTAGGCGTGTGACTTTATTTCCCAATTTGCTATTCTGTTCCATTGGTCTATGTGTCTGCTTTTGTACCAGTACCATACTGTTTTGGTTACTGGGATTTTATAGTATAATTTGAAGTCATGTAGTGTGATGACTCTGGCTTTGTTCTTTTGGCTTAGGATTCTTTGGTTATTTGGGCCCTTTTTTGGTTCCATATGAATTTTAGAATAGTTAAAAAAAAATCTATAGAGTGCTCTTGGCTCCAGTGAAGGAGATAGTAGTGAATGCTAAGTTCTAGTCAAAGGCCATTTTTTTTAGACAGAGGCTCACTCCATCATGCAGGCTGGAGTGCAGTGGCATGATTATAGCTTGCTGCAGCCTCCAACCCCTGTGCTCAAGTAATCCTCCCACCTCAGCCTCCTGAGTAGCTGGGATTACAGGTATGTGCCACCACTCTTGGCTAATTTTCTTTTCTTTTTCTTTCTTTCTTTTTTTTTTTTGTAGAGATGGAGTCCCGCTATGTTGCCTAGGCTGGTCTTGAACTCTTGGGCTCAAGCAATCCTCCCACCTCAGCCTCCCAAAATGCTGGGATTACAGGTATGAGCCACTGAGCTGGCCTATAACATGTTTTTATCATGCTATGTTTTACATTTACTTTCTGTTTTATAAAGATTTTAATACAAAGAATGAATGTTGAATTTTATTAAATGCCTTTTTAGCATTTATTAATAAAATTATATGGCTTTACTTGTTTGATCTATTAATATAATGAATTGTTTTGGTACATTTCTTAATATTGAATCATTCTGACATTTCTGGAATCAAACTTGGGTCACAGTGTGGTATTTTTTTTTTTAACACTTTTAAAATTTTAATTAGGATTAAAAAAAATCTTTAGCTTTAGTCAGTTTGGCTTGTAATTTTTCCTTTTTTGCCCACGAGATGCTTTTAATGATAGAAATGACAGAACTTGCTGGTGGATTAGATGTCAGAATTCAGGATAAAGAAGGAATCAACTCAGCTTTATGACCAGCTGGGGGATGTTGCTACCTTTTAGTGAGCCAGCAGAGATGGAAAGTGGGTGGATCAGACTGTATTCAAGTCAACAGGGAGTCTCCAAGGGAGTGCGAGGGATGGAGGTTATTGGAACCACCTCCTGAGAGCTTTGAAATTGTGCATTTCAAACTGAACATGCTGAAGTTAAAATATGTGGCAAACTTCCAACTCAGAAAAGTGGACTGAGCACATCTGTTTGTTTTCTATCCCTCCTGAGGCCCCATTAAAATGATAATAAAGGAGCAGGGAACAAAAGTATAAGCCAGTAACTAAGAAGAGATCATAGGCAGTCAGGAGCCTGTGGTGGTGGTGATGGTGGGAATATCTGTGCATGAGGGATTTCACAAATTCTGGGGAAAGGAAAGCCAATAGAAGGCTGATGACTAATACGGTGGGGAAGAGGGCCCGGTGGCCTAGAAATATATGCATCATGGCCTATAGCCAAGGACACAGCTGGGTGACACCAGGATCAGAGGAGGTGAAAATAGGGGCATTACCAAGTTGCTGTGGGGAGGAAGTGTTACTTCCTCATTCTTCTTTCATACTTTCATGCAGGATTTATTTTTATTTTTTGACACAGAGTCTCATTATGTAGCCCAAACTGAAGCACAGTGGTGTGATCTTGTCTCACTACAACCTCCACCTCCAAAGCTCAAGCAATCCTCACGCTTCAGCCTCCAGAGTAGCTGGGACTACAGGTGTGCGCCACTACATCAGACTAAGTTTTTGGATTTTAGTAGAGACAAGGTTTTGCTGTGTTGTCCAGGGTGATCTCAAGCTCCTGAACTCAGGTGATTGGCCTGCCGTGGCCTCCCAAAGTGCTGGGATTACAGGAGTCAGCCACTGCACCCAGCCCCTTCATGCTGAATGTCTAGCAGTCAGGCATCTAGCATCAAAGAAAGATGAACAACAATAGCAATAATAATAAAATGAAAAATTAAAAATTGGCAGGTTGCTCTCTAAATAAATTTAGCAAATGGTCTAGGGAGAAGCAGGACAGTGGAGGGAAAAAGCAACATTAGCTCCTGGATGCAAAGATGATGACTTCTAGCACTTAGGGGTTCCCAGGACTGTAGCCTATTCACTCTAAAGTGGATGAGATTTGGTAAGTCAGCAAGAGCTACCCAAGTACCTACAGTTCATAACTCATTTTTCTAGTGCCTCATTCTTAAATATGATAATAAAGGATCATCAGCCATTTGGGGGAAATATTACATCCATCTTTCTTTCTTTCCTTCCTTCCTTCCTTCCTTCCTTCCTTCCTTCCTTCCTTCCTTCCTTCCTTCCCTTTCCTTCCTTCCTTCCTTCTTTCCCTTTCCTTCCTTCCTTCCTTCCTTCTTTCCTTCTTTCCCTTTCCTTCCTTCCTTCCTTCCTTCCTTCCTTCCTTCCTTCCTTCCTTCCTTCCTTCCTTCCTTCCTACCCTTTCCTTCCTTCCTTTTGAAAGAGTCTTGCTCTCTTGCCCAGGCTGGAGTATAATGGTGCACTGCAACTTTCACCTCCCAGAGCTCAAGTGATTCTCCTGCCTCAGCCACCCAAGTAGCTGGGATTGCAAGCATTCACCACTGTGCCCAGCTAATTTTTGTATTTTTAGTAGAGACAGGGTTTCACCACGTTTGCCAGGCTGGTATTGAACTCCTGACCTCAGGTGATCCGCCCGCCTCAGCCTCTCAAAGTGCTGAGATTACAGATGTGAGCCATGGTGCCCAGCTGGAAAGCTTAAAACTTTCAAAGTAAAGGAATACAAAGAAAAATCAGTGGAAGAACTAAAAATATGCTCTAACCATATTTGGAGTGGAAGAAGTGATGGGGGAGGGGTTGTGTAATTGAGCTAAATTCTCATCTGTCATGCCAGTAAGTGGATAGATAATATGTAAAAATGAGCCAGGAGCTGGCTCTCACGCCTGTAATCCCAACACTCTGGGAGACTAATGCAGGTGGATAGCCTGAGGTCAGGAGTTCGAGATCAGCCCTACCAACGTGGTGAAACCCGTCTCTACTAAAAATACAAAAAATTAACCGGGCGTGATGGCAGGATCCTGTAATCCCAGCTACTCGGGAGGCTGAGACAGGAGAATCGCTTGAACATGGGAGGCAGAGGCTGCAGTGAGCTGAGATTGTGCCATTGCACTCCAGCCTGGGTGACAAGAGTGAAACTCCATTTCAAAAATAAATAAAATAAAATAAAATAAAATGCAGGATAAGCAGATTATTTAGAGATACAGGGATAAAGCTCAGAAAAATCAAAGAGTTGAAGGAGGAACAGGTAAAGGTAGAACTCCAGGGGAAAGCGGAGAGAAGTTATTCTGTAATATTTGATATTTTAACCATGTGCAAATTCTACTTAACAAAAGACAAAAATAAAACCAGAAAACAAAATACGCATAGCCAGGCTCTACACAGAATGTGTATGAGGAGTGAAGGGAAGAGAAGAGGGGATGAATGTGTTGGGGGGAGGCTCCCCAGGTGATTCTGATGAGGCTCCCTCTACCCACAGTGCTATAGACCAAGAGAGATGCTGGAGTCTTCCCTCAGATAATTATGAAACAAATTCCTGATCGATACTAACCTCCTTAAAGTCAAGTTTATATCATCCACCATGTCCTCCTGAAAATAAGTATTTTGAGGAAGACGAGTAGTAAATACTGGAAGGGCATCAACTTAGGTCTGATAAAGCTGCATCAGTATAAACACAAAATTGGTGAATTATACATTGGTCTGGAGGGAGGTGTGTGATACTGGCTAAACTTGTAAAAATTAAGTGATCTTAGAATTGGAGTGGGAAGAAATAGGAAACAAATGAACAAATGTTATAAAAGTAGAATTTTCAATGCTGCAAAAGAAGTAGCACTCAAATATAGATTTCCTCAGCAAGGCAATTTACTTCTATAGAAGGGTGACATTCTCAGATGGAACAATGGCAAGCACACACCCGGCCAAGGAGGGGAAGGGGTACTTATGCCTGATGGGGGTCACCCCTACTGCTGTGTCATTCTCCTATTGGCTAGGGTTAGACCGCATAAGCTAGACTAATCCCAATTGGCTATTTTAAAGAGAGCAGGGGTCCGAGCTGGAGTGGCTGGGTGGGTGGTTTTGTGGGAAGGACATCTATGGGCAGGTCAGAGCAGGTAGCCAGGGGTGACCAAGATCAAAGAAGGTGACAGGAGCAGGTGACTGGAGCAGGCAACCAGGATGAGTCAGGACTGAACCAGGGGACTGGGGGAACAGATGTGAACTACTGATTAGAACTGGTGGAGAAGGTCATTTACTGGAACTACAAGGAAGTTAAACTTTACAATAGAGAATTAAAGAATAAGAGAGCTGAACATACTGAGATACTGATTCTTCGAAGAGAAACATGGGGTTCACCATATCTAACATATACAACAAACAAACACAAACACGATGCTTCAAAACTTTTAACTGTCCCAAAGACTAAATTACAGTGGTGAAGAAGTGGAACAGAAAAAGAAAGAGCTCTTTGTGGAATTCCACTGTTTCCAACACTGAAAATGTTCTTCCATAATAAGATCTTTGCCTGGCTGGCTAGCTCCTTGCCATTCAGGTCTTAAGTATCATTTCATTCATTCATCCAGCCAATAGTTATTGAGCAGTTTCCAGTGTGATGCACTGGTCTAGCGACTGGAGAGTTGGAAGGGGACTCTGAGAAACGTCTACTTGCAGGGAACGGTGAGAGGGACACAGACCATAAGTAGATATATTACTGCCTTTTGGGTTTACTGGGAAGCCGACTCTGAGATGTGTCAAAGACAAAACTAAGTCTGAGACAAAATTAACAAAAGCTCTTTATTCATAAACTTGCCTCAAGGGAACCCATCTGCCATCACTTGTGCTTCAGCTGGGATTCAAGGGTCTTAAAGAGTATGTTTTGTGGAGTAAAAAGAAGAAATACTGAGATGGTCTCTGATTGGCAAGTGTTCTCTTATGGTTGGGAATTTTGGAAGTGGGAAGACTTCCTAACTGATCTTCAGGTATATCTGGCAGTCCTTGGTTGGAGCAGTTTGGGGACGTTTCAAAAGAGGAAGAATTGTTCACTCTTAAGGGCAGGGGTTTTTCTGGAGTGGAAGTTCTCCTGGTACAAGTGGATAGCAATGACCTGCTTTTTGCAATTAAATTGTCATAATGGGGCCGGGGCGCAGTGGCTCAGCCTGTAATCCCAGCACTTTGGAAGGCTGAGACAGGCAGATCACTTGAGCTCAGGAGCTCAAGATCAGCCTGGCTAACATGACGAATCCCCATCTCTACTGAAACTCCAAAAATTAGCTGGGCATGGTGGTGCATGCCTGTAATCCCAGCTACTTGGGAGGCTGAAGCAGGAGAGTCACTTGAACCCGGGAGGTGGACGTTGCAGTGAGGCAAGATCACTCCAGCCTGGGTGACAGAGTTAAACCGTGTCTCAAAAAAGTCCTGGAGGGGCTGGGGAAGGGAATGTGGCTACCACATCAGGCAGTTTCTCAGATGGAGCTTAGCATATTGGGGTGTTAGTTAGGGAGTGCCCTTAGTATCCATAGCTGTGGGAGGTTGGGGAGCAGACAGGCCTGGGCAGAGGAAGAAGCTGAGCTGCCATGTGGGCACAATAAATACCTCATGCAACCCTCGGGGTTCTCTATTGCTAGAGAGGCCCTTTGGAGTTGTCCTGAATTGGAAAGGGATGACCAGGTCTCTGTACACCTCTAATAATCAGTCAGTGGATGTGGCCAAATCAACCTGAGCCTTTGTTTTTCCTTTCAGTTTTCATTCTTCTGGTTACCTCTTTATTTATGTATGTGGGGGACTTTGCCTTTTACTCAATTATATTAAGTGACATGAGATGTTATTGGAGAGGTTTTTTGGTCTGTTTTGTTTTTGTTTTGAGACGGGGTTTTGTTCTTGTAACCTGGGCTCTTTTCACTCACGCTGGAGTGCAGTGGCAATGACCTCTGAGCCTCAAGTGATCTTGCAGTCTTGGTCTCCCAAAGTGCTGGGATTACAGGCATGAGCCACCATGTCTGGCCTAATTGGAGAGTTTTGAGCAAGTGGTGCTGTAATCTTACAGAGACATGACCTTACATGCACTAAGCCAATCACAAGAGCATGGACCACTGTGAGAACAGAGGAAATAATGAGGAGAGGACTGATTTTGTATATACTTAAAAGGAAGAGTCAATATTTGCTATAAATTAGATGTGGGGTGTGGGAGGAAGAAAGGAGTCAAGGAACACTTTAATGATTTTTGGTGTAAACAAGTAGCCTTGCTCATTCTATTGAGAAAGAAAATACTGACAGGAGCAGATTTGGGACAGGAAGAGAATAAAGATTTTAGTTTGGGACACATTGAGTTAGACATTGCCATTGGATATTCAACTGGAGATTTTTTTTTTTTAGACGCAATTTTGCTCTGTTGCCCAGGCTGGAGTGCAATGGTGCCATCTTGGCTCACTGCAACCTCCGCCTCCTGGGTTCCAGCTATTCTCCTGCCTCAGCTTCCCAAGTAGCTGGGATTACAGGCTCCCGCCACCACATCTGGCTAATTTTTGTATTTTTAGTAGAGACGGGGGTTTCACCATGCTGGCCAGGCTCGTCTCGAACTCCTGACCTCAGGCAATCTGCCAGCCTTGGCCTCACAACGTGCTGGGATTATAGGTGTGAATCCCGCACCGAGCTGGAGATCTTGAATAGGTAGGTGGATATGTAAGTGTGGAACTCATGGAAGAGGTTAAGTTTAAGAGATGAAAATTTAAGAATCTTCAGCATGCAGATGGCATTGGTGATCAGTCTTTATTCTCTCTGTTTATTGACCAATTTGCAAAATAATGAATTCCCTAGCATTATGTTCAGATGACCAATGAATAGTTTTTAAAAAATATATCTTGCCATGAACTCATGAATTTAAATATACCAACATGCTTTCGTTCTATGCAATTGTAATTCCCACTGATGCTCAAATCTTTGGCCAGTGGGAGTTTCTGTAAATTGGCGTGTTAATTCTTCTGACACTTTCCCAGAAGTCTTTGATAGCTTCCTTACTTTCTAGTGTGACAAGTTATTTCAAGCCTGTCTTGTATATTTCCTATCCTAGACCCAGAATCAGCTATTTCTTCAATGAGCTCTGGTCTTTTCTAGTGTGAAATAGTATTTGGATACCACAATCTGGGCATTCTTTGCTATAGGATCCATCATTGCTTTTATGATTTTTCAGTGTTAAAACTTGGAAATAGATTTTTTTTTTTAAATAAAGATAAAAAGCATCATGAGTTCATATATAATACTTTATAAAATTTAAAACTAGAGAGTTTTTACTAACAGACAAACATATAGCAGCTTAGGAAAGAAGAAAAATAAATAAATAAATAAATTAATTAATTAGAGAGTTTTGCTTAACCTCTTTGGTATTAAATCTGTATCTCTATTTATTCTCTCATACCAAAAATTTCAGCTTCCAATTTCATCAACATGTTACATGAAACAGTCTGAGAATACTGAAGACACTACCACTAACATGATTGCTGAAAAGCGTTTAAGACTTCTGGGTTTCCTTTTGCATTTAGAGTATATCCTACTAAGAATGTTTAGAGAGATCACTGTATTTTGGTTTTTTTTTTTTAGACAGATCTCTGTCACCCAGGCTGGAGTGTAGTGGCACGATCATGGCTCACCGCAGCCTTGACCTCCCAGCTCAAGTGATCTTCCCACTTTAGCTTCCTGAGTAGCTGGGACTGACACCTAGCTAAATTTTTTTTTTTTTTTTTTTTGAGACGGAGTTTCGCTCTTGTTACCCAGGCTGGAGTGCAATGGCGCGATCTCGGCTCACTGCAACCTCCGCCTCCTGGGTTGAGGCAATTCTCCTGCCTCAGCCTCCTGAGTAGCTGGGATTACAGGCACTCGCCACCATGCCCAGCTAATTTTTTGCATTTTTAGTAGAGACAGGGTTTCACCACGTTGACCAGGAAGGTCTGGATCTGTTGACCTCGTGATCCACCCCCCTCGGCCTCCCAAAATGCTGGGATTACAGGCATGATCCACCGCGCCCGGCCAATTTTTTTTTTTTTAGATGGAGTTTCCCTCTTGTTGCCCAGACTGGAGTGCGATGGTGTGATCTCAACTCACTGCAACCTCCGCCTCCTGGGTTCAAGAGATTCTCCAGCCTCAGCCTTCCAAGTAGCTGGGATTACAAGCATGTGCCACCACACCTGGCTAATTTTGTATTTTTAGTAGAGATGGGGTTACTCCATGTTGGTCAGGCTGGTCTCAAACTCCTGACCTCAGGTGATCCACCCACCTCGGCCTCTCAAAGTGCTGAGATTAAAAGCATAAGCCACCTCGTCTGGCCCACCTGGCTAATTTTTGTTTTGTTTTGTTTTGTTTTTTTTGGTAGAAACGAGGTTTCATTATCTTGCCCAGGCTGGTCTCAAATTCCTGGGCTCAAGCAATCCTCTTGCCTTGGCCTCCCAAAGTGCTGAGATTACAGGCATGAGCCACTGTGCCTGGCCAAATCACCATATTTAAAAATAAATTGAAATAACTGTTCTCTGTGCAGTTATTCTACTACTTTGATAAATAATTGATTTCATTTGTTTCACGCAGTTTTCAGTTTTTAGGGATTGCTTTTAAAAAATTTAATTTCGTTTTGTAATTAGGTAAAATAGATGGTTTCAAAATCAAATATACAAAACAAAGTATATTTGGAGAAGTCTAGCTTCCACCCTTGTTACTCCTACCCTGTTCCCTCTCTATAAATAGGTAACTTAAAAATGTTTTTGCTTATCCTTCCATTTAAAAAACGTAAGCAAATACATGTTGAGAGACAATTTTCTGTGGTCCTCTCACATTTCTACATATCTTTTGAACGGTGTCACTGACTGCTTTTGTTCTGGACTATCATTTTAGGGATGTTTGTATAAGCCAACAAACCTGGTACATAGAGATAGTGTCTCCCTTTGGAATGTAAGGCAGACGTGCTTACTATTCATTGTAAAAGATTCAGATTTTCTTCTTTTTTCCTTAGGTTATTGGGGTACAGATAGATTCAGACTTTCTAAGCTCAGAGTTTCTTTCCTGTAATGCAACCCACTGCATATGCAGGCTTCACCTGATTCTCTTAATGTCAGCCTTTAGGAATTGGGGCTTGGAGAGCTGGCTCAAACGCTGATACTCTAATTACTGCTATTGCTGTAAATAATAAATGCCTTTGTCTCTGACCCAAAGAGCTTGTGTCTTCTGCCAGAATCCCATAAAACCATGGCAGGCTAACTTGTTAGATTGCAAGTAGGGTAAAATCTCAGACTGTTCACTGTTCTTGATTATATATATTAGTATTCTACCATATCCATTTCTTAGACAAATGTTACTGTTCTATATACATTGCCCATTTAAGGATAAAGTACAGAAGTTATTATAAATCAAGGGACTTAATGAGATCATCTAGGGAGTGAGTGAAGATCAAAAAGAAGTCCAGGGATGAGCTCTGGGGCACTCTAATATCTGGATGTTGAAAAGATTAAGAAAAATCATCATAGAAGATTGAGAAGAAGCAGTCAGTGACATAGAAAGAGAATAAAAAAGAGTGATGGTCCAGATTCTGAAATCTTTCTTAGCCAACTTTCCTGAAAAACTCTATCTAAGATAGCACCCCACCCCAACCCAATCACTCTGTATTTACCACCTCTTTTAAATACCTCATATAATTTACAACCATCCGAAATGGTTCATTTATTTTCTTTAACTGCCACATTAGATCGTTTACTCCATAACTGCAGAGACCACATCTAAAAAGATTATCACTGCATCCCCAGCAAGTAAAACAGGGCCTGACATATAGTAGGCACTCAACAAATATGTGTGAAATGAATGAATGCAGACATGTATACATGAATGAAAGAATGACTATCTTCTGGACTAAATGTACTTGGACAGATTCTTAGATAAGTTCACTTTTACTTATCTAAAATACTACTGTGTCACCCAGGCTGGAATGCAGTTGCACAGTCTCGGTTCACTGCAACCTCTGCCTCCCCGGTTCAAGCAATTCTCTGCCTCAGCCTCCTTAGTAGATGGGATTACAGGCACCCACCACCATGCATGGCTAATTTTTGTATTTTTAGTAGAGACAGGGTTTCACCATCTTGGCTAGGCTGGTCTTGAACCCCTGACCTCGTGATACAGCCACCTCGGCCTCCCAAAGTGCTGGGATTACAGGTGTGAGCCACTGCGCCTGGCCCTCTTTACAGAAATAATCTGATTTATAGTGAGTATTCAGCACAAAACAAAATAGCAAGGTTTCACTACATACATCTAAAGGAACTTAAGGTTTGGTGAATTTCTTTTTTTTTCTTTTGTTTTGAGACAGAGTCTTGGTCTTTTGCCCAGGTCGGAGTTCAGTGGCGGGATCTCGGCTCACTGCAACCTCTGTTTCCTGGGTTCAAGCGATTTTTCTGTCTCAGCCTCCTAAGTAGCTCACCACCATACCTGGCTAATTTTTTTTGTATTTTTAGTAGAGACAGGGTTTCACAGTAGTAGCCAGGCTGGTCTTGCACTCCTAACCTCTGGTGATCCACCCGCCTCCACTTCCCAGAGTGCTGGGATTACAGACGTGAGCCACAGTGCCTGGTGGTTTTGGTGAATTTCATTAGAGACTTCAGAGATCTTATTTTTCAGAACCCAGGAGGAACCCTACAGCTTGGGAATTGGCATATTGCTTGCATGTGCCCATGTGTGTCTGTGTGTGCATATTAAAAAAAAATATATATATATATATAAATTCAAGTAATTATAGACATCTAGATACTTGGGAAAACACCAGAACAAACTATGAACTGATACATTTTCCAGCACTTAATAAAGCAAAAATTAGTGTGCGGTTAGCATTATGATTCCGTGGTGAGCCAGTGTGCCAGGCTTATTCTGTTTTCTATTATGAGTGCCATGTCATGCTGATCCTGGAGAAGCAATAGGTGTAATCTATTTAGACTTCATTAAGGTTTACATGTCCTCCAACATGCTTTTCTAATCAACAACCTAGACAGATAAGGTCTACATCCACTGTATCCAAGAAGACTTTCCTGCTTGCCAAAAGTGTAGCAGGAACACACTCATATTTATTACTACTATTTAGAGTTAGTAGCAGCCTGGGGAGAGAGTGGTGGAGAAAATGACAGGATCCTAGGGAAAAGGTAAACACACCTAAGTAAAGGAAAATGGAAAATATAATACCTTGGCTCAGGTATTGTTTATTATTTATGTATAGGAAAATATTCTGTTCATCCCATGTGGTACTTGACAGATTTGACCTTGGCCTAGCTATCGATAGCAGAGCTTATCAGGTTTAATAAGTAAACACATTTTATATACAAGGGATATATTTTCCAACTTATAGTACTTTTAAAAGTTTTTTTTCTGATGATAGATAAAATTAACATTTTCTAAAAGAAAAAAATACACAAAAAATCAGAGTATAGTAAGAGACAATATAGCTTCGTGTTTAAATAACCATGAATTTTGGTGCCAGACAGTACTGGGTTCTGTTATAAGTAAAATTTCGATGTCACAAAAGAAATAGCACTAGAAGATAAATCCTCTCAGCAAGGCCATTTACTTCTATAGAAGGATGTGGCTCATGGATGGAGCAACAGTGACCACACATTTGGACAAGGGAGGAAAAGGGATACTTATGCCTGACGGGAGTTACCCCTACTGCTGTGTCATCCCCCTATTGGCTAGGGTTAGAGCACACACTCTAGACTAATCCTGATTGGCTATTTTAAAGAGAGCAGGCGTCCAAGCTGGAGTGGCAGGGTGGGTGGTTTGTCGGGAAGGACGGTTACTGGTGGGTCAGAGCAGGTAGCCAGGGGTGACCTAGGTCAAAGAAGATGACCAGAGCAGGTGACCAGAGCAGGTGACTGGAGCAGGTGACTGGGATGAGTCAGGGTGGAGCCAGGGGCTGGGGGAACAGATGTGAACTACTGATGATTAGAACCGGTGAAGGTTGTTTACTGGAACTACAAGGAAGTTAAATTTTAAAATGAAGGATAAATAACTGAACATAATGACAAACTGATTCTTTGCAATTTAGAACTCATTGTATCCAATAGTTCACATTCAGGCTCTGCTACTTGATAGAACCATGTGACCTTTATCTTGCCAGAGCCTCAATTTCTGCAGTAAGAAAATGGGAATAATAGCACTTAATTTGTAGAGTTGTTGTAAAGATGAGAGGAGCTTGGGTTTTCTACTTCAAATAATATGAAAGATTGAATAGTGCAATAAACCTTTCCATAACAAGGCATCTAGAAATCATGGAGAAAGTATGTTGGAAACAGATGCTTGGTGCCACAAAGGAAAATTAGCATTGAGACAAAACATTTTTCAGCAAAGCAATTTTTACTTCCTGGACTGTGGGCAGGTACTCTCATTAGCCATCTTGCCACGAGAGTACAATGAGCAGAGGAAAAGCTAACCTACCTATCCTTTATGTATTTGGGGTCGTCCTTACCACTGTGTCTGATTTCTGTTGGCTGGAGCCAGATTGTACAATTTAAAAGAAAACCTGATTAGCTAATAACTTAAAACTTTACTAAACAGGTAAAAGCAATGGCAAGCTGGGACATGCCTGTGAGCACGTCCAGCACAATAAATTGGTTAACATACAAGGACATATAATGTACTCCATGCCTGTAAGCATGGCATGTTTAACAGCTACATAGGATAGGGCTTAACAAAGAGTTATTAGCACACTTATGATTTATTCTTTAACAAGAAAGGAAACTTTAAAGAGGAACTTTTCTACTTCCCACAAAATACAAGCCCAAGAAAGCTAATCTCCAGGAACCAAAACGGAACATAAAATAGAAACCAAAGTGATAGGTAAGCCCCAAACCACTTGTAGTTGCTGCTGTAGGAAGTGCAGAACTCTGTTTTTCAGTGTCTGCACGGGGACCCAGCACAGCACACAGGGCTCTGGGCCCACACAAGGGGGTGGGGGATGCTGGAACTGCAGCTTCACATGAAATCAGGACTGTCTAAGAACTACAGCCTAGTGAAATAGTAGGCCAGAAAAACAGTCTGCTGGCGGGACGTGGTGGCTCATGCCTGTAATTCCAGGGCTTTGGGAGGCCAAGGTGGGCAGATCACAAGGTTAAGAGTTCGAGACCAGCCTGACCAACATGTAGAAACACTATCTCTACTAAAAAAAAAAAAAAAAAAAAAAAAATTAGCCAGGCATGGTGGTGCATGCCTGTAATCCCAGCTACTTGGGAGGCTGAGGCAGGAGAATCGCTTGAATCAAGGAGGGGGAGGTTGTGGTGAGCTGAGATCATGCCATTGCACTCCAGCCTGGGTAAAACTCCATCTCAAAAAAAAAAAAGTCGCAAAAAACAAAACAACAACAACAAAAATAACGAAAAAAGAAAAACAGTCTGCTTGCAGCAAGGGGAGAAAACAAGTCTTCTTGTTTGTCTCAATTCTCCAAGTGGTGAAAAAAGTCTTCTCTAAAAAGACTTGAGTTGGCTGTAAGCCTGCCTTCATACGTGGTTCGAATTTGAATTTACATCACCTCCTGGCCAGGCGTGGTAGCTTACGCCTGTAATGTCAGCACTTTGGGAGGCTGAGGCAGGCAGATCACCTGAGGTCATGAGTCAAGACCAGCCTGGCCAACATGATAAAACTCAATCTCCACAAAAAAATCCAAAAATTAGCTGGGCATGGTGGTGGTGCCTGTAATCCCAGCTACTTGGGAGGCTGAGGCACGAAAGTCGATTGAACCTGTGAGGCAGACATTGCAGTGAGCTTAGATCGTGCCACTGCACTCCAGCCTGGGCAACACAGCAAGACTCTGTCTCAAAAAAAAAATATATATATATATGCTATTGTGTTAGTTCATTCATGCTGCTATAACAAAATATCCAAGACTGGGCAATTTATAAACAGTAGAAATTTATTTCTCACAGTTCTGGAGGCTGAGAAGTCCAAGAGCAAGGTGCCAGTAGGTTTGGTGTCTGGCGAGGGCTACTCTCTGCTTCCAAGATGGTGTTTTGTTACTGCATCCTCTGGAGGGGATGGATGCTGCTTCCTCACGGAGCAGGAGAGATGAACTTGCTCTCTTAAGTCCTTTCATAAGGTGCTAGTGCATTCATGAGGGCGAATTCTTATGGCCTAATCACTTCTTCTTAAAGGGCCCCACTTCTTGCATTGGAGATTAAGTTTCAACATGAGTTTTGGAGGACACACAAACATTCAAACCATAGCATTTACGAAATCTGGGAAACCTCATTTAACATGGTCCTGGGTTCATAACACCTTGTGATACTTGAGAGGAGATACTAGAAGTTCTCTCTGAAGGAATTAAGCCCATAAACTAGATTCAGATACCTTAGGATTTCTGTGAATGAAGCTTATCAAAGCCAAAGCCAATATAAAATTAGAAAACACTGAAGAAACAAGACACTATAAACTAGAGTCAGCGGAAACAAAACCCAGCAGAAATGCACCCTCCTGGATTTCAGATATTATATGTATCAAATTCAAACTAATTAGTATATTTAAAAAGTTGTTTTAAGTCTAATTTTATTAATGTATTCAAAGGTCTGAAAAGGCCTCAAAAGAGATACATCGGAAACTCTCATTTCCAGCCATTCCTCAGTGTGTATGCACTTTAAAACATTATGTTGTCTGAGCATGGTGGACTGGGCTCACACCTGTAATTCTAGCGCTTTGGGAGGTCAAGACAGACAGGTAGCTTGAGCTCAGTAATTCAAGACCAGCCTGGGCAACATGGCCAAACTCATTCTCTACTAAAAGTACAAAAATTAGGGCCGGGCACAGTGGCTCACGCCTGTAATCCCAGAACTTTGGGAGGCCGAGAAGGGTGTATCACAAGGTCGGGAGTTTGAGACCAGCTTGGTCAATATGGTGAAACCTTGTCTCTACCCAAAATACAAAAATTAGCTGGGCATGGTGTTGGGCACCTGTAGTCCCAGCTACTCAGGAGGCTGAGGCAGGAGGATCGCTTGAATCTGGGAGGCAGAAGTTGCAGTGAGCGGAGATCATACCACTGCACTCCAGTCTGGGAGACAGAGCAAGACTCCGTCTCAAAAAATAAAAATAAAAAATTAGCTGGTCATGTGGTCATGGGGGGATACTTGGGGGGATAAGGCAGGGGGATCACTTGAATCTGGGAGGCCAAGGCTGCAGTGAGCCAAGGTGGTGCCTCTGCACTCCAGCTTGGGCGATAAGGTAAGACCCTGTCTCAAAAGAAACAAACAAACCATTTACATAATAAAAACACACAATGTTATCTATCAACTCTATAAAATATTTTTTAAAAGAAAAATCATTCAACCATAGTCCACAATCATCCAATCGTCTCCTCAAAAAAGTTAAACTGTTGAAAGAAATACAAGACACAATTACAAATATGAGCAAATAACATAAAAGTACATTAAAATGTACATAAAAATAATCAAATGGATTTGCAAAATGATCCAAATAACACTTTTAGAAATGAAAAATTTGGCTGGGAGCAGAAGCTCACACCTGTAATCCTAGCACTTTGGGAGGTTGAGGAAAATTAGCTGGGCATGGTAGCGGGAGCCTGTAGTCCCAGCTACTCAGGAGGCTGAGGCAGGAGAATAGCTTGAACCCAGGAGGTGGAGGTTGCAGTGAGCTGAGATTGCACCACTGCGCTCCAGTCTAGGTAACAGAGGGAGACCTATCTCAAAAAAAAAAAAAAAAAAAAAAAAGTAAAAAAGAAAAATAAAGAAATGAAAAAGTATTGAAATTACTCACTTAATGAATGTGTTGAAAAGATTGGATAGTTCTGAAGATAGAACCAGTGAACTGGAAGAAAACATTGGAAAAAAACTGCACAGGATTCAGCACTCAGAGATAGAGCCAGAAAATATGAGAGGATAAGAGACATTGAGGATGCAATGAAGCAATTTAATATACATTTAAGTAGATATCCACAAGGAGAAAACATAAAGAATGGGGGAGGTTAATATGCAAATATGTATTGGTAGAATTTTTTTTTTTTTAGGCAGAGTCTCATTCTGTCGCCTAGGCTGGAGTGCAGTGGGCCTATCTCAGCTCACTGCAACCTCCAACTCCCAGGTTCAAGCAATTCTCCTGCCTCAGCCTCCTGAGTAGCTGGGATTACAGGTGCCCACCAGCATGCCCGGCTAATTTTTGTATTTTTAGTAGAGACGAGGTTTCACCATATTGGCCAGGCTGGTCTCAAACCCCTCACCTTGTGAACTGTCCATCTTGGCCTCCCAAAGTGCTGGGATTATAGGCGTGAACCATTGAGCCTGGCCGAGAATTTTCTAGAATTATTTAAAGACATGAAGCTTCAAGTTGATGAACTACAATGAACTTAGAGAACATTAATAAAAACGTATACCCCTAGACTCGTAATGAAACTGTATAACAACAGTCAGGGCCAGGTGAGGTGGCTCATGCCTGTAATCTCAGCACTTTGGGAGGCCAAGATGGGTGGATCACGAGGTCAGGAGTTCGAGACCAGCCTGGCCAACACAGTGAAACCCCCGTCTCTACTAAAAATACAACAAAATTAGCCGGCGTGGTGGTGGGTGCCTGTAATCCCAGCTACTTAGGAGGCTGAGACAGGAGAATCGCTTGAACCTGGGAGGTGGAGGTTGCAGTGAGCCAAGATCTCGCCATTGCACACCAGCCTGGGTGACAGTGCAAGACTCTGTCTCAGAAAACAAACAAACAAATAAACAAACAAAGTCAGGCACATGGCTCACTCCTATAATCCCAGCACTTTGGGAGGCTGAGGCAGGTGGATCACTTGAGGTCAGGAGTTCAAGATTAGCCTGGTCGACATGGTGAAACCCTGTCTCTACTAAAAATACAAAAATTAGCCAGGTGTGGTGGTGCATGCCTGTAATCTCAACTACTTGGGAGGCTGAGGCAGGAGAATCTCTTGAACCTGGGAAGGAGAGGTTGCAATGAACAAAGGTTACATCACTGCATTCCAGCCTGGGAAACAGAGAGAGATTCTGTCTCAAAAAAAAAAAAAAAAAATCAAACCAGAAGATAGTTAATTATACCTGTAAAGTGGGAAAACAAAATAACTGTTAATGTAGAATCATATACCCAGATGAATTATCTTTTATTTATTTATTTTTGAGATGGAGTTTTGCTCTTGTTGCCCAGTCGGAGTGCAATGGCATGGTCTCAGCTCACTGCAAACTCTGCCTCGCAGTTTCAAGCGATTCTCCTGCCTCAGCCTCCCAAGTAGCTGGGATTACAGGCATGTGCCACCACGCCCAGCTAATTTTGTATTTTTAGTAGAGTCAGGGGTTTCTTCATGTTGGTCAGGCTGGTCTCAAACTGCTGACTTCAGGTGATCCACCCACCTCAGCCTCCCAAAGTGCTGGGATTAAGGTGAGAGCCACCGGACCTGGCTTATTTTTATTTTTTTGAGATGGAGTCTTGCTCTGTTGCCCAGATTGGAGTGCAACGGCGTGATCTTAGCCCACTGCAACATCTGCCTCCTGGGTTCAAGCGATTCTCCCGCCTCAGCCTCCCCAGTAGCTGGGATTACAGGCACCACCACCATGACTGATTAATTTTTGTATTTTTGCAGAGGGGTTTCACCATGTTGGCCAGGCTGATCTCAATCTCCTGACCTGAGGTTGATCCACCCACCTCGACCTCCCCAGTAGCTGGGATTACAGGTACCTACCAATATGCCTGGCTAATTTCTGTATTTTTTTTTAATAGAGATGGGAGGTTTCACCATGTTGGCTAGGCTGGTCTTGAACCCCTGACGTCAGGTGATCCGCCCGCCTCAGCCTCCCAGCATGCTGGGATTACAGGTGTGAGCCACCCTGGGATTACAGGGTTTGAGCTGAGATCGCACTGCACTCCAGCCTGGGGAATAGAGTTAAGACTCTGTCTCTGAAAAAAGCCAAAAAGAATAGAAATAAAGTAAAATCTAGGTTTGTGCTGTTTACCCGTAGGTACAATGCCTCAGAATGATTGAAATTAAAAGGTTAAGAAAGGATATTTTAGTACCAATCACTAACCAAAAGAAATGTGAGTAGTTGTATTGATATCAGATAAAGGCTGGGTGCGGTGGCTCATGCCTGTAATCCCAACACTTTGGGAGGCCGAGTCAGGCAGATCACCCAAGGTCAGGAGTTCGAGACCAAACTGGACAACATGGCAAAGCCCTGTCTCTACTAAAAATACAAAAAAAAAAAAGAAAAAAAGAAATTAGCTGGGCATGGTGGCACATATCTGTAATCCCAGCACTTTGGGAGACAGAGGTGGGCGGATCATTTGAGGTCAGGAGTTCAAGACCCACCTGGACAACATGGTGAAATGCCATCTCTACTAAAAATCCAAAAATTAGTCAGGCATGGTGGTCAGAACTTGTAATCCCAGCTATTAAGGAGTCCGAGGCACGAGAATCGCTTGAACATGGGAGGAGGTTGCAGTGAGCCGAGATTGCTCCACTGCACTCCAGCCTGGGTGACAGAGACAGACTCTGTATAATTAAAAAAAAAAAAAAATCAGACAAAAATAGAATTTGTTTGGTTTTTTTGAGACAGTCTCACTCTATCACCCAGGCTGGAGTGCAGTGGCACAATCTGGGCTCACTGTAACCTCTGCCTCCCAGGCTCAAGTGATCCTCCTGCCTCAGCCTCCTGAGTAGCTGGGATTACAGGTATGTGCCACCATTCCCAGCTAATTCGCTCTGTAGAGATGGGATTTCACCACATTGGCCAGGCTGGTTTCAAAAAATTACCCTGTCCTGACCTCAAGTTATCCGCCCACCTCAGCTTCCCAACATGCTGGCATTACAGGTGTGAGTCACTGTGCCTGGCCCAAAAATAAATTGTATAATGTGACAGATGACTAGCTATCTATTAAATCTCTCTCTCTCTTATTTTGTTTGAGGCAAGGTCTCACTCTGTCACCCAGGCTGGAGTGCAGTAGTGCAATCATGGCTCCCTTCAGCCTCAACCTCTTGGGCTCAAGTGATCCTCCCACCTCAGTCTTCCTAGTAGTTAGGACTACAGGCACATGCCACTGTGCCCGGCTAATTTTTTTTTTTTTTTTTTTTGAGACAGACTCTTGCTCTGTTGCCCAGGCTGGAGTGCAATGGCGCAATTTCTGCTCACTGCAACCACCGCCTCTCAGGTTCAAGCCATTCTCCTGCTTCAGCCTCCCAAAGTTCTGGGATTACAGGCATGAGCCATTGCACCTGGCTTTTTTTTTTTTTTTTTTTTGTATTTTTAGTAGAGACAGGGTTTTGCCATGTTGGCCAGGCTGGGCTCGAACTCTTGATCTCAAGTGATCTGCCAGCCTCAGCCTCCCAAAGTGCTGGGATTACAGGCATGAACCACCATGCCCAGTCTGCCCGGCTAATTTTTGTATTTTTTGTAGAGATGGCATTTCACCATGTCACCTAGGCTGGTCTTGAACTCCTGGGCTCAAGCAATCTGCCCTCCTCAGCCTCCCACAGTGCTGGGATTACAGGTGTGAGCCATTGCACCCGCTCCAAATCTCTTCTTTTTTATATAGAGTTATAAATGGAAGTATCTGGTCCATCAGGGATTACATTTCCAATTTCTGCTTTTATCTACGAGCAGCCATAAAACCAGGTATTCCCAATCAACCATGAGTGGAATTGAATGGACCATGAGTTAAATTGATGAGTGGACTGTGGAATATGGTTGGAAAGTCAAGTGGAATTGACTTGTTCCAAATCATTTGTTGCAAGCCCAGGGTTTGGCACATACTGGCACAAAATTTCCTGTTTTTGTCATCATAAACAAAATTTGCCCCAAATTACACTACCCAGAGTAAAACTATATTGCATTTCTTTAAACATAAAACAAAGTTGGGTTCTCATGTTACACACAGACCTCCTCATGAAACTCTACTTTTGTTTCTTGTTGTCAAATGCTCCTCCAAGGCAAGCCTTTTTTGTGTTTTGAGATGGAGTCTCGCTCTGTTGCCGGGGCTGGAGTGTAGTGGTGTGATCTCAGCTCACTGCAACCTCCACCTGTCAGGTTCAAGTGATTCTCCTGCCTCAGCCTGGCTAATTTTTTGTATTTTTAGTAGGGGCAGGGTTTTACCATCTTGGCTAGGCTGGTCTCGAACTCCTAACCTCAGGTGATCCGCCTTAGTCTCCTAAAGCGCTGGGAATCCAGGCATGAGCCATCCGCTCAGCTCAAGGCATGATTTTCAAGCTTGCCGTAACACTCTATAACTCAGCACAGTGCTGGACACAGGGTATCCTTTAAGTGTTAACAATGAATATTGAGGGCAAGGAACCCAAGGCTGATAAGGGAGGAGATGGAAGATGTAGCACAGTTCACCCAACTACTACGCTGATCCTCGTGGTAATGACCATCACGGCCTAAACATCTTTGTCTGTATCTCTGATCTTTGTTTTTTTTGAGACAGCGTCTAGCTCTGTTGCCCAGGCTGGAGTGCAGTGGTGTGATTTCGGCTAACTGCAATCTCTGCCTACTGGGTTCAAGCAATTTCTGGCTAATTCTCGTATTTTTGGTAGAGACAGGGTTTCATGATGTTGGCCAGGCTAGTCTCGAACTCCTGACCTCAGGTGATCTGCCCACCTCAGCCTCCCAAAGTGCTAGGATTACAGGTATGAGCTACCACACCTGGCTAGTATCTCTGATCATTTTGTAAGGATAAATTGCTAGAAGCAGAATTACTGGGTCCATGAATAAAAGCATGTTTAAGACTCTTGATACAGGTGATAAAGTTAGTTTCTGGAGAGATTGCACCAATTTATAATCCTTGTAACTGCCTTGTAAAATAGGACTTATTATTCCCATTTAACACATCAGACAACTGAGTCTCAGAGAAGATTAAGAAACTTGTTCCAAGTCACAGCTGAAGCTGGGCTTTGAATACAACTAAAAAGTTACCAATCCATTCCATTTTAAATTTACTTTGGGTCTTAGTTTTTCCCCAAAAAAATGTATGCCAAAGCTACCAAACAACCGGCCTGGAGTCTTTCAAAAACATCAGTGTGGCTGGGCACAGTGGCTAACACCTGTAATCTCGGCATTTTGGGAGGCCGAGGCCGGTGGATTACCCAAGGTCAGGAGTTCAAGACCAGCCTGGCCAACATGATGAAACCCTGTTTCTACTAAAAATACAAAAATTAGCTGGGTGTGGTGGAACACACCTGTGATCCTAGCTACTTAGGAGGCTGAGGCAGGAGAATCGCTTGAACCTGGGAGGGGGAGGTTTCAGTGAGCTGAGATCTGGCCACTGCACTCCAGCCTGGGTGAAAGAGCAAGACTCTATTAAAAAAAAAAAAAAGTTTGCAAATGTGATAACAATATTGTGGTTATGTAGGATAATGTCTTTATTCTTAAAAGGTACATATTGAAATATTAGGACTGAAGTGTCATAATATCTACAATGAGTTCTCAGATGGTTCAGGAAAAGAAAGGAAGGAGAAATAATGAAACATACGGAGAATAATGTAGGGTGATGTCTTTATTCTTAAAAGGTGTATATTGAGATACTAGGATTGAATTCTCATCATATCTACAATGAATTCTCAGATGGTTCAGAAAAAGCAAGAAAGAAGGGGAGTAAGGAGAAACAAGAAATAAAGAGAAATAAAGAAAAGAAATATATATGGGGAAAGGGGAGAGAGTAAATGTCCTGCCTTCGGCGAATCTTGGTAAAGAACATACGGGTGTTCATTGCACTGTTCTGAAGGTTTGCAATTTTACAAAATAATATGCTGCTAGATTGATACAAAACATAACATTGGTGCTGAACCTTCAAAACGATTTCTTAAGCAGTAAAGACTTTGCAAAGGAGTGCTTCCTTTTCTTTTAAAGTATTCGAAAAAACGCTTTAAAGAAAGCCCCATTTCCTTTAGGGTCATGAAACCCTAATACATTTTCCCATACGAAGCTGACTTTTAGGTTGTTCAATAATTGCTGCTTACTCATTTGCTTGTGGTCCCTGGATTTGGTAGTTTAGTCCTATGATTATTGTTGTCTTGGTGATTAGCAATCTCTTACACAATCAGAGCCGGATTTCATGTCTCTTTTCTCTCCCTCCCAGGAGGCAATTATAACTCATCCCCGGGAGAATCATGAGTGTGAGGACTGGGCAGTGAGAAGGAATAGGATCCTTTTCTATATTTTTATTCGTTTTCTTTTTGTTGGCTGGCTGTATCTGTCATAAATAGGTTGAGGGAAAATTAAAGTCTTAAGGTATAATATATTTCTCTGGTACATTCTATTTGCCGACTTAAAATATGCTATCTAGACTGTGCACATTCATTGACAATAATTGAGATATGAATTCTGTAATAGAAAATTCTATTTGCCATTGTATAAATGTACACATTGTATTTTTCTTTTTAAGGAAGAAACTATTTTAAAACGTACTATTAAAAGCAGAATTGCTTAAAATTAAATGGCATTACCTTTTGCCTTATCTAAATAAGCAGAATTTAATTTTATAGAGCTAACATTGTTATATTTCTGCAATAGCAATAACAGTGGTGGAAAAAGAGAGTTGAATTACCCATTTCTTAATGAAAAGTGTGGTATGCGGTCGTTTCTGGGGAGTTGGCTGGTAGAAGTCTCCATGAATACCTCTTAGTTTCTAGGTCAGTTCCGCTTAAGAGTGGCACTGAAATTGGGGTGTAAACAGCTTGTAATCCTGTCTGCTTGCTTCGACCCTGCTGTGTTGCTTTGAGGAAGTGCAAATCTCTCAGAAGGTCAGTAGTTCAGCTCAATGTGGTCTTTCCTTCCAGCAATGTCCCCTGGCATAATATTTGTTGGTGAGAAAGCAAGGAGGGCATTGATAAGGAATTGATATTAACTCGGCGTAAAATATTTATGTGCAAATTTAACCTGATACAGTTTAATTGAATTGAACTAAGAGTTACCTACCTTTGAGAAAGGTGTGGAGTTGGCATCTCAGAATTGTCATAACTGCCATGTTTCTTAGGTTTGTCTTTTGTTTCATTTCATTTTAACTTTTTACTTGGAAGTCATTTAAATTTACAGATGGATTTCATTTAGAAAAATTAATACAAAGATCTTGGGTACATGTTTCACCTAGATTTACCAATTGTTAACATTTTGCAACACGTATTTGTTCTTTCTCTCTATACGCATATACATATTATTGTTAGTTTTGTAAACCATTTGAGAGTGGTCACAGAGTCCATGCCCCTTTTTCTTCTCGAAACTTCAAAGTGTATATATTTTTTAAGAACAGAGACATTCTCTTTCATAACCATAGCAAAATAATCAAATTCTGAAAATGTGATATTGACTGGATGTGGTGGCTCACACCTGTAATCCCAGCACTTTGGGAGGCTGAGGTGGGCGGTTCACCTGAGGTTGGGAGTTCGACCAACCTGACCAACATGGAGAAACCCCATCTCTACTGAAAATACAAAATTACCCAGGTATGGTGGTCATGCCTGTAGTCCCAGCCACTTGGGAGGCTGAGGCAGGAGAATCTCTTGAACCTGGGAGGCAGATGTTGCCGTGAGCCAAGATCGCCCCATTGCACTTCAGCCTGGGCAATAAGAGTAAAACTCCATCTAAAAAAAAAAAAGAGAGAGAGGGAAAATATGACATTGCTACAATACTACGATCTAGTACACAGTACATACTCAAATTTTGCCAGTTGTCCCAATAATGTCCTCTTTTTTTTTGAGATGGAGTTTCACTCTTGTAGCCCAGGCTGGAGTGTAATGGCAAGATCTCAGCTCACTGCAACCTCTGCCTCCCAGGTTCAAGTGATTCTCCTGCCTCAGCCTCCCGAGTAGCTGGGATTACAGGTGCACGCCACCGTGCCTGGCTAATTTTGCATTTTCAGTAGAGACAAGGTTGCTCCATGTTTGTCAGGCTGGCCTCAAACTCCCAACTTCATTCAGGTGATCCACCCACCTGGGCCTGCCAAGGTGCTGGGATTACAGGTGTGAGCCACAGTGCCCAGCCCCCAATAATGTTCTTTATAGCAACTTTTTCCCCTTTGATATAGAATCCAATCTAGGATCATATCTCACTTTAGGCAGCCAGATGCTCTCTAAACTTTTAAAATCTGGAACAATTTCTTCACTTTCTTTTTGTCTATCATGAGATTGACATTTAAAAGTTGTACTATAATAATAGTTGTTTAATAGAATATCCCTCAGTTTAGGTTTGTATATTTCTTTTCTTTTAGAGATGGGGTCTTGCTATGTTGCCCAGAGTGGAGTGCAGTGGCTTACTGCAGCCTCGATTTCCTGGGCTTAAGCCACTCTTTCACCTCAGCCTCCTGAGTAGCTGGGACTATAGCCATGCTTACATTGTGCATATTTGGCAGAAAACACCAGAGAAGCAATGCCGTGTTCTTCTCAGTGCATATCAGGAGGCAGCTTGTCCCGTTATTGATGATGTTACCTTGAATTACTTGGTTAAGCAGGTAATCTCCATATTTCCCCATAGTAAAATTATCATTTTTCCTTCTTAATACAGTATGTTTTTTGAAGCTGCTATTTACTAATATTACAATGGCTAAAGGCAATAGTAGAGACTGAAAGTAGTGCAAAGTTACAAATGTGATACAAAAACAATAATGGCAATTCTATTTCAAATAAATTTCAGAAATCTGATTATTTCAGGTTTGGCTGTTGCATGCATAATCTTAATAGGATTCTATTTGTCTCACATGGAATTGTGTTATATGATCATCCATCCTAACACTTTAAATAAACAATCTATTTAATATGTTCCAACTTTGTGTCTAGTCTTACCCTCACCTGGAATACTTGGAATTGTAGACTATAGAAATGTACTTCTGTATCAATTTTAATTGTATTTCGTAGGATTTTTCCAATGTGACTTCTGGGACAGGGCATATCAGAGTATTTGTATTTTTCAATAAACATTTCAAACAATTGAATGCATCTTTCTTAATGCCTACCTGAGAAATCTCAAAAACCAAAGCAAACAGGAGTTTGGTCACAATGTGTATACAAGTAACATCATAAAAACAACACAGATCAGAAAAATGTGCTTCTATGTCAGTGTTCAAAACATTTTCATTTCCCAAATGATCTCAGATGCATCAGGCAGCCATCCAATGATGCTAAGCAATTATTAATAATAACGAGGAAGCATCTCTGTGGGTTTGGGCCACCCACAGCCCACATTACACATCATTAGGGCGCCCCGATGTATTTCTTTGTGGCTTCTTTTCTCTGACCACATCAAAGCCTGAAGCAGAATATGATGATCTAAAAATCATATTCTGCAGTCAATGTATTGACCTCTGAAATTGGCTGCCTGCAAACTGGCTGCTTTGTGTTTCTGGGAACCCTTCTTAACTCTGCCTCTTAATTTCTGTCTGGCTTGGATTACATTTCAATAGGCTCTGATTTTGTTGGAATGGGGAAGAGGAAAACTGCCACCTTGCATAATGAGATTGGAATCTTAAGCTTCTCTGTGTTTCAGAACGACCTATCAATATCATTTTAAAGTCGCCTTACATATTCTCATCCCCTTTCACACACAAAGATGACAATAGACAGTATATAGAGTTATTAAATCGGAATATATTTTAACTTTTACAAGACTATTGCCAGGCATGGTGGCTCATGTCTGTAATCCCAGCACTTTGGGAGGCCAAGGCGGGTGGATCACAAGGTCAGGAGATGGAGACCATCCTAGCTAACACGGTGAAACCCCATCTCTACTAAAAATACAAAAAATTAGCCTGGCATGGTGGTGCCTGCTTGTAATCCCAGCTTCTCGGGAGGCTAAAGCAGGTGAATCGCTTGAACCTGTGAGGTGGAGGTTGCAGTGAGCCGAACTCGTGCCACTGCATTCCAGCCTGGGCGACGGAGCGAGACTCCATCTTGAAAAACAAACAAACAAATAAACAAAAAACAACATCCATTTATTATAAGCAAGTCAAAAGTTTGGGAATAGCATGGTTCAACCGGGTCTTTAGCTTAGGGTCTCACAATGCCAAAAGCAAGGTTTTGGCAAAGCCTTTCTGGAGGTTCTGGAAAATAATCCACTTTCAATCTCATTTGGACTTTGGCTGAATTTACTTTCTTGTGATTTAAGGACTAAGATCCCTATTTCCTTGGTGGCTGTCAGTCTTTGCTGCTAGAGGCTGCCTGCATTCCTTTTCATGCTTTCCATGTGGCTCTCTGTAGCAATGGTAGGTGGAGTCCCTCTTATGCTTCAAATCTCTCTGACTTCTGCCCATATCTTTCTTCTGCTTCCAGCCAGAGAAAGCTCTCTGCTTTTAAGAGCTCGTGTGATTAGATTGGGCCCATTCAGATAATTCAGGATAAATTCCCTATCTTCAAGTCCATAACCTTAATCGCACCTGAAAAGTCAGTTTTTACCATGGAACGTGACATATTTATAGGCGCCAGGGGTTAGGGTGAGATATCTTTAGGAGGCTATTATTCAGCCTACCACAGACCAGAGAAAACAACAACAACAGATTAAATACTCAAGGTTTATCATGAACCTGAGGATTTCCAAACACAGACATCAGCCGCTTTCTTGAATTTGTGCATAGCACTTACTATAAAACATGGTACCCGATAGATTCTTCCTGTTTAGCAGCTGAATACAGGACTTAGGAGTCTTGGAGATGACCAACAGATACGCCCATGTGTCTTCTAACATGGATCGGTTAATCAAGGGCTTGAAGGTTAAGATAGGGATAAACTTGTGGAGCTCTAATTCCAGAGCTTGACTCAGATGTCCAGAGTGTCGAACTTTCTGGAAAGGATGAGCATGTCTTCTTGAGTTCCTCAGTGATCTTTTCAAGAATAAAAGAGCAATAGCAAATCCTCTGCCAATGTAGGTAGATGTGAGGAGGAGTTTTTTTTTTTTTAATATATATAAAGGAGTTTTTAATTTTAAAAATTAGAGATGGGCTGAGCAACGTTGCGTGTCTTAAGAAAGAAAAGATTTTTAAAATCCGGCCAGGGGCAGTGGCTCATTCCTGTAATCCCAGCACTTTGGGAGGCTGACAGGCTAATGACTTGAAGTCAGGAGTTCGAGACCAGTCTGCCAACATGGCAAAACTCTTATCTCAAAAAAAAAAAAAAATTAGCCAGGGTGGGGTAGAATACACATGGTCTCAGCCACTCTGGTGGATGAGGTAGGAGAATTGCTTGAGCCCAGGAGGTGAAGGTTGCAGTGACCCGGATTGCACCATTGCACTCCAGCTTGGATAACAGGAGTGAAACCATATCTCAAAAACAAGAAGATTAAGTCGGGCACAGTGGCTCACACCTGTAATCTGAGCACTTTGGGAGGCCGAGGTGGGCAGATCACCTGAGCTTAGGAGTTTGAGACCAGCCTGGTCAACATGGTGAAACCCTGTCTCTACTAAAAATACAAAAATTAGCCAGGTATGGTGGCAGGTGCCTGTAATCCCAGCTACTTGGGAGGCTGAGGTAGGAGAGTTGCTTGAACCTGGGAGGCAGAGGTTGCAGTGAGCCGAGATCACTCCATTGCACTCCAGCCTGGGCGATAAGAGTGAAACTCCATCTCAAAAAAAAAAAGAAAGGGAAAAAAAAAAAAAGAAATGTAAATCAAAACCACAATGAGATACCATCTCACACAAATCAGAATGGCTACTACTAAAAAGTCAAAAAATAACAAATTCTGGCAAAAGTCCTAGAGAAAAGGGAACGTTTATACATTGTTGGTGGGGGTGTAAATTAGTTCAACCATTGTGGAAAGCAGTATGGGATTCCTTGAAGAACTGAAAACAGAACTACCATTTGGCCCAGGAATCTCATTATTAGATATATACCCAGAGGAATATAAATCATTCTGTCATGAAGACACATGCATGCATATGTTCGTTGGAGCACCATTCACAGTAAGAAAGATGTGGAATCAACCTAAATGCCCATCAATAATAGGTTGGATAAAGAAAATTTGATACGTATATACCATGGAATACTATGCAGTTATAAAAAGAACAAGATCACGTCTTTTGCAGAAACACAGTTGGAGCTGGAGGCTGTTATCCTTAGCAAACTAATTCAGGAACAGAAAACCAAATACCACACATTCTCACTTATTAGTGGGAGCTAAATGATGAGAGCACATGGACACAAAGAGGGGAGCAACACACACTGGGGTCTACTTGAGGGTGGAGGGTGGGAGGAGGGAGAAGATCAGAAAAAATAATTAAATAATTATCGGGTACTAGTTTTAATACCTGGGTAATGAAATAGTCTGTATGGCAAACCCCAGTGACATGAGTTTACCTGTGTAACAAACCTTCACATGTACCCCCAAACGTAAAATAAAAGTTAAAAAAAAAGACAAGAGTGAAACTCTGTCTCAAAAAAAAAAAAAACGGAGGGGGGGAATATGATTCAACAAATTTGGAGGGATATCTGGATCTGAGAATAAGGGCAGATCCTGAAAACAAAACCAAATTTGCATCATTTCGTTAAAGGAGGTCTGCCATGATCTACTCTGGCATGGTCTGCCAGTTATTAATTTCTTGCATTTGGGTTTTTTTTTTTTGAGATGGAGTTTTGCTTTTGTTGCCCAGACTGGAGAGCAATGAGCCGTCTCAGCTCACCACAACCTCCGCCTCTGGGGTTCATGCAATTCTCCCGCCTCAGCCTCCCTAGTAGCTGAGATTACAGGCATGCACCACCACACCTGGATAATTTTGTATTTTTAATAGAGACAGGGTTTCTCCATGTTGGTCAAGGTGGTCTTGAACTCCTGACCTCAGGTGATCTGCCCGCCTCAGCCTCCCAAAGTTCTGGGATTACAGGCGTGAGCCATCGTGCCCAGCCAACTTCTTGCATTTGAAAAAGCGAATCTCAAGTCTCAGAAATCCGTAATTCAGAGTGTTTAGTGAGATTGTATTATGATTTATTGAGTTTAAAACTTCTCCAATGACTCTGCCTCCAGCCTTCCCAAGCTTTTTGCTGAAGCAGCCTACACTTGTCAAAAAGTTACTCTAAATAGCTTGCAAACCACTTGAAATCTGCCCCTTTTATATAGTAAAATTGGTCAGTTTCCCAACAGTAAAGAAGAGGGAAAATATGGATTGGCATCAACCAATGCTGCCCTGAGAACAACATTCGCTTTCTAAATCTAGGGCTTTTTAGTAGAAGACATAAGTATTTCCAGCTTAATATAACTGTCAGCTAAGGTTTTCAAATACTAGGAAAAGACAGAATTCTTTTGTTGGCTTTTGTTTCTGCTTTGAGCTCAGGACTGTAATTCCTGTCATGTTGGGCTAATCAGGGACATTGGTAACTTTTCACTAACAAAATCTAGATTTGCAGCCCTAAATGAACATTTTAATTTTCTTTCTTCCAACTGTTATTTTAAGTTCAGCAGTACATGTGCAGGATGTGCAGGTTTGTTACAAAGGTAAAGTGCCACAGTGGTTTGCTGCACAGATCAGTCCATCACCTAGGTATTAAGCCCAGCATCCTTTACCTATTCTTCCTGATGCTCTCCTTCCCCGCACCACCCCACCCTCAGACAGGCCCCAGTGTGTGTTGTTCTGCATTATGTCTCCATGTGTCCTCATCATTCAGTTCCCATTTATTTATTTATTAGTAGAGGTGGGATTTCACCATGTTGGCCAGGATGGTCTTGACCTCTTGACCTCACGATCCACCACCTCAGCCTCCCAGAGCCCTGGGATTATAGGTGTGAGCCACCACACCTGGGCAGTATTTTTAAAATTTTATTTATTTATTTTTAGACAGAGTCTCACTCTGTCACCCAGGCAGGCTGTAGTGCAGTGGCAAGATCTCGGCTCACTGCATCCTCTACCTCCTGGGTTCAGGTGATTCTCCTGCCTCAGCCTCCCAAGTAGCTGGGATTACAGGCACCCACCACCATGCCTGGTTAATTTTTGTATTTTTAGTACAGACAGAGTTTCACCATGTTGGCCAGGATGGTCTCAAACTCCTGACCTCAGGTGATCCGCCTGCCTCGGCCTCCCAAAGTGCTGGGATTACAGGCATGAGCCACTGGGCCTGGCCTTCAGCTCCCATTTATAAGTGAGAACATGTGGTATTTGGCTTTCTGTTTTTGTGTTAGTTGGCTGAACACTTTATATCACAATGTAAACTAAACTGGAAGCCCTTGTCTTCCATTAAGGCTAGATGCAAGATACTTTGTGAGATAGTTATAACCTTTTGCGTCTGAGCTTGAACTTGGCCCACACTTCTGTGGTCACTCCCTGGTGAGAGCCTTTTTGGCCATTTTGATTTCCACTTCAGGCAAAGCAAAGGAATTGTTGCTTGCAGGTGCACGCGTGCACGCATGTGTGTTTTAACTGGAATGAAATATACATAATTCTATAAAAGTTAAAAGTGGCTGGGTGAGCTGGCTCATGTCTGAAATCTCAGCGTATTGGGAGACCAAGATGGGTGAATCCCTTGAGGTTAAGAGTTCGAGACCAGACTGGCCAACATGGCGAAACCGTCTTCACTAAAAATAATGGAAAAATGAAAAAATTAAAAGTTATCATTTTAGGCTGTGCATGGTGGCTCATGCCTGTAACCCTAGCATTTTGGGAGGCCGAGGCAGGTAGATCACGTGAGGTCAGGAGTTTGAGACCAGCTTGACCAACATGGTGAAACTCGGTCTGTACTAAAAATACAAAAATTAGCCAGGCATGGTTTCGGGTGTCTGTAGTCCCAGCTACTTGGGAGGCTGAGGCAGGAGAATCACTTATACCCGGGAGGTGGAGGTTGCAGTGAGTCAAGATTGAGCCATTGCACTCCAGCCTGGGCGACAAAGTGCGACTCTGTCTTGGAAAAAAAAAAAAGTTATTTTAACCAGTTTTTGAGTGTATAGTTTTATGGGATTGAGCACATTTACATTACTGTGCAATGGTCACCACCATGTGTCCCTGAACTCTTTTGTCTTCCCAAATGATACTCTGCATCCATTAAACAGGAACTCCCCATTCTGCCCTGCTTCCAGCCCCTGGCAGCCACCATTCTACTTTTTATCTCTATGAATTTTGGCAAATTCAGTCAAACTCTAGGTACTTCATATAAGTGGAATCATACATTATTTGTCCTTTTGTATCTGGCTTATTTCAACAGCATAATATCTTCAAGGTTCATCCATATTGTAGCATGTGTCAGAATTTCCTTCCTTTTTTATTTTGGATGAAGTCTCACTCTGTCACCCAGGCTGGAGTGCAGTGGCACAATCTTAGCTCTGCAACCTCCATCTCCTGGGATCAAGTGATTCTCCTGCCTCAGCCTTCCGAGTAGCTGGGACTACAGGCATGTGCCACCACACCTGGTTAATTTTCTAGTTTTAGTAGAGATGGGGTTTTACCATGTTTGCCAAGCTGGTCTCAAACTCCTGACCTCAGATGATCTGCCCGCCTCAGCCTCCCAAGTGCTAGGATTATAGTCATGAGTCACTGCGCTTGGCTAGAATTTTCTTCCTTTTTAAGGCTGAATAATATTCCAAATGCAAATGCATACCACATTTTTTTTTTTTTTTTTGAGATGGAGTCTTGCTCTGTCACCAGGTTGGAGTGCAGTGGTGTGATCTCGGCTCACTGCAACCTCTGCCTTCTGGGCTCAAGTGATTCTCCTGCCTCAGCCTCCTGTGTAGCAGGGATTACAGGGGCATGCTGCCATGCCCAGCTAATTTTCGTATTTTTAGTAGTGACAGTGTTTCACCATGTTGGCCAGGATGGTCTCAATCTCTTGACCTTGTGATCCACCTGCCTTGGCCTCCCAAAGTGCTGGGGTTACAGGCATGAGCCATTGCACCCAGCCTGCATACCACATTTCCTGTTTATTCATTCCTCTGTTGATGGATACTTGGCTTGATTTCAACTTTTGGCTATTGTGAATAATGCTGCTAACAACATCGGTGTACAAATAGCTCTTTGTGTCCCTGCTTTCAATTCTTTTGGCTATATACCCAGAAGTGGGGTTGTTAGCTCACACAGTAATTTTATATTTAATGTTTTGAGTTATAGTCATATCATTTCCACAGCCACTTCACCATTTTACGTTCCCACTGGTAATGCACAAGGGTTCCAGTTCCTTCAGATATGTTTTAAAGTACCCATATTTCACATCTCCAAACCATCATTTTCACCACTCCAAAAAGCTTTTGTCAAAGTGGCTTCCAAATGCTAGCATGCATAAGAATCACCAAAGAGTACATTAAATTGCAGGTTATTTGTCCCACCCTCAGAGAGTTTCATGCAGTAGGTCATCAGTTTCATTCAGTAGGTCATTATAATCCACTAGACTACATTTTTCATGAAATGACAGTGGTTGTATTTAATAGAAACTTCAGAAAGGCTGGTGAGTCTTTCTGATGGGTGATAGAATTTGCTTTGGAGGCCAGGACGCTGGAGTTCAGCATTGAACACAGAGCCAATTAAATTCAGGAGACCACTAGCTCACTAGAGGCCAAAATGCCCAGGGGCCCAGGAATTTGTGTTTTCAAACAAGTTTTCCCCAGACGGTTGTTTTTTTCTTTACTTTTTTTTTTTTTTTTTTGAGATGGAGTCTCTGTCCTCAGGCTGGAGTGCAGTGGCACAATCTTGGCTCGGCTCACTGCAACCTCTGCCTTTTGGGTTCAAGCGATTCTCTTGCCTCAGCCCCCCAATAGCTGGGATTACAGATGCCCACCAACACGCCCAGCTAATTTTTGTATTTTTAGTAGAGATGGGGTTTCACTATGTTGGCCAGGATGTTTTCGATCTCTTGACCTTGTGATCTGCTTGCCTCGGCCTCCCAAAGGGCTGGGATTACAGGTGTGAGCCACCTTGCTCGGCCTTCTTTTTTATTTTATTTTATTTATTTATTTTTTTGAGACAGAGTTTCACTCTTGTTGCCCAGGCTGGAGTGCAATGGCACGATCTCAGCTCTTTGTAACCTCTGCCTCCTGGGTTCAAGCAATACTTCTGCCTCAGCTTCCCAAGTAGCTGGGATTACAGGTGTGTGCCACCAGGCCTGGCTAATTTTGTATTGTGGTAGAGATGGGGTTTCACCATGTTGGTCATGCTGGTCTCGAACTCCTGACTTCAAGTGATCAATCCACCTCGACCTCCCAACATGCTGGGATCACAGACGTGAGCCACTGCGCCCAGCCTCCCAGGTGGTTCTGATGCCAGTGGGTCTATGGGCTATGATTCGAAGAAAAATGAGATAACGGGTTTGAACTCAGAAATCAATCCACATAAAGCCAAAGCTTTAATTTTTGCCTTTATTGGAATTCAGCCCACTCTGATATGTCAGTGAGTTTTTGGTCTGGGCTTGAATGATTGAGGGCAGCCTATGTCAGAAAAATGGATTGCGAGTCATCAGAAAAGAATGCATTCACTTCTTCAGCTGTCTAAATTTTAATCATCTTTTAATTTTTTTCTATTTATGCTTTCCTATGTTACCCACATTTTGCAACATTAAACATGTATTACTTTTATAATTAGAAAAACGATTGTCAAATCATTAAGCCAAATGAAAACCCTTTAAGAGCTCAAATATTTACTCTGTGAAGTTTCTTTGTTTCCCACTTCTTTCCTTCCAAGATATATAAATCACTCTGAGTCCATGCCTTCCTGGCATTTAGTTTATAACCCACTAGACTGCATTCCTCATGAAATGACAGTAGTTGCATTTAATAGAAACTTCAGAAAGGCTGATGAGTCTTTCTGATGGGTGATAGAATTTGCTTTGGAGGCCAGGTCGCTGGAGTTCAGCACTGAACACAGAGCCAATTAAATTCAGGAGACCAGTAGCTCACCAGAGGCCAAAATGCCAATTTATTAAATTATAGTAAGAAACAGAATATCAAGTAATCAGGGCTACTCATGGTTGGTCAGCACTTTCTTTTCCTTGTAGAAATGGGTACCTGGTGATCGGGTGTGGTGGCTCACGCCTGTAATCCCAGCACTTTGGGAGGCTGAGGAGGGTGGATCACAAGGTCAGAGATTGAGACCATCCTGGCCAACATGGTGAAACCCAGTCTCTACTGAAAATACAAAAATTAGCCGGGCGTGGTGGCACGTACGTGTAATCCCAGCTACTCAGGAGGCTGAGGCAGGAGAATCGCCCGGGAGGCGGAGGTTGCAGTGAGCCGAGACTGCACTACTGCACTCTAGCCTGGTGACAGAGTGAGACTCCGTCTCAAAAGAAAAGAAAAGAAAAGAAAAGAAAAGAAAAGAAAAGAAAAGAAAAGGAAAGAAAAGAAAAGAAAAGAAAAGAAAAGGAAAGAAAAAAAAAAGAAAAGAAAAGAAAAAAAGAAAAGAAAAGAAATGGGTACCTGGGAGGTCAAGTGACTATACCACCAGATGATTATTGGGTGAGCATGGGAATCAGACTACAAGAGATCACATGATTAAAATGGCTACTGTCATAAAGGTACTGTCACCTAACAGAACAATTTCTTCTCTAGAGCTGTGTTTGCCAAAAGTTCCAGAACACCTGGGCCAGACAGTCAGGAGAAGAGCTCATCTCCGGACCAGCCTGAATTTCCACAAATCTTTGGCTCTTGGCTCTTTTTTTTTTTTCCTACACTCCATGCAGAACATCCCCATTCTATTGATTTATCATTCACTTAAAAAAAAACTGTTGTACAGATTATTCACATTCCAGGAAGGCTGTCCTTAGGATGCCTCCTCATTGCTCCTTATACATCAGGTATGGAGCAAGACAAGGATGGGCTTTTTAGTGTTAAGACCAGATCTGGGCTGAGGGTGGGATGCTGCAAAAATCTACTTAAGATGTCAAGCTCACTTCAAGAGGCAAAAGGGATGGTAGAGGTGTGACCCAAATTGGGTACAGGAGTTGAAAGATAGGAGATGACAAGCCAAAAGATGATAAGAGAAAGTCCCTGGGTAGATCAGAGGCCTAACCCAGGAGTGCAGAGTGTGTACTGACGAATTCATACAAATGTGGCCTTCTGATGAGAAATAGAAAGGCTTGCAGAGAACGAAGAGCCTGTCTCAGGGATGTGACCCCTCAGCCTTACTGGCCTGGTCTTTGTTTACTGCATCTGACTCTGATGGTTTCCAAGTATCTCTATCAACAGCACATTTATAAACCATCTGTTAGGCCACTTATACACATGGCTAAGCTGATTTACGTTATGTTGATTTTTTACTCAGAGGGTGACTTTTATTTGACCTTCTTCACAAATTCTGAGATTGTATTATTGGACCCTTAAAGGTTATTTATATCTGACTACCCTGTCAGACAGGAGTTTCAAGAGTCCTATGTGTTCCCACCACCAAAAGCAAGTGATTTATTGAAAATTAAAAGTTTAGCTGGGTCTGGTGGTTCATACCTATAACCTCAGTTACTCAGGAGGCTGAGGCAGGAGGATTGCTTGAGGCGAGGAGTTCGAGACCAGCCTGGGCAACATAGTGAGAATTTATCTCTAAAAGATAAAACAATAACAAAAATTAGCCAGGCATGGTGGCACATACCTTAAGTTCCAGCTACTTGGGAGGCTGAGGTGGGAGGATTGCTGAATGCAGGTGTTCAAGGCTGCAGTGAGCTATGATTGTGCCACTGCACTCCAATCGGGATGACAGAGCAAGACCCTATCTTAAAATAAAAGAAATAAAACTAAAAGTTTGATAGAAACTGGGCATATAAACAAGTGATATATTTTCTGGTGGCAGAGGAGGAGTAGGGAGATGAGTTCCCAGAGCACACTCAGTGCTGTGGTTGGAATGTATGTGTGTCTCCAAAATTCATACGTTGGAACTTAAACTCCGAGGTAATGGTATTTAAGAGGTGAGGACTTTTGGGAAGTGATTAGGTCAAAAGGGCTTGCAGCAACCATCTTGGAAGCAGAGAACAGCCTTTACAGACACTGAATCTACTGGCATTTTGATCTTGAACTTCCTGGTGTCCAGATCTATAAGGAATGTATTTCTGTTCTTATCAATTATCCACTCTCAGGTATATATTTATTTATTTTATTTGTTTATTTTTTGAGGCAGAGTTTCACTCTTGCTGCCAAGGCTGGAGTGCAATGGCATGATCTCGGCTCATGGTAAACTCCGCCTCTTGGGTTCAAGCAATTCTCCCGACTCAGCCTCCTGAGTAGCTGGGATTACAGGCATGCACCACCATGCCAGGCTAATGTTGTATTTTTAGTAGAGAGGGAGTTTCTCCATGTTGATCAGGCTGGTCTTGAACTCCCAACCTCAGGCGACCTGCTGGCCTCGGCCTCCCAAAGTGCTGGGATTACAGGTGTGAGCCACCATGCCTGGCCTGTCTCAGGTATTTTTATAGCAGCATGAATGAACTAAGACAGTCTGACCAATTAGTTTCAGGGTTTCTGTGTGTTGCTGCTCACTGTGACAGATCTATGCATTATTTAGATCACCAAATTCTCCTAAAGTACCATGACATTTGCTTTTGCTTTTTTTTTTTTTTTGAGATGGAGTCTCTGTCACCCAGGCTGGAGTGCAGTCAGTGACCCAATCTCGGCTCACTGCAACCTCCACCTTCTAGGTTCAAGCAATTCTCCTACCTCAGCCTCCTGAGTAGCTGGGGTTACAGGCATACGTCACCATGCCCAGTTAATTTTTGTATTTTTAGCAGAGACAGAGTTTCACCATATTGGCCAGGCTGGTCTCAAACTCCTGACCTTGTGATCTGCTCGCCTCGGTCTTTCAAAGTGCTATGATTACAGGTATGAGCCACTGCTCCTGGCCTGCCTTTGCTTATTTTTAGATGAAGTCTTGCTCTGTTGCCTAAGTTGGAGTGCAGTGGTGCAATATTGGCTCAATGCAACCTCTACCTCCCAGGTTCAAGTGATTCTCCTGCCTCAGCCTTTCGAGTAGCTGGAATTACAGGCGTGCACCACTCACTATGCTCGGCTAATTTTTGTATTTTTAGTAGAGATGGGGTTTTATCATGCTGGCCAGGCTGGTCTTGAACTCCTGACCTCAGGTGATCCACTCGCCTCGGCCTCTCAAAGTGCTGGGATTACAGGTGTGAGCCACTGTGCCTGGCCATTTGCCATTGATTTTTACCAGTCTCATTGAAATATAAATAACATACCATACATCTCACCCATTTAAAGTATATAATTTTTAGTTTTTTTGTATATTAACAGATGTATGAAACCATTACCACAGTCAATTTTAGAACATTTTTATAACTTTAAAAAGAAATCCTGTACCTTTTAGCTATTGCTCTCCTATCTAATATCCCCTACCCCAGCCCTAAATAACCTCTAGTCTGACTGGGCGTGGTGGCTCATGCCTGTAATCCCAGCACTTTGGGAGGCTGAGGTGGACGTATCATGAGGTCAGGAGCCCAACCAACATGGTGAAACTCCGTCTCTACTAAAATCCAAAAAATTAGCTGAGCATGGAGGCATGTGCCTGTAGTCCCAGGTACTCAGGAGGCTGAGGCAGGCCTGGCCACAGAGCAAGAATCCGTCTTAAATAAATGAATAAATAAATAATAACCTCGAATCTACATTCTGTGTTTATAGATTTGCCTATTTTGGAAATTTCATCTAAATGAAATAATACTGTATGCAGTTTTTGTGACTGTTTTCTTTTATTTAGTATAATCTTTCAGGTAGATCCATGTTGTTGCACGTATTAGTATTCCATTCCTTTACATGACCAATTAATATTCCATCATATGGATGTATCACATTTTGTTTATTCATTCATCAGTTGATGAACATTTGGGTTGCTTGCACCCTTTGGCTGTTATGAATAATACTGCTATGAACATTCATGTACAAGTTCTTGTGTGGATGTACGTTTTCATTTCATTTGGGTAAGTAACTAGGAGTAAATTGCTGGGCCCCATGATAATTGTATGGTTAACATTTTGAGAAACTGCCAAATTCTTTAACAAGGCAGCTGCTAAATGGTATAATCCAACCAGTAACATACAAAGGCTCCATTTTCTCTACATCCTTGCCAGTACTTGTTATTAGCTGACTTTTTGCCTATAGCCATCCAAGTGGATGTGGTTTTGATTTATACTTCCCTAATGACTAATGATAGCATATCTTCATGTGTTTATTGGCCACTTACATATTTTCCTTGGAGAAATGTCTGTTCAGATCCTTTGCCCGTTTTTAAGTTGGGTTGTCTCTTTATTATTGAGTTGTAAGAGTGCTTTATATATTCTAGATGCAAGTTTTATGTCAGATATATGATTTGAAGAGATTTGCTCTCGTTCTGTGTGTTGTTTTTACCTTCTGAAGGTGTTTTTTAGGAATACAGAAGATTTTAGTTTTGATGAAGTCCAATTTGTCTCTTTTTTTCTTTTGTTGCTCATGATTTTGGTGCTGTAACTAAGAATTCATTGCTAAATATAAGATCGTGAAGGTTTATTCCTATATTTTCTTCTAAGAGTCTATAATATTAACTCATATTTAGGTATTTGATCCTTTTTGAGATATATATATATACATTTTTCTGAGACAGGAGTCTTATTCTGTTGCCCAGGCTGGAGTGCAGTGGTGCAATCTTGGCTCACTGCAACCTCCACCTCTGGGGTTCAAGCAATTCTCCTGCCTCAGCCTCCCAAGTAGCTGGGACTACAGGCGTGTGCCACCACGCCTGGCTAATTTTTTGTATTTTTAGCAGACATAGGGTTTCACAGTGTTAACCAGGATGGTCTTAATCTCCTGACCTCATGATCTTCCCGCCTCGGCCTCTCAAAGTGTTGGGATTACAGGCATGAGCCACTGCACCAGGCCAAGATAATTTTTATACACGACGTGAGCTAAGGATCTAACTTTATTCTTTTTCATGTGTATATCCAGTTGTTTCAGCACAATTTATTGGAAAATCAGCATGAACATAAGATGTTTTTCAATTTATTTGTATCTTTAATTTCTTTCAACATTGTTTTACAGATTTCACAGTAAAAATTTTGTGCTTAAGTTATTTATTTCCAAGCCTTTTATTCTTTTTTTTTTTTTTTTTTTCTGAGATGGAGTCTCACTCTGTCACCCAGGCTGGAGTGCAGTGGTGTGATCTGGACTCACTGCAACCTCTGCCTCCAGGTTCAAGCAATTCTCCTTCCTCAGCCTTCTGAGTAGCTGGGATTATAGGATCCTGCCACCATGCCCGGTTAATTTTTATGTTTTTAGTAGAAATGGGTTTCATCATCTTGGCCAGGCTGGTCTTGAACTCCTGACCTTGTGATCCGCCTGCCTCAGCCTCTGAAAGTGCTGGGATTACAGGCATGAGCCACATTTTATTCTTTTTAATGGTAGTGTAAATGGAACTATTTTGTAACTTCAAATTCAGATTGTTCACTACAAGTACAGAAAAATACGATTAATTTTTGTATGTTGATCTTGTATCCTGCCATCTAATCGAAGTCTTTTATTAGCTATAAGTTTTTAAAAATGAATTCCTTGGGATTTTTTGGACCCAAAAGTGTTATCTCTGAAAAGAGATCGTTTTACTTCTTTGTTTCTGTTTTGGATGCCATTTATTTATTTATTTGTCTTATTTTTCTTTTATAATTGCCTTGGCTAGAACATCCAGTACAATATTGAATAGAAATGGCTAGAGCAGACATCCTTGTCTTGTTCCTGATCGAAGAAAGCAGCCAGTCTTTCATCAACAAACAGGATGTTAGCTGTGGTTTTTTTCTGAAAAGATCATGTATGTTTGTTTTTTTATTGCATTGATATGGCATATTATTATATTAACGGATTTTAAGATGTTAAACAAACCTTACATTCTTGGGATGAATCTCATTTAGTCATGACATAGAATTCTTTTTATATGTTGCTGAATTTAGTTTGCTACTATTTTGTTTAGATTTTTGGTTTTGATATTCTAAGGGATATTGATCTGTGGCCTTCTTCTTCTTTTTTGTTTTTTTGAGACTGAGTTTCACTCTTGTTGTCCAGGCTGGAGTGCAATGGCGTGATCTTGGCTGACCACAACCTCTGCCTCTCGATTTCAAGTGATTCTCTTGCCTTAGCCTCCCAAGTAGCTGGGATTATAGGCACATGTCACCATCCAGCTAATTTTGTGTTTTTAGTAGAAATAGGGTTTCTCCATGTTGGTCAGGCTGGTCTTGAACTCCCAACCTCAGGTGATCTCGGCCTTCCAAAGTGCTGGGATTACAGGCATTAGCCACCACACCTGGCCTGGTCTTCTTCTCTTGTAGTATCTTTGTTTGGATTAGGGTAATTGCTTCAGTCCATTCTGACACTGCTACAAAGACGTATCAGAGACTGGGTAAGTTATGGAGGAAAGAGGTTTAATTGACTTACAGTTCTGCAGACTATACAAGTGGCATGGCTGTGGGGGCCTCATGAAACTTACAATCATGGCAAAAGGTGAAGAGGAAGCAGGCACAGTCTCCACGTGACAGTGAAATAAAGGCATTTCTAAATAAACAAAACCAAATAGTATGTGTTGCCATTGGACCCACCTTACGAGAAATACTAAAGGGAATATTTTCAGGTGGAAATCAAGTGACCCCAGATAGTAATCCAAATCCACAAACATGAAAACCAGAGAGCACTGGGAAAGGTAATTATATAACTGTAAAAGATCATATGAATGCATTTTTCTCCTTCTAACTGATTTTAAAAGCAATTGAATAAAATGGTATGTATATAATTGTATTATTGGACCTTGATATGGTTTGGCTGTATGTCCCCAAATCTCACATCTAATTGTGATCCCCAGTGTTGGAGGTGGGGCCTGGTTGGAGGTGTTATATGTAAAATTTTCTGTGCCGTAAAAGAAGTAGCACTCGAATATAAATTCTCTCAGCAGGACAATTTACTCCTACAGAAAGGTGCATCACACAGACAGAGCAATGGTGAGTGTACACCTGGACAAGGGAGGAGAAGGGGTTCTTATTCCTGACACAAGTAGTTGCTACTGCTGTGTCGTTCCTCTATTGGCTAGGGTTAGACTGCACAGTCTAAGCTAATTCTGATTGGCTATTTTAAAGAGAGCAGGGGTATGAGCTGGAGTGGCAGGGTGGGTAGTTTGGCGAGAAAGATGGTTACAGAACAGGTCAGAGCAGGTAACCAGAGCAGGTGATTGGAACAGGTGACCAGGACAGGTGACCAGGATGAGTCAGGACAGAGCAGGGAACCGGGGGAACAGATGTGAACTACTGATTAGAACTGGTGGAAAAGATTGCTTACTGAAACTACATGGAAGTTAAACTTTAAAATGGAGAATTAAAGAATAAGAGAGCTGAACATACTGACATACTGATTCTTGAAGAGAAACTTGGAGTTCACTATAGCTAACAGAGGATCATGGGGGTGATTTCTGCGGTTTAGCCTTAGCCTATATCTCCAATGATTAATGATTTTACCAATCTCCTTCCAATTGCCTTTCACCACAATCTCCACTAGTTTTGAGGATACCCTTAGGCCTAAACTTCTCCTCACTCTGTTGCAAACAGAAGTCAGTATCTTTGGAAGGAGATTCAGAGCTCTCAGTTGTATATCTTGTCTCTACCCTCAGGCAAAATTTGAGTCTTGGCTCTGGAACTGCAGGTGGAAACAATAGTGTGTTTCTCTGAATGCCACCCCAGCTTTAGGACCTGAGTACTTGGTGTGGGAGGGCAGTGGCTTGAGGTCTTCTTAGTTTGCCTCTCCCCACTGGGAACCTTTACCTTATAAGCTGGGGCAAGGGCAACTGAGGCCTCAGTATTCTCAGTCATGTTTCACTGATGGTAGAATTTCCATTGCACAATGCGGGGCTAGTGGAAGAATAAAACACATACATCTTGGCTGCATTTATTCAGAATAGCCTCAGCTGCAGGTAGCGGAGGACAAGATGAAAAATTCCCATATCCCACCCCTCCCAGCTATCCCTCTGACCAGGAGCTGGGGAGTGGGGAAACTGGGAACCCTGTATTCTTGGCTATAGAAGTCTGGAATGGAGTTTCTATCTTGCTGAGCTGGGATGGTGGAGGGAAGCAGATCTTGGTCTAAATACCACAGAATCTTACTGAATTTTCTTGAATAAATGTGTCCTTATTTGCTGTATGCCCTTAAGATCATTTCCAGAGTCTTTGAAAGATTGTTTTAAAAAATAATATTTCATCACTTCTTGGCCTTTTGGCTAAGATCAAGCGTGTGAAAAATAATGCTTCACTTATTATTCTCTGCAAAAGGGGCTGCGGAGCACTTTACATTGTCCTGCTGGAAGTGGCAATCCTTGCCTTTGATTTTTACATTGATCCATGATTACTGGTTTTCTGTGTTTTTTTCCTTTAGGCAAAAGTCAAGGTAATGAAGTGAAATAATGCCTTGATAAATGGATAGATGAGTTGGAAGAATTTCCATGAAAAAGGAACTGTAGCTAAGGAGTTAACATGAAAAAAGAACTATGCTCAAATATGGTATCTGGGAGATTGACTCACTGTGTCGCCAAGGGCTACGTTTACCTTTTTTCTTTTCCTTTTTTTTTTTTTTTTGAGACAAAGTCTCACTGTGTCACCCAGCCTGGAGTGTAATGGCGCGATCTTGGCTCACTGCAACCTCTGCCTCCGGGTTCAAGGGATTCTCCTGCCTCAGCCTCCTGAGAAGCTGGGATTACAGGTGCCCACCACCACACCCAGCTTTTTTTTTTTTTTTGTATTTTTAGTGGAGAAGGTCTGGTCTCAAACTCCTGATCTCAGGTGATCCACCTGCCTCGGCCTCCCAAAGTGTTGGAATTACAGGCGTGACTGTGCCTGGCCTATTTCCCTTCTTTTGAGATAAAACTTCAGTAACCAGTTTACATAATGGCTTGACTTATTCCACGGACTCGTTGTGTGGCCAACATTGCAAATATGTTTTTCAGGAAGAACGGTTATTTTAATAATATTGATTCTTTCCAGCAGTGATAATGGCGGGGCACTCTTCCTGGACAATGAGTTTTGAATAGTTCACAATAGGGGACTGCCATTAAACTTGAAAGGTTTACCTAGCCTGAGGGTTTATAAAACCTACGCCGGGTTTACTCCCTATCAAAGATGATCAAAATGGCTTTTGGTTTTAGTTCTCTCTCCTAACAAACCTGTTCCTGAGGCCTCTAACTCATCTGCTATTTTTTTTTTTTTTTTTAATTTTTTGAGACAGAGTCTCACTCTGTCGCCCAGGCTGAAGTGCATTGGTATGATCTCGGCTCACTGCAACCTCCACCTCCCTGGTTCAAGTGATTCTTCTGCCTCAACCTCCCAAGTAGCTGGGACCACAGGTGCACGCCACCACGCCTGGCTAATTTTTGTATTTTTAGTAGAGACAACGTTTCACCACATTGGCCAGGCTGGTCTGGAACTCCTGACCTTGTGAACCGCCTGCCTTGCCCTCTCAAAGTGCTGGGATTACAGGCGTGAGACACCACGCCCGGCCATCTGCTACTTTAAAATCAGAAACTAGAAATGAAACAGGATTGTCACTTCTCTAGTTCTTTGGGAACATTGTCTCATGGCGTGAAGTCACGAACTAATTTATCACAATGATTACTTTTCAGTCCAAGATATTATTGACTATATGTTTGAAATAAATACCAACCAAAGTATACACATGTGTTGCAGCTATACTAGTAAGTACAACAGAATTCAAAAAAATTCTCTGAAGACAGTCTCTTCTGAGACATATTTTGGCAAAAATAAGGGAGTATATGGCTTCCTAACAGTGTGCACCAGAAATAATATAAGCATTAATGTCACTCTTTTTCCTGGGTAACAAGAATGCGTGTGCTGATGGGTACAGCAGTTAGAAGGCCTTAATGCCAGTTGCCTGGTTATTGATTCTGAAATTTCACTTTGACTCATTGAACTGTTCGGAAAATTTCTTTCAGAAGCATGGCCACTAATAAGTTAGTAAGTAAATAAATAAACAACAACAAAAAACAAATCAACTTCATTGCAGTTAAAAAAGAAATCACTTCTCCATTGGAATCAATTCCCTGGTGAAGTGGTTGGTAGACAACAAAAGCCTCCAGAGAATTGCTGTTTCCTTCCAAAGCTTTTTTTTTTTTTGTGAAAGCTACAAAAATCATCCTCTTAAAATGTGTTTTTGAAAAAATAAAGTGGTAACAAATTTCGATGTTTTAAAATTCCATGAAAATGCCAACTGATTTCTTTCAGCCATGGCTTAGTTTGTTCAGCCTCCAGAGCAGTACTAATTTTTACTATTTACAGTGCAAGCACTCACATTTACAGAGAATTATAGGCATGCAGTTATATTTAAAGTGAATTTCATTTAAGTATCGAAGGGTTTGGAATTATATTCATTGAAACATAATTAAAGTACAGAGACATAATAATAAGTGGGTGGAAGTATGTGCAATAATAATTCAAGGTAATCACTGCGTTATGATTGTGTTGTAGATTAGAGAATATAATGAGGTCTCCATTTAATGAGAGCACTTTAATTCTGAACCAGATTAGAGGCAAAGGGTACTTCAGAGAAGTGCCAATTCCTATTCTTACTATAGAAACAGACAAAATAGGATTGTGAAAAGATTCTAATTGGCATTTAGGAGTAGCCAGTGAAATCAGACAAAGAATTCCACACTCTCATTCTTTCACTTTGTCGTATGTACACAAGATAGAGTCCCTAGGCTAAGATCATGTAAATAATTCCTTAACGGAGCATGTGAGTCTTTCCCAATGACTCCCTATCTATCTCTCCTACTTGGATTCACCTTATTCTTCAACAAAGAAGTGCTGCTCTTGCCAAATGGCCTTGGCCTTGGCACTGGAAATACCATGAACACATCCTTCAGAGCACGTATGGCAGGGCTACTTGACGCTGTTAAAACTTGGTGAAATAAGAGCCCAGGAGTTAGGGAGTTAATCAGCCAGATTTTTCTGAGCTACTCTGGGTCCAGGCCACTCTACCCGCTATCTCATCACACTCTGACTCCCAAGGGGCTTTGAATTCAGACTTCTGGCTTTTTTTTTTTTTTTTTTAAAGATGGGGTTTCTCCATGTTGGTCAAGCTGGTCTTGAACTAGCGACCTCAGGTGATCTGCCCGCCTCAGCCTCCCAAAGTGCTGGGATTACAGGCATGAGCCACCATGCGCAGCCTGGCTTTCTTTTGGTCACCCTATCCATGCTGCCAGCCACCCCCCAAAATGGCTGCCAGGATCTTCTTGTATGAGACAATGGTACTCTGTTTTGACCCTCCTAAGTCAGTGCCCAGACTGTTTCTGTCTCTTCTCACCTATGGCCCTGCACAGTCCTGAGTGCCCAGAAGCCAAACCCATCTTCCCTTCTAATTCCCTAATGAGCAGTTTCCCAACTGCTGCTCCTCTGGGAGCCCTGAGGCCTCAAAAGTCACTTCTATCCTTGAATTCCTCTAACTCTAATTATCTGTGGGACTCACAGGACAATTTGTGGATGGATGCTGAAGTAATATATCACATGCTTGTCTTTCCAATAATATTGTAAGCTCTCTGTCAAGAGAATTCCTTCAAGGCTCTTTGTATCTTCAATGACTAGCACAGTGCTGATTGCCTAAAGGTAGTTCTCTTTATTTTATTTTATTATTTTTATTTTTTTGTAAGATGGAATCTTACTCCGTCACCCAGGCTGGAGTGCAGTGGTATGATCTCGGCTCACTGAAACCTCCGCCGCCTCCCGGGTTCATGTGATTCTCCTGTCTCAGCCTCCCGAGTAGCTGGGACTATATACAGGCCACCATGACTGGCTAATTTTTAGTAGAGACGGGGTTTCACCGTGTTAACCAGGATGGTTTCAATCTCCTGACCTCGTATTTGCCCATCTCAGCCTCCCAAAGTGCTGGGATTACAGGGGTGAGCCAGAGGTAATTCTATAGAGTAGTGGTTAAGGACATAGGCTCTGTCTGCACCAGACTCATTGCAAAGGGGAATACAGACTGGCAGATGCCACTTTAATCAAGTTATCAGAGTTAATATGGCCAGTAATGGGATAAACTGATACGTGCCTCCTGATATGCTGCACAGAGGACACAATATCACATTTGTGGCACTCCTGCCAAAAATGGATAATCTGAATCTAAACAGGAGGAAACATCAGACAAACCAAATTGAAAGGATATTCTGTAAAATAACTTGACAATCACTTGTCAAGATCACCAAGGACAAAGAAAGATTGAGGAAATACTCAAAGTTAAAAGAGACTAAAGTAATTGACAATTGAATGCAATGTGTGATCACAGATTTGATCCTGAGCCGGAAGATTTTTTTTCTGTAACAGACCTAATTGGAAGAACTGGCAGAATCTAAATAAGGTTGAAAGATCTTACAATGGTATTATTTCAATATTCATTGACAGTACTGTGACAATTATACTGTGTTCATGTAAAAGAATGTCTTTGTTTTTAAGAAATACACATGGAATTATTTAGGAGTAAAGAAGCTTCATGTCTGCAATTTACTCTCAAATGGTTAAAAAAAGATTATATAGATTATGTATGTATGTAATATAGTACACATATAAATATATATGCATGTACATATGTATTACATAAGTATATAATATATACACACAAAGAGAAGGGTAAAGCAAATTATGCTAAAATGCTAACATTTGGAGAATCTGGGTACAGGATATATAGTTTTTTTTTTTTTTTTTTGAGACAGAGTCTTGCTCTGTCTCCCAGGCTGGAGTAAACAGGTGCCATCTCAGCTCACTGCAACCTCCACCTCCCGGGTTCAAGCAATTCTCCTGCCTCAGCCTTTCAAGTAGCTGGGACTACAGACATGTGCCACCATGCCCAGCCAATTTTTGTATTTTTTGGTAGAGATGGGGTTTCACCATGTTGGCCAGGCTGGTCTTGAACTCCTAACCTCAAGTGATCCACCTGCCTTGGCCTCCCAAAGTGCTGGGATTACGGTGTGAACCACCATGCCCAGCCTGGAATTCTTGATACTGTTCCTGCAATGTGAAACTAAGTTAAAATAAAAGGTGTTTTGGTTTGTTTTTGTTATTTTTTGTAATATTGGCTCTCGTATCAGGGTCCCTGATTGAAATCTTAGCATTACCACTTACCAGTTGTATGAGCTTAGGGGAGTTACATAAGCCCTGCTATGTTCAGTTTCCTCATCTGTATTATGAGGATAATAATAGTACTGACTTGAAGAGGCTGCTTTGAGAATTAAGCCCCATAACGTACTCAGCATGTTGCCAGCTTGTAAGCTCTTGGTGAATTATAGTTTCCATTACTAAACGGCCCAGTTCACGTCTCCTGCTGCTTATGATAAGGATGATACTGGAGAGTCTTAACTTACTAGTATCAGGAGGGAACACCATAGGTCATAAGTCTCTTGCCTACTTTCAAGGGGCCTGGATAGCTGCTATGGCCACTGGAAGCACATGGAGGGCTGTTGTCCCTAACTTTTAAGATCATTAGGATGCATTAAAGAGGGCTTCATTAGCTTTGGGCCCCAACCCAGGGCTCCAACACAATAGGCTGATCACTCTACAGATACGTGACATACCAGGCCCATCAGGACTCCATCAGACCAATTCCCAGAATGAGCTTGAACACATTGCCAGGTGCAGCATGTGTGCTTTAGACTGGATGCAGAAATTCTTGTCTCTTACCCATGAGAGCTTTAGTTTCAACAGAGAGCACTTCTGAATAGCTCAGAATCTCATTTGTTTAGTTAATCCTGAGTTCTAAATTCAGAGTGATGTCTATATGGGAGAGAGAGGAATAATTATAGAATCATCTAGACTAAATCCCTTAATTTACTAAAGAGGAAAGGCACTGTGTGCGACAAGTTTGAGATTACTCCGTGGGTTCTTATCACAGGGAGGGCTGGAACAAGTTTCCTAACTCTCGGTCATTACCCTTTTCACTAGACCACGTTGCTTTACAGAATTTTAATTGTGAGTCAAAAAATACAGAGAAGATATGGGCTGGGCGGGGTGGCTCAGGCCTGTAATCTCAGCACTTTGGGAGGCCCACGTGGGCGGATCACAAGGTCAGGAGTTCGAGACCAGCCTGGCCAATATGGTGAAACCCCATCTCTACTAAAAATACAAAAATTATGCAGGCATGGTGGCGAATGCCTGTAATCCCAGCTACTTGGAAGGCTGAGGCAGGAGAATCACTTGAATCCAGGAGGTGGAGGTTGCAGTAAGCCAAGATCGTGCCACTACACACCAGCCTGGGTGATAGAGCGAGACTCTGTCTTAAAACAAAAAAAAAAAAAAAAGAAGAAGAAGAAAAAGAAAGAGAGGAAGATATGACGGGAACAAGAGGAGTAGGTGGCAATGTCCCCTCGTGATAGGCTTCTGCCAGTCACAGCTAAAGGGCGTCTCTGCTGAAAGACATGGGGTTTTCCAGGACCCCATGTCACAGTGATACAGGAAAAGTCAGATAGCAAAATATGCTGACATTTGAAAAGTAGTTCTCTGTAGGCCCAGGTGGTGAATTTAATGTCTCAAATTTATTTGTGTTTTTACTTCACTGACCAAATAAAGTTTCTGGATTTCATTACACAGTTTGCTCCTCTCATTTTTATATCCTCTTTCTTGTTTCTTAATCAAAGGGCTCATTACCATTTTCTCTGTTCTAGGTTTCTGTCACATTACTTCAACCGTCTTCCTAGTTTCTGCTTTGCTATGATCACCTTGAACTTGAGATATTAAGTGTGGCTTTGGTGTGAAATTAACAGCTCACCTTGACTCATTCAGGAGTGGAGGACTGCGGTAGAAGGAAAATCAGGCCAGGGCATTGGCTCACGCCTGTAATCCCAGCACTTTAGGAGGCTGAGGCGGGCAGACCACGAGGTCAGGAATTCAAGACCAGACTGGCTAACATGGCGAAACCCCTTCTCTACTAAAAAATACAAAAATTAGCTGGTCATGGTGGCTCATGCCTGTAATCCCAGCTACTCGGGAGGCTGAGGTAGGAGAATTGCTTGAACCGGGACCCAGGAGGCGGAGGTTGTGGTGAGCCAAGATCGTGTGATTGCACTCCAGCCTGGGCTACAGAGTCAGACTCCATCTCAAAAAAAAAAAAAAAAAAGAAAGCAGAAGAAAAAAAAAGTTTACTTTTGTTATTGATAAATAAAACTATTTCCATAGCAACTTAAATATAGACTTGAAAAATCATAGACCTTTGGAGCTGGATATTCTTTTAGAGCTCACCTCACTCAATGAGAGAATTCTATGTTGCTTCTAACACTTGAAAATAGTGACAATCAATTTTTTTTTTTTTTTTAAAGACAGAGTCTCACTCTTTCGCCCAGGCTGGAGTGCAGTGGCACGATCTCAGCTCACTGCAACCTCTGCCTCCCGAGTTGCAGCGATTCTCCCGCCTCAGTCCCCGAAGTAGCTGAGATTACAGGCATGCGCCACCATGCCTGGCTAATTTTTGTATTTTTAGTAGACACGGTTTCACCATGTTGGCCAGGCTGGTCTTGAATTCCTGATCTCAGGTTATCTGCTGCCTTGGCCTCCCAAAGCGCTGGGATTACAGGTGTGAGTCACTGAGCCCACCCATAATAGATTTTTATGAAATTGCCCCCCTGGAAGGAAAGCAGTGCAATTAACAGAAAAATAAGCGACTGAGGGTCTGGAAGAATTGGTTTTCTCTTTCATTATAAGTCTATTGCTTTGAGTGAGGGTCTCAAGGCTGAAGAACTAAGAGAGAAACTGATGGCAACCAAACTCTAGAATGCTCAAAAAAAGCAATCTGTTTTGACTGAAGCATTCACCCGAAAGAGAGCAAAGCAGATTTCTGAATTTACTATGAGACTTGTGTTATTTGCTTGGCAAGGTGTTAAGGCACATTTTAGAATCTTGCCTAGGCATCCAATGCAGGCAAGTGTCTTTACTTTGAGATAAATATATATATCTCCAAAATATCAGGAATCAACACCTCTGAATTTGAATTTAGAAACATTGGTATTAGAGAAAAATCAAATAAACATATCCCCAATCCAGTCTCTTGACTCTTGGATCTGAAGATATTCTCTTAAGGAAAACGGTTAGAGACCTAAGCTTTTAGGTTCTGTCTTGGTAAGAGTGATGCCCTTCTGTATGGAAAAAAAAAACCATAAAATTCTAAGACAATAATTTTTTTTCTTCAATTTCATGTGAACAATTCTGTGAGAAGCGGCAACCTTTTGTTTCCAGCAGAAGAATGCCGCCTGCCACATGTCCTCAGAGCAGACACCCAAGGGTAGAGGATCCCTAAAGGGTCAGCTGCTTTCAGAACTTTCTTCACTCCAGATAGTACTATGGGCAGAACCATTGACAGCAAACACCCTTCAAGGGTCACTGTTTGCTTAGGGGGAAAATCGAGAAGAAACAATTGCATGGAATCAGAATGCCCTGTTAAATTTCAAGAGGCAAGTTTTAAAGAGCTGAGAATGAGGCCAGGCTCGGTGGCTCTTGCCTGTAATCCCAGCACTTTGGGAGGCGGGTGGATCACTTGAGGGTCAGGAGTTCAAGACGGACCAGCCTGCCCAACATGGCGAAACCTCGTCTCTACTAAAAATACAAAAATAAGCAGGGCGTTGTGGTGCATGCCAGTAATCCCAACTACTCGGAAGCTGAGGCAGGAGAATCGTTTGAACCTGGGAGGCAGAAGTTGCAGTGAGCTGAGATTGAGCCACTGCACTTCTGCCTGGCCAACAAAGTGAGACTCTGTCTTAAAAAAGAAAAATTAAGAATGGCAAATAAGCATATGAAAAGATGCTCCACGTTGTATCACATCAGGGAAATGCAAATTAGAGCAACAACAAGATACCACTAAGTACCTATTAGAATAGCCAAAATCTAGAACACTAATAACACCAAATGCTGGCAAGGATGTGGAACAACAGAAACTTTTATTCATTACTTGTGGGAATGCAAAATGGTACAGCCACTTCGGAAGACAGTTTGTCAGTTTCTTGCAAAACTGAGCATACTTTTACCATATGATCCAGCAATTGTACTGCTTGATGTTTAACCAAAGGAGTAGAGAACTTATGGGCACACAAAAACCTGCACATGAATATTTATAGCAGCTTATTATAATTGCCAAAACTTGGAAGCGACCACGATGTCCTTCAGTAGGTGAGTGGATAAATAAACTATGGTACATCCATACAAGGAAATATCATTCAGCTCTAAAAAGAAATGAGCTATCAAGCCATGAAAAGACACGGAGGAAACTTAAATACATGTTGTTAAGTGTAGGGAGCCAATCTGAAAAGACTACAAAGTGTATGATTCCAACTAGAATTGTATCATTCCATTCTGGAAAAGGCAAAAGTATGGAGACAGTAGATGAAAAGGCAGAGCACAGAGGATTTTTAGGACAATGAAACTCCTCTGTATGATACTATAACGGTGGGTACGTGTCTAATGTACATTTGTCCAAACCCATAGAATGTACAGCACCAAGAGCAAAACCCAGTGTAAACTATAGTCTTTGGGAGATAATGATGTGTTGTAGGTTCATCACTTGAAACAAATGTACACCACTCTGGTGTCGGATGTTAATAATGGGGGAGGCTCTATTTCTGTAGGGGCAGTGGGTATGTGAGAAATCTCTGTACCTTTTTTTTTTGTAAGACAGAGTCTCGCCCTGTTGCCCAGGCTGGAGTGCAATGGCATGATCTTGGCTCACTGCAACCTCTGCCTTGCAGGTTCAAGCGATTCTCCTGCCTCAGCCTCCTGAGTAGCTGGGATTACAGGCACATGACACGATGCCTGGTTAATTTTTTTTTTTTTTTTTTTTTTTTAGTAGAGACAGGGTTTTACCATATTGGCAAGGCTGGTCTCAAACTCTGGACCTCATGATCTACCCACCTTGGCCTCCCAATGTGCTGGGACTGCACGCATGAGCCACCACGACTGGCCATCTCTATACCTTTTGTGCAATTTTGCTATAAATCCAAATCTGCTCTAAAAGTTTAATTCATTTTAAAAAAATTAAGAACTTGGCTAGGTGACCATGACATAAAACTAAATTTGGAAAGTTATGGGCGTGGAGCAAAACAGACATCTGAATATTTCAAAGGGCCAAAATGTCTTTTTCTTGCAAATCTGGCTTGGTTCATTCCGTTTTGTTCCTTTTGCCTCAATCTGGATTCAGGATCTCATGACCTTATTCTAAGCCATTGCAATAGCTGGCTAAGTGGTCTTGAGTCTCTTATCTGATCCAAATTCCATACTGCTTCCAGGATTTTTTATTAAAATAAAAAAAAAAACTTTGTGAATAATTCGAGGCAGCAAGGATGTCCAACAGCAGGAAAGCAGTTGGAGGCACTTTGGTTTAACCATATGATGAAGTGTTTGTAGCTGTTGAAAGGTGAGTTTTGGAAAAGTTTATTGGCCTGGCGGGGTGGCTCACACCTGTAATCCCAAGATTGGGAGGCCGAGGTGGGTGGGTCACCTGAGGTCAGGAGTTTGAGACCAGCCTGGTCAACATGGTGAAACTCCATCTCTATCAAAAATACAAAAATTGGCTGGGCATGGTGGCAGGCACCTGTAATCCCCGCTACTTGGGAGGCTGAAGCAGGAGAATCGCTGGAACCTGGGAGGCGGAGGTTGCAGTGACAAGACTGTGCAATTGGACGCCAGCCTGGGAAACAAGAGTGAAACACCACTTTAAAAAAGAAAAAAAAAAAAAGAAAGAAAGAAAAGTTCATGATCTGGTGAATAGACATGATATAACACTGGGGGGTGGAAGTGGTGTGGCCTATGTGGCCTCAATCAACTCACCTGGATTTATGTATAAACATAGCTATGCCTGTCACATTGGGAAGGTGAGAAGGCAGTGTTTATTACCAAAAAGAAAATTTTAGTATAGACCAGACTTTCTCAGCTTGGGTCTTGTGAGAATCAAACCCTAAGGTATCTGCAATGGTTAATTTTACGTGTTAGCCTGAGGAATGCCCAGATATCTGGTAAAAACATGATTTTTGGGTATGTCTATGAGAGTGTTTCTAGAAGAGATTAGTGTTTGAATTGGTAGACTGAGATAAAGAAGCTCTGCTGGGCTGGGGTGGTGACTCACCCCCGTGATCCCAGCACTTTGGGAGGCCCAGGCTGGCTGATCGCTTGAGCTCAGGAGTTTGAGACCAGCCTAGGCAATATGATGAAACCCTGTCTCTACTAAAAATACAAAAATTAACCAGGCATGGTAGTGCACACCTGTAATCTCTGCTACTCAGGAGGCCGAGGCAGGAGAATTGCTTGAACCGGAAAGGTGGCGGTTGTAGTGAGCCAAGATGGTGCCACAGCACTTCAGCCTGGATGACACAGTGAGACTCTCAAAAAAAAAAAAAAAAAAAAAATTAAAAAGATCTGCCTTTACTAATGTGGGTGGGCAGCATCCCCTCTGTTGAGGGCCTAAATAAAACAAAAAGGTTTTTGGAGGAAGGGAAAATTCTCTTTCTTTCTCTTTGAGCTAGAACATCTATCTTCTTCTCTTGGACGTTGGGGCTCCTGGTTCTTGGGCTTCAGACTCAGACTTACACCAGCACCACCCCTCTACCTTGGTTCTCAAAGCCTTTGCCCTCAGATTGGGGGTTTGGGCTTGGACCAAATTACACCACCGGCTTTCATGGTTCTCCAGCTTGCAGGCAGCAGATGGTGGGACTTCTTGGCCTCCATCATTATATGAGCAAATTTTCATAATAAATCTTTTCTTGCATATTTGTATATCTCTTATTGGCTCCGTTTCTTTGGAGAACCCCAACTAATACAGCATCTATTGTAGGTGTTAAATAAAATTTAGAGGAGCCACCGTTTTGGGCTGAGCTCCTACACTAGGCCCAACAGATCAGATCAAACCAGATTGGAGTGACTTTTGCTAGATGCTACATAGTTGGACTTTAAAGTGAACTGGTTTTCAAAAACAAAGAAACAACCAAAAAACTCCCACAAAAAAACAGGAGACTCATGGCAACCAATCAAAAGGGGTCTAATTTACTTGAACCAGCATGATAAGGCTCTGTTATAGCCCTATAGAGAAAATAACTTTGAAAGAACCAATCCCCTTTTTGTCTTCTGTTTCTGCTTCTTCAGCTATTTTCTGCCTATAAAGTCAACTTCTTCTGCTCAGCTCGGCAGTGCCTTCTCTAAATCATTTAGATGAGATGCTGCTCAATTCATGAATCACTAATAAAAGCCAATTAGATATTTAAACTAAATTTGTTAAAATTTTATTTAACATGTGCAATAAATTTATTTCTCTCCAGTCTCTCTAGAATGGAGCTAGTTATATACCATCTCTGGGAGAATTGAATAAATCATCACTTGAGTCATTTTCTTTTTTTTTTTTTTGAGACAGAGTTTCACTCTGTCACCCAGGCTGGAGTGCAATGGTTTGATCTCGGCTCACTGCAACCCCTGCCTCCTGGGTTCAAGTGATTCTCCTGCCTCAGCCTCCCAAGTAGCTGAGATTATGGGTGCCTGCCATCACACCCGGCTAATTTATTTTTATTTTTATTTTTAGTAGAGACAGGGTTTCATCATGTTGGTCAGGGTGGTCTTGAACTCCTGACCTCAGGTGATCCACCTGCCTCGACCTCCCAAAGTGCTGGGATTACAGGTGTGAGCCACTGCTCCCGGCTGAATCATTTTCTATTGTATGATTTAGAAGAGGATCTCCAGTTTTAGACCATCATACAAACTCATTGGGTCCAGATGATGGGACCAATCAGTCCTTTACTTTTGCCAAGTTCATCATCATCAGAGTTATCCTTAGACAGGCATCAGCAGCTCCCTTCACCAACCAGTCTCTCCCTCAAGGATCCCAGTTGCTTTTTTTTTTGAGCCTGAGTCTCACTCTGTCACCCAGGCTGGAGTGTAGTTGCATGATCTCCGCTCACTGCAACCTCTGCTTCCCAGGTTCAAGTGATTCTCCTGCCTCAGCCTCCTGAGTGGCTGGGATTAGAGGCACCCACCACCATGCCTGGCTAATTTTTGTACTTTTAGTAGAGATGGGGTTTCGCCATGTTGGCCAGGCTGGTCTTGATCTCCTGACCTCAGGTGATCCCTGAGTCTTTATAACTCTCTGACTAACATCCTTTCCCATCCCAGTTCTTAGTTCCCAGGTGTAGGTTGACTGTGAACTCAGGTCTTAGAGTGACGTGGCAGAGGTTGCCACCAAACACTGGGAATAAACTATCAAAGGGAAAAAGGAATTCTGTAAGATGGATAGAAGCCATAGGGCTGTTTAAGGGATTAGAAATGGTGAATAGAGGATCATAATGAGATACAATGTTATTTCTCCACTCATTCATGTGTTCATTCATTCATTCGTTCAGTAATATTTACTAAGAAACTACTAAGTGGCAGGCAGGCGTGCTGTGCACAGGAGATACAGTGAGATGAGTAGACAGATGTTATTGTAAGCCTGTTGGCAAAGAACTTACAGTGTAGACAGGGTAAACAAAGGAAGAAATACACATTTCACAAGAAAATCTGTTACCCCAAAACTGCAGACAGGCAAGAGAAAATAAGTAAGTTGGGACTAGATTGCCCAATTGACATTTGCTGATTCAGGCAACTCTCACTGACACAAAGGCCAAAAAGAATATGCGGGGCACGGTTTCCTTGGAAAAGAGGTGGAAAATCCCTTTGTTGGCAAACTTTGGCTTCTACTAGGAACAGCAGAGCCAGAGTGAGCATGTCAACTATATGTCATTGTGAGCTTATCTGGTTAATTCACTTCTGGACTATGTGTGTTCGGTCTGCTAGGGCTGCTCTAGGGAGCTGTGGTAGATGCTTTTTTTATCTTGTGTCTTATCCCTTACCTCCAGCTGACATGGACAGGCTTGAGCTCCAATGCTTCTTGGCTTCTCTAAATAAGGGCTTTGGCCAGGTGCAGTGGCTCACACCTATAATCCCAGCACTTTGGGAGGCCGAGGTGGGGCGGATCACCCAAGATCAGAAGTTCAAGACCAGCCTGGCCAACATGGTGAAACACCGTCTCTACAAAAATACAAAAATTAGCTGGGCGTGGTGGTGGGCCCCTGTAAATCCCAGCTACTCAGGAGGCTGAGTCAGAATCAGTTGAACCCAGGAGTTTTATTCATTGCCATAATGAACACTGGTTCTTCTTTGCTGTGGCAGGGGTGGAGGGGAGACATAGGCCAATGCAAGTTACATGCAGAACCAACACTCAAATTCAGTATGATCTTCTCAGGTTCCCCTTACCATCGATTCACTGCCTATCTCACAAGGATGGAGAGGAATGACATCTGCTTGTCCCTCTTCTTTTCTCCTTGAGGTGCTTAGCTCTTGAGCAAAAGTATTTGTCCCTTTTAGAAGGTAGGATTCTTCTATTTGCATAATAGTTGAGTGAGAATATTTCTTTTTCTTTTTTATTTTTAAACGAAGTCTTGCTCTGTCACCCAGTCTTGAGTGCAGTGTGGCACAATCTCAGCTCACTGCAACCTCCGCCTCCCGGGTTCAAGGGACTCTTCTGCCTCAGCCTCCCGAGTAGCTGGGACTACAGGTATGCGCTACCACACCCAGCTAATTTTTTTGTATTTTCAGTAAAGATGGGGTTTCACCATATTGGCCAGGCTGGTCTCAAACTCCTGACCTCATGATCTACCCACCTTGGCCTCCCAAAGGGCTGAGATTTCAGTGGTGAGCCACCATGCCTGGCCTGAGTGAGACTATTTCTGTGAGTGGAAAATCAGAGAGCAAGCAGACTGGCTCTTGGAGTGGGGGATGGGAGCAATGAGCAATGTGGTCCTACCTGCACTGAGTTAGAATGGCCATCACCATGATCCAGGCACACGGAAGCCGGCTCTTATTCCCCCTGCTCAAGGTTATGCTGCCATGCCGTTGGTGCCCCACTACCTCGAAAAAGCCCAACTATCCATCTTCTGCTCATGGAGTGAGTGGTATTGTCCCTCTCATGAAACCCACGATTTGCTTTCTTACTTGGACAATCAGCCTCCTGCCCAGGAGGCAAAGGATTAGTCTTACTTCATTGGCCTTCGAGTCCTCTTCCCTTCAAAAGTTAATAGCTGGTCTATCTTTGGTTTGGATGATAATTCAAAGGAAACACACTCATTAGCTTCCTATCTTACAAATCAAACATTCCTGACTCTGAAATGATTTTTCTGGGTTCAGTGTCTCAGAACCATAATAATTGACTTGGCAATATGAAAAGTCATTTACAAGGAAAGTATGATGAGGCTCCTCTTCATTTGATACTAGAAATGTCTTCCATAAATCTTGCTTATTAAAACAATGAGTCTCTCATAATATCTATGCAATTTTCAAATGAGATGGTCATAAAATTGCTATAAAATATTAAAAATCTACTCTCTCCTGATGATAATGATGCAAATATTGATGCAGGCCCACTAAGATACACCAAGCACATTCTCATCAAAATAGATAGATGGTGATATTGAATAGTTTTTCATACAGTAGATAAACAAGATTATGTGCTTTTATTGTATTTTTTCTTAGTCTCCTCTGTTTAGGAGAGACATCCTTCATGTTTATCTGTGTGATGTTCATATGTCCTCCTATTTTTTTATGTTGAGGTTTCTATATGTTTTTATATATTCGCTCCTCAACAAAAGTATACATACAAGGCACCATGCTAGGTGCTTAGGAACTAAAAATTCAACAAAGTGGCTCTTAATGCTCCAGAGTGTACAATTGTGGAGTGAGGGTGGAGAATAGGGTAAGCATATGAAAAGACAGCAAAATGCAGAACACACACTCAAATTCACGATGAATGGCACCCAGGAGAGAACAAATGTGAAATAAAGGTGTGATCGTTGTGCTTTGACAATGAAGAAAAAAGAGCAATTACTTCTAGTTACAGTATTGGGGAGAACTCATGAAAAAAACCGGTGATTCACCCTGAACAACGAAAATTGCCATTGCAAACAGCTATGCCTCCCCTAACATAGAATGTCATCTTTTCCAAAACTGTCCCAATTTCCTTCTTAAAAATGAACTTGGCAATGACCTCTGCTGCCATTCAGTAGCAAAGTAATCAGAAGTTCTGTCATAAAAGAGCAGAAAATGAAGGAATATATGTGGAATTTACACTTTACAAAGTCCAAAATTACTAATGACTTGAAAGCATTTATCATGATTGCTCTTATTTTTAGAGCAATCTTGTTTAAAACATTATTTTCTATGACATTAATGTGATCGAATATGAAGGGCTACTCGGTGACCCTGGGGCACTTTCTGTGACCCAGAGTTTCTCAATTCCTCTCTCAGGCTGGGTTCTCTGAAGCTGTCACTGCAGCAGCTTCTGCCTAGTCCTTGGCTCTGGGGATTTTGTTCTGATGAAACCCAAACTTGCTATAAGGCAATGCTGCTCTCAGTGGAGCTTCCTCACTGCCGGGCCTCTGGGAAAAGATAGTCACTAATTAAGCCCAGTCACCTCTTCTCTTCCTTTTCTTCCCCTGTCTCACATTCATCCAAAAATAAGCACCTAATCAGCACCGTCACACAACTTGATGCATTTGGGAAGATGCCAGAAAGGGTTAGTAGCTCATTAGAATAATTAGGAGGGAGTGAAACTAGGTCTGGAGTGGCCCTATTAAGAAGCTTGACCTAGGCTGAGTGCGGTGGCTCACGCCTGTAATCCCAGCACTTTGGGAGGCCGAGGCGGGTGTATCACCTGAGGTCAGGAGTTCAAGACCATCCTGGTCAACATGGGGAAACGCTGTTTCTACTAAAAATACAAAAATTAGCTGGGCATAGTGGTGTGCACGCCTGTAATTCCAGCTACACAGGAGGCTGAGACAGGAGAATCGCTTTAAATCAGGAGGCGGAGGTTGTAGTAAGCTGAGATCACATCACTTCACTCCAGCCTGGGTGACAGAGCAAGACTCTGTTTCAAAAACAAAAGAAGCTTGACCTAGCAATATCTGTTGCCCACTGTGGTGTTTTAAAATATTTCCACAACAAGGCATGAGTGGCTCACACCTGTAATCCCAGCACTTTGGGATGCCAAGGCGGGCTAAGCACCTGAAGTCGGGAGTTTGAGACCAGCCTGACCAACATGGAGAAACCCTGTCTCTACTAAAATTAAAAAATTAGCTGGGCATGGTGGTGCATGCCTTAATCCCAGCTACTTGGGAAGCTGAGGCAGGAGAATCGCTTGAACCCAGGAGGTGGAGGTTGTGGTGAGCCGAGATCGTGCCATTGTACTCCAGTCTGGGCAACAAGAGAAACTCCATCTCAAAAAAAAAAAAAAAACTTCCACAAATTCTTGGACACTACAGCCACCAAAGTGGAGTCTATTCCCTGCCCTTGAATGTGAGCTGGTCTTTGGTGACTTGTTTCTAATGAAGAGAATGTACAGGAAGTGACATTTACTCCTGATGTTGGGTCATAAAAGGTGACACCTTCTGCCAGGCTTTTGCTCTCTTGAGACTCCTGCCTTGGGATCCCAGAGTCATCCTATAAAAAATCTGGCTACCCAGAGGCCACCATGCTGAAGAGGCCACATGGAAGGACCACACAGAGATAGGGAGACATGCCCAGGGAGCTCCAGTTGTTCCAGCCACCAATTGCTTGAGTCTTTCCAGCTTTAACTGCCAGACATGTGGGCTGATCTTGGGTGATTCCAGATCCCAGCCTTGGAACCACCTTTGGTAATGCCAAGTAGAGCTAGCCTTGGAATCACCCATTGACAGAGTGGCACAAAGGTGAGCTGACCCTGCTGAGCCTTGCCCAGGTTGTAGATTTGTCAGCAAAATAAATTCTGCTTTTTTTTTCTTTTTTTTTTTGAGACGGAGTTTCGCTCTTGTTACCCAGGCTGGAGTGCAATGGTGCGATCTTGGCTCACTGCAACCTCCGCCTCCTGGGTTCAGGCAATTCTCCTGCCTCAGCCTCCTGAGTAGCTGGGATTACAGACATGTGCCACCATGCCCAGCTAATTTTTTGTATTTTTAGTAGAGATTGGGTTTCACCATGTTGACCAGGATGGTCTCGATCTCTCATGATCCACCCACCTCGGCCTCCCAAAGTGCTGGGATTACAGGCTTGAGCCACCGCGCCCGGCCTCTGCTTTTGTTTTTTAAGACAGTCTCACTCTGTCGCCCATGCTGGAGTGTAGTGGCGCGACCTCAGCTCACTGCAACCTCTGCCTCTTGGGTTCAAGCGATTCTCTTGCCTCAACCTCCCAAGTAGCTGGGACTACAGGTGCATGCCACCATGCCCAGCTAATTTTTGTATTTTTAGTAGAGACGGGGTTTTACCATGCTGGCCAGGCTAGTCTCGAACTCCTGACCTCAGGTGATTCAGCTGCCTTGGCCTCTCAAAGTGCTGGGATTCCAGGTGCGAGCCACCATGCCCAGAGCTTTTTTAAGCCATTAAGGTTTTGGAAGGCTTATTATGCAATCAAAGTAACTGGAATATCTACTTAATATTGCCATATAATCAGTTTTATTTTTCCCTGAATTGACCAATTGGATTGTTGTTTAGCCATGCGGAAACACAGCCAGACTTGCTGTTTTTGGAGATTAAGTTTCCAGTGGAGAAGTGGGCTGTTTTTTTTCTTTTTATTATCTGCAGTAAAAGCAAGATCTGGTGTGTTTGAATTCAGATATTTTCTCAATTCCATGTAAGTTTTTGTTACATGCCTTCTTCCTCACAAGGAAGTACTTTCATCAGTTTTCAGGATCCAGCACTGCCCACTGTTCATTTTGAAATCACAGTCTTTAATAACGATTTATCTACTGAAAATGTCTTCTGTAATTTTCTCTTTCTGTGTCAGGAAGCTGCTGGGTCAGCATGAATGTTAATGTTATTTCCAACCCCCCTCCCTGGCATATTCATTTACTGATTTAAAGGGGGTCCAGGTTTTTGACTTGTTGGAAATGGCCTAAAATAGTTAGTTAAGGGAGAACTCAACTAACTAACAGACAAACGAATGCTTAAAAATGAAGAGATTATAAACTAGCAAAGAGATCACGTGAAGAAAAGAAATAGAGAAATACCTCAGTTATTATAAAATTATACTTTAGGTAACTCAACCATCTACAATACATCAGTGAACTGAAGCATGAACATGGGAAAGAACATAACAAGTGCCTAGAAATATGTGGGTAAGCGTTAAAGAGCTCTCCTCATTTATTCATAGACCAGTTCCCAGTCTTCACTCAGAGGCTATGACTTCACGGAGCAGTAAATTCTAGCTTTGGAAGTTGCAAATATTTTACACAATATTATAATGTTTTTGGTCATCTGCTTTCCCAATCCTTGGTAGATGAGAATTAGCAAATAAATCAGGTGGGGAGGTGTTTAAGGGGCAGAGTTGTTAAAGATGGGCAATGTCAGCAGTGGGAAACATGAGAATATGAGGCCAAACACTTGAAACTGACATCAGAAATCAAGAGGTGGGCGGGGCGCGACGGCTCATGCTTAGAATCCCAGCACTTTCTGAGGCTGAGGCGAGAAGATCACTTGAGGTCAGGAGCTTGAGACCAGCCCAGCCAATGTGCTGAAACCTTGTCCCTACTAAAAATTCAAAAAAAATTAGCCGGGCATGGTGGCGCACACCTGAAGTTCCAGCTACTCAGGAGGCTGAGGCAGAGACAGTTGCTTAAACCTGGGATGTGGAGGTTGCAGTGAGCCAAGATCACGCCACAGCACTCTAGCCTGGGCAATAGAGCAAAATTGTCACACACAAAAATTTCAAAACATGTACAGCCTGGTGCCTTTGGCTTGAGTCAAATAGCTCTATATACCTCAGTAGTCCAGGAGAACTTCATTGATATCTAGTAGGGCAAGTAAAGGTTACATTTGGTTCAGGACACTCTTTTTATGAAAGTAGGAAAAATGGTTTCTACCATATATTAGAGAGACTTTATAAAAAATGAACTAAGGAATACATGCTTTGGCACTTAAAGGGGATAAAGTTCAGTTTTCTAGAAGGATTACTTATGTGAAAACATTTTCTAATATTAGTTTCTAATGTTACTTAATTAGTTTCTAATGTTACATAATACAGGACTGCTGTATTATATGAACATTCTTGTGAAATGACTGTGGAAGTCGCGTTGATCAGTATGTGGTCGCAAAGGTTAAATTTTGTCTTTAATGAGAGTGTAGAGTTATCCATTTGTTCTGTTTGCCTGACATCTTTCCTTTCTTCTGGATACAAGACTCTGCTTTGTTTTAGCAGATGTCCCTTTAACCACAGCGTTGACAGGAATTATCTTCTTACAGGTCCCACCTCCTTGGCCACAGTGATCGGTCAGAGGTGGCACCTGCCAAGCTGGCTTGATCTGTGGCCAGTAGCAATGGGACTTGAGCAGGGATGAACTTGTGACCTGAGACGGGCCTTCCTCTCCCAGGATAATTTTATTTTATTTATGTCTTGTCTTGTCTTCTCTTCTCTTTTCTTCCCTTCTTTTTCTCTCTCTCCTTTTTTCTGATGGATTTTCACTCTTATTGCCCAGGCTGGAGTATAGTGGCATCATTTTGGCTCACGGCAACCTCTGCCTCCCGGGTTCAAGTGATTCTCCTGCCTCAGCCTCCCAAATAGCTGGGATTACAGATGCCCACCACCACGCCCAGCTAATTTTGTATTTTTAGTAGAGACGGGGTTTAGCCATGTTGGTCAGGCTGGTCTTGACCTCCTGACCTCAGGTGATCTGCCCTCCTTGGCCTCCCAAAGGGCTAGGATTACAGGCATGAGACTCCATGCCTGCCCCCTAGGATAATTTTAATTAAAACATAGGAAAGAGGCCATTTTCCTATGGGGTGGTGAAATTGTAGATGTGAGGCCAGAGATGCCAGGGCTGTCTCAGCCTCTGGGAAAAAGCTGATCTGAGAACATGTCACAGGAACACGAAGAGAAGCACAGAGGACAGAATACAGAATGAGCCTACTGCTTCTGAAGAACTTCATTTCAATCTGTGAGGTCCTTGGAGCTGTCCTATCTTGCTTTTGTGACTCATATTTATTTAGCAAATCTCCTAATTCCGGGAGCGGCCCACACTGTCGTTTCAATGAATCTTCTTTTGCACAAGTGACTCCAATTGGCTTTCTGTTATCTGCAGCTAAAAGACTCCAGTTCAGCACAAGAACCTGTGGAAGTTGTGTGAGAACCCTCTGAGCTACTACTGCAATACTGAGGGCCTGACATGAGAGGGAAAAACTGAGAAGCGGCCTTGTTCATGTAAGGGAGTTGGTATCTATCAAGCCATGTGATTAAGGAAATGCTGCTGCCTAACTGAAGGAGGAAGAGGCTATAGCAGGAGTCCATAGAGCAATCTGCCTTATCAGACTTCCCTTTTCTAAGTAATCCAAGCTAAATGCTCAGCCTGACCCCCACCCCCAACCCTACCCCCAAGCCCTGAGAGTACACTGACCACACACCACCTTGATTCAAGGAGGAACGCATGGAGGGTTAGGCACCCTTTCAGCTCTGACTTTCCAAATCAGTGAGGCTTCTTAAATCTCTCCTTTTGTCCATTACTGGCATTTCCTCATGACCAGGAGAGAGGGAAATAGTCTTCATTAAAGGCCTGCCTATATGGTGCCAAATTCACAAACAATATAGAGAATAAGAATGATAGCTAACACTTACGAGTGCCACACACTATTTTAAGCAATTGACATGTATTATTTCATTTAATCCTCACAAGTCTAGGAGGTGGATACTAATATTACTTCCATTTTACTTTTATTTTATTTATTTATTTCTTCAGAAGGAGTTTTGCTCTTGCCGCCCAGGCTGGAGTGATTGGTGAGACTTCGGCTCACTGCAACCTCCACCTCCTGGGTTCAACTGATTCTCCTGCCTCAGCCTCCCAAAGTGTTGAGATTACAGGTGTGAGCCACCGTGCCCAGCCTCCCATGTTAGAGATGAGCAAGTTGAGGCTTAGAGAGGTGAAGAAGCTTTGTATGCTTTGTATGAGATAGAGCCAGTATTTAAACTCAGGCAGCCTGGCTCCAAAACCTTCTCTCATAACCATTTTGTTTTCGTTTTTGTTTTTTGGTTTTTTTTTTTTGAGACGGAGTTTCACTCTTGTTGCCCAGGCTGGAGTACAATGGTGCGATCTCAGCTCACTGCAACCTCCACCTCCCAGATTCAATCGATTTTCCTGCCTCAGCCTCCTGAGCAGCTGGGATTACAGGCACGCGCCACCACATGCCCGGCTTATTTTTGTGTTTTTAGTAGAGATGGGGTTTCACCATGGTGGTCAGACTGGTCTCAAACTCCTGACCTTGGGTGATCCGCCCGCCTTGACCTCCCAAAGTGTTGGGATTACAGGCATGAGCCTCCACGCCCGGCCCTATCCTAACCATTATACTACATTGCCCTCTGGACACAGGGTATTGGCTGGAGCACTCAGCTGAAGCCTTCCACCTATTCCGCTGCCTGGTGTCATCTGGGCTGGCCTTATAAGTAGGTTGAGGCAGATTTCAAGAAGTAGGGTTTTAGCACTCTGCCTTCAATGGGAAGTTCCCATCATTTTTCTGTTATATATTTACATCAAGTCTGTTACATACCCTTATGTCTCTCATACACCACTGGTGGGAATGTGATTCAGGCCAGGCATGGTGGCTCATGCCTGTAATATTAGCACTTTGGGAGGCCGAGACAGGTAGATCGCCTGAGGTCAGGAGTTCAATACCAGCCTGGCCAACTGGTAAAATCCTGTCTCTACTCAAAATATAAAAACAATTAGCTGGATGTCATGGCACATGCCTGTCATCCCAGCTACTCAGGAGGCTGAGGCAGGAGAATCGCTTGAACCCGGGAGGCAGAGGTTGCCGTGAGTGGAGACTGTGCCACTGCACTCCATTCTGGGCGACAGAGCGAGACTTTGTCTCAAAAAAAAAAAAAAGAAGGCTGAGGATGATGGCTCATGCCTATAATCCCAGCACTTTGGGAGGCCAAGGCGGGTGGATCATGAGGTCAGGAGATCCAGACCATCCTGGCTAACATGGTGAAACCCAGTCTCTACTAAAAATACAAAAAAAAAAAAAAAAAAAAAATTAGCCAGGCTTGGTGGAACTCGCCTGAAGTCCCAGCTGCTCAGGAGGCTGAGGCAGGAGAATTGCTTAAAACTGGGAGGCGGGCCGGACGCGGTGGCTCAAGCCTGTAATCCCAGCCCTTTGGGAGGCTGAGGCGGGTAGATCACGAGGTCAAGAGATGGAGACCATCCTGGTCAACATGGTGAAACCCCGTCTCTACTAAAAATACAAAAAATTAGCTGGGCATGGTGGCGCGTGCCTGTAATCCTAGCTACTCAGCTGAGGCAGGAGAATTGCCTGAACCCAGGAGGCGGAGGTTGTGGTGAGCCGAGATCGCGCCATTGCACTCCAGCCTGGGTAACAAGAGCGAAACTCGGTCTCAAAAATAAATAAATAAATAAATAAAAAGAAAATAAATACATAAATGAAATATCAGTTGGGCATGGTGGCTCACGTCTGTAATCCCAGCACTTTGGGAGGCTGAGGTGGGCAGATCACGAGGTCAGGAGTTCGAGACCAGCCTGGCCAACATGATGAAACCCTGTCTCTACTAAACACAAAGAATTAGAGGGGATGGTGGCGCAAACCTGTAATCCCAGCGACTTGCGGGGCTGAGGCAGGAGAATTGCTTTAACCCAGGAGGTGGAGGTTGCAGTGAGCCAAGATCACACCATTGCACTTCAGCCTGGGCAACAAGAGTGAAACTCCATCTCAGATAATAAATAAATAAATACAAAATACAAAAAGTAGCTGGGCATGGTGGCGGGCACCTATAATCCCAGCTACTCAGGAGGCTGAGGCAGGAGAATTACTTAAACCTGGGAGGCAGAGGTTGCAGTGAGCTGAGATCCAGCCTGGGTGACAGAGCGAGACTCAATCAAAAAAAAAAAAAAAAAGGAAAGAAAAGAAAAGAAAACCCTGGAGGACTCTCAAATATATTACGCTAAATGAAGAAACCCAGACACAAAAATCTGCATACTCTATGATTCTATTTATATGACAATCTGGAAACGGCAAAAATACAGGGCCAGTAAACAGATAAGTAGTTGTCAAAGGCTGGGAATAGGGGGAGTGGTTGACTAGAATGGGGTCTGAGAGTAACTTTGGGGTCCGGGGACTCTTCTATATTTCAATTATGGTAGTAATTTCATGACTGTATGTGTTTATGAAAACTCACAGAGCTGTACACTAAAGAGAGTGAATTTTACTGTATATAAATTTACCTTTAAAATGGAATAAAACAGAATCTAAGTAGTACTAAAAAAAGAAAGCGTATATTTGGAACAGTGCTTCAGGTCTTCGGTTCTTCTTGTCTACCGGAGTGGTGTTTGTGCAAATCCACGTCATCTAGACACAGGACAGTGTGTGTCACATGGCAGATGGTATGACCTATCACATAGATGCTGAGGAAAGAAGTTTTTAGAAAACTTCTGCTCATCTTAAAATAATCAGAGAAATATAGACCAGAAGAAAGAATACCCAGTAGAAGGAAAATCATAAAAGATCAGACAAGAGCTGGTCGTGGTGAATCACGCCTATAATCCCAGCACTTTGGGAGGCTGAGGTGGGCAGATCACCTGAGGTCGGGAGTTCGGGACCAGCCTGACCAACATGGAGAAACCTCGTCTCTACTAAAGATGTAAAATTAGCTGGGCGTGGCGGTGCATGCCTGTAATCCCAGGTACTAGGGAGGCTGAGGCAGGAGAATCACTTGAACCTGGGAGGCGGAGGTTGCGGTGAACCAAGATCATGCCATTGCACTCTAGCCTGGGCAACAAGAGCAAAACTCTGTCTCAAAAAAAAAAAAAAAAAAAAATCAGACAAGAGAGCCTTAGCAAATCAGCTACCTGGCAAGGCCCATACTCACCCACTTTGGCCAGTATATCAGATTCAGAAACAATAGGTAGTGGAGATGAGGGCAGACAGGTGATGGCCACAGGGCTGGAAATTGTTCCCCTGAAGATTGGCATGGTTTGTCCTCCATAATCCTCCTGCCAATCATTGGGCTAGGTTAGGAGAAAGAGGTCACTGACCTTAAGTAACAGCTTCTATCTTAGTCTTAACAAGGCAGCAGGTAGAGTAAGCAGCTGCTGGGCCACAACCGTGTGGCTTCCTTCCCATGTCCTGTGGGTGCCCTTGCTGGAAAGTGCCAAGAGCTGTATGGCTAACACTGCTCCCTAATTAGGGCCTTACCTGGATTTGGGAATGAAGGTAAGTGTTCCTTTTTTATTCCTAGTAAGATTAGAGAGTATAACATTTTGGCCGGCACAGTGGCTCACAAATGTAATCCCAGGGCTTTGGAAGGCCATGGCGAGTGGATCACCTGAGGTCAGGAGTTTGAGACCAGACTGATCAACATGGAGAAACCCTGTCTCTACTAAAAATACAAAAATCAGCCAGGCATGGTTGCACACGCCTGTGATCCCAGCTACTCAGGAGACTGAGGCAGGAGAACTGCTCAAACCTGGAAGGTGGAGGTTGCAGTGAGCAGAGATCATGGCACTGCACTCCAGCCTGGGCAACAGAGTGAGATGTCTCAAAAAAGAAAAAAAAGAAAGAGAGTATAACATTTTTAAAAATTTGCTGGGTGTGGTGGCTCATGCCTGTAATCCCTGCACTTTGGGAGGCTGAGGCTGGTGTATCACCTGAGGTCAGGAGTTTGAGACCAGCCTGGCCAACATGATGAAAGCTCACCTCTACTAAAAATACAAAAAATTAGCTGGGCGTGGTGGCACATACCTGTAATCCCAGCTACAAAGGAGGCTGAGGCAGGAGAATTGCTTGAACCCGGGAAGCGGAGGTTGCAGTGAGCTGAGATTGCACCACTGCACTCCAAGCTGGGCAACAAGAGCAAAACTCTGTCTTGGGGAAAAAAAAAAAGTATTGGAAGAAAATGAGTGAATTATTGGGTAAAAAGAACAAAAGAGAAGTATTATTATATCCTTAGAGCAGCCCACTTTACTTGTGCACAGAGAAAAGGACTTTATGATACAGAACCTGTCTAGGCAGTATAGCAAGACCAGAGAATATATGACTAGCCTTTATTTGCAGAATAGACAAAAAATGGTCTTTAATATGGAATCCTTTTTTTAAAAAAAAAATCAAGAATCTTTAATTTTTTAAAATTCAGGAATCTGTTAAAATTACAGTTCAAAACTAGGTTTCACAAAGAAATGTATTTTCATTTGTTTTGTTTAACTTTAATTTTTCCATAAGGACCTCAAATTATGCAGTCAATCTTTGTTGATTTTAGAGTGTATTACAATATAGGTAATTAATTAGAGTATATTACAATATAGATAATTAATGTAACCTAGCAATGTTTCTATTTTTTAAAGATTTCAGCAATTGTTGTATATTGAAATATACTATAGTAGGAAATTTAAACCAAAATGACAAGCATACGTTGGTGGGTTTTCTTTGTTTGCATGAGCTATCTCATTTGGGATTTTTGAAGGATGATATAAGCCTCTTTTTAGATATTTCTTTCAATGATAAGGTCCAATTTCCTTTGCATAGAGAGTTTTTCTCTGGACTCCCACTTCTGGAATGGTGGACTAGGTGATTTGGGCCAAGTGCAAGTAGAAAAGCTGGATGAAATAGACAAAGTCTGAGTGAAGGCATTAGAGAGCTAACTAGATCTTTCTGCTCAGGATCTAGGAGAAGAAAGAAGCCCAGGAAGTTGCTTTTCCCTTGGGCATTTATCCTAATTTCAGCAGAGAAGCTGAGAAGTGCCAAAGCCGAGTAGTGCTTTTCACAGGCTGGCCATGCTAAGGAACCTGTGCAGGACATAGGGAAGGTTTGAGTCTTTATCCCAAAGAACTACATCTTCTAACCAGAAATAGATTCTCCCAAGGGGCTACAGCTCAGCCTGGAATCATCTCAATCACTGAACTTGGATTAAGCAAATCCCAGTATGTTAGTGCTGCTGTACTTTTCAAACTGCTGGCATGCTCAGACACCATACTGAAGCAAGCATAAATCTCTGGAGGAAGAGAACACCGATGCATCAAATTACTTCTACAATTTGCAAATACAATTTCCGGCATCCAGTGAGAAATAATGAGACGCAAAAGAAGGAAAGATGCCATAAATAAAAAATGGCAGAAGTTATAGAAAATAGAAAAAGGCTCACACTGGCTACAAATATTAGAATTATGAGACACATATATTTTTTTTCTTGAGATGGAGACTCGCTCTTTTGCCCAGTAGAAGTACTGTGCTGAGATCTCAGCTCACTACAACCTCCTTCTTGTGGGTTCAAGCGGTTATCCTGCCTCAGCCTCCTGAGTAGCTGGGAGTACAGGCGTGTGCCACCATGCCTGGCTAATTTTTGTACTTTAAGTAGAGGCGAGGTTTCGCTATATTGGCCAGTCTTGAACTCTTGACCTCGTGGTCCGCCTGCCTCGGCCTCCCAAAGTGCTAGGATTGCAGGCATGAGCCACCACACCCAGCTGAGACACATATTTTAATTATTCTTCCTATGTTCAAGGAGATAAAAGAAAGAATTATGAATTTTGGGAGAAAACTGGCAGTTACTAAAAAGAACCAAATAGGCCGGGCGTGGTAGCTCATGCCTGTAATCCTAGCACTTTAGGAGCCTGAGATGGGAGGATCACTTGAGCCCAGTAGTTCAAGACCAGCCTGGGCAACATAGCGAGACCTCGTCTTTACTAAAAATTTAAAAGATTAGCTGCATGTGGTGGCATGTGCCCATAGTCCCAACTATTTGGGAGGTTGAGGCAGAAGGATCGCTTGAGCTGGAGAAGTCGATGCTGCAGTAAGCCAAGATTGCACCACTGCACTCCCCTGGGCAAAAAAAAAAAAAACTCTGTCTTTTTTTTTTTAAACAGAGTCTCACTCTGTCACCCAGGCTGGAGAGCAGTGGAGAATCTCAGCTCACTGCAACCTCTGCCTCCTGGGTTCAACAGATTCCCTGCCTCAGCCTTCCAATTTGCTGGGATTGCAGGCGCCCACCACCATGCCCAGCTAATTTTTGTATTTTTAGTAGAGACAGGGTTTTACCATGTTGGCCAGTCTGGTCTCAAACTCCTGACCTCAAGTGATCTGCCCACCACAGCCTCTCAAAGTGCTGGGATTATTGTCATGAGCTACCATGCCCAGCCTTGACCCACATTTTTAAAGGGTTAAAAAAATATGTGACAGAGACTATGTTTGGCCTACAAAGCCTAAAATATTGACTATCAGGCTCTGGAGAAAATGTTTGCCAGCCCCTGAGTTAGAAGACAGGTCAGTAGAATATGCAGACGTCGGTGAATAGAGGAGCCAAGAAGAAGCCCAAGAAGCCAGTCCCAGCTAGGACTGTGCCCAGCTTGTGAGATTCTGCTACTCTGGTCCTCCAGCAGAGCCCTCTCAGGGGGGTTTTGACCATTCATTTATTCATTCACCCAGGTCTGCAATACATATCTAGTCAATTTCTGTCTCAGTGCTTAAGAGCACAGACTTTATGGTCAGACCTGGGTTTAAATCCCGACCTAGTCTCCTCACGTAGAGGAAGGGGAGATAACAACAGGGCTTGGCTGACTAGTAGTCATGAGGACGCATAGAGATCATGCATATCAGGCACTCAACAGTGTCTGTATATAGCAAAGACGCAGTACATGCCAGGTGATACTGTTAGCAAAGGGTGTGCTCAGCATGGTCACAGAGTGTGGAATAATAGCCACTGGAGGCTTGAAAGGGTGACAGTGTGGAAGGGGAATGAAGTATGAGAAATTACTTAATGGGTACAATATTCAGGTGTTGGTTATACTAAAAGCCCAGATTCCACCTCTATGCAGTATATCCATGTAACAAAACTGCACTTGTACCCCTTTTGTTTTTTTTTTTTTTAAAGAGTACCCTCAGATTTTGGGAGGCTGAGGCGGGTGGATCGCTTGAGGTCAGGAGTTCAAGATCAGCCTGGCCAACATGGGGAAACACTGGTCTCTACTAAAAATACAACAAATTAGCCAGGCGTAGTGGTGTGCACCTGTAATCCCAGGTACTGAGGAGGCTGAGGCAGGAGAATCACTTGAACCTGGGAGGTGGAGGTTGTAGTGAACCAAGATTGTGCAGCTGCACTCCAGCCTAGGCTACAGAACGAGACTCCATCTCAAAAACAAAAATCAACGAAAAAGAGTATGCTCAGGCATGATGACTGTGCCTCAAGCTGGCTGTAAGTCCCAGAAGGACATCTTGGTGGCTGCAGTGGGGATGCAGTGGAATGAATGAAGGGAGTACAGGAAAGAAAGGGAGGGCAGGACCATCCTGAGCATCAGAGATGAAGGCCCAGGGCAAACTTACACTGTCTCCTTCCCATAGACATTTGCCTGCATGGGAAAATCCAGTTAAACGTGAGTATGACCAGCAAAGCTTGTTTATAATAGTTAAAGAGTGGAAACCACCTAAATCCCCAATATTTGGGGAATGGTTGAGTGGAATTAGTTGCTGATATGGTATAAAACATACAATGTAAAACTATGTGAAGTATGTCAAAACATAATTTTTGGAAAAAACTCATCTAAATATGGAATAAACATACAAAAGAGTTCTTCAATGTATTACTGAGGGCATCAGTGAGATGATAAAGCTGGTTCAAAGAGCATTTAATGAACTGGCTCTTTATAGGCATTAATAGAAAAGTGTGTTCGAATAAGGGGTTAGGTAAAATACAAAACTGATTAATGAGTCATAGAGCAATAAAACCATAACCTTTGGGGTTATCTTTTCTACCAGAGAGAAATTATCTTCGAGTTAACATATAACTTCACAGTGTTTGGGCTCTAATCAAAAAGTAAATAGCAAAGTCAAACACGGATTTAGTCTTTTAGAGAGTTAAATGATTCTGTTATCTCCCAGTGTGACATTGAAAGGACATGCCTCCTTCCCTTTGCCTTATTTGCAATGTTTGGGATATATTTTTTTAACACATAGTTGCCAACTTTATAAAATCTGTTGTATGTCAAAGCATTAGTCAGGGTGCTCCCAGGAATCGATGTCCTATCAAAGGACTTTGCTGAAGGGCATTTAATAAACAGACTGCTTTGAAGATGTGAGTAGGGTTGAGAAGAACCGAAAAGAGATGTTGGCATCTTCAGAGCTTAGTAACAGTGGGAAACCCTTACTACCCCTGAAAGGATGCAAATAAATACCAAATTTCTCTCTCCTTCTGGCCTCTGATCTTCTGCTAGCGCTTCCGAGAGGCTCAACACAGCTGGATGCCAGAGGGATCCATTAATTTCACCTGTAGAGATTAGCCTCTTTGGGCACAGAACAAGACCAAGAGGTGAGAAATGAGAGGCTGAGGCTGGGCGCAGTGGCTCGCATGCAACACTTTGGGAGGCCGAGGTGGGTCGATCACCTGAGGTCAGGAGTTTGAGACCAGCCTGGCCAACGTGATAAAACCCCATCTCTACCAAAAATACAAAAATTATCTGGGCGTGGTGGTACGTGCCTGTAATCTCAGCTACCCCGGAGGTTGAAGCAGGAGAATTACTTGAACTCAGGAGGCGGAGGTTGCAGTGAGCCAAGATCACACCACTGCACTCTATCCTGTGCAACAGAGTGAGACTCCGTCTTGAAAGAAAGAAAGAAAAAAAAAGAGTGTGTTATTGACCATCACTAATTGGAAGAATTAAAAATTATACAATTTGGCCTCCTCAGAAAATGCTTGCTAAATGAATAAATGGTATAAGGCTTAAGAAATCTTAGGCCAGGCGTGGTGGCTCATGCCTGTAATCCCAACACTTTGGGAGGCCGAGGTTGGTGGATCACCTGAGGTCAGGAGTTCGAGACCAGCCTGGCCAACATGGTGAAACCCCGTCTCTAGTAAAAATACAAAAAGAATTATCTGGATGTGGTGGTGTGTGCCTGTAGTCCTAGCTACTCGGGGAGGCTGAGGCAGGAGAATCGCTTGAACTCAGGAGGTGGAGGTTGCAGTGAGCCAAGATTGCGCCACTGCACTCCAGACTGGGTGACAGAGGGAGACTCCATCTCAAAAAAAAAAAAAAAAAAAAAAAAAGAAACAAAGAAATCTTATTAGAGTTAGGGTAGCTGCTGTGGTTTGAATGTGTTTCCCCAAAAGGCATGTGTTGGAAATTGAATCCCAAATGCAACAGCATTGGAAGGTGGAGCCTAATGAGAGGTGGTTAGTCCGTGAGGGCTCTGCTTTCATGAATAGATTAATGCTGTTATCACTGCAATGAATTCTGTATAAAAGGATGACTTTAGCCCCCTTTTGCCTCTCTCTTGCCCTCTCTGTGCCCTTCTGCCACAGGATGATGCTGCAAAAAGTGCCCACCAGATGCTGGCCCTTGAATTGGACTTCATCATAAAGTACCCATTTTGGCTGGGTGCAGTGGCTCACACTTGTAATCCCAGCACTTTGGGAGGTGGAGGCAGGCAGATCACCTGAGGTCAGGAGATCGAGACCAGCCTGGCCAATATGGTGAAAACTTGTCTCTACTAAAAATATAAAAATTAGCTGGGTGTGGTGGTGGGTGCCTGTAATCTCAGCTACTCGGGAAGCTGAGGCAGGAGAATCACTTGAACCCAGGAGTCAGACATTGCAATGAGCCGAAATCACAGCATTGCACTCCAGCCTGGGCAACACGAGCAAAACGCTGTCTCAAAAAGAAAAGTAAATTACCCAGTCTGCGATATTCTGTTATTGCAACAGAAAATGGACTAAGACTACCTAATCCATAGGCTCATTTCTTAGAAACTAACTGAAAACCCAACTGGACCTCAGCCTATTGTGTTTATTCTTTAGGCTGAAATTAGCCATTCCCCTGCCGTCTTTTCTCATGTTAGACTTAGGTACTCTCAGTCTCAGACAAATCCCAGTAGAGCTTTGTGGCTGTCCCTCTGTTTTCCACTGATCTATGCCCACTCTGCTTCTTTTTACTCCCTGAGACTGTGATTTCCTGGAAGCAGGGAGACACAGCTTGTCCCCACTCATTTTGACATTAGCAGGTAATAACTAGATGTTTGTTCAAGCCTGAAATATGACGTGGGTGACCTTTGGAAATGAGGATGAGCAAGGAGATAAGAGTTGGATCTCGGATCTCAGGAAATTAAGTGATGACTTAGATTTTTTTTTTTTAGATGGAGTCTCGCTTTTGTTGCCCAGGCTGGAGTGCAGTGGCGCCATCTCGGCTCACTACAACCTCCGCCTCTTGGGTTCAATCAATTCTCCTGCCTCAGCCTCCCAAGTAGCTGGGATTACAGAAGCCTGTCACCACGTCCAGCTAATTTTTGTATTTTTAGTAGAGACAGAGTTTCACCATGTTGGTCAGGCTGGTCTTGAGCTCCTGGTCTCATGTGATCTGCCCGCCTCAGCCTCCAAAGTGCTGGGATTACAGGCATGAGCCACCGTGCCTGGCTTGACTTAGCACTTTTTTAATGAGCAAAAGGAAATGAAGTGCCCTCAGCCTGTCAGCTAAGGGATCCCATGGGTTTCAGTGAGAGAAAAGATCTGCAATCCAATCTGAAGATCAAATACCTCTTCTTCACAAACAATGCCTCCCCTTATTCTTTCCCATTTCTTGAACCCAGTGCTTTTCCTTTTCCTGATAACAGGAACAGAATAAGGACCAAATAAAGGTCATTTTTACCACCATAGGAACGTTGGTTTCTATGGCGACTGATTTCTTTTTTTCTCTTCAAAGATTGAAGGTATGTTTTTCTTGACTTCAGTGATTTTTCATTTTGTTTTTCATATTGAAGTTCTCTCTGTTCTGCTTCTTTCCCATGGGGTAGTCCACAATACCTGCCTGCTGGAAGGGGTACGAGGTGTTAAGTGGTACTAAGGTGTAGCTTCCAAAAGAAGGTAAAATCATGACGCTTATGCATATGTAAAATGGACATATGCCAAAGGTTTTATTCAACTCATTAATTTATTCAGGAACCAGTAGAATATTAAGACTGGTTTGAAGTGCCTGTGAGGATCTCGGCACACACAGGCAATTTAATAAAGGAATATGAGGGTAAAATGATAGATACAAAACTTTTCTACAGGGAAAAAACATATAACCTTTGGAATTCTCTTTTTCTTTTCTTTTTTTTTTTGTGACGGAGTCACGCTCTGTTGCCAGGCTTGAGTGCAGTGGTGCAATCTCTGCTCACTGCAACCTCCGCCTCCTCAGTTCAAGCAATTCTCCTGCCTCAGCCTCCCGAGTAGCTGGGACTACAGGCACGTGCCACTATGCTCAGCTAATTTTTGCATTTTTAGTAGAGACAGGGTTTTACCATGTTTGCCAGGATGGTCTCTATCTCTTAACCTTATCATCTATCCACCTTGGCCTCCCAAAGTGCTGGGATTACAGGTGTGAGCCACCACTCCCCGCCATTCTTTCTTTTCTTTTTCTTTTTTTTTTTTTGAGACAGAGTCTTGCTCTGTTGCCCAGGCTGGAGTGTGGTGGTGCAATCTCAGCTCAGTGCAACCTCTGCCTCCTGGGTTCAAGCAATTCTCTGCCTCACCCTCCCGAGTAGCTGGAGTTACAGGCACCCCCTCCCACCCCACGCCTGGCTAATTTTTGTTTTTTTTAGTAGAGACAGGTTTTCGCCAAGTTGGTCAGGCTGCTCTTGAACTCCTGACCTCAGGTGATCTGCCTGCCTCGGCCTCCCAAAGTGCTGGGATTACAGGCCTGAGCCCTTGCACTCTGGCCTGAAATTTTTTTTTTCTACCAGACAGAAATGATTTGCATCTTTACTGGACAAAATTCTTTAAGTTTTTATGTAACTTCGCTAAGTCTCTGACCTTTAACTAATGATAGAGTGAGCAAATAAGGTACATTGCCCTAAATAATCCTTGGGTGAGCTTTCTTCTCCAGGCAATATTGAAAGGATATTACACTCATCTGTCGCTTCGTTTCCAAGTTTCGTATCCACTTTTTAAATAATGAATGGATGAAAAATGTATATCATTTTGGTGGAATATAAATTGAGACCTTTTTAAGGGAAGATGCAAGATTTGTACTTAAGACTGGTTTTTAAATAGCTTTAAGAAGTGCATCAGATACTGTGAGGAGCTGACCCAACAGCAATTATCCAGTGAAGAAAAAGAATCTCCCCCTCCCTTTTTTTTGTATCTGTATCGTTTTACATTAAACCATAGTGTCAAAAAAATGATGTTATTTTTATAACAAACAAAAATGATGTTATATTAATGTAAACCATCGCTTTACATTAAACCATAGTGTCAAAAAAATGATGAAATTATGATTGGTCCTACTAAACAGAAGGACTTAATTGCATGATAAACTTAAGAGTATGTTGGAAGTTAATAAAATGTTTGCACACTAATAAAAATATTGATATGAGGTAACAATTTGATGAGACAAAATGAAATAGCCATAAACAAATTGCCGTCATCTGAATCATATAAAATAACATTTAAAATCATTGAGCAAGCTGAAAATATGTGTGCTTTTTATATCTACTTATTCTATGCTCAAAAGGTCATGTATTTGGGAAACATGGAAACAAGATGTATAGTTCATTTTGCATTAAAAAGTTCTTTAGGCTGGGCGGGATGGCTCGTGCCTGTAATCCCAGCACTTTGGGAGGCTGAGGCGGGCAGCTTAATGGAGGTCAGGACTTCAAGACCAGCCTGGCCAACATGGTGAAACCCCGTCTCTACTAAAAATACAAAAAATTAGCTGGGCGTGGTGGCGCATGCTTATAATCCCAGCTACTCAGGAGGTTGAGGCAGGAGAATTGCTTGAATCTGGGAGGCGGAGGTCGCAGTGACCTGAGATAGCACCATTGTCCTCCAGCCTGGTTGACAAGAACGAAACTCTATCTCAAAAAAAAAAAAAAACAAAAAAGAAAAAGTCCTTTAAGCTCTTTTAGAAGAGCTACAATAATGAAGAACCTGTAATAAGCTCACAAAAAGCCCTTCTAATGAATTAGTCAATTTTAATACTCTTCAGAATTCCCCATAAGAACATCATTCTATCTTTTTTTCCTGTAAAGCTTAGCTCTCTCCTCTCTTGACAACCACTCCAAGATATTTTAGATTTCTTTTAAGAGAAAATTTCACTTATTAAAGACACAGTTGTGCTAAATTAAAACCAATCATCAGAATAATTTTCTCTGTGTTAATATATATTGACTGCTTCAACCAGGATCGTGCGACCTAGCTTCCATGTTTATAATGAAAAATAGCCTGTGTTATAAATGATTTGGTTCAGAGGTTTATCTTTATCCTGCAGTTTAGATGCTGTTACAGTGCACCCTACCTTAAATCTTCTAAGAATAAAATAGTAACTGAATGATATATATTTCTAATTCAAACTTCTATTACCACCTTTCTCTTCCACCAAACCCTTACTATCATAATCAGTAGGATTTTAACAGATCTTATCTAGAAATTGACTTATCTGACTAGTAAGACATACATGAGCAAGAGACTTTATCTGCCTGACTGCTATATCCATATATATCCTACAGTAGTTTAATATATTTGTCCAAATGGCAATACAAATATTTATCAGGCCCTTAATTTGTGGCAGTCACAGTTCTAGGGAAGGAATGGTGAACAAGACAAAGTCCCTTAGCAAGGAAGAATATGTTTCAGTAGAAAAAAAGGATCATAAATAAGAAAACAATTTGATATAAAGCGGTACCTACAAATAAGTGGATAGGGCATAAATTTTTTTTCTTCTGCAGTTACATCTAATATATTAGTAGTGCCAAATGAAGAATGAGAGGCAGAAATTTTGCTGTATTGCAGGGAAAGACACAGCTGGGCTGGATAACCAAATGCAGAATCAAGGCAAGAAACGATTTGAAGTTTCCTCCTCTGTTAGCCTGGATCTTGGTTCAAACTCATCTTTTCCCATCAGACAACCCTCAGAAAGCTGTCAGGCAAGCCCAGTTCTGTTGAGGTACCAGTGGCTAGAAACACTGCATTTGTGTGCAAGTTTTTCTTGCACAGAAGACAGAGCCTGAGGCTATCTTTGTGGAAACCCAGGCTGCTAAGCGGCCACTCAGGCTCTCCTCGCTGTGCAGTCTAATCCAGGTCGATTATGTCACGATCTCAGCCCAATCTCAACCAATACTCTGCCTTGTGAGAGTCTCCTCCAAATCACCCACCCCGTGCCTTAAAACCCTCTACCCTTTGCTCATTTCCCCATTTTGAGACACTGTGAAGACACTACGGAGGATAATTAGAGACACAGAGAAGAAGGTGATATCAAGATACAAGTGGGCTGGGCGCGGTAGCTCACACCTGTAACCCCAGTACTTTGGGAGGTCGAGGCAGGAGGATCACTTTAGGTCAGGAGTTTGAGACCAGCCTGGACAACATGATGATTCCCTGGTGCTGCGTGACTATAGTCCCAGCTACTCTGGAGGCTGAGGCAGGAGAATCGCTTAAATCCGGGAGGCAGAGGTTGCAGTGAGCTGAGATTGTACCAGTGGACTCTAGCTGTTAAGACAACAGCAAGATGAACTCCAGACCAGTGCTTCTCAGATTTTTGTGTGCAAAAACTCCCTTGGGGAGCTTGTTAAAATGCAGATTCAGAGTTAGTAGGTCTTGGTGAGGTCTGAGATTCTGTCTTTCCAACAAACTCCCAGGTGATACCGATGCTGCCGGCCCGAGGACCACAATTTTTGTAACAAGGATCCACATCAGGCTTTGGTAAAATTTATCTGGAAAGGGCCAGATAGCATATAATTTAGGCTTTGAGGGTGCATTCATTTCTTATTGCTACTGTAACAAATTATTACAAATTTAGAGGTTTAAAACAACACCCATTTATGACCTCACACTTCTTTGGTTGGAAGTCTAGCACTGTGGGCTCAGCTGGTTAGTGTCTCAAAAGACCAAAGTCAAGGTGTTGATAGAGCCTCAGTTTCTGGAGGCTCTGGGGAGGGCAGCAGCTTCCAAAATCAGCCGGGTTGCTGGCAGAATCCAGTTCAATGTGGCTGGAGGCCCTCATTTCCTTGCTGGCTGTCAGCTTCTCTCAGCTCCTTCAGGCAGCCTGTGCTCCTTGTCACATTGCCCCCTCTTCATCTTCAAACCAGCAACAGCACTTCAAATTCTTCTCATGCTTTGGATCTCTCTAACTTCCGCTGGAGAAAGGTCTTTGCTTTTAAGAGTTCATAGGATCAGATAGGGCCTACCTGGATAATCCGGGATACTCTCCCTATCTCAAGGCTGTAACCTTAACTATATCTGCAAAGTCCCTTTTGCCATGGAAGGTAATATATTCACAGGTTCCAGGGATAAGGCTGAGGAGGGCCATTATGCTGCCTACCACAGAGTGCCATATTGTCTCTGTTGCAACTACGCAGTGAGGCTTTGCAGTGTGACAGCAGCCCTAGAAAATATGGAAACAGGCCGGGCGCGGTGGCTCACACCTGTAATCCCAGCACTTTGGGAGGCCGAGGCGGGTGGATCACGAGGTCAAGAGATCGAGACCATCCTGGTCAACATGGTGAAACCCCGTCTCTACTAAAAATATAAAAAATTAGCTGGGTATGGTGGTGCGTGCCTGTAATCCCGGCTACTCAGGAGGCTGAGGCAGGAGAATTGCCTGAACCCAGGAGGCGGAGGTCGCGGTGAGCCGAGTTCGTGCCATTGCACTCCAGCCTGGGTAACAAGAGCGAAACTCTGTCTCAAAAAAAAAAAAAAAAAAAGAAAAGAAAATATGGAAACAATTGAGTCAGGCTGTGAGCTGATAAAATTTTATTTATGGACACTGAAATTTGAATTTCACATAAGTTTTCCATGTCACAAAATAATATTCTTTTAATCTTTTTCTAACAACTTAATAATATGAAAATTAGGGCTGGGCATGGTGGCTCATGCCTGTAATCCCAGCACTTTGGGAGACCGAGGTGGGCAGATCGCCTGAGGTCAGGAGTTCAAGACCAGCCTGGCCGACATAGTGAAAAACCATCTCTACTCAAAATACAAAAATTTGCTTGGTGTGGTGGTGCATGCCTGTAATCCCAGCTACTCGGGAGGCTGAGGCAGGAGAATCACTTGAACCTGGGAGGTGGAGGTTGCAGTAAGCTGAGATCGCACCACTGCACTCCAGCCTGGATGACAAGAGTGAAACTCTGTCTCAAAAAATAAATAATAAATAAATAGGCCAAGCATGGTGGCTCACCCCTGTAATCACACCACTTTGGGAGGCCAAGGCGGGCAGATCACCTGAGGTTAGGAGTTCCAGACCAGCCTGGCCAACATGGCGAAACCCTGTCTCTACTAAAAATGCAAAAATTAGCCAGGTGTGGTGGTGGTCACCTGTAAACCCAGCTACTCGAGAGGCTGAGTCAAGAGAATCACTTGAACCCAGGAGGTAGAGGTTACAGTGAGCCGAGATTGCGCCATTGCACTCCGGCCTGGGCAACAGAGAGAGAGAGAGACGCTGTCTCAAAATAAATAAATAAATAAAAATAAAATAAATAATAATAATGTAAAAATTTAAAAATTATTCTCAGCTCATGGGGCAGTACAAAAACAGGTAGATTTGACCTATAGGCTGTAGGTTGCAGATGCCTAATATAATTTTTTTTTGAGACAGAGTCTTGCTCTGTTGCCCAGGCTGGAGTGCAGTGATGTGATCACAGCTCATTGCAGTCTCAACCTCCTGGGCTCCCGATCTTCCCACCTCAGCCTCCTGAGTAGCTGGGACTACAGGTACCCACCATCACACCTGGCTAATTTTTACATTTTTTGTAGAGACAAGGTCTCCTTATGTTGCACAGGCTGGTCTTGAACTCTTGGGCTCAAGCAATCCTCCCACCTTAGCCTCCCAAAATATTGGGATTATAGGCATGAACCATTGCACTCAACCCCTAATCTAAATCTTAATCCCTTTTGTCTCACACTGGAAGCCTGAAAAGGGCAAGAATATTCTCTCTGACTTTTGGCGCCTTGTGGATGCTTCTTAAATGAGTAAACATTTGACCAAAGCACTTACCTGTAGAAAGAGTCTAGATGTCTAATTGCGGTTCCTTCTTTTTTATGTGTGGAAAATTTTAAAAAAAAGAAAAAGAAAGATTCTAGATGTCAAGGCAATGTTTATGGGGAAGGGGGAAATAGAAATATTTGCTCAGGAAACTGGTCCTTTTGTAAGCTCAGAGATGGGTTATATTTGAGAAAATGAGCTTTTGTAAGGGAAAATGCAAACATGTAGCTGGTAAACCAGCCGCATTCTGCTTTGAGCTTTGATAGCATCTTCAGGTAGGCAGGTAAAAATAATGATAAGAGTAATCTGATCTCATGCTTCAGGGGGTTTACAGATAATCCAAGATGATATAGGAGGGTTTTTTTTGTTGTTGTTACTCCAGCTTGGTCTACCTGAAACATTGTAGATTCCATTTACAGTCTTTTAAAATACTAGTCCCTAGGGACAAGACTTTTACATTAACTAAATTGATAATATGGTTAGGTGTGTGGGAAAGCCCATTTGCTCCTAAGAAGCAAGGTATTAAAATTATTATGCATCATAGAGTAATTGTGTAATGAGGTATAATCTGGGGTATTAGCAATTTATGAAAGGTGGGGTTGGAACTGACGATAATGATACCTTAATTTCTCAAATCTATCTTTTAGGAAAAATCAAATTTGGATGCCATATGACAGCCATTCCAAGTCCAATAAATCATATGTCTTTGGTCGTGTTCTCCAGACCGGGATCCTGAGACCTGGATTCAAATACAAATGATTTAGGAAGGAAGTACTCCTAGGAGAAACCAATAAAGGATAACGGAGTGGAAGAGGGAAGACATGGAAAAAGCGAAGAAGTGAATAAGACTGCACTCTCAAGCCAAGTCTCAGCCTCAGCTTGATGCTGTGGAAGGCTCTGAAACAAATTATACCTCCCAGCTGCAGACACAAGGAGCTGGAATTTCCTAGCTGCACTGATCGGGTCAGTCATTGGTTAAGGCTGCCTGAGGCGAAGTAAACTCTCAGGCATTCCTTGCTCTCTATACAAGTAGGCAAAGTAGCTCTAGCAGCCCAAGGGCAGGCCTCCAAAGAGTGTCACCGGTGCAGGCCACACACAGAAGCTGGGATGGAGGCTCATAGAAAATGTAAAAGGAATCCAAAGGGATTTGTTTAGAGCACCACCATGCTTCTTTAAATGCATGGGAATTTGGTATCTTGGGGAAAAAATTGCATCTCTTTCTCTCTCTCTCTCTCTCTCTCACACACACACACACACACACTGCTGAGAATGAGAATGTCTTTTGATACTTGTCAGTCACAGTTTTTTTTTTTTTTTTGAGACGGAGTCTCTGTCGCCCAGGCTGGAGTGCAGTGGCACGATCTTGGTTCACTGCAAGCTCCGCCTCCCAGGTTCAAACGATTCTCCTGCCTCAGTCTTCCAAGTAGCTGGGACTATAGGCACGTGCCACTGCACCTGGTTAATGGCTAATGTTTGCATTTTTAGTAGAGACGGGTTTCACCATGTTGGCCAGGCTGGTCTTGAACTCCTGATCTCAGGAAATCTGCCTGCCTCGGCCTCCCAAAGTGCTGAGATTACAGGTGTGAGCCACTGCGCCCGGCTGCTGTGAGTCACATTTAATAAAGAAAAATGCATAAATGCTAGGAAATTGCCTCTGGAGTTCATAAGTCCCAGTAGACAGGAAGGGAAACAGATTCTTTCTCATTTTGGTTTGTTTTACCATTTTCTGTTCATTCTGTTTATGTATTTATTTTTCTTTTTTGTAGAGATAGGGTCTCGCTATGTTGCCCAGGCTGGTCTCTAATTCCTGGCCTCAAACAATCGTCTTGCTTCAGCCTCCTAAAGTGCTGGAATTATAGGTGTGAGCCACTGCACCTGGCTTGTTTATTTTAAATTTGGTTTTTGAATAGGTAATGCAGTCTTATGATTCAAAAACTTGAAAGTGGCCGAGCACGATGGCTCATGCTTGTAATCCCAACACTTTGGAAGGCTGAGGAGGGTGGATCCCCTGAGGTCAGAAGTTCGAGACCAGCCTGGCCAACATGGTGAAACCCAGTGTGTGACACAGGCATGTGACACCTGTAGAGACCTGTAATCTCAGCTACTTGGGAGGCTGAAGCAGAAGAATCACTTGAACCTGGGAGGCAGAGGTTGCAGTGAGCCAAGATGTGCCATTGCACTCCAGCCTGGGTAACAGAGTGAGAGTCTGTCTCAAAAACAAAGAAAGAAACTTGAAAGTACAATAGGATATACAGTAAAAGTTTCTTGCTCATCCTTGTCCCTCATGTGCCAAGACATCTCCTTTACTACTTTTTTTAGTTTATGTGTGGACATGAAAGCAAATGTGAATATAAACTTTTAGCCACCCTCCCCACTTTATACCAAAGACAGAATACTGTAAAAACTGCTCTACATACTGTCCCCCAGGCTGGAGTGCAATGGTGCGATCTCAGGTCACTGCAACCTCCACCTACTGTGTTCAAGCGATTCTCCTGCCTCAGCCTCCCAAGTAGCTGGGATTACAGGCATTTGTCACCAGGCCTGGCTAATTTTTTTTAATTTTTAGTAGAGACGTGGTTTCACCATGTTGACCAGGCTCGTCTGGAACTCCTGACCTCAGGTGATCCACCTGCCTTGGCCTCCCAAAGTGTTGCGATTGAAGGTGTGAGCCACCACACCTGGCCTACACTTACTGTATTTCAGAGTTTTTGTTTGTTGTTTGTTTTCTGACATAGAGTCTCGCTCCTGTAGCGCAGGTTAGCATGCAGTGGCGTGAGCTTGGCTCACTACAACCTCTACCTCCTGGGTTCAAGCGATTCTCCTTCCTCAGCCTGCGGAGTAGCTGGGAATACAAATGTGTGTCACCACGCCTGGCTAAATTTTGCATTTTTAATAGAGACGGGGTTTCACCATGTTGGCCAGGCTGGTGTCAAACTCCTGACCTCAAGTGATCCACTTGCCTTGGCCTCCCAAAGTGCTAGGATCACAGGTGTGAGCCACCGCGCCCGGCTTCAGAGGTCTTTTTAAATCAGTACAAAGAGAACTCTCTCTCCCTCTTTTTGTTAACATCTGCATGGTGTTTCATCGGATGAATATGTAAACATTTACTGAACCAGTTCCTATTGACGGTCGTTTGCATTGTTCTTAATCTTTTGCAGTCACAAACAGTGCTGCATTGAGTAACCTTGTACTTATGTCATTTTCCATGAATGCAAGTATATCTGTGGAATGAATTCCCTAAACTTTAAGTGCCCACTTAAGGGTAAATGAATTTATCATTTTGATAGCTATGGCTAAATTACCTTCCAAAGAGTTTCTACATCAGCTTACATTCCCATCAGTAATACATGAAAATGTCTGCTTCCCAACATCCTCACCAACAGAATGTTATTCAACTTTTACATTTGTGCCAATCTTGTAGGTAAGAGACGCTATTTTAGCATAGTTTTAATTTACATTTCTTTAATTTTGAGTGAAATTGAGCATCTTTTCACATGACATGTAGACTCTTTTTTTTTGAGACGGAGTTTTACTCTTGTTACCCAGGCTGGAGTGCAATGTCACGATCTCGGCTCACTGCAACCTCCGCCTCCTGGGTTCCGGCAATTATCCTGCCTCAGCCTCCTGAGTAGCTGGGATTACAGGCACGCGCCACCTCGCCCAGCTACTTTTTTGTATTTTTAGTAGAGATGGGGTTTCACCATGTTGACCAGGATGGTCTCAATCCCTTGACCTCGTGATCCACCTGCCTCGGCCTCCCAAAGTGCTGGGATTACAGGCCTGAGCCACTGCGTCCGGCTGTAGACTCTTAATGTACAAAATTTCCTGTTCATTCAAAGAGTGAGATCCTTGCCAGCACTGAGAAAGCTGCAGTGAGCCCAGACTTCATGCTTTCTCGAACCCAGACCAGAATTACGAAGTACCTTAGAAGTCATTTAGTTCAGTCCTTGTCTAATGCCCAAATGATGTCTCTGCCTTCCCCGATAGAATTGTTCAGAGTTAAGTTGTTCATAAAATTGAAGCCATCTTTATGTGGGTCTAAAAGTTAGAAAGTTTTCATGTTGAGCCAAAATCTTCTTGTAATTTCTGCATGACAGTAATTACAGTATGCTCTTGTTAAAGTATACTATTCTTTTATATTACAATAAGTATACCACAGAGAAATAATATTGGCTTCAAATATCAGTAGCACACTGAACTTCTCCCTCGTTCAAAAATAATTCTTCATCTGATAGAGTCCTTAGATTATATTACATCTGACTTATATGTAGTCAGAGGGAAAAATATATTAAATATTGTTTTCATCACACATAGAAACCAAATTTAAAATGGAATTGCCACCTATGTAGTATTTTGGCCTAAAATGTATAACCTGAATCTGACTGTGGGGAAATCTCAATATTAAATTGGAAGACATTCTACAAAAGAACTGGTTTGTACTATGACAAATATTAACGTTGGCCGGGTGCAGTGGCTCATGCCTGTAATCCAGTACTTTAGGAGGCAGAGGCGGGTGGATCACCTGAGGTCAGGAGTTCGAGACCAGCCTGGCCAACATGGTGAAACCCCGTATTACTAAAAATACAAAAATTAGCTGGGCATGGTGGTGTGTGCCTGTAATTCCAACTAAACAGGAGGCTGAGGAAGGAGAATCACTTGAACCTGGGAGGCAGAGCCTGCAGTGAGCTGAGATTATACCATTGCACTATAGCCTGGGCGACAGAGCAAGACTCTGTCTGGAAAAAAAAGAAAGAAAAATATAATGTCACGGAAGACAAAGAAAGCCTAAGGAGCTGGTCTAGATTAAACGAGGCTAAAGAGATGTTCCCTGAGGTGGGAGGATCTGTTGAGCCCAGGACCTTCAGACCAGCCTGGGCAACATACTGAGACCATGTCTCTACAAATAAAAATAAAAATAGATGGGCATAGTGGTGTACACTTATAGTCCCAGCTACTTGGGAGGCTGAGGCAGGAGGATTGCTTGAGCCCAGGAGTTTGAAGCTGCAGTGAGCTGGAATTACACCACTGCACTTCAGCCTGGGAGCAAGACCCTGCCTCTAAAAGAAAAAAAAAAAGAGAGAGAAAGAGATGCCAGTTAATTGCAATCTGTGATCCTGAATTGGATTCTAGATCAAGGAAGAGGGAAAAATGCCATAAAGAATATTACTGGGATAATTGGCAAAATTTGAATACTGATTATATTTCAGATGATATCGTTACATCATCAATACATTTTCTGATTTTAATAATTGAGCTGTGATTATGTAAGAGACTGTCTTCGTTCCTAGGAAATGCACACTGAAGAATTTAGGGGAAAAGGAACATGATGTCTGCAGTTTACTCCCAATGGTTAAAAAAAATTTAAAAAGGCCGGGTGCAGTGACTTACATCTGTAATTGCAGAACTTTGGGAGGCTGAGGTGGGAGGGATTGCTTAAGCCCAGGAGTTCAAGACCAGCCTGGACAACATGGCAAAACCCTGTCTAGGCCAGGTGTCGTGGCTCACGCCTGTAATCCCAGCACTTTGGGAGGCTGAGGTGGGTGGATCATGAGGTCAGGAGTTTGAGACCAGCGTGGCCAACATGGCGAAACCCTGTCTCTACTAATAATACAAAAACTAGCCTGGTGCGGTGGCAGGTGCCTGTAATCACAGCTACTTGGGAGGCTGAGGCAGGAGAATTGCTTGAACCTGGGAGGTGGGGTTTGCAGTGAGCTGAGATCGGGCCACTGCACTCTAGCCTGGATGACAGAACAAGACTCTGTCTCAGAAAAAAAAAAAAAATACATTAGTCATGTGAATGACCCTGTGGAGAGCTACGGCTGTGGTTGTCAGGGAGCAGCCACTGCTCCAGGGCTCCTGACCTTCGTGAAAGGTGGCTATGTAAAGGTCAGAAACTGGATGGTGGTCATAAACCTCAGGACGTTATTTAAGCACCAATGTGTTGGAGTGCTCTGCCAGCTCAGCTTCTTGGGGCCTCTCAGGTAAGGGTGATGTTGTTTGAGGACCGCTCCGCCCATATGAAGGGTGGAGAGGAGAAGCCAGCCGCACTGGGGTGAGGCTTGTCTATGCCCTTCTTACCCTTCCCCCATCTTCAGTAAGGCGAAGAGAGGATGTGGGGTGGGGAAGGCCAGAATGGCATCTTGTTTCTTGTTTCTGGGCAGTGGGCTGCCTCCCAAGCAGGACTGAAGGGTTCAGAATCGCTTTTTCTCAGGCTGAGACGTTATAAGCCGCTCCTTGTCCCTGAAGTCCCACCAGGCCGTCATGTTGAACACCATGTCAGTTAGGACAACAGTGTATTCCAGGATGGCAAAAACGGTGTACACTCCAGCCTCACAATACACGTTGTGCCGGAAGTAGACAGCCAGCGCCGAGAAGAAGGAGATGAAGTTGATGATGAAGAGCCGCTGTTTCCAGCTGTAGGACTTGCGATCCTCCTGACTTACTGTGTGCTTCTCTGTCAGCTGCCAGAGAATGCAGGTGACAAGCATGTGCTCGAGGGATGAGGCGATGAACACAACGAAAGCGAAGTCCTCCGAGACCATCCTGGTCAGCATGGTGAAACCCCGTCTCTACTAAAAATACAAAAAATTAGCTGGGCAAGGTGGCGCGTGCCTGTAATCCCAGCTACTCGGGAGGCTGAGGCAGGAGAATTGCCTGAACGCGGGAGGCGGAGGTTGCGGTGAGCCGAGATCGTGCCATTGCACTCCAGTCTGGGTAACAAGAGCAAAACTCTGTCTCAAAAATAAAAAAATAAATAAAATAAATAAGAAAGTGAAGTCCTCAGAGGAGGAGATGTAAGTGAGCACTAGCAACGCAAGGTTCTCCAAGACATTGAGTCCGAAGTTGGTGGGGCAGAGTGGGCGGTAGCAGGAACATGGGGAGGTGCAGCTGAGGTAGTGGTTCCTATAGGCAAAGGCCACCAAGAAGTGAGGCGCTGAGTGCAGGCCGATGCAGAAACGCCACACGTAGTGCGGGGGCACTTCCCCGCTGATGGCCGAGCTCACTGAGGGCACCCCACAGTGAGTGGCCATTGTCTCCTTGAAGTGGAAGATCAGGGACAAGAGGATGCAGAAGAGGAAAGCGGCGACAAGTGGACAGCAGATCGTGACCAGGGCAACCAAGGTGAAGCCGTACCAGGGTCCCATCCCGGTCCAGTGGCAGTGGGACCTGGTACATCTTGTCAGACCTCTCAGCTGCATTCCATCACCATGCCATTCTCGGGCTGTCCCTCTGATTGGCCCAAGCTCCCGCAGCCCGAGTCTCTGCGCTTTGTTTTTTTGCTATGAAAATGCTTCATTAGGCAAAACCGCATACTATAAAAATGCTTTAGAGTGCAACAGGAGGAGACGTAAAGACACAAAGAAGTGCGTAGTGACACATGGCTATCAGAACACACCAAAGAATGCACGCCGCTTCCCGCTTTACCTAGAAAGGAAAACACACACACACACACACAAAAGGAAAACAAACAGAACACAACACAACACAACAACAACAACAAAAACAACAACAACAACAACAAAACCCCTCTCTCTCCAAAAAAATACAAAAAAAAAAAAAAAAAAAATAGCCGGGCGTGGTAGTGCACACCTGTAGTCCCAGCTACCTGGGGGGCTGAGGTGGGAGGATGGCTTGAGTCCAGGAGGCAGAGGCTACAGTGAGCTGTGATCATGCCTCTGCACTCCAGCCTGGGCAACAGAGCAAGACTCTGTCTCAAAGAATAAAGTAAAATAAAATAAAATAAAGGTAAAAAAAGGAAAAATACAGAAAAAAAAGACAATGATAAAGCAAATGTGGTGAAATGTTAATTGCTAAATATGAGTAAAGGATGTTTGGGATTTCATTGTACTCTTCTAGGAACTTTTCTGAGTACATTTAAAATTATTTCAATATAATTAATTTTAATTTTAATATGAAAATGTAAATACTTTTGGAAGAGTGACTTAAGCACAATATCCTTTTGGAAGAGAACTTTCCACCAACATGTTGATGACTGCTATGAGCACCTTTACTGAAACAGGATGGGTAGCCATTGATTAAATCTAGACTAGTTGGAAATCACGTATGGCCAGGTAGAATCACTTTATAAATCAGACTAAGAGAATTGGCGAGTTGTAGGCTTTTGAAAACTGGCTTGTTTTCCTCCTGGACATACTCATTTGGATGATGATGATGATGATGATGATTATTATTATTATTTTGAGACAGAGTCGCTGTCACCCATACTGGAGTGCAGTGGCACAATCTTGGCTCACTGCAACCTCTGCCTCCCAGGTTCAAGTGATCCTTCTGCCTCAGCCTCCTCAGTAGCTGGGATTACAGGTGCCTGTCATGATGCCTGGCTAATTTTTGTATTTTTATTAGACACAGGGTTTCGCCATGTTGGTCAGGCTGGTCTTGAACTCCTGACCTCAGTCGATCCGCCTGCTTCAGCCTCCTAAAGTGCTGGGATTACAGGTGTGAGCCACTATGCCTGGCTCATTTGCACTATTTTAACCAATAAGATCACAGTGTGCACAAGAGTAGAAAGGAAGGGCAATCAGCTGTGTTATCTCCACTGTCCCAGTGCCACCTATCCAATCACAGAGGTGGTTGTGGATCAGACAGAAGTTTGTCAAAAGTACTATGGAATCCCAGCACTTTGGGAGGCCAAGATGGGGGGGATCACTTGAGCTCAGGAGTTTGAAGCCAGCCTGGCCAGCATGGTGAAACCCGGTCTCTACTAAAAATAAAAAAATTGCCTGGGCATGGTGACAGGCACCTGTAATCCTAGCTAGTTGGGAGACTGAGGCAGGAGGATTGTTTGAACCTGGGAGGTGGAGGTTGCAGTGAGCCGAGATTGTGCCACTGCACTCCAGCCTGGGTGGCAGAGCAAGACTGGGTCTCAAAAAAAAAAAAGGGTTATGAAGAAAAAAAATGAGTGTGGTAGTAAAAGCCACAATAACAAGAAAGGTGATGGAGGAGGGAAAGAGGGCTGTGGGAATTTACTATAATTAAATATAAGTGAATGTGCCTGGGTGTGTTTACGGGTGGGAGGAATTGGTATGTAAAGCAGAAAAGCAATGGAGTAGATTATTCCTCAGGGATTGCCACATTCTTACTGAAAAACAAACCACCTCAAAACCTGGTGGCTTAAAACAACATTCATTAATTTTCACTCCCACATCTGCAGGTTGGCTGTGGGGTCAGCTGGTATGGGCTGGGCTCAGCTGGGGTTGGCTGGGAGCCCGGGCTGCGAGCCGCTTTGCTCCACGCACATTGCTCATCCTCCTTCAACCAGCAGGCTTGCCAGAACATGCAATTCCCATGGCGATGGCAAGCGAGGGGAAAAGCAACCCAGCTGCACAAGCACATTTCAAGCTCCTGTTCGCATCACTGTAGCTTAATATCCCTTTAGCCAAAGTGAGTTACATGGCTGAGCCTGAAGCCTAGGAGTGGAGAAACAGACTTCACCTCTGACGGGAAGAACTGCAAAGCTACCAGGCAAAGGATATGAATCTAGCAAGGGAGAAAGAGATGGGAACAGTAATTCGATGCACCCCAAAGCCTGTTTTTTCCCCCTCATTAGAAGGCAAATTGTTCCAATTATCTGTGTTTGAAGATTAACACTTTCCTTTTTTTTTTTTTTCTGATGAGCTTGTGAATACACTGCCAGGCAACATCTTTCTGGCCCACGAAAAAGAGACTGTCCTTCATTGCTAGCCCTGTCCTTTCTGCCAAGCCACTTCACATTAGAGGCAGCATAGCATGAAGACAGGCAGTACAGTGTAATGATTTAGAACTGTTTAAATGCTGGTTTCTTTACTTACTGTGTAACCCTGAGCAAATCACTTAACTGTGCCTTGATCTCTTTACCTGTAAAATGGGGAGGATAATAATGGCACCCAGGGCACAACTGTGAAGATTAAGTGAGTGAACTTATAACAGTACTTGGCACATATGTAGTTCATATGGTTTTCTGTGTCCCCATCCAAATCTCATCTTGAATTGTAGCTCCCATAATCCCCACGAGTTGTAGGAGGGACCAGGTGGGAGATACTGAATCATGGGGGCGGTTCCCTCCATACTGTTCTCATGGTTAGTGAATTAGTCTCACAAGATCTGATGGTTTTTTAAAGGGAAACCTCTTTTGCTTGGTTCTCATTTCTCTCTTGCCTGCTGCCCTGTAAAACATTCTTCCTTTGTCTTCTGCCATGATCGTGAGGCCTCCCCAGCCATATGGAACTGTGAATCCTTTAAACTCTTTCCTTTATAAATTACCCAGTCTCAGCCAGGTGCAGTGGCTCATGCCTGTAATCCCAGCACTTCGGGAAGCCAAGGCTGGTGGATCACCTGAAGTCAGGAGTTCGAGACCGGCCTGACCAACATGGAGAAACCCTGTCTCTACTAAAAATACAAAAATAGCCAGGTGTGGCGGTGCATGCTTGTAGTCCATTACTCGGGAGGCTGAGGCAGGATAGTCACTTGAACCCTGGAGGTGGAGGTTGCAGTGAGCTGATATTGTGCCTTTGTACTCCAGGTGGGTAACAAGAGTGAAACTCCACCTCAAAAAAGAAAAATTATCCATTCTTGGGTATGTCTTTATTAGCAGCGTGAGAAGAGACTAATACAGCAGTACTATGTAAGTGGTCATTATTATTATTACTCTTACTAATTCTAGGAACCCACATCTCTAAAGCCAAGTGGTGGTTTAAGCTGGCCTCAGCATGGCCCTGCTGAGAGTTTTTAAGCATTGGCTTATTTTTAGTCTTGCTTTCCAAAGGTTCTAGTGGTGTTCATTCAGGCAGTCCATGGGCCAATAAAAAGAAGATGCGTTTTGAATTTCACCAGATTACAGGAATCAACTCAATTAATAGAGCTCATTGATTTCTAATTCTTAATTCATTTACACTAATATGTTCATTTCATGGATGGACAGTTCTCCTAGTTATATTCATGGTTTTAATTTTATTACAGGTGTTAACATTATCCTCCTGATACTTTTCTATGGCCTTGCTCCTTCAAGCTATGTTTTCAGATTTTATAAGCTAAAAAGCCCAGCATTGGATGATGTATGGCTGAGGGACTGGGGGAGCTCAGAAAGGAAACATTGCAAGTCCTCATTAATTTGGACTCCACTGGCTTTGAATTTGTGATAATTTAGACACAGGGTAAATCAGAAGTTCTTGGTGTTATTATAAGAGAAAAGCGCTGTGCTCAAACTTTGCGAAGTTAAACTCAATATGTAGTTCTAGATCTGAAATGGGATAAAAGAGGAGTCTGGGGGCTGGGCGTCGTGGCACATACCTGTAATCCCAGCACTTTGGGATGCCAAGGTGGGAGTTCAGGACCAGCTTGGCCAACATGGCAAAACCGCATATCTACTAAAAACACAAAAATTAGTTGGGTGTGGTGGCTTGCACCTGTAATCCAAGCTACTCTGGAGGCTGGGGTAGGAGAAAAACTTGAGCTCCAGAGGTTGAGGCTGCAGTGAGCCGAGATCACACCACTGCATTTCAGCCTGGGTGACGGAGTGAAAAAAAAAAGGGCAGAAAAGCCCCAGATCTTTGAGGAACACTTGGGCCAATTTCAAGCTTGGACATGCACACAGCATGTAGAAATAGAAAATAAAAACTATAAACCACTCTGAGAATGAAGCAAAGTTACTTTAAATTTTTTTTTAATTTTATTTTATTTAATGTTCCAGGGCCAGGCTCAGTGGCGCCCTCCTGTAATCCCAGCACTCTAAGAGGTCGAGGTGGGTGAATCACTTGTGTTCAGGAGTTTGAGACCAGCCTGGCCAACACAGTGAAACCCCATCTCTACTCAAAATGCAAAAATTAGCCAGGATGGTGGTGGGCGCCTGTAGTCCCGGCTGCTTGGGAGGCTGAGGCAGGAGAATCACTTGAACCAGGGAGTTGGAGTTTGCAGTGAGCTGATATTTCGCCATTACACTCCAACTTGGGCAACAGAGCCAGACTCTGTCTCAAAATAAGTAAATAAATAAGGAAAGAAAGAAAGAAGGAAGGAAGGAAGGAAAGAAAGAAGGAAGGAAGGAAGGAAGGAAGGAAGGAAGGAAGGAAGGAAGGAAGGAAGGAAATAAAAAGAAAGAAAAGGAAGGAAAGAAAAGAAAGAGAAAGAAAGAAAAAAGAACAGAAAAGAAAGAAAGTTCTGGGGTACATGTGCAGGATGGGCAGATTTGTTTCATAGGTAAATGTGTGCCATGGCAACCCATCACCTAGGTATTAAGCCCCACATGCATTAGGTATTTATCCCAATGCTCTCCCTCCCGTTGTACCTCCTCCCTACAGGCCCCAGTGTGTGATGTTCCCCTCCCTGTGTCCATGTGTTCTCATTGTTCAGCTTCCACTTATAAGTGAGAATATGCTATGTTTGGTTTTCCATCCCCATCAAGAGTCAGCAGGTTGCAGATCTGAGGACCGGTTCTGCCTCAAGATAGCTGGGTTTACTCGGGCCTGTTGTTGAGCTTCTCCAACCTTATTTTCTTATCAGTAAAATGGGGATAATTTTTACCCTGCAGAACTATTGGAAGGATTTATTGGAATAATCTGTGTAAAATCCCTGGCATTGTGTCTGGTGAGAAGCCAGAGGCTTATTCCAATAATATTATCACTACTCCAATTATTTTTTGAAACTCATATTTTTTAAGTGCCTTCAAATTTAGTTTGAGTTATCCTGAAAAATTTCATTACTCTAGAGTCATATTTCATTTTAGACATTAAAGAAATGCTCTCCAGATTAATCCTTTGGCTTATTTATCAAACATGGGTGACTTTTTACTACTTCCAAAAATTAAATCATCATTAAAGGACAGAAATGTATTGCCATTCAGTGTATTTTAAAAATCACATATCGTGGATTTGGAACAAAACATAACAATATAAGAGTTTCAATGTGCAATAATTTTCTCAATCTTGGCATTAATGAAAAGCCTCATAAAGAGACTACCTGGAAAGTGCTAGAACTTCTTGGAAATGTACATTCTAGTGAGTTCGTTTTAGGAAACACACACATAGTTTTATGGCCTTATCTCATTTAAAGAATAAATTCTCAGCTCTTATCAGAAACATTGGCTTTTCAGTTTAAAAAATGATGTCATTTCCCTGATATCACATTTGGTAAGAAACCAATTTCTATTTCTAAACATAAAGAGGAATTTATAACAGCACAGTTGTTTCCTTTTTATCATTTGATGCAGAAGAGAAATGAAAGCTTAAGATAGCCACCAATGGCTGGGTGCTGTGTCTCATACCTTCAATGCCAACGCTTTGAGAGGCTGAGGTGGGCAGATCTCTTGAGCCCAGGAGTTTGAGACCAGCCTGGACCACATAGTGAGACTCCTGTCTCAACAAAAAATTTAAAAATGCTGGAGGCCACTGCTAAAAATACAATAAATAAATAAATAAATAAATAAATAAATAAATAAAAATCAGCCGGACGTGATGGTGCACATCTGTGGTTCCAGCTACTCAGGAGGCTGACGTGGGAAGATCAATTGATCCCAGGAGGTCCAGGGCTGCGTTGAGCCTTGATTGTGCCATTGCACTCCAGCGTGGGTGACAGAATGAGACCCCGTCAAAAAAGAAAAGTTGCCAAGAAAATTCCAGAACTGCCTGGAATCAAAATATGTGGTCCAGAGAAATTATGCAGGGCATAAAATAACAGCCATTGCATGGCCATAAGCAGGAGAACAAGACTGTCAAGAGGAAAAGCTAAGCAACAGCAAAAAAGCCACAAAAGCTTTAAAAAAAATCTTGCTGTGTTTGATTTTTAAAACAGCTTTATTGAGATACAATTCATATAACATATAATTTATCCACTTAGAGTGTACAAATCATTGGTTTTGAGCATATTCACAGTGTGCAACCATTGCTACCATCTCATTTTAGAATATTTTCAGCTAGGCGCGGTGGCTCACACCTGTAATCCCAGTACTTTGGGAAACCGAGATGGGCGGATCACCTGAGGTCAACAGTTCGAGACCAGCCTGGCCAACATGGTGAGACCCTGATTCTACTAAAAATATGAAAAATAGCTGGGTGTGGTGGCAGGCACCTGTAATCCCAGCTACTCGGGAGGCTAAGGCAGGAGAATTGTTTGAACCCAGGGAGGTGGAGGATGCAGTGAGCCGAGATTGCACCATTACACTCCAGCCTGTGTGACAGGGCAAGACTCCATCTCAAAAAAAAAAAAAAAAAAAGGAATATTTTCATCACCCCCGAAAAAGTCCTTTAGCAATCATTCCCCATTGTCCAACTCCCCGTGTTCCCCAGGCCTTGGCAACCACTAAATTACTTTCCATCTCTATAGATTTGCCTATTCTGTATATTCTGTAGAAATGGAGTCATACACTATGCGGTCTTTTGTGACTGGCTTTTTTTCACTTAACATGGTTTCAAGGTTTATCTATGTTTTAGCGCATATCAATACTTCTTGCTTTTTATACCCGTTCATTCATCAGTTGATGGACTCTTGAGTTGTTTCTGCTTTTTGGCTACTATTAATAATGCCACTCTGAAAATTCATGTACAAGTTTTTGTGTGAACATGTTTTCATTTCTCTTGGGTTTATCCTTAGGAATTTCTGGGTCGTGTAGTATTTAATAACTCTGTATTTACTATTTTGAGGAACTGCCAAACTGTTTTCGACAGTGGCTGCACCATTACATTCTCACCAGCAATGTATGAGGGTTTCAATTTTTCTACATCTGTCGATTTTGCTTTAAATCAAACTTTCAAGACTGCTGACAGCCGATCCAGGATGTTAAGATGGAAAGAAATAGAAAGAGATATAGCAACCATATAAAGTGTTTCAGGGCTGCTGACAGTGATGTGAGCCTGTGGGATGAAGAAGAGTTAGGATAAAAACTTGTAAAATAAAATATTTTAAATGTTATCCTCATCAAGCAAGATGCGTGTCATTGCCTGTTCTTTTGTATTTATTGGAAAAGCAAGACCAACTATGTGTCTCCATCCTGGGCAGCAGGCATATTCATATTTGCAGATTTTAATCAAGGACAAAACAATTGTAGATAATTATAATTGAGGGAGAAAATGGAGAGCTATTTAGGATATTATTTCAATTTGTTGTATTATCAAGCTAAATTTCCAACCTCGCCTCCCTCATTGTCTCCCTGAAAATTCTATTCCAGCAGCCAGTCCCTCTGATGACACTGCTGTCACATTTACCTCTGATTTTTTTGGCTGCCTCTCCTGCCTCTGAATACACAGTCTTTACTCCTCAGATGACTCATTTTGCATGTTTTGACATATACTATTGTCTTTTGTAGTTTTTAAACTTTTGATGCACATACACTTTACCTCTCTTCACCACCTCCTGAATGTAGGCAAGCTATTAAACGTTTATTAAACATTCTAATTCATCAAACACAGCTTGGGATTATGATGTGAGAATTTCATAAGTGCACTCAATTTATCTTTGTGGAGTGATTGAATTCTGGAGCATGACATATAAATTTCAGTGCTGTCACAAGATGACAAAGCACAAATTTTTCTTTTCACTTTCTGGACCTTGAAAATAAGTTCCTCTCAAATTGCCTACTTTTAAAATAATATACCAATTTCAGAAATGCACCAAGCACTAGCATCAGAAATAAGTATTGACATACACTGACACCTAATCAAATGTCTGCTTCATCCTTTGCATGATTTATTTCCCATTTGAATGTACATGCCCACTGCACATGTGCGCACACACATACACACACACACGCACATGTGTGCTGTCCACACAACTCGTTCAAAACTTGACCTGTCAATATCTGCCTGTGAGCATACAAAACTTGTGCCACAACAAAAAAACAGGAGTTGCTGCTGTCACAAAAGCCTGAAAATCTATTTCCAGGAGTAGGAAGATAATAATCATCTTCCCCAACCCAGTGGAAGATTTTATTTGCAGCTTTCTATGCTGCAGAGCTTATGAAATAAAATAATGCAACACAGCATACTTTGGTTTTATATAGCACCTTTCATCCCAGGAGCTTAGAGAAACTTACAAACATTACTTATTCACCGTCATAAATTTTTTTATTGAATTAACAAGATAGTCTACCGTACAAAAGTTAAAAGTAATAAAAACAACCATATTGTATATAACGACTGTTGCAAACATATCCAATTTCCATTTTCTTGACTTGCATGAAATTATTCAGCCTCTCATTAGTTTCAACCTCCAGGAGATAAGGCAACAATGAACTGCTGAAGTATATAAATAAAAAAGAATAATTCAGAGCTCATGTCGCATTTGTCTTCCTCCTGTTTGAGAGCTATAATTCTGAAGAAGAAGGAAAAATCTGTGATACATTTCATATCTTGCCAATCCTATGTGTATTTCACATTTTAGGACAACATCACTAAGCCTGCTAAGCCTGCAACTGGGTTTGAGATCTTGGAAGGAAATCTCTGCTGGCATGAGTAGAGACATTCCTGGGACTCTACATGATGCTTTTATGGCCTTACCACTTGTTCTTTGATCCTGATATTGCAAAGCCAAAATTTGCTTAGGTCGAGTGTTTATGCATGTAGAGGATGGAGGAAAGAATATTTTACCAGCTGGGGGAAACTGTAATAAAGATACTTGAGAATGCTGATTTGTATGGTATAATTGCACAAGAGGCCTTCTTCTCAGTGATTCCAGTCTACGCCTAGGATTCTTAAGACCTGGTACTGGGGCTCCAGTAATCTCCATGGGTGTTTTCTTCAAGTGGACATAGCCATTCTAAAGAATTGTTTCTTAAATTAACATAAAACAAGACAGTATTCAAAATTAATATTAAAATGACAGCATTGTCTTAGAACTGCTTCTAACAGTAATAATAAAATGATTTTTTACAGGGAAAGTAGAAGCTTCCACACCTGGGTCACCCTACCTGCTACCCCAGACGTTTTCCATGTGTATTTTTATTTGTCGTCTATTTATTGGGAAAACTTCTGACCTATTTGGATGTTGAACTGGATGCTAAGTCTAGGCCTGAAACTGAAATTGTTTTATAATGACACATTCAGGAGACTCTAGGCTCTTATAAATAAATGCCAAGGCAAACGTTTAGATGATGTCTTTGTCTGAGCTGCTTTAACCAAGTATGATAGGTGGCTTAAACAGCAGAAATTTGTCACGGTTCTGGAGACTGGATGTCTGAGTAGGGTCTCAGCATGGTTGGGTTCTGGTGAGGGCTGTCCAACTGCCATGCTTTCACTGTATCCTCCAAAAGAGATTCTCCAAAGGACATTCTAAATGAATGAAAATAAAAATAAAATATCAGATCAGTGCTTAGAGAGAAATTTATAGGTATAAATGCTTATTTTAGAAAAAAAAGAGAAGGGTTTGAAATCAATGATCTAAATTTCCACCTATACAAAGTTAGAAAAAGAAGAGCAAACTAAATCCAAAGGAACTGAAAGAAGCCGGGCACAGTGGCTCACGCCTGTAATCCCGGCACTTTGGGAGACCCAGGCAGGTGGATCACTTGAGTTCGAGACCAGCCTGGCCAACATGGTGAAACCCCATCTCTACTAAAAATACAAAAAAGTTAGCTGGGTATGGTGGTGTTTGCCTGTAATTTCAGCTACTCGGGAGGCTGAGGGACAAAAATCACTTGAACCTGGGAGGCAGAGGTTGCAGTGAGCCAAGATGGCTCCATTGCATTCCAGCCTGGGTGACAGAGACTCCATCTCAAAACAAACAAACAAACAAACAAACAAACAAACAAACAAAATAAAAACAGAACAAAACAAAAAAAAACCCAGAAACGGAAAGAAAGGAATTAATAAAGATAAGAACAGAGACCATTGACTATCAGTAAACAATTAGAAATTGAAATTCTAAAAGCTACAGTTTACAAATAGCAACAAAAAACTGAAATACGTAGGAATAAAAGTAACAAATGTGCAAAACCTCTGCGCTTAAAATGGTAAAACATTATTATGAGAAATTGAAGAAGACATAAATAATTAAAGAGAAATAATATGATTCTGGTTTGGTACATTCAATATTGTCAAGATATAAATTCTCCTTAAATTGGTCTATTGATTCAATGTAATCTCAATCAAAATCTTAGCAGGCTTTTTAATAGAAATTGATAAATGATTTAAAATTTATCTGATAAATGATTTAAAATACAAAAGGACAAAAATAGCCAAAACAATTTTGGAAAACAAGAATACACTTTGAGGTCTTAGAGTACTTATGATTAAGCTACAGCTATGAAGGTAGTGCAATGTTGGCCTAAGGACAGACGTGTAGATCAATGGAACCGAATGTAGAGTCCAGAAATAGAACTACACATATATGGTCAATTGATCTTTGGGAAAAGTGACAAGATAGTATTGGAACAACTGATTGTCTATATTTTTTATTTTATTTAGTAATTTATTTAGAGATAGAGTCTCGCTCTGTCACCAGGCTGGAGTGCAGTGGTGCAATCTCAGCCCACTGCAGCCTTTGCCTCCTGGGTTCAAGCAATTCTCCTGCCTCAGCCTTTTGAGTGCTGGGATTACAGGTGCCGGCCACCACACCCAACTAATTTTTGTATTTTTGGTAGAGACAGGGTTTCACCACGTTGGCCAGGCTGGTCTCAAACTCCTGACCTCAACCGATCCACCAGCTCGGCTTTCCAAAGTGCTGGGATTACATGTGTGAGCCACTGACTCTGGGCTATCCATGTTTTTTAAATAGACTTCAGTGCTCGCCACATATATAAAAATTAACTGCAAATGGATGATGGATCTAAATGCAAAAATTAAACTATAAAATGTATAAAAGACAACATAGGAGAAAATTATACACCTTGAGGTAAGAAAATACTGCTTAGGGCACAAAAAGCACTAATCATTAAAAAAAATTAGCAAATTATACCTCAAAACTTAAAACTGCTGCTATTTGAAACACATCTTGGAGAAAATAAAACGGCAAGCCACAGGCTAGGAGAAAATGTTTATGATTCATATTTCTGACAAAAAATTTGTATCCAGAACAAAGAACTCTTGCAACTCAATTATAAGAACAATAACAAACCAGACAATAACAAATAATAACAAATGGGCAAAATTTTTGAATAGACCAAGAATTTCACTCATAGGCATTTAAACAAAAAAAAGAATATGTCCATGTAATGCTCTTGTAAATGAATTTACTCTACTCGTCATAGTCAAATGGTGGAAATAAGTCAAATGTTCATTAACTGGGGAATGGTAAGCAAACTGTGCTATGTCTATGCCGTGGAATACTACTGAGTAATAAAAGGGATGAACTATTGATACATGCAACAGCATATATGAAACTCAAAATTATTTAACCGAGTGAAAACAGACAGATATATGATTTCATGTACATGAAATTTCAGAACAGCCAAATCTAATCTATATCGACAGAAAGCAGACTAATGGTTGCCTGAGGCTGAGGGCAACAGAAGAATTAACTACAAAAAGGCATGAGGAACTTTCAATGGAGGATGGAAATGTTCTATATCTTAACTGTGCCGGTGGTTACTGGTTATAGGCTTATAATCAATAACAATTATCAAAATTCATCGAATTGTACACTTAAAATGGGCACATTCTATTGTAAGTTACATCTCAATAAAGCTGCTACTAAAAAACAACAAAGTGGCATGGGGCAGTGGCTCATGCCTGAAATCCCAGCACTTTGGGAGGCCAAGGTAGGCAGATCACTTGAAGTCAAGAGTTCGAGACCAGCCTGGCCATCATGGTGAAACCCCATCGCTACTAAAAATGCAAAAATTTGTCAGGTGTTATGGCTGGGGCCTGGAATCCCAGCTATTCAGGAGGCTGAGGCAGGAGAATTGCTGGAACCCAGGAGGTGGAGGTTGCAGTGAGCCTAAATTATGCCACTGCATTCCAGCCTGGGCAACAGAGTAAGACTCCGTCTCAAAAAAACAAAAAACAAAAACAACAACAAAGCATTTGTGATGGGTTTGCAATTTGTCGGCTTGCCTGAGCTGGCCCACACTTCCCTGTATTCCCCTTCTTGTGTGTTTCCAATTAGTGGGAGCTGTAAGAGAGGTTCTTCTCTGAGATTTGGAGGCTGGAAGTGAAACAGCAGCTATTTTGTAACTCACACATATTGTCAGTTGTCTTCTTCTGGTTTACCCTGTTGGTGTGAGGCAGTAGCTGCAAAGCTCCATCAAAGTCAGGGACAACAATAACTAATCTGCTGATATGGTTTGGTTCTGTGTCCCCACCCAAATCTCACCTTGAATAATCACCATGTTTCATAAGAGGGACCCTGTGGGATGTAACTGAATCATGAGGGCAGGTTTTTCCCATGTTGTTCTCATGATAGTGAGTAAGTCTCACCGATCTGATAGTTTCATAAAGGGGAGTTTCCATGCACATGCTCTCTTGCCTGTCACCATGTGAGATGTGCCTTTGCTTTTCCTTCATCTTCTACCATGATTGTGAGGCCTCCTCAGCCATGTGGAACTGTGAGTCCATTAAACCTTTTTCCTTTATAAATTACCCAGTCTCCGGTGTGTCTTTATTAGCAACATGAGAACAGACTAATACACATGGGTTTCAGTTGGTTCTCACAGGCTTCAGCTTGTCCCTGTGGGCTCGGACTTACCTCTGCTCTTTCTTATTTTACATACATCTTCCCTTGCTGACTGCTTGCCTTGTGGACTTGAATTTCCAGCATCAGATGCAAAGACGGTAACCTTACAGAGACTGTTTTACCAGCTCCTATAACCAACTAAGGTTAAATCTCTGTAGCAAATTCATATATGTCTCTCTATATATGATATATATACACATGCATATATATATATATATATATTAAAACATGTGTATATTGTATATATATGTTTTTTTCTTGGTGGTTCTGCTTCTCTGATTCAGTCTTGACTGATAAATCCCCTTTAGGAAGAAAACCTTCCTTCAGCCACTGTTTTATTGTTATTACTTATAATGTTCCCAAGGAAAAAATGTGTAGTACCACTATACATGTATATTATATAAAAAGGAAAATAAGGCCGGGCATGGTGGCTCACGCCTGTAATCCCAGCACTTTGGGAGGCCAATGAAGGCAGGTCACCTGAGGCAAGGAGTTTGAGACCAGCCTAACCAACATGGAGAAACCCCATCTCTACTAAAAATACAAAAAATTAACCGGGCATGGTGGTGCATGCCTGTAATCCCAGCTACTCAGGAGGCTGAGGCAGGAGAATGACTTGAAGCAGGGAGGTGGAGGTTGTAGTGAGCTAAGATGACTCCATTGCACTCCAGCCCGGGCAACAAGAGTGAAACTCCCTCTCAAAATAAAAAGGAAAATAAATAATAAATGAAATATTCAAAAACTGATTACCTCTAGAATCATTGTTTGTTTATTTGATTTCTACTTTAATTCTTCCCCCCTAAAAAAATTATATGAATTAGTTAAACAGAGACAAATGCAATAATGAGGAAAATGGTTGAGAAAAAAGGGGAGACCACAACTATGCCAATAATACTGGGATGGGGGAGGGTGATCTGAGCTCCCTTGTAGCTAAGACCCAGAGAAGAAGAAAAAAAACATTTGGCTAATATATATAACTTATTTACGTTAAAATAAGGAAGAAATATAACTATCACAGTCCTTGTTTCTACAACTGATCACGTGGTCATAGCTGGTGTTTATAACTATCTTCTTCCACTACCCATCACATCTTCCTTTTGCCTTCAGCAAGCTCCTCAGCTGATTATGGCTCCTTACCTGGTGGGGTTTTTCTGATGCCTGGGCAAGGTGTCTATAACAAGGAGCCCTGACCATCAAGGCCAGAAGTGACAAGAGCTGATACAAGTATCCGACAGTCCTCATGGGCTCCAGCTTTTGCTTATGGAAATCTTTTCCTTAATCTTTCTCTACTTCACATCTATCTTCCTCTCCCCACCGTGGACTTCAAGCTCCAGCACAAAGCCTCAGAGAGACTGCTTAACCAGCTCTTACCATTGTGTAAGGTCAAACTTCTGTAACAAATACATAAAAAATATGTATCTCCTAATGGCTCTGCTTCTCAGATTGAACCCTATGACACAAAGCATTATAGATATTCCCTTTAAACAGAAGACAGAAAAGGACCTCCACTATTACTACTTTACATAATATTGTGTTAGTGATTCTTGCCAGTGAGTTAGGAAAATAAAGATAATTAAAATATATAAGAAACAAAACTTGTTATTTGCAGATGTTATAATTATCTTTATAGAATTGGCAAACTATTAGAGCTAATGAGATTGTTCAATAAAGTTGTTAGATGTAAAATTCAAATACAAAACCAAATGCCTTCTTCTATACCAGCATCATAAAACTAAAATGTAATTTTAAAAAGGATTACATTTAAAATAGCTAGGGAAGGAAATTTCTTTGAAATAATTTTTTTAAATTGTGCTTTAGGCTCTGGAGTACATGTGCAGATCATACATCCATGGCAAGGTGGTTTGCTGCCTTCATCCCCCATCACCTATATCTGGCATTTCTCCCCATGTTATCCCTCCTCAACCTCCCCATCCCCCACTGTCCCTCTCCTAACCCCCCCAACAGACCCCAGTGTGTGATGCTCACCTCCCTGTGTCCATGTGTTCTCATTGTTCAACACCTGCCTATGAGTGAGAACATGCAGTGTTTGATTTTCTGTTCTTGTGTCAGTTTGCTGAGAATGATGGTTTCCAGATTCATCCATGTCCCTACAAAGAACATGAACTCATCTATTTTTATGGCTGTGTAGTATTCCATGGTGTATATGTGCCACTTTTTCTTTGTCCAGTCTATCATCGGTGGGCATTTGGGCTGGTTTTATGTCTTTGCTATTGTAAACAGTGCTGCTATGAACATACATGTTCACATGTCTTTATAATAGAACAATTTATAATCCTTTGAATATATACCCAGTAATGGGATTGCTGGGTCACATGGAATTTCTATTTCTAGGTTCTTGAAGAATCGTCACACTGTCTTCCACAATGGTTGAACTAATTTACACACCCACCAACAGTGTAAAAGTGTTCCTATTTCTCCACATCCTCTCCAGCATCTGTTGTCTCCTTATTTTTTAATGAACATCATTCTAACTGGCGTGAGATGGTATCTCAATGTGGGTTTGATTTGCATTTCTCTGATGACCAGTGATGATGAACATTTTTTCTTATATTTGTTGACCTCCTAAATGTCTTCTTTTGAAAAGTGTCTGTTCATATCTTACATACCCATTTTTGAATGGGTTTGTTTGTTTTTTCCTTGTAAATCTCCTTTAGTTCTTTGTGGATTCTGGATGTTAGCCCTTTGTCAGATGGGTAAATTGCAAAAGGTTTTCCCACTCCATTGGTTGCTGGTTCACTCTAATGATTGTTTCTTTTGCTGTGCAGAAACTCTAAGTTTAATCTTTGAAATAAATTTAACAAAAATATCTCATAGGATTTTCATAAAGGAAATTATTCTGTTTATTTATTTATTTATATTATTTTTTGAGATGGAGTCTCACTCTGTTGCCCGGGCGGGAGTGCAGTGGCATGATCTCGGCTCACTGCAACCTCTACCTCCCAGGTTCAAGTGATTCTCCTGTGTCACCCTCCAAAGTAGCTGGGATTCCAGGCATTTGCCACCACACTCGGCTAATTTTTGTGGTTTTAATAGAGATAGGGTTTCTCCATGTCTGTCAGGCTGGTCTCGAACTCCTGACCTCAGGTGATCCGCCCACCTTGGCCCCCCAAAGTGCTGGGATTACAGGCATGAACCACCGCGCCTGGCCAGAAATGTCTATAATTTTAATGAAAGATATGAAAGATATAAAAGGTGACAAGTAAATGGTAAGCTATACCATATTTGTACATGAAAATTTGCAGCATCATAAAGCTATACAGTCTCCCAAATTTGATCTATACATTTAATATAATTTCAGTCAAAATCTCAACAGGATCTTTCAGGGAACTTGATCATCTCAACCTAAAATCCATAAAAAAGGTAGAGGACCAGAAATAGCCTTTGCAATCCTAAAGAGGAGAAGGGAAGATTTGTCTTTCAGATATTAAGTCTATTATAAAGCTGCAATAATTAAAAGTACTGTTATTGGCAAAAAAAAAAAAGTCTAAAAAGGATGAACTATTCATTAAAGGGCACTGAAAGAATTTGCTAGATATGGAAAAAAATTTTAACATTACAATCAAACCTCAGTCTGTACCAAAAAAGAAATAATTCTGGTTAACTAAAGACCTCACTGTGAAAAGCAAAACTTTGAAATGTTTTGATATATTAGACTGTTTTTAAAAATGTTTTAACTTTTATATGAAGAAGACACAAAAACAAAATGACGAACCAAGCACATCATGTTTTTAAAAAAGTTTTTACCTTTGAAAATATTTATACTGAAATATTTATGAAGTTATGTAATATCTGAAACTTAACTTCAAAATAACCAGGAAGCAAGGAGAGGGATTGGTGAGGTGTGGGGGTTGAGAGGAAGGCTGGGGAGTAGGCTGGGTATGAATCAAACAAGATTGGCTGTGATAATTGTTAAAGTTAAGTGATGGGTGCCGAAGGTTCATTATACAATTCCTTCTACTTTGTTGTATATTTGAAATTCTCTACTTTAAAAAGTTTTTATAAGAGACAGGAAAAAACAGATGATGCCTAAAAACAAAGTCAAGGCTGGGTGTGGTGGCTCACGCCTGTAATCCAAGCACTTTGGAGGCCAGGGCGGGCGGATCACCTGAGGTCGGGAGTTCAAGACCAGCCTGACCAACATAGTAAACCCTGTCTTAAAAAAAAAGAAAGAACAAAGTCAAGATGCAGACTGGCAGAACATTTTGGTAACACATCTAATTAACAGAAGACTGGTAATCTCAACATATAAAGAATGCTAATAATATATCAGTAAGAAAATGACAGTCAGTCCAATAAAACAATGGCCAAAAGGTTTGAATGGGCAAATTCACAGAGGGTAATCCAAATGAGTAACATATGAAATATGTTCAAAGATCAAATGTTCGTATAATCAGGGAAATATAATTCAAATATCATTTTACCAGGGCTGGGCATGGTGGCTCACGCCTCTAATCCTAGCACTTTGGGAGGCCAAGGCGGGAGTTTGAGACCAGCCTGGCCAACATGGTGAAAACCTGTCTCTACTAAAAATACAAAAATTAGCTGGGTGTGGTGGTGCATGCCTGTAATCCTAGCTACTTGGGAGGCTGAGGAAGGAAATCACTGGAACCCAGGAGGCAGAGGCTGCAGTGAGCTGAGATTGCACCACCGCACTCCAGCCTGGGCAACAGAGTGAGATTCCATCTCTCACACATTCACACAAAATATTTTAACATGAAGTATTTTACACACAACAGATTGGCAAAAATTGAAAACATATTAATATCTGATAACACTGAGTGATGGTGAGGATACAGAGCTATAAGACTTTTTAGGTGGGTAATTTGGAGAACCCGTTGACTATACATAGTGATGTCAATTATGTGTCTATCCAATAACCCAAGATTCCACGTGTTCATATCCACCCTGGAGATACTCTCCCACATGTGACTAAGTAAATCTCTACATGTGTTTATTGCAACACTGTAATTGTGAAAAAAAAGTGGAAATAAATTTTACTTCCATCAATTTAGGAATGGATAAATAAATATCCAACAATAGTAATTTTTCAGTAAATTCATATATGTATGAAAACAATGCACATCAACTTTAGGATATTGTCTTTCCTTGGGAATGGAAAAGGGTAGCAGAAGAGGATGAAACTTTTGCTAAATTAGAATATTTTATTTTGTTTTGAAAGAATAAAGCCACCAAGGCCAATGTTAATTTCTATTTTTCATGGTAAAGAACATACAAGTGGCCAGGCGATGTGACTCACGCCTGTAATGCCAGAACTTTTGGAGGTTGAGGTGGGCAGATCATGACTTCGGGAGTTCGAGAGAAGCCTGACCAACGTGGTGAAACCTCATCTCTAGTAAAAATACAAAAATTAGCCTGGCGTGAGGGAGTGCGCCTGTAATCCCAGCTACTGGGGAGGCTGAGGCGGGAGAATCGCTTGAACCCTGGAGGCAGAGGTTGCTGTGAGCTGAGATCATGCCACTGGACTCCAGCCTGGTCAACAGAGCAAGACTCCATCTCAAAAAACAAAACAAAAAAATACAAGTGTTGATTATTTTTCATCTTTTAATGTTGTATAACAAAATATTTCAAAACCAACACATCTTTATTCTTTTTGATTTACACAATGCCAAATGATGAAACTTTTTGTCTTTTTTCCCACCAAAATAATTATTTTGGTATAGTACAAACAGGGCCAAAAAGCACACATCAGCTAGAATAAGAGCATTGTTAAATGTTCCTTTAAAATAATTTACTCGGACAGTAAAGCTCAGGGCAATATTTTACTTTATCTTCATTGCAACAAAATGAATATGTGTGTCCCCACTAATTCATATGTTGAAGTTTCAGTCCTCAACATGATGGTGTTAGGACGTGGGGCCTTTGAGAGACATGAAGGTGGAGCCCTTGTGAGTGAGAATAGTGCCCTTATAAAAGACCCCGAAGAGTTCTCTCACCCTCTTTCTGCCACCTGTAGATGCCTTTCTAAGCACTGCTTTAACAGCATTCCACAAATATGATACTTTATTTTTATTTTTATTTATTTAGAATGTCCTTTTGATTTCTCAATTGACCCATGGTTTTTTTTTTTTTTAAGTATGGTGTTTAGTGTTCAAATATTTGGGAGATCTTTTGGTTATCTTTCTACTTCTGGTTTCTAATTTTATTCCATTGTGGTCAGAGGACACGTGCTGTATGATTACAATCCATTTAAATTTATTGAGACTTATTTTATGACGTAACATATCATCTAACTTGGTGATTCTTACATGTGCACTTGAAAATAATGTGTTGCTGGTTAGAAGGTTCTATAAATGTTAATTATGTCAAGTTGGTTGATGGCATTTAATTCTTCTATATATTTACTGATTTTCTGTCTGCTTGTTCTGTCAATTATTGAGAGAGGAGCATTGAAATCTTGAATAATAACTGTGAATTTGTCTGTTTCTCCATCAAGTTCTCTCAGGTTTTGCTTCATGTAACTTGAAGCCCTGCTGTTTGGTGCATATGCATTTAGCATTTATGACTTTTTGATGAACTGACCTCTTTATCATTGTGAAATGTCCCTCTTCATCTTTGATATTGATAACATCTTAGGGGGCTTTGTTTTCGGCAAGGATCTGTTTGTGGTGAACTCAGTCTCTGTCTGAAAATATCTTTATTTAATCCTCTGGACTAAATGATGATTTAGTTGGATATTGAATTCCAATCTGATAGCTCTTGTCTCTCAGTCCTGTAAAATGTTATTTCATTATCTTTTGGCTTCAAATGTTGCTGATGCAATATCTCTTTATAATTTAATTCTTGTTTTTTAAAGATGTGCTATCATTTCTCTCTAATGGCTTTTAAGAGCTTCTGTTTAACTTTAGTAACTGCTGTTTCTTTGTAATGTGTCTAAGTTTGGGTTTATTTTATTTTAATTTTTTTGAGACATAGCTCTGTTGCCCAGGCCGGAGTGCAGTGGCATGGTCTGAGCTCACTGCAGCCTCCACCTCCCGAGTTCAAGCGATCCTCCCACCTTAGCCTCCTGAGTAGGTGGGATTGCAGGTACCCACCACCATGGCTGGCTAATTTTTGTATTTTTAGTGGAGATAGGGGGGTCTCACCATGTTGTCCAGGCTAGTCTCGAACTCCTGACCTCAAGTGATCCACCCACCTTGGCCACTGCATGAGCCACTGCACCCAGTCTGGATTTATTTTTATTTTCCCTGCTTCTTATGAATGTGTCTCTTAAAACTGAAATTTGTGGCTTAAATCAATACAGAAAAAATTGTCAGCCATTATGTTTTAAAATATCAATTCTCCATCATCCCACTATCCCCACAATTTTTCTAGTTTCTCCTTGGGGAGTTCCTGTTAGAGATATATTTAACTATCTCATTCTATCCTGGATATATCATACCCTTTTTTCATATGCTCCATAATTCATGTATTCCATCTTTTTATCTTGTTGTGCTGCATTTTGAATAAATTCTTCAGATATGTTCTCCAGTTCAGTAATTCTCTTCAGCAATGTTAAATATGATATAAAAGTCCACTGAGTTTTAGATTTCAATATTTATATATTTCATTTCTAGGAGACCAATTTGGTTCAAAATCTGTTGGTTATTTTTAAAATAGCGACTTGTTCTTTCTTATGGATGACAGTGCTTCCATTTATGTCTTTAATCATTTTAAACAGATTCATTTTATCCTTTCCATTAGGTTGTTCTATTATTTGAAGTACTTTGGGGCTACTGATCTGCAGTTTTGCACCCACGTTTTCTCCCTGTGGAATCTTTTCCGTTTCTGTTTTATTATTTATTTATTTTTATTTTTTTGAGACGGAGTTTTGCTCTGTCGCCCAGGCTGGAGTGCAATGGTGCAATCTCGGCTTATTACAACCTCCGCCTCCCGGGTTCAAACAATTCTCCTGCCTCAGCCTCTTGAGTAGCTGGGATTATAGGCACCCGCCACCGTGCCCAGCTAATTTTTATATTTTTAGTACAGACAGGGTTCCACCATGTTGGCCAGGCTGGTCTCGAACTCCTGACCTTGTGATCTGCCTGCCTTGGCCTCACAAAGTGCTAAGATTACAGGCGTGAGCCACTGTGCCCGGCCCCTCTGGCCTCTTTCTCTGATGCCTGTGGTAACGTGCCAACCCATTGTCCAGATCCCTCTGTCTTTAGATCCCTCTTTGTTCCATCTTCCTAGGGATTTCCTTTTCTGACCTTGAAGTACTTTCTTCTGTGCACGCGTATATATATATATTTCCCCTAAATTGGAATCATGCTGTACATTCCATTTTGTTACTTTTCTAAAAATATTCATTATTAAAATATTTAGCATTAAGTATAAGAAAGTCTCTGATTTCTTTATTTTTTATTTTATGAGATGGAGTTTTGCTCTGTCGCAGTGGCACAATCTTGGCTCACTGCTATCTCTACCTCCCAGGTTCAAGCGGTTCTCCTACCTCAGCCTCCGGAATAGCTGGAATTACAGGCGCACGCTACCACCCATGGCTAATTTTTGCATTTTTAGTAGAGATGAGGTTTCACCATGTTGGCCAGGCTGGCCTCAAACTCCTGAGCTCAACTGATCCACCCGCCTTAGTCTCCTGAAGTGCTGGGATAACAGGCATGAGCCACTGTGCCCGGCCTTTGATTTCATTTCAGAATTGTGAAAGAATATTTTTAAATCTCTGATTCAAACTGCAAATTAATGTAACTTCTCATCTGTGTGCTCTAATAAATGTCTGGGAGGAAATATCTACCTGTAGAAGGTGGAGGGTTAAGAGAATAAACAACTTAGTAAGTACTCACACAAGTAGGGCAGAAATAGAAATCAGAAAAACCGATTTTCACTAAAATTGTTTAACAGTCTTCTCTTCTTCATTCTCAAGATTAGAATTCTGACATTAGAGTTCTAATGTCATATATATAGAGAGGCAGAATCTCACTCAGTCTCCCAGGCTGGAGTGCAGTGGCACAATCTCAGCTCCCTGCAGCCTCGACCTCCCAAATTCAAGTGATTCTCTTGCCTCAGCCTCTCGAGTAGCTGGGATTACAGGCACCCACCACCATGCCCGGCTAACTTTTGTATTTTTAGTGGGGAATGGGGTTTCACGATGTTGGCCAGGCTGGTCTCGAACTCCTGACCTCAAGTGATCCTCCTACCTTGGCCTCCCAAAGTGCTGAGATTACAGGCATGAGCCATTGCACCCTGCCTAATGTCTTTATTATAGTATGCTTTACCTTTGCATTGTTTGTCATTTTCAGGGTTGCATAATATGGTTCAGTGAGTGTGGTCCTCATTTAATAACTCTGAAGCATTTCGTTGACTGGTGGATTCTTTCCATCTAGTATTGTGACTAATGGCCTATTCAGGAAAGATATTTGAAACTACCTCTGTGGACCTGAGTTGGTTGGAGGAGACTGGCAGCTTCTCTGGCTGTCTGTTCCAGAGAAATCACTCAGGTCATCAGATGCCATGGAAAGAGTCCCATGGTGTAAGTATTTCCACCATGAGAAGAATGGTTAATTTAATCATAAACTTCTTTTCTAAAAATCTCGATTTCTTATAACCAGAAAGGTAGAAGCTACTCAAGTGTCCATAAATGAATGAACACACAAACAAAATGTGGAATATCCATACAAAGGAGTATCATTCAGCCTTGTAAAGGAAGGGGCTGGGTGTGGTGGTGCATGCCTGTAATCCCAACACTTTGAGAGGCTGAGGTGGGAGGATCCTTTGAGTCCAGGAGTTTGAGACCACCCTGGGCAGCACAGGGAGATCCCATCTTTATACAAAATTTAAAACAATTAGCAAGGTGTGGTGGCATACATTTTTAGTCCCAGATGCTCAGGAGGCTGGGGCAGGAAGATTGCTTGAACCCAAAAATTTGAGGTTACAGTGACCTATAATTGTGCCACTGCATTCCAGCCTGGGTGAGAGCAAGACTTTCTCTCTACAAACGAAAAAAAAAATGGAAGGAAATTCTGATGTGTGCTACAACGTGGATGAACTTGACAGACATTATGTTAAGTGAAATAAGGCAGTTAAAAAAACGCAAATACTGGCTGGGCAGGGTGGCTCACACCCGTAATCCCAGCACTTTGGGAGGCTGAGGCAGGTGGATCACCTGAGGTCAGGAGTTCGTGACCAGCCCGGCCAACATGGTAAAACTCCATCTCTACAGAAAATGCAGAAAATTAGCCAGGTGTGATGGTTGGCGCCTGTAAACCTAACTATTTGGGAGGCCGAGACAGGAGAATTGCTTGAACCCGGGAGGCAGAGGTTGCAGTGAGCTGAGATTGTGCCATTGCACTCCAGCCTGAGCAACAAGAGTGAAAATCCATCTCAAAAAAAAAAAAAAAAAAGAAAGAAAAAGAAAAAATGCAAATACTGTATGATTCCACCTATATGAGATACCTAGAATAGTCGTGTTTATACAGACAGAAAACCGAATGGTGGCTGCGGCACTGGCAGCAGTGCGGAATGGGGAGCTGTTACTTAATAGGTACAGCTTCAGTTTTGCAAAACAAAAGAGTTCTGAAGATTGGTTGCACAGTGTGAATATACTTAACACCATTGGACTGTATACTTTAAAATGATAAAGATGGCAAACTTTATGTCATATGCATTTTACCACAGTTAATGTTTTTTTTTCTTTGAGTTTTGCTCTTGTTGCCCAGGCTGGAGTGCAATGGCATGACCTTGACTCACTGCAACCTTCACCTCCCAGGTTCAAGTGATTCTCCTGCCTCAGCCTCTTGAGTAGCTGGGATTACAGGTGCCTAACACCACGCCCAGGTAATATTTGTATTTTTAGTAGAGACAAGGTTTCCCCATGTGGTCCAGGCTTTCTTGAACTCCTGACCTCAGGTGATCTGGCCATCTCAGCCTCCCAAAGTGCTGGGATTACAGATGTGAGCCACCGTGCTCAGCTGGTTAATTTTTTTTTTCTTTCTTTCTTTTTTTTTTGAGTCTCACTCTGTCACCCAGCCTGGAGTGCAGTGGTGAGGTCTTGGCTCACTGTAACCTCTGTCTCCCGAGTTAAAGTGATTCTCCTGCCTCAGCCTCCCGAGTAGCTGGGACTACAGGCGCCCGCCACCATGCCCGGCTAATTTTTGTATTTTTAGTAGAAACAAGGTTTCACCACGTTGGCCAGGCTGGTCTCGAACTCCTGACATTGTGATCTGCCTGCCTTGGCCTCCCAAAGTGCTGGGATTAACAGACATGAGCCACTGCACCCAGCCTAAACTCTTTTTTAGGGTAAAATATTAGCTGGGTGTGATGGTGTGCGTCTGTGGTTCAAGCTACTCAGGAGGCTGAGGCAGGAGGATCACTTGAGTCCAAGAGGTTGAGAATGCAGTAAGCCAGGATCATACCACTGCACTCCAGCCTGGGTGATAGAGCAAGACCCTGTCTCAAAAAAAAGGGTAAGGGGGAGAAAAAAAATCTTGATTCCTATTTTGAACGGGCATTGCATACACATGGTACCAAAATCAGAAAATGCAAAATGGCATACAATGTTTTCACTGTGGGTCTTCCCTGTCATCTAGTCTTCTCACCTGTCTCACAACCACCCATCTGCTCATCTCCCCTTGGGCATAAATTGACACCACGTTTTTTTGAGACAGAGCCTCACTTTGTCACCCAGGCTGGAGTGCAGTGGCATGATGGCAGCTCACTGCAACCTCTGCCTCTCAGGTTCAAGTGATTCTCCGCCTCAGCCTCCTGAGTAGCTGAGACTACAGGCATGTGCCACCATCCCTGGCTAATTTTTGTATTTAGTAGAGACGGGATTTCACCATGTTGGCCAGGTTGGTCTCGAGCTCCTGACCTCAAGCTATCTACCCACCTTGGACTCCTGAAGTGCTGGGATTACAGGCGTGAACTACTGCGCCCGACTACCACTTTCTTGTGTGCGTTTTCATAGGTATTCTATGACTCATTCTTTTCAATAGCTGTATGTTATTTCATTGTGCATATGCATCATAACTTTCCCCATTCCCTTGATAGTGATCAGTTGTTTCTAGCTTGACGTTTTTTTGAAATCTTCTCTTCTAATAAAAAAAGTACACTCCATTAGGCATCTATTTATTTCACATATTCTTTGTTTTAATTATACTTATTTTAATAGGCAATATATTCACGGGGTTCACAATTCAGGAAGCACAAGAGGGTAACATTAAAATATCCCCCTGCCACTGCTGTCTCCCAGGTCAACATAGTTCCTTCTGGGCTTGTCATGTATTTGCCTGTTTCTTCACAAATGCATTCCCTGCTCTTTGTCAGCTCTGCTTTCCATTGCAGGAAACTACATTTCCCAGGTTCCTTTGCCTGGTGGCTTCTGGCTAGCTTCAGGCAATCGGGGAAGGGCAGGCACTTATATAGACTGGAGGGTGCAAGGAAGGCAGAGCCAAGGTATTTCTCTCTCTCTCTCTCTCTCTCTCTCTCTCTCTCTCTCTCTCTCTCTCTCTCTCTCTCTCTCTCTCTCTTCCCCCCTCCCTCCCTCCCTCCCTCCCTTCCTGTCTCTCCCTCTCTCTCCTCATGCTTTGTGTGGGGTTTCCCGCAGTTGCTGCAACTTCTTGGCTCCAGCTCCCTTCTGGGCAGCCCCCACCGTGGTTCTACTATTGCTGAATTGGCCCAGCTTCTGGGATCTGGTAACACCTCCTCCCTGTGTTCCTTCAGCCCTAAGGCTGGTAGTCATTTCTTGCTATTAATAACTTCAAGGTTAATTCATAATCTTCTACTTGGTGTCTTAACTCTTTATCACCTGTGTAACCAATTTCTTCTATTAATTTTCTTCTGAACGAAATACTATGATCTGTTTCTTGTGTGTGTCTTTCCAGCATATTTTATGCATATAGAAGCAAATTATATCTATTCTCTCCCTTCTGCTTTTCTTTTTCATTTAGCAGTAATCCTGGAGTTCTATATAAGATTTTCTAAAGATTCTCTCCATTCCTTTTATTTATTTTTTACTTTTTCGATATGGAATCTCACTCTGTTGCCCAGGCTGGAGTGCAATGGCGTGATCCCGGCTCACTGCAACCTCCGCCTCATTTATTTTTTATTTTTTTGATACAGAGTCTCACTCTCTTGCCCAGGCTGGAGTGCAATGGCATGATCTCAGCTTACTGCAACCTCCACCTCCTGGGTTCAAGTGATTCTCCTGCCTCAGCCTCCTGAGTAGCTGGGATTACAGTCACCCACCATTATTCTCTGCTAATTTTTGTATTTTTGTAGAGACAGGGTTTCACCATGTTGGCCAGGCTGGTCTTGAACTCCTGGCGTCAGGTGATCTGCTCACCTTGGCTTACCAAAATGTTGGGATTACAGGCGTGAGCCACTGTGCCCAGCCTCTCTCCATTTTTTTTAAAATCCATCACGGAGATGTACTGCAATTAAATTGTGACACAATCATACTTATTTGTTTATGTATTGTCTATGGCTGACCACTTTCATATTGTGAGTTTGTCCAATTCTTTGTTCAAGAAGCCAAGAACCTGGTCATCTTCTACTGATAACAATACCAGTCCCTTATTGATGGGTATTAGGTTACTTATGATTTCCTGCTATTACAAACAATTCTGCAGTGAATAATCTTGAATTATACCATATCATGAACTATGGAAAAAATTATAGAATTGAAATTGCTGGGTCAGTGGGTATGTGTGTTTAAAAATTTCTATTTTCTTTTCTGAGACAGGGTCTTTCTCTGTCACCCTGGCTGGAGAGCAGTGGCGTGATCATAACTCACTGCAGTCTCTAAAATCTTGGCTCAAGCATTCCTCCCACCTTAGCCTCCCAAGTAGCTGGGACTACAGGCGAGCACCACCACGGCCGGCTAATTTTTTGTGTATTTAGTAGAGAAGGAGTTTCACCCTGTTGCCCAGGCTGGTCTCAAACTCCTGGGCTCAAACGATCTGCCCGCCTCAGCCTCCCAGAGTGCTGGGATTACAGGTGTAGGCCACCGCACCCAGCTGAAAGCTTTCTTTTTTTTCAAGCAGACACAGGCTTGTTTTATTTTAATAGCTGATCTACATAATGACAAAGGCCAGTATGTATAGACAAAGGGGGAGTTTTTATTTATTGGTCTCTTCTTCCTTGGACAAAGTCTTGATGATCTCCTCCTTCTTGGCTTGGAGGTGCTCTTTGCGGTGCTTGCATGCTTCCTTGGTTTTAGAACTGCGGGCCTCAGCCTGGTCAGCCAGGAGTGTCTTGTGGGCCTTGTCTGCTTTCAGCTTGTGGATGTGTTTCATGAGCATCCTCTTGTTTTTGAATTCTCCTTCAACTTCAGGTACAGGCTATGATACATGTGGTGATCAATCTTAGATTCACAGCATCTTCTGAGCAGCCTGTGCAGAATCCTCATTCTCGTCCTCCATGTGACCCTCTCTGGCATTCAGGCATTGGCTGTACCCTTTCACTTACCTATGCCCATGTGCCTGCCCTTCCAGTGGGCCAAGGTAAGTTTTTCTGGCATGGAGTCTTGGAATGGACAGTTACAAGCTTGCGATAATTAGCCCATCTTTGATCAGTTTCCGGATCTGCTGGCCGGAGTTGGCATTGGCGATATCATTGGTCTAGGGTCCAACCAGACCTTCTTCTTGCCACAGTGGAGGACACTCTAGCGATGAGCCTCTTCTGAAGCCTGAGCATATTCATGGTTGCGGCCGCAGCAGCAAAAGGAAAGAGCTCCCTGAATGCTTTTTAAGCTTAAAATTTCAAAAATATATTCTTGATAGGCATGGGAGCAAAACTTCAAGGGCTCCAGGCAAACAGTATGTTGGCTTTAATTTTGATTTGATTTTGTTTATGAAAGCATGGTCAAAGTCATTTCTTATAAACAACACAATTTTGCATTATTATATGTACTCTTAAAAGTAGGTATTTTGAAAGTCTTTCGTGTATACAAGCAAGTGAAGGCAAAAGGGCAGGCCTCTGCAATTACCTTGAAATTTTCAAAAAGTTCAAGTACTACTAGGTTAGGAGAGTTTGAGAGCCCTGTCGGGTTTTCTTGATTGTGAATTGGCAGTGATTAGCTGCTGAGGATGACCAATTTGCCTACTGAATGATTTTAAAAAACAATCTCTGGGCATACAACATCTACTGCAACTCTGCTCTGGGAAGAATGTGAGGTTTGCACAGATGGAGTATGCCAGTGAAGGCTTGAAAATAGGTTCTAAAAGTGCTAAGTGCACAGATTAGCCTGACTTTAAAAGCACCTTAACATTTTATTACTGAAAGCTTTACATTCTCTTGCCTGTTCAAGGAATTGCATGGACTAGCCCAAGAATTGCCTATTACTGCCAGTTAAAATGTGAGCCCTGGGGTCAATGTAATTTCTGGAAATAAAGTAAGTATGAGAAAGAGTACAGTTACTGACCATTATCCCTAGTGCCATTCCTGGCAAACTTATTCTGTAACAGGGCAGACAGCACTTTATTGTGGTTGTTGCTGAGACAGAGTCTCACTCTGTCACCCAGGCTGGAGTGCAGTGGTGCAATCTCGGCTCACTACAACCTCCATCTCACTGCAACCTCTGCCTCCTGAGTTCAAGTAATTCTCCCACCTCAGCCTCCTGAATAGCAGGGATTACAGCCACACACCACCATTCCTGGCTAGTTTTTATATTTTTAGTAAAGATGAGATTTCACATTGTTGTCCAGGCTTGTCTTGAATGCTTGTCCTCAGGTGATCCACCCACCTCAGCCTCCCAAAGCACTGGGATCACGTGAGCCACCCCGCCTGACCACATATTTTAGGTGTTATTGACCATGCAGTCTCTGTACTCAACTCTGCTGTTTAAGTGCTAAAGCAGCCATAAACAGTAGTTGAATGAATATGGCTGTGCTCAAATGGCAAGATTTTGCCACAGGGTCCCCGTTTGCCCACTCATGTCCTGGAGGAAAATTAGAGTCCCCGCAGTGTGCCATCACCTCAAGCCGTGGAGTACTTGGTGACCTTTGGTGCTCTGGTTCTCTTTGACCGGAGCGGGGTTCTTTCCCAAGGGACCACCTCTGTCTAAAATGATTTTCCCTGATGATACCTTGGATATACCATTTCCTTAGCTTACATGTCATTTGGATGAGAGTAAGTGAATAGGAAATGTCGATATGACGTCCTTCAGTAAATCTGGGGATTTTCGGAGATCATGTCATTGATGACAGAGCATTAGAGGGAGAACAAGAGCAACAAACCAGAGCTCTCTGGTGTCATTGTGTTGGATTGTTTGTAAGGATGTCTGCTAACAATCCTGCCCATACCCCTATGTGTCTGCTGCCCTTCCCATCAACTGGTGAGGTCTATTTCCCTCCCCTTAAAAATGGGCTGACCTTAGGACTTGCTTTGGCCAATAGAATATGGCAGAAATAATGCCTTTGCAAAATTGTGACTGAGACAGTGAAGAAGATATAACTTAAATGACTCCATCTTGCTTCTAAGCTCCAAGCAGTCCTTGTTCATTCCTGAGGGTAGGCTGAACTAACTTTGGGAGAACTTATTTATAGTTTATAGTTTGAAACAAAGACAATAACAGCCCTTTCCCAAAGCAGACCACCTTCTTGCCTGGGGACTAGATTGCCTTTGTGGGACTAGATTGCCTTTATAGGACTAACATTAGCCATAAGATTGGAAATTATGGTTTAGGAGTCATGTAGCTGGAGGCTACAAGATTCTGACTCTCCCTAAACTGCTCCTAAGATCAGTGCTTGAGCTATTTTGCAGACTCTGCACTTGATGGGTCAGCTGGCACCACCCAGATTGATACACAGGCTCATCTGATCTCACCAAGTTGTCTTTAAAAACTCTGCTCCCCTGGCCAGGTGTGGTGGCTCGTGCCTGTAATCCCAGGACTTTGGGAGGCCGACGTGGGCAGATTGAGATCAAGATCGAGACCATCCTGGCCAACATGGTAGAAACCCTGTCTCTACTAAAAATACAAAAATTAGCTGGGCATGGTGGTGCATGCCTCTAGTCCCAGCTACTCAGGAGGCTGAGACAGGAGAATCGCTTGAACCAGGGAGGTGGAGGTTCCAGTGAGCTGAGATCGCATGGCTCTGCACTCCAGCTTGGTGACAGAGTAAGACTCAAAACAAAACAAAACAAAAAACCAGTCCCGAATGCTCAGGGAGACTGTTTTGAGTAATAATAAAACTCCTGTCTCCCACACAGCCGGCAGGGTGTGAATTACTCTTTCTCTATTGCAATTCCTCTGTCTTGATAAATTGGCTCTGTCTAGGCAGCGGGCAAGGTGAACCCCTTAGGCGGTTACAGTGATGCTGTACCAATTCCAAGCCTAGACCGGAAGAAACTTGGTACCTTCAGCTGTCACCTTCTTAGAAGCCAGCTGTTACATAAAGATGCTTGGGCTAGACTTCTGAATGATGGGCGATGACATGGAGGAAGAGAGAGAGGTCAGACAGGGAAGAGTTCAGGTGTTCAGCCACCACTGCCACCGTGGCTGAGGTGCCAGGCATGACTGGGGCCATTTTGGATGTTCCAGTGTTAGCCAGGCTCCCAACTCAGAATAGCCATATGACTGACCCTGGATAACATCACATGGAGCAGAGACACGTCATCCCTGCCAATCTCTAACCAAATTGCAGAATCATGAACAAATACATGGCTGTTTTAAGCCACTAATTTTGGGGATGGTTTGTTATGTAACAATAGTTCCCATGACCCCATTACCCAATAGCAAGGTACCCATATTGGGGATCTTCTGGCCTGAAGCCCTCCTGACACTTGGCATTCTGCCCTTTACAGCATCCATAATTAGCAACTCCTTAATCTGACCTCCAAGGCTCTCCATTGTCTTGGCTTTTACTCACCTTACCATCACCATTTCTGCCTGCTCCACTGCAGGGCGCTTTCCTTCTAGAGAAGCAGTACAGCATAGATATTAGGAGCAATGACTCTGGAGACAGACTGCCTATCATTAGCCATGTGACTTGGTCAAGTTGCTTAATCTGTGCTTACTTTCTTCGTATGAAAGGTGAATGATAATAATCCCTACCTCATGTGTGGTGGTGGTGAACATTAATATGCTAATATGTGTAAAGCACTTAGGATAGTTCCTGGCACTGTGCCATATATGGTTTTGGGAGCCTTCACTCAGTATATTGCCTCCTGCCAAGATGGCTTTCTCTGCTCCCCTTTCTTTCTCTCCTTCTTTCCTTCTCTCTCAGGCCACCTGGAGATCCCTCCTGTATGTGGAGGCCCCCGATGCAATAGCGTTCGTTCATCTAGCTCTTCCTTTTCTTGTTTCCTGTTTGGGGTACTAATCTAACAGTTAGATTTTTAGATTCTGGGGTCTCTGGATTGTCTGGGGATCCCATTTTGCCTCTTGAAGGCAGGGACTGTTGTCTGAGAGCAGCAGCAATTGCCTTGCTGCCCTGCAGTGCATGCAGATTTCCTTGAAATAAACTGGCTGGGCTCAGTGCCTCATGCCACTGTAATCCTAGCACTTTGGGAGGCCAAGGTGGGCGGATCATGAGGTCAGGAATTCAAGACCAGCCTGGCCAACATGGCAAAACCCCATCTCTACTAAAAAGATAAAAATTAGCTGGGCATGGTGGCTGTGCCTGTAATCCCAGCTACTCAGGAGGCTGAGGCAGGAGAATCATTTGAACCTGGGAAGTAGAGGTTGCAGTGAGCTGAGATCACACCATTGCACTCCAGCCTGGGCAACATGGCAAGACTCTGCCTCCAAAAAATAAATAAATAAACAAATAAATAAATAAACCGAGTGAAAAATTGATGTGGGCTGAAACCAATGCCAATGTTCTTTGGGGTAAGTGGGACTTGGGTTGACCTTGGAGGCCTAGACCACTTGACAAAGTGTGGGGGTGAGGAGGAAGCATTGTCCCTTCTTATGCTGTATGTGATATAGACCTCATGCATGTGAGCTGCCTGTGCCCAATTCCTTGTACTGTCACTTATTAGCTTGATAACGTTTTGCAAGAATTGACTATACCACTTCAGTCTCCTCATCTGCAAAATGGGAGATTTACTAATAATACTCCCACCATGAAATTGTAAGATTTAAGGATGTAATGGCTTGTATTTCTTTTTTTTGAGAGGGAGTCTCGATGTCGCCCAGCCTGGAGTGCAATTGTGCGATCTCAGCTCACTGCAATCTCCACCTTCCGGGGTCAAGTGGTTCTCCTGCCTCAGCCTCCTGAGTAGCTGGGACTACAGGCACCCGCCACCATGCCCGACTAATTTTTATATTTGTAGTATACCATGTCGGCCAGGCTGGTCTTGAGCTCCTGACCTCAAGTGATCCACTTACCTCAGCCTCCCAATGTGCTGGGATTACAGGCATGAGCTGCCACACCCGGCCCTAATGACTTATATTTCTAAGAGCCTTGAGACAATGACTGGCACAAGAAAATACCTCATAAATGTGAAACATGTTTTGTCACCATTAAGCCCCTCAATTTCCACAAGCTATGTCAGCTTGATTGCCTGATGAGTCGGCCACTAAAGACCATGTGTCTGCACTTGTCTGCCACCCAGATCATCCCACCCAGGTGCAGCTGTACCTGAGCTTGTGTGTGAGCAGCTCAGCTGAGGAAGGACTGTCCTGTGGTTATCCTATCTGGCCATTCCTTACAGCACTCTGTTAGCTCAGGACTAGGGGAGACTATTAGAAAGATTTATACCCAAACTGCATTGTTTTACCCTTTCATAGAGTTGCTTTCATTGGACTGTGCTTTAGCATTATACCTTTGGTGTACACTGCAGGACGTTGTAAAGAATAGCCTCATAAACCATTGACTTCCCTATAAAGACGCCACTGAAGAGATTAATTTCATTTCATTTCAGTATCCTCTGGGTAGGGAGAACGTTCACGTTTAATTACAAAGAATAATTGTTCTTTCCTTGTAGTTTTTTACTGTATGAATGTGCAAAATACGTGATGGATCAGGTGTCACTCTCCGCATTTACCTGCCAAATTTGTGACCTTCCAGCAGGGGGCTAGATTCTTACAGGGTATTTTGGAAGGTTCCAACCTAACTCTTTGCTTCTCTATTTTTTTTCTACCCTCATTCTCCCTTTTGCCTTATCATCTTGCTTAATTTTTAGACATTGTCATCCAACTCCAATTCTTTTGTTGGACTGAAGCAAGGTAAAAAAAAAAAAAAAATTTAAAGTGCTACTTAGGATAATTCTAAATCAATACCTTTTAAAAATATGTGGAAAATATAAATATGCATTCTGCAATTTTAGAAATCATGTAACTTATCTGTGAGTTTCTTCTTGGCCTTGAGTTGTTGAACAGTTGTTGAACAAAATTAAAAAGATTTGAGCAAGAAATTGAAAGAAGATACCCACTGGTTCTTGTTTTCAGGCTCAAAAGACATTCTGTCATGAAATCCATTATAACCACCACTGCCACCACTACCGCTGAGCACCTACTGTGTGTGTGTAAGGAATTCCAGCCAGTGCAATATATTCAACAAATACAATATATGCTAGACACTAAGGTACTGAGGATACAGTAGAATAAAGTCAGGCAAGATCTCTCCTTTCTTTCTTTATTTTAATTTTTATTAGTTTTTTTAATATTTCTTTTTACCAAGGGAAAGCGCCAATGCAGTCTCCCACTACCACAAATCATGCAGTTGAGTTTCCCACATTTGGGGAAATCACAGGGGTCAGCACATCCGGAGTGCAACGATAAGCCTCGCCCTGGGAAAGTCACCTTTGTGATCATGGTATCTCCACTGCCAGATTCTTTCTTTCTTTTTTGAGACAGAGTTTTGCTCTTGTTGCCCAGGCTGGAGTGCAATGGCACGATCTCGGCCCACCGCAACCTCCACCTCCCAGGTTCAAGTGATTCTCCTGCCTCAGCCTCCTCCTGAGTAGCTGGGACTACAGGCATCTGCTACCGCACCCAGCTAATTATATATTTTCAGTAGAGACAGAGTTTCTCCATGTTGGTCAGGTTGGTCTTGAACTCCCAACCTCAGGTGATCTGCCTGCCTCAGCCTCCCAAAGTGCTGGGCTTACAGGTGTGAGCCACCACGTCCAGCAAGATCTCTGCTTTTGCAGTGCTTTAGTGAATTGTCTTTCATAATGAATTTCTAACTGCCTGCCTTTGAGCAAGTCCTCTTTTGTACCAGGAGATCTGGAGAGCCTGATCATGATGGTGAAGATGACAATGTCAGCTTGCATTTATTGAGCACATACTATATCCCAGGCATTGTTCTAAGTGCTTTGCATGTATTGGCTTACTGAACCTTCAGACAATCCCATGAGGTATGTGCTGATGTTAACTACTCTTTATAGATCAGGAAGTGGAGGCACGGAAGGGTCACATCAGGGTTTCTCAACCTATTGGCACTGTTGACATTTTGGACCCTATAATTCTTTGTAGCGGGGGACTGTCCTGTGCATTTGAATAATGTTTAGAAGCATCTCTGTTGTCTACCCATGACTAGGTGCCATAACATCATTCCTCCACCCTAGATGTGACAATCAAAATGTCTGCAGATGTTGCCAAATGTTCCCTGTGAGGCAAAACTACCCCCAGGTTGAGAATCACTGGGTTAGATGATTTGCCCAAATTACAGAACTAGTGTGCATCAGAGCTGAGATTCAACCCAGGCATTCTGGCTCCAGAATGTGAAATATTAATAACACCAAACACTAGCTGTAATCATCTCACTCATAATTAGAATTTTCAGAAGTAGAAATGTGAGAATCTTTGTGAAAAGATGTTTAAAAGACATTGAAAAAAGGGATGTGAGAATCTAACTTTCTGAAAATGGTGGACATAGCATTAATGTTGAGATTTGACAATTACCAGTATTTTAATGATTCTGTGTGTATCAGTCAGGAGCCAAGCAAGAAACAGAAGGCATTCTCTAATTAACATAATTTGAGAAAGGTTTAATAAACGGACTGCTTACAAAGGTGTGGGGCAAGAAGTAGGGAGGTCACAGGGGAGAGTGCAGTCCCCTGAGTCTTTTAACAGTGGAGAGCCTTTACCATGTATACTGACAATGGGATGAGAAAGAGAGAGAGTTGGAGAGAGAGCGAGAGATGCCTTAAGAACACTATCTGGGTGAGTGTGGTGGCTCATGCCTGTAATCCTAGCACTGCTTGAGGCTGAGATGGGAGGATGACCTGAGGTTAAGGGTTCAAGACCAGCCTTACCAACATAGTGAAACCCTGTCTCTACTAAAAATACAAAAATTAGCTGAGCGTGGTGGTGCATGCCTGTAATCCCAGCTACTTGGGAGGCTGAGGCAGGAGAATCAATTGAATCCAGGAGGCAGAGGTTGCAGTGAGCTGAGATCATACCACTGCACTCCAGCCTGGACAACAGAGCAAGACTCTGTCTCAAAAACAAACAAACAAACAAACAAATAAATAAATAACACTATCTTCTGTTGCCCAAGGTGACCTCAAAAGAAGAATGCCAGGAGGACAAATACTATAACTTGACTCTCCTTCCTCCCTCTGATCTTCTGGGACTGCTCATTGGCTAAACCCCACTGGAAACCAGAGAACAGTAATTCCCACTAATTGCGCGCCATTCAAGTCAGCCACCTGGGTAGAGAAAGGTGGAAAGAGATATCTTTTCCAGGCAGAGAAGGGTGGAAAGAGATATCTGCCACACTGCAATAATCCTTCTCATGGGATTACATTTCTATCTATTGGCTTTGAGATTTTAATTGTTATTTCATAAACTTTACAGCTTTGTAATTTTCTTAATGAGAAGTCAATTTCATGTAACGCCTTTACCTTGATTTTCTATGACCTCCAATTTGCATAGTTGGTGGAGCAGCTTGTGTAGAATTTGAGGGGAGGAAAGAAAATTATTGCAATATCTGCTTTGGAAAGATGCTATCAGGATGCATCTGCTACAGAAACACTGGAGTAATCACTGCCTTTTTCTTTTAATTTTTAAAACTATAACCAAGACATAAGGTTCACTATTATGTGTTTATGCTGGCAGAGATTCAAATGTGAAAATTCTTTTCTAAGCCATTCTTTGAAAGATTTGGATATTTGCTTCAAACTTTTTGTCATGCCTTCGATTGATTAAACTTTCATTTTAAAGAGTCGGTGGATAGCATGTCTTAATTTGCAGTCTTTTCATAGGTCTTTTAAAAAAAATTGTTTTTTTTTTAAATAAAAACAGGCTTTCACCATGTTGGTCAGGCTGGTCTTGAACTCCCAACCTCAGGTGATCCTCCTGCCTTGGCCTCCAAAGTGCTTGGATGATAGGCATGAGCCACCACGCCTGGGCTTTTCACAGGTCTTTTAAAGATCACACCTACACAACAACAAAAATGGCCTGTCAATTCAGTGAGATGGAATCAATTAATGGAATTTAAAAAAAAACACCACTAAAGAGGTTTTTTTCTTTTTTTTTTTTAATGTAGCACCCTGTGTGTGAAAAACAATTCTTTCTTGGGTTGACCATAATTTTTATTTTTCTCACAGTGGATTTTGGCACTGTTTGGCACAGCTTGGCTGAGTCTCCTTCTAGCCCACCCTTGAGTGTTTCTGTCTTCTCCGTCCCTTCTGTTATGTTCCTTGTACACTGTGAGTTCCAGCCCTTGCCTTGAACTGTATGTTCTAGAAACATCAAATCTTGGAGTTGAAAGTGCTGTGAGTAGTCACATAGTTCATTCCGCCTCCCAGTGGGTTCCCTCTTGTGTAATATCTCTGACAGATGGCCACCCAGCCTGTGTTTGAGCATCATCTAGGACAGGGAACCCTCTGCTTGGCAAGGCAGCTTGTTCCACTGTGGGCGAGCTCATACTGCTAAGCCGGTCATATTGCCATTGAGCTGAAACTTGCTTTCTTCTAATTTTTGTTGTTGTTGTTGAGACAGAGTCTTGCTCTGTCACCCAGGCTAGAGTGCAAGGGCATGATCTCAGCTCATTGCAACCTTTGCCTCCTGAGTTCAGGCAATTCTCCAGCCTCAGCCTCCCGAGTAGCTGGGATTACAGGCACATGCCACTATGCCCAGCTAATTTTTTTGTATTTTTAGTAGAGATGGGGCTTTGCCACGTTGGTCAGGCTGGTCTGGAACGCCTGACTCAAGTGATCCACCTGCCTCGGCCTCCCAAAGTGCTGGGATTACAGGGCGAGAGTCACCAAGCCCAACCGCTTTCTTCTAATTTTCATACATTAGGGAGAGGCAGTAGAGGGCAGTGATCAACATCCTGGTTCTGAGCCGGACTGCCTTTGTTCATGTCTCTGTTCTCCCACTTACCATCTGTGTGCTCTTGTGCAAGTTATTTAACCTTCCAAGCCAGTTTGTTCCTCTGTAAAATGGGGATAACGGTAGCTTTGCATTATGTCAACTTAGCTAAATTGGAGCAAAGACTCCCAGAATTCCCTTCCTTCTTTGGTCTGAGTTAGATTTGACCACAGGGGAAACTGGAGGGCAAAAGTAAGGCAGGAAGTAGGGAATAGGGCCGCTGCTGCTGTAGTTTCCCTGCATCAGCACAGACCTGGTTCACATTATTCATGTAGGGCACCAACTTGGCCTCCATCTCTTCTAGCCCCAGACGGCTCTTCTTCAGCATTTCTGGATCCTGGACCAACTCTGTATGAAGTTCTGTGAAGTGTGCCAGCTCTTCTACAAGTCACTGACATCTTTAAAGTCAGAGGCTTAGAGATAGTGAGAGATTGACGAAGATTCCAATGTGATACCAATGTGACCAATGTAAGTTCTGATGAGAGACAGGTGAGAGTTTCAGCTCTTTCTTGCTCTCTTCCACTTTAAATCCATTTTCCCTTCCCAACTCCTGGAGATGCTGACTTCAGGTCCAAAACCAGATGCAGAAGAAAGAGCTGTCAGGCGCGGTGGCTCACACCTGTAATCCCAGAACTTTGGGAGGCCAAGGTGGATGGATCATGAGGTCAGAAGTTCGAGACCAGCCTGACAAACATGGTGAAACCCCGTCTCTACTAAAAATACAAAAATTAGCCAGGTGTGGTGGTGCGCGTCTGTAATTCCAGTTACTCAAGAGGCTGAGGCAGGAGAATCTCTTGAACTCGGGAGGTGGAGGTTGCAGTGAGCCAAGATCACGCCACCGCCCTCCAGCCTGGGTGACAGAGCAAGACTCCATCTCAAAAAAAAAAAAAAAAAAAAAAGGAAGCAAGAGCTATACATAAACTATACAGCTCTCAATATTCGTAAGGTCTGATCCTTAAGCTAATTTTTTTTTTTTTTGAGTTGGAGTTTCGCTCTTGTTGTCCAAGCTGAAGTGCAATCGCACGACCTTTGCTTACTGCAACCTCTGCCTCCAAGTTCAAGCAATTCTCCTGCCTCATCCTTGTGAGTAGCTGGGCTTACAGGCGCCCACCACCATGCCCAGTTAAGTTTTTGTATTTTTAGTAGAGATGGGGTTTTGCCATGATAACCAGGTTGGTCTTGAACTCCAGATCTCAGGTGATCTGCCTGCCTCAGCCTCCCAAAGTGCTTATTACAGGCGTGAGCTACCACGTCTGGCCAGTAATATGCAATTTTTAACTTGCATATTTAGTTTTTCTTAAAGTGTTAAACACAATTTATGAATATTATTAGTTATGCTATTTATAAATCTTGTAATTGTTGTATAAAATAAGAGAAACTACTTTCATTTGTTCTTTGATTAATAGTCAACACAATTCAAACAGATTAAAATCACTTTAAACAATTAATCCCATTTATAAACTTATTTAATTCCCTTTTTAAACTACACTCGTAAATTTAATATACTGGAACTTTTCAAGCCCTTCAAATCCCTGACAAGGCATAAGTATAATCCTAACAAACAAAATTCTACTAGTTAGTTAAATTACTCTAGATGATAAATTAAGCCTATAAATTTGTTGAATCTTGAGCTTTCATAAACATTTCAATACTGTTAATACGCTTATGAAAATCTTTTTTGGGAGGCCGAGGTGGGTGGATCACTTGAGGTCAGGAGTTCGAAACCAGCCTGTCCAACATGGCGAAACTTCTTCTCTACTTAAAATACAAAATTAGCTGGGCATTGTGGTGCATGCCTGTAATCCCAGCTACTCGGGAGGCTGAGGCAGGAGAATCGCTTGAAACTGGGAGGCGGAGGTTGTAGTGAGCCAAGATCGTGCCACTGCACTCCAGCCTGGGCAACAAGAGGAAAACTCCATCTCAAAAAAAAAAAAAAAAGAAAGGAAAATCTCTTATACTTTTCAATGTGAAATAAGTCAAAATCAATTGCTCAAGGCTAATCTAACACATTTCTTAAAATGCTAGATTCTCTTAAACATACAAAGAAATTGTTTTTAGTTTATGCAAAGCATTATTACTATGGCTATTTACTTCATCATATCATTCTAAATTCTCCCCAAGGTTGAAAAGTCACTTACTCAAATAAAGGTGGTAGATTTATTATGTCAGGTAAATTGAGCTGAAGTCAGAAGGTGGCTTTCCCCCTCAGGATGTGTTTGTATAGTTAGACCAAGACCCAGACATAGGACTTAAGAGCCTCATATTTCCTGAATGATTCTACCTTAGTCACAGGGTATACAGGGAACCCCCCACTTTTTTTTTTTAATGAATGGTTATAGCAGCTTTCTTTGTAATAGCCAAAAACTGAATACAAACCAAATGTCCATCAACAGATCAACCAATTGTAATGTATTCATACTATGGAATATTACTCAGCAATAAAAAAGAAAGAACTACTGATACACACTGCAACAGGGATGGATCTCAAAATCATTACGCTACATGGAAGAGACCAAGCCAAAAAGAATCCACACCATATAATTCCTTTTATATTAAATTCTAAACAATGCAAGTTAATCTGTAGTGACAGAAAGCAGTTGGGGGTTCAAGGAGAAGAGGGAGAGGCCACCATGGGGGGGTAGACATGTTCATTACCTTGAGGGCAGACATGAATTTAGGGGTATATACATATATCAAAACTTACACTTTTTTTTTTTTTCGAGATGGAGTTTTGCTCTGTTGCCCAGGCTGGAGTGAAGTGGTGCAATCTTGGTTCACTGCAACCACCGCCCTCCGGGTTCAAGCAGTTTCCTTACCTCGGCCTTCCGAGTAGCTGGAGCTATAAGTATGTGCTGCCACACCCGGCTAATTTTTATATTTTTATTAGAGATGGGTTTTAGCCATGTTGGCCAGGGTGGTCTCGAACTCCGGATCTCAGGAGATCCACCCGCCTCGGCCTCCCAAAGTGGTAGGATTACAGGCATGAACCACTGCGCCCGGCCTTAAAACTTATACTTTAAATAGAGGCAATTTATTGTTATGACAATAAACTTGGTTTTAAAAAACTAATGAACCACCTCATATTTTTCTTACGAAATTAGTCACAATAATTTTATTTGTAGCAAAAGTGGGGAACTCTTTTTTTTTTGAGACGGAGTCTCACTCTTGTCCCCCAGGCTGGAGTGCAATCGCACCATCTTGGCTCACTGCAACCTCCGCCTCCTGGGTTCAAACAATTCTCCTGCCTCAGCCTCCCGAGTAGCTGGGATTACAGGTAGGTGTTTGCCACCATGCTCGGCTAAGTTTTTTTTTATTTTTAGTAGCGACAGGATTTCACCGTGTTGGCCAGGCTGGTCTTGAACTCCTGTCTTCAGGTGATCTCCTGCCTCGGCCAGTAATCTCAAATACTGGGATCACAGGTGTGAACCACCACACCCAGCCAATATGCTGTTTTATGACTGCTCTCAAGTCTTGTTTTTTTTGTTTTGTTTTTGTTCTTTTTTTGAGATGGAGTCTCACTCTGTCACCCAGACTGGAGTGCAGTGGGGCAATCTCGGCTCACTGCAATCTCCACCTCCCTGGTTCAAGCAATTCCCCTGCCTCAGCCTCCAGAGTAGCTGGCATTACAGGAGTATGCCACCACGCCCAGCTAATTTTTTTGGTAGTTTTAGTAGAGACGATGTTTCATCATGTTGACCAGACTGGTCTTGAACTCCTGATCTCAGGCCATCTGCCCGTCTCTGCCTCCTAAAGTGTTGGGATTACAGGAGCACGCCAACACGCCCAGCTAATTTTTGTATTTTTGGTAGAGATGGGGATTCCACCATGTTGGCTAGGATGATCTCGGCCCATGTGGTCCTTCTGAGCTTTATTCTCCCTAACCCTATGATTTTAAAATGTCTTGATATCTTCATTTGAATTGTCAGTAAAAATGCTGAAGAGAACTGAGCAAGGATAGATATGACATTAGAGATTCCCTCCTTAGTTGGTGTCAATCCATTACTTAAAACTCATTTAGGCTGGGTGTGGTGGCTCACGCCTGTAATCCCAACACTTTGCAGAGCCGAGGTGGGCAGATCACTTGAGGTCAGGAGTTTGAGACTAGCCAGGCCAATATGGTGAAATCCCATCTTTACTAAAAATACAAAAATTAGCCAGGCATGGTGGTGAGAACCTGTAATCCCAGCTACTCAGAAGGCTGAGGCAGGAGAATTGCTTGATCCTGGGAGGCGGAGGTTGCAGTGAGCCAACATCCGGCCACTGCACTCCAGCCTGGACAACGGAGCGGGACTCTGTCTCAAAACAAACAAACCAAAAAACCCTGTTAGTATCGTTATCTAATCAATTACAGATTTACCTAATTCTTCTTGAATGCCATTCATATTTCTACATTTTGTCCATGATATCGTAAGATTGTCAAATGTGGGCAGATCACCTGAGGTCAGGAAATCGTGACCAGCCTGGCCAACATGGTGAAACCCATCTCTACTAAAAATACAAAAATTAGCCGGGCATGGTGGAGGGTGCCTATAATCCCAGTTACTTGGGAAGTTGAGGCTGGAGAATTGCTTGAACCCTGGAGGCGGAGGTTGCAGTGAGCCGAGAATGTGACATTGCACTCCAGCCTGGGGTACAAGAGAGAAACTCTGTCTCAAGAAAGAAAAAAAAAGAGAGAGAGAGAAAAAAAAAGACACTTTATTTCTAGTACCTACTACAGTGCTAGACAGAATCTGGCACGTAGCAGGTACTCAGCCAAGAGTTAAATTAATGGACATCCCACAGCATTTCAGGACCACTAAGCGTATTCTGTGACATTCTCTGTTTCCATATATTTACCTCTAAGATTACTTAAAGTATATCTGCTAAACACTGGTTGGTAAGATAAGAGCAAAAGGTGACAGCTGTATTACCATTAAGAGTAAAGAAGGCCAGGAGCAGTGACCTGTGCCCGTAACCCCAGAACTTTGGGGAGGCTGAGGAGGGAGGATCACTTGAGCCTAGGAGTTTTGAGACCAATCTAGGTAACATAGTGAGACCCTGTCTCTACAAAAAAATTAAAAATTAGTCAGACATGGTGGTATGCACCTATAGTCCCAGCTGCCCAGGAGGCTGAGGCGGGAAGATTGTTTAATCCTGGGAGAGTGAGGCTGCAGCCTGGAACCTGGGCAACAGAAAGAGACCTTATTTCAAAAAATAAAAATAAAATAAAAGTACAGAGGTCTGCAATATATAGTACAGTCATGTATTTCAGTTAACCACAGCTCTTTCACACATACTGTTCACTGAGATGGTCTTGAAAAGAATCAAATGTTGGTTTGTTTTGAGTATATTATGGTTCTTTTTTCCCTTCCAGTTTGCTGAGTTTGGGAAACAAAAGGAGTTTCACTTTCAAGTCCAATGAGTTCACTATATCAGTTTTTAAAAATTTGTTTTTGTGACCGGGCACAGTGGCTCACGTCCGTAATCCCAGCACTTTGGGAGGCCGAGGTGGGTGGATCACCTGAGGTCATGAGTTCGAGACCAGCCTGGCCAACATGGCAAAACCCTGTCTCTACTAAAAATACAAAAAAATTAGCCAGGCTTGGTGGCGGTCGTCTGTAATCTCAGCTACTTGGGAGTCTGAGACAAGAGAATCGCTTGAACCCAGGAGGCAGAGGTTGCAGTGAGCTGAGATTGCACCATCGCATTCTAGCCTGGGTGACAGAGTGGGGCTCTGTCTCAAAAAAAAATTGTTTTTGTTTGTTTTATTGCTTTTGCTCCTTAGTAAATTAGTTTAGTTCATTTTAATTTTGGTTCTCAGCTTATGCCAACATAAGTTTCATGTGAATTATTTTTAGTCTCAAGATTTCTTCTGTGTACTTGAGGATGTCACAATTCTTCCATTTGATGTTTGACTTAAAAATTCAAGTGAAGTTTAATACAAAAAGGAAACAACTATCAGTGGGAGTGAAATTTGATTCTTAAAAATATCAATTGCTAAAAAATAATTGTATTTTTTCTTGTCTGTTTTGAATTTTCTTTTATTACATTGTGCCTTTAATCAGCCAAATGAACATTAAGTTGTATTTGGGTAGCAGTTTCTCAGTGTGTGGTGATGTCGTGGGGGAAGTTGAGTTAGTTGCATTTGAATTAGGACGGTTTGTTTGGTTTTGTTTTTTATTGCGTGAGACTCTCTGAAATTGCAGCACTTTAGCATACATAGCCTCTAGGTACTAATTGCCATAAGCAACTCTCAGACATTGTGACAACCCAAAACATTCCCGTCTATAACACATGTCCAAGTGTTCACTAGGTGGGGACCCACCTGTTGAGGGCCATTGAGTAATAAATATACCTGGTATTCACAATACCTAAATATTCTAATTTCAACTCTGCCACTAGCTATGAGATTTGATCTTCCAGGCTCGGTGCGGTGGTTCACACCTGTAATTCCAGCTCTTTGGGAGGCCGAAGTGGGCGCATCACTTGTGGTCAGGAGTTTGAGACCAGTCTGGCTAACAAGGTGAAACCCCGTCTCTACTAAAAATACAAAATTTAGCCAGGTGTGGTGGTGGGTCCCTGTAATCCCAGCTACTCAAGGGGGCTGAGGCAGGAGAATCGCTTGAACTCAGGAGGTGGAGGTCGCAGTGAGCCAAGACTGCACCACTGCACTCCAACCTGGGTAACAGAGTAAGACTCTGTCTCAAAAAAAAAAAAAAAAGATTTGATCTTCCAGTGCCTATATTTCTGTCTATTACAATTATGTGGTTGAATAATACCCTGGGGCCCCAGGGCTATATATGACTTATTGGAATCTGGGGAGCAGTTCACTTGAACCTTTTTACATACATAGGTTTTGCCTAATTTAATAGAATTTTCTTCAGAGTTGAAAGAAAACAAACAAAAATAATGAATTTTCATTTAATTATTTGGTACTCAGAAATTAATAGGCCACCACCACCATCACTCCTGTCACTAGGTTGCTGTTAGATGGGAGTATCACTTGAAAGTTGTTAATGAAATTGAATACAGATTATTATATCATTATGAGTTGATCACCTTTCATTTTCTTTTTTGTTTGTTTGTTTTGTTTTGTTTGAGATAGAGTCTCTCTCTGTCACCCAGGCTGAAGTGCAGTGCTGCGATCTTGGCTCACTGTGACCTCCGCCTCCTGGGTCCAAGCGATTCTCTTGCCTCAGCCCCCTGGAGTAGCTGGGACTACAGGCACCCACCATCACACCCGGCTAATTTTTGTATTTTCAGCAGAGATGGGGTTTCACCATGTTGGCCATGCTGGTGGTCTCAAACTCCTGACCTTGTGATCCGACTGCTTCGGCTCCCAAAGTGTTGGGATTATAGGTGTGAGCCACCCACTGTGCCCGGTCTGATCACCATTAATTTTCATAAAGTTCCATTATGAAATTGGGGTATTACGTAGGTTGAATAACAAAAAGGAAACAAATATGAATGAAGCTACCTTTGTAAGTCAATGTTGTTTTCAGTGAGGTGTCCATGGGGCCTCCACACATAAGGATACATTTTATTCTCATTATTTATTATGAGTATTTCAAAAATAGAGCAAAATTAGTCCCAGCTACTCAGGAGGCTGAGGCAGGAGGCCCACTTAAGCCCAGAAATTCAAGGCTGCCTGCAGTGTGCTATACAGTCTTTGAATAGCCACTGTACACCAGCCTGGGCCACATAGTAAAACCTCATCTCTTAAAAAAAAAAAAAAAGCAAAGCAGAAAAACAGAAAGAACAGGAAATTGAACATCCTTGTACTTACCAACTAGTTTGAAAAATCATTAACCTTTTGCCATATTCGCTTCGTTTCTGTTCTGTTTTAAAGTACAAATACCGTGATGCTTCACTCCTAAAAACCTTAGCATTAATTTCTGTCTTAGTTCACCAGGCACACCTGTAATCCCAGCTACTTGGGAGACTGAGGCAGGAAAATTGCTTGAACACGGGAGGTGGAGGTTGCAGTGAGTTGAGATCGTGCCATTGCACTCCAGCCTGGGTGACAGAGGGAGACTTAAAAAAAAAATTGTTTTTCTTAGTTCCTTTGCACTGCTCTAGCAAAATGCTATAGATTGTGTGACTTATACACAACAGAAATTTATTTCTCACAGTTCTGGAGGCTGGGAAATCCAAGATCAAGAAGATTCAGTGAGGGCCTTCTTCCTATTTCATAGAGAGCCATCTCTTTGCTGTGTCTTCACATGGTAGAAGGGAAAGGGAGCTCTGTGGAGCCTCTTATAAAGGCACTAATCCCTTATAGTGTGGAGTATTCATGGCCAAATCACCTCCCAGAAACCTTACTTCCTCACACTGTCACATTGGGGTTTAAGATTTCAACATATGGCCGGGTGCGGTGGCTCACGCCTGTAATCCCAGCACTTTGAGAGGCCGAGGTGGGTGGATCATGAGGTCAGGAGTTTGAGATCAACCTGACTAACATGGTGAAACCCCGTCTCAACTAAAAGTACAAAAATTAGCTGGGCGTGGTGGTGCACATCTGTAATCCCAGCTACTCAGGAGGCTGAGGCAGAAGAATTACTTGAACCCGGGAGGCAGAAGTTGCAGTGAGCCAAGATTGTACCACCACACTCCAGCCTGGGTGACAGAGCGACACTCCATCTCAAAAAAAGATTTCAACATATAAATTTTGGGGAGAAACAAACATTCAGACCATAGCAATCTCTAAATAAATAACTTTCTCCTATGTATCCACAACAATACTGTAAATGTAAGAAAATGAGCAATAATTTCTTACTATTCTCTAATACCTGTTTCCTTTGCAAATGTCTCCAATTGCTTAAAAATTGCCTTTTATAGCTGCTTGTTTTTTTACAGTAAGAATTCAGTCAAGGATCATTGACTGTCTTTTGTATATATTTCTTCAGTCTTTTAAAATTTAGACCTTCTAGGCCAGGTGTGGTGGCTCATGCCTGCAATCCCAGCAGTTTGGGAGGCTGAGGAGGGTGGGTGACGAGGTCAAGAGATCAAGACCATCTTGGTCAACATGGTGAAACCCCATCTCTACTAAAAATACAAAAATTAGCTGGGCATGGTGGTGTGCGCCTGTAGTCCCAGCTATCAGGAGGCTGAGGCAGGAGAATTGCTTGAACCCAGGAGGCGGAGGTTGCGGTGAGCCGAGATCGCGCCATTGCACTCCAGCCTGGGTAACAAGAGCCAGACTCTGTCTCAAAAAAAACATAAAATAAAATAAAATAAAATTTAGACCTTCTTTTTTCTTATTTGATGACATCAAGTTTTAGAAGAGAATGATCAAATATTTTGTAGCTCTTACTGCCCAGGCTGGAGTGCAACGGCACAATCTCAGCTCACTGCAACCTCCCATCTCCCAGGTTCAAGCGATTCTCCTGCCTCAGCCTCCCAAGGAGCTGGGATTACAGGTGCATGCCACAACTCCTGGCTAATCTTTTTATTTAGTAGAGACAGGGTTTCATCATGTTGATCATGCTGGTCTCAAACTCCTGACCTCAGGTGATTCACTTACCTCAGCCTCCCAAAGTGCTGGGATTATAGGTGTGAGCCACTGCGCCCGATCAGGAGGTACATTTTTTAAATGTGTCTATTATTGGTGATGCTAACTTTGTTCACTGAATTAAGGTGTTTTTTGCTTGTTAAAGGACAATTTTTGAACAGGGTAATCCTTAGCAATCTTAGCTGGGAAAAAAAAGAGTAAGCTCAGGGCTGTCAAACAAATACAAAAATGTGTCAAAGATGTTATTTAGCTCATTAATTAGTGAGGAAACCAGTAAAATCTTACAACTGGTTTAAAGGAAAATCCAAAGAGCAGATACATAGACAGGCTGAATGAAAGTTAAAATGAATTTGCTCAAATTGATCAGTATCCATATGGCAATAATCAACTGTGTCTCTACTAGACAATTTCCAGTTTTCTAAGGACATGAATCATTTGCATTGTTCTCAATATTCTACAACTTACAGGCTTGAAAAATAGCTCAAAAATAATGAAAGGCCCAGAGACCCAATGGAATGAAATGACCTAGACAACACCTATTTTCCAATGAAGAATAGAATCTTTGATCCATTTCAAAGTCTTTCATGATTTTTCCCTACTCCCTAAATCTTTTTATTACGACGTTGACAGTTTTAACTTTTCAATCAGGGAGTTATCTGTGGAGTCATACTTAGTGCCATGGGAACATCCAGTTTTCCATGATGTAGGGAAGATGTAATGGGCTTTGTATAGTAGTTTTAACACTCATTGATAAATTTTGTCTGAATCAATTATTTCACTGAGGGTAGCAAAATGGGAATTGTTCCATTTTTTTTTTTGGCGGAGGGACTGAGTTTCACTCTGTTGCCCAGGCTGGAGTGCAGTGGCATGATTTCAGCTCACTGCAACCTCCCCATCCCAGGTTCAAGCAATTCTTGTGCCTCAGCCTCCCAAGTAGCTGGGATTATAGGCACCTGCCACCATGCCTGGCTAAGTTTTGTGTTTTTAGTAGAGATGGGGGTTTCACCATGTTGACCAGGCTGGTCTTGAACTCCTGACTTCAAGTGATCTGCCTGTCTCGACTTCCCAAAGTGCTGGGATTACGGGCATGAGCCACCACGCCCAGCCTGGGGATTGTTCCAATGTTATCATTTCTTCTCCATTTATTAGCAGGCAGTCTTCAGAAAAGAAGAGTTTTCTTTACAGCTAAGACCATTTTATTGCCCATGAAATACCGTTCCTACTGAGAAGGCAAAAAAGTGCTTAGATTGTCTACTTTAATAACCAATTTTCAGAATTAAGAGTATGTATAATAATTAATTCTCATGTTGAAAAATAAGATTTGGTGTGGTTTTGGGCTTTTAGTGTATTTTTTTTCTTATTTCATGTGCTTTGCTCAATTATATTCATTATTTTTTATGCTCAAATCATCACAAATTTAATCAGTGGGAACCTCTTCAATCTAGTCCATTTATCTTTTCAATATGCCTTCATTAATCTTTTTTCTTTTTAAATAAAAACCTCTTTTCTGAAGCCTCCATTAATATCTGAGGATCTCCTTGCTTCTGGAAAAAATATGTACCAGAATTGTTGAAAAGAAAGAGAAAAAAAGAAAGAAAGAAAGGAAGAGAGAGAGAGAGCAAGAGAAGATTAAAAAAAAAACCAGTGTCAGAGATTAAGGAGTGTTCATCACCATAGCGCCTACCGACATCTGTGGTAACATAGACATCCTGGCGAGTTAGGCCAAGTGTGCTGGTTCACAACTATAATCCCAAGCACTTTGGGAGGCTGAGGCAGGAGGACCACTTGAGGCCAGGAGTTCAAGACACCAGCCTGGTCAACATAGGGACACCTTGTCTCTACAAAAAAATAAAATTAGCCAGAGGTGGTGGCTTGTACCTGTAGTCCCAGCTACTCAGGAGGCTGAGGCAGGAGAATCACTTGAGCCTGTGAAGCAGAGGTTGCAGTGAGCCGAGACCATGCCACTGCACTCCAGCCTGGGTGACAGAGCAAGACCTTGTCTCAAAAAAAAAAAAAAAAAAAAAAAAAAAAGGCTAGTAAGGAGGTCCTATGAAGCTTTATTCCAATATATGTATTAATTCAGATAAAATGGAAAAGTTCAATTTTGTTGATCTTGTTTCTTTTATTACTTTTTATTTTTTAAATTTTATGGATCTTTTCTAAAAAACAGCTTTTAGTTTCATTCATTTTCTCTGTTTTTCTTTTATTATTTATATTTCTAATTAAAATGTAAAAGCTTATTTTTAGATATACAAAGTAAGATAGAGAAGAAAAGACATACAAGAAAGATATACCAGTATATGCAAAATACTTGTATATCTTTTTTTACATAGAAATTATTTTCTTTTTTAACAATTACTTTTATTTTAATTTTTATTACAGAGATGGAGTCTTGCTGTGTTACCAAGGCTAGTCCCGAATGCCTGGCCTCAAGAAATTCTCCCTCCTCAGCCTCCCAAAGTGTTGGAATTACAGGTGTGAGCCACTCTACACAGCCTGAAAATCTTGATTTCTAATAATGTTAATAAATTTGCTCCATCTTACAATATATGTAAAAATTTTTAAACAATATAGATATTACTAATAACAAATTACAAAATGAAGTTAAAGATGTGTTTGCAATTCTTTTTATCTAAGAATATGTTCCAATAAGGATATACCATATTTCAATATTATAATAATCATATAAACTAAATTTTTTCTCTGTGCAGTGATACTACCTGACTTAGAATTAGGTTCATTTGTTCAAATTTGTTTTCAATTTTAGGATTTGAAAAAAAATATTTCAGTTAGGTTTTGATTCCGGCAAGGCTCAGCAGCTCACACCTATATCCCAGCACTTTGGGAGACCAAGACAGGAGGATTGTTTGAAGCCAGGAATTCAAGACCAGCTTGGACAACATAACAATACCCCATCTCTACAAAAAATAATTTAAAAAAAGTGGCCGGCCATTGTGACATGCACCTCTAGTCCTAGCTACTCAGGAGGCTGAGGCAGGAGGATCACCTGAGGTCAGGAGTTAGACACCAGCCTGGCCAACATGGTGAAACTTGTCTCTACTAAAAATACAAAAAATTAGTTAGATGTGGTGGCATTTTCCTGTAGTCTCAGCTACTTGGGAGGCTGAGGCAGGAGAATTGCTTGAACCCAGGAGGCGGAAGTTGTGGTGAGCTGAGATTGTGCCACTGCACTCCAGCCTGGGCAACAGAGACAGACCCTGTCTCAAAAAAAAAAAAAAAAAAAAAAAAAAAAAAAAGACAAGATCAACGAGACCATTCTGGATTAATGTGAGCCATAAATCCAATTAGGAATGTCCTTCTAAAAGAAAAGAGAGGGAGATTTGAGACAAAGGGGAAGGCTGTGTGAAGATGGAGGTAGAGATTGGACTGACGCAGTTACAAGCTGAAGGATGCCAAGGTTTGCAGGCAGCCACCAGAAGCAAGGAGAAAAGCATGAAACAGATTCTCCTTCGGAGCCTCCAGAAGGAATAAACCCTGCTGATACCTTGATTTTGGATTTCTGACCTCCAGAACTGTGAGATAATAAAGCTCTGTTGTCTTAAGCCACCAAGTTTATAGTAATTTGTTACGACAGTCACGATAAACTAATACAGAGACCTTCATTCTGCTTTGTGTTTTTTTTTTTTCGAGGACTGAATAGTATCCATTTGTGCCTGTACAATGGTTTCTTCAAACAGTTCTCTACTGATGGACACATGAATTGTTCCCAAACTTTTGTTTGTACAGATAATGCCCAGCATATAACCTTGTGCATATTATTTCAAATCTGTTCAGGTATAATTTACAGTTGTTTCCAAGATGTGGGATTGCTGGATCAAAAACTGTAAATGCATTTGCCTTTTTGCTAAATATGACCAAATTCCTCTCCATAGGGGCTGCTACATTTTGCACTCCAACCCTCAATGAATGAGAATGCCTACTTCCCCACAGGCTCACCGACAGAGAGCACTTTCAAACTTGAATTTTTGCCAATCTGCTCAACAAGACATGGTATTTCAGTGTACTGGTCAGTTGCATTTCCCTTGTTATGAGTGAAGCTCAACATTTTTCATGCTTGAGATTCATGGCTTTTCTTTTTCTGTGAACCCTCTGATCGTGTCTTTCACTGATTTCTCTATTTGTTTTTCTCTTTTTAATCGTTAAGAATATTTGCAACAAAATTATAGTTTGTAAATTTTTTGTTTCTTATATTTCTTTTGAACACATCTATAGTTTTTTTTTTTACCATGTCGTCTCCCAAATTTTATTATTATTATAATTATTATTTTGAGACAGAGTCTCGCTCTGTCACGCAGGCTGGAGTGCAGTGGTGAGTTCTTGGCTCACCACAACCTCTGCCTCCCAGGTTCAAGCAATTCTCCTGCCTCAGCCTCCCCACTAGCTGGGATTACAGGCATGCACCACCATGCCCGGTTAATTTTGTATTTTTATAGGGACAGGGTTTCTCCACGTTGGTCACGCTGGTCTCTAACTCCCAACCTCAGGTGATCTGCCTGCCTCAACCTCCCAAAGTGCTGGGATTATTAGAGGTGTGAGCCATCTCACCTGGCCCTTTTTCAATTTTTAACACAAAAGGACTGTTGATGCTTCTCAGCCTAGGGGGGCTATGTGACCTATATCCTTCTCTGAGTCTATGCTGAGCTGTATTCTACTCTGAATCATTGCTCACCACTGTCTGACTCCTTCTCTCTTTCTATCAGCCTTTCTCAATTAGAATCAGTGATTTTAGCTACACTATAGCTCCTGTCACTCCTTTTTCTTTTTATATCCTAGATTGATTTCCTCAGAAAGCAAAGCCTGAGGCAGAGGGCATATACGCTGTTTCCCCATTGGGGGAGCAAAGCGGAGAAGGATGGAGAGCCATTGCAATGATGTGTTATCAAGCTGGCTATCTCTGTGTACAATATAATTGCTCCGTTTGTGGGACTGTGCCCTAGAGAAGCCCCATAAACTCTGTCTCAGGACTTCTCTGGCTGGTGGAAGCAGGAGGAAGCTGGGGCAGGAGACAGAGACAACAAAGAGGAATGAATTGATTCATTGGGTGCTGTGTCTCAGGACTTCTCTGGCTGGTGGAAGCAGGAGGAAGCTGGGGCAGGAGACAGAGACAACAAAGAGGAATGAATTGATTCATTGGCTGCTGTGTCTCAGGACTTCTCTGGCTGGTGGAAGCAGGAGGAAGCTGGGGCAGGAGACAGAGACAACAAAGAGGAATGAATTGATTCATTGGCTGCTGTGTCTCAGGACTTCTCTGGCTGGTGGAAGCAGGAGGAAGCTGGGGCAGGAGACAGAGACAACAAAGAGGAATGAATTGATTCATTGGCTGCTGTGTCTCTTGGGTGGAAGGGTTGCCCCACAAATATTTGCTGATTGACCCGTCATCAAATCTAAACTTTTGTTTGTTTGTTTGTTTGAGACAGGGTCTCACTGTGACGCCCAGGTGGAAGTGCAGTGGTGCGATAACGTGACTGCCCTTGCAAAATTACGATTGAGACAGTGAATGAGATCTAACTCTTTTTTTTTTTTGAGACGGAGTCTCGCTGTCACCCAGGCTGGAGTGCAGGAGTGATCTCAGCTCACTGCAATCTCTGCCTCCTGGGGTTTAAACAATTCTCCTGCCTCAGCATCCCAAGTAGCTGGGATTACAGGCATGCATCACCATGCCCGGCTAATTTTTGTATTTTTAGTAGAGACAGGGTTTCTTCATGTTGGCCAGGCTGGTCTCGAACTTCCAACTTCAGGTGATCCACTCAGCTCGACCTCTCAAAGTTCTGGGATTACAGGTGTGAGCCACTGCGCCAGGCCCCTCACAGGCTTCTCTAACCACAGGCTTACACAAGGGAGGAATGACTTGCTTCCTTACTCTCTACTCATATCGAGAAAAGACCTGGATTGTTAAACCAGGCAATAGAAATACAGCCTGGAGCCTGGTGAAAGAGAGTGGTCTGAGGCTCTTTTTTTTTTTAAATAAACTGACCATAACCCTATCAGAAAATTTTCATTCAGTTAGTTGACCTTATTAAGAGTTTAGACTTGGCCAGACACAGTGGATCACACCTGTAATCCCAGCACTTTGGGAAGCCAAGGCAGGATCGCTTGAGCCCAGGAGTTCAAGACCAGCCTGGGTAATGTAGCAAGGCCCTGTCTCTACAAAAATTAGCCAGTCGCAGTGGAGCACACCTGTATTCCCAGCTACTAGGAAGGCTGAGGCAAGAAGATAATTTGAGCCCAGAGGTCAAGGCAGCAGTGAGCGGTTATTGTAACTGCCCAATGGGTTCACCTTGACTGCTGCCTAGACAGAACCGATTCATTAAGACAGAGGAATTGCAATAGAGAAAGAGTAATTCACGCAAAGCTGGCTCTGCAGGAGACTAGAGTTTTATTGTTACTCAAATTACTCCAATCAAATCGGGGAACAGAGGTTTTTTTGTTTGTGTGTATTTTAGATGAAGTCTTGCTCGCCAGGCTGGAGTGCAGTGGCATGATCTCAGCTCACTGCAACCTCTGCCTCCTGGGTTCAAATGATTCTCCTGCCTCAACCTCTGGAGTAGCTGGGACTTTAGGCCCAACTATATTTTGTATTTTTAGTAGAGATGTGGTTTCACCATGTTGGCCAGGATGGTCTTGATCTCCTGACCTCGTGATCTGCCTGCCTCGGCCTCCCAAAGTGTTGGGACTACAGGCGTGAGCCACTGCACCTGGCCAGGGGAGCAGAGTTTTTAAGGACAACTTGGTTGGTGATGGGAAGCCAGTGAGCTGGGAGTGTTGATTGGTCAGGGATAAATTCACAGGGAGTTGGAGCTGTCTTCTTGCGCTAAGTCAGTTGCTGGGTCCGGTCACAAGATCAGATGAGCCAGTGTATTGAGCTGGTTGTAACTACCCATTAGGCAGTTACAATAACGGCTCACTGCTGCCTTGACCTCTGGGCTCAGATGATCCTCTTGCCTCAGCCTTCCTAGTAGCTGGGAATACAGGCGTTCTCTACCGCCTCTGGCTAATTTTTGTAGAGACAGAGCCTTGCTATGTTACCCAGGCTGGTCTTGAACTCCTGGGCCCAATCGATCCTCCTGCCTTGGCTTCCCAAAGTGCTGGGATTACAGGTGTGAGCCACTGTGTCTGGCCAAGTCTAAATTCTTAATAAGGTCAACTCATTGAATGAAAGTTTTCTGATAGGGTTATGGTCAGTTTATTCAAGGGCAACGTCTGCAAAATACCTCAAGAACTGATCTTAGGAGCAGTTTAGGGAGAGTCAGAATCTTGTCGCCTCAGCTGCATGGCTCCTAAACCACAAATTCTAATCTTATAACTAATGTTAGGCCTACAAAAGCAATCTAGTCCCCAGGAGAGGAGGTCTGCTTTGGGAAAGGGCTATTATCGTCTTTGTTTTAAACTAGAAGCTATATTTAAAGTTTCTCCCAAAGTTAATTCAGCTTATGCCCAAGAGTGAACAAGGAAAGCTTAGAGGTTAGAAGCAAGATGGAGTCAGTTAAATTAGATCTCATTCTGCTGGACATGGTGGCTAGCACCTATAATCCCAGCACTTCAGGAAGTTGAGGCAGGTGTATCACCCGATGTCAGGAGTTCGAGACCAGCCTGGCCAACATGGTGAAATGTTGTCTCTACTAAAAATACAAAAAAATAAGCCAGGCATTGTGGCACGTGCCTGTAGTCCCAGCTACTTGGGAGGCTGAGGCAGGAGAATCGCTCGAACCCAGGAGGCAGAGATTGCAGTGAGCTGAGATCACCCCACTGCACTCCAGCCTGGGCGACAGAGCAAGACTCTGTCTCAAAAAAAAAACGTCCGGGAGGGGAACATGCAACATCTTGCTGTGGGGGAAGGAGACAGAGTGGGTGTCGGTGGAGCATAAGCAAAGGCTCCCTGCAGAGCAGTGACTTGTCACTAGGCTTGCCTTGGGTATGGAAATTTCCACCATTAGGCTTAGTCCTTTGGGTAAAGTTGTGTTTAACTGAAATCCCCATCCTGTAATTCATGATGTGATTAAAACTTTGTGGTGGATTATTTATAAATCTTTAGATAAGGCCTCAGGGGGGATGTAAGAGATACTTTTTGATGATGTGAGATCATTCTAAGACACTAGAGAGAGGGCAGGGGTAGATGAAGCACTGCCAGGGTTCCCTGGGAAGCAACCTCTGGGGCCTCATGAAGCCTCTGAGAAGAGTGACACTGACAGAGACGGAGGGCAGACAAGTGGTGCCCTTGGTGGTCATGCCTGCCTGTCCTTCCCAGAGGTGACACCAACGTCATCCCCTTGAGTAGTCCAGTGCACTAGTATCACTGTGGAGATGGTAAGAACACGAACACCGAAATTATACCAAGAGTTTTACGTGGGGCTTAAGGTGTTAAAACAGTGGAGAGGGGGTGCAGGGGGAGGGGCAGGGGCAATAACTAGCAAAAATGCAAATGTGTTTAGAGTTTGGCCCAGAAGTTCCACTTCTTTTTCCTTTTTTTTTTGAGACGGAGCCTTTTTCTGTCGCCAGGCTGGAGTGCAGTGGCATGATCTCAGCTCACTGCAACCTCTGCCTCCTGGGTTCAAGGGATTCTCCTGCCTCAGCCTCCAGAGAAGCTGGGACTACAGGTGCGCGTCACCACGCCTGGCTAATTTTTGTATTTTTAGTAGAGACGGGGTTTCACCATGTTGGCCAGGATGGTCTCAATCTCTTAACCGTGTGATCCACCCGCCTCGGCGTCCCAAAGTGCTAGAATTACAGTTGTGAGCCAACGTGCCCGACTCAGAAGTTCCACTTCTACAAATCAATTGTGAATTACTGGTAGTGTATGTTAGCTCACGACTGTAATCCCAGCACTTTGGGAGGCTGAGGCAGGTGCATCACCTGAGTTCAGGAGTTCCAGACTAGCCTGGCCAACATGGTGAAACCCGTTCCTACTAAAAATACAAAAATTAGCTGGGGGTAGTGGCGTGTGCCTGTAATCCCAGCTATTTGGGAGGCTGAGGCAGGAGAATTGCTGGAACCTGAGAGGTGGTGTTTGCAGTGAGTGGAGATCACACCATTGCTCACCAGCCCTGGCCGACAACAGTGAGACCCTGTCTCAAAAAAAAAATTTTTTTTTGTAGAGAAAGGATCTTACCAAGTTGTCCAGGCTGGTCTCTAACTCCGGGGCTCAAGTAATCCTTTTGTCTCGGCCTCCCAAAGTGCTGGGATTACAGGCGTGAGACACTGTGCCCTGCCTAGAATTGATATTGTGCTCAGAATATGCAAGCATTAACCAGGCACATTGGCTCATGCCTGTAATCCTAGCACTTTGGGAGGCTGAGGTGGGCAGATAGCTTTGAACTCAGGAGTTCAAGAATACAGAGGTATCATTTTCTCAGGCACCAAGATTATAGTGTCTAGCTGTATAGTAAAATTAGTTTCTGCTTTGTTTTGTTTTGCTTTTAGACATTAAACTTAATGTTGAAAACAAATGGACTAAAATAAATAGCTGTTTGGCATGACTACGACATCAGTTATTGTTTTGCTTTTATGTTGTACTTGGACATGCAATTAAGGCTTCTTAGGAGATGCCCTGTTTTGAACTCTTAAAAGAATAAAAACACTCCCCATATGGCTGTGCTAACATACGGTCTCTCTAATGACAGAACAAACAAGACACCTACTCATCTTAAACAAATTTTAGCATAAGACATGAACAAACGATCCATTAATGCTGAATATTTCTGGGTACATTCCAATTGGGAAATGAAGATTTATATGTATCAGGTTGGATGGGCACCCAAAAAATGTTGGCGTGAAAATGATAAAACATAAACTGACAAGGATGTATGTTATTTGGGAGTTGACTAAATGTTACCGTAAATTATAAGCATGGGACTTTGGGATGATATTCAGAGAGGTTTGGTGTTTTTATCAAAGGAGGATGAACATAAACACAGTTAACCTGGCACTCAAAAACTGTTAGCCGCCCCCCGCCAGGCGTGGTGGCAGGCACCTGTAATCCCAGCTACTTGGGAGGCTGAGACAGGAGAATTGCTTGAACTCAGAAGGCAGAGGTTGCAGTGAGTCGAGGTCGAACCATTGCACTCCAGCCTGAGCAACAAGAGTGAAGCTCCATCTCAGAAAAAAAGAAAAAAAAAACAGAAAGAAATGAAGTCTCACTCTGCTGCCTAGGCTGGTCTTGAACTCCTGGCCTTAGGCAATAAAAAACCCTAACCTTAACCCTTACAGGCGTGAGCCACTGTACAGGTCCTACTACTAACCTTGAGTTCATAAGCTATCTTAATGTCTTGCTAATATCATAAAGTTAAGACCTCTATTGAATTCTATTGGCTTCTGGACACATTGCCTCTTTCACATCAGAAGCCTTTGGTCTTGTGGGAAAATGGTGGGTGAAGGCGGTCAGGTGGAAGTGCTGGGGTCTGGGTAATGCACTTTTACTCACCTTGGTCTATTGTCTCTCCAAGCCCACAACCAATATACTTGTCAGCTGTTGAACTTTCTCCACTCTCTCCCCATCTGCCATTTTGCAAGACATCTGCTAATTTCCCATTTTTTGTAGAGACAGGGTCTTGCTTTGTTGCCCAGGCTGATCTCAAACTCTTGGCTTCAGGCAATCTTCCTACCTTGGCCTTCCAGAGTGTTGGGATTACAGGCACACGCCCTAAGAGTGGGCATGAATCCCATAATCTCAGGACGCAGCCAAGGCTAGCACTTGGCATCAGAAATTCTATTGAAAATGGTAACAGTGAAGTCTGTAATAATGTCCTAACTATTCATCCTTGTCTTTTGTTGACGGATCCCAAAGGACACAGGCTGTAATGTGTTTTCTTTGTAGAGATTTCTTTTTTAATTTTTAAGAAATTCTTTAATTAATCAAGATGGGGTCTTACTATGTTGCCCAGGCTGGTCTCAAACCCCTGGCCTCAAGTGACCTTGTATCCTCGGCCTCTCAGGGTGCTGGGATCATAGGCATGAGCCACCCCACCTGACCAGAGCTTTATTCTGAGCACAACTCCTGTGGCTTCAAACAGTGTTACAGGAACCTCTGTGAGACCAGGGGAAATGCATTTCACATCTTATGCACTGATTTTTGATGTTTTGCTTATGAGATGTCATTAGATTTTTTTCCCCTCTGGTCATGAAGATGTTTTATAAATTACTGTACAGACAATCCTTACATATCAACTGCTTATTTGTAGTCAATTTCAGTTAACATTGAGAGCAAGCAGGGCACACATAAAACTATCTTTATTTGGCTTCTTGAGGCTGCTATAATAGATTACTATGAACTTGGTGGCTTAAACAACAATATTCTTTCACAGTTTTGGAGACCAGAAGTCTGAAACCCGGCAAAGCCATGCTTCTTTAGGGGAGAATCCAGGGGAGAAGCCATTCCTGTTTCTTCTAGCTTCTGGTGGCTGCTAGCATTCCTGGGTTTGTGGCCATATCACTGCAATGACTGCCTTGTATTCACATTGTCTTCACATCAGCTTCTCATATCTCTTATCCCCCACTGGCTCTCACTTATAAGGACCCTTGTGATCGCATTTAAAGCCCATCGTGATGGGTGGGTGGCTCACACCTGTAATCCCAGCACTTTGGGAGGCTTAGGTGGGTGGATCACTTGAGGCCAGAAGCTGGAGAACAGCCTGGCCAACATTATGTGTACAGGATGTACATATATTGTACTGTGTACAATATAGTAATATAACTGTATTCACATTGCTGTTCAGTAGATCTCTAGAAGTCTTTTCTTGCAAAAATCAAACTCCAGGCTGGGCACAGTGGCTCATGGCTATAATCCCAGCACTTTGGGAGGCCAAGGCAGACAGATCATTTGAGGTCAAGAGTTTGAGACCAGCCTGGCCAGCATGATGAAATCCTATCTCTACTGAAAAGACAAAAAAATTAGCTGGGCGTGGTGGCACATACCTGTAATCCCAGCTACGCGGGAGGCTGAAGCAGGAGAATCACTTGAACCCGGGAGGCGGAGGTTGCAGTGAGCCAAGATTGTGCCATTGCACTCCAGCCTGAGCAACAAGAGCAAAATTATCTCCAAAAAAAAAAAGTCAAACTTTATCTCCAACTCCTTATTCTCCATCCCATCCACAGACCCTGGCAACTACCATTCTACTTTCTATTTCTATAAATTAGACTACTACTACTTTTGGTAATTCATATAAGTGAAATCATACAGTGCTTGTCTTTTTGTGACTGGCTTATTTTACTTACCATAACGTCTTCAAGGTTCATCCATGTTGCAGCATGTGTCAGGATTTCCTTTCTTTTTAAGGCTGAAATAGTATTCCATTGTATGTGTATACTATTTTTTTCCTTTCTTTTTTTTTTTTGAGACGGAGTCTTCATTTTGCTGCCCAGGCTGGAATGCGATGGTGCAATCTCAGCTCACTGCAATCTCCACTTCCCAAGTTCAAGTGATTCTTGTACCTCAGTCTCCTGAATAGCTGGTATTACAGGTGCTTGGCACCATGCCTGGCTTTTTTTTTTTTTTTAAGAGATGGAGTCTCACTCTGTCACTGAGGCTGGAGTGCAGCGGGGTGATCTTGGCTCACTGAAACCTCTGCCTCCCAGGTTCAAGTGACTCTGGTGCCTCAGCCTCCTAAGTAGCTGAGACTACAGGCATGTGCCAACACGCCTGACTAACTTTTGTATTTTAATTTGTTTTTTGTTTTTTGAAACGGAGTATAGCTTTGTTGCCCAGGCTGGAGTGCAGTGGCACAACCTGGCTCACTGCAACCTCTGCCTCCCGGGTTCAAGCGATTCTTCTGCCTCAGCCTCCTGAGTAGCTGGGACTACAGGTGCGTGCCACCAGGCCCGGCTCATTTTTGTATTTTTAGTAGAGACAAGGTTTCACCATGTTGGTCAGGCTGGTTTCGAACTCCTGGCCTCGTGATCCGCCCACCTTGGCCTCCCAAAGTCCTGGGATTACAGGTGTGAGCTACCATGCCCGGCCCACTTTTCCACCTTTTAAAACTGAAACTCTGTACCCATTTAAACAACTGTCCATTTTCCCCTCACCACAGTCCCTGGCAACCGTCATTCTACTTTCTGTTATAAAAGAGCCTAATTTTAAATAAATAAATAAATAAATGGTTTCATCAAATTTTCATAATGTATGCAAAATGGTTGGCACAGTGCCTAGAATACAGCAAGTGTTCAGTGGATGGTGGCTATCAATAATGTCATCATCTGTAATAACCCAGGCATTGTGCAGAGGCTGAAGATTCATAAACAGAAAGACCTGAGACCCTTGTTCTGGAAGAGCTAGAACAGCTGTCCATGGAGCATATATAGGGGCTTTCAAACCAGAAAAGAGAAATGTAATTTTTTTTTTTTTTGAGACGGAGTCTTGTTCTTATCACCCAGGCTGAAGTGCAATGGCACAATCTCGGCTCACTGCAACTCCCACCTCCTGGTTTCAAGCAATTCTCCTGCCTCAGCCTCCTGAGTAGCTGGGATTACAGGTGTACACTGTCACTTCTGGCTGATTTTTTGTATGTTTTTGTAGAGACGGAGTTTTAACATGTTGGCCAGCCTGGTCTCGAACTCCTGACCTCAGGTGATCCACCAGCCTTGGCCTTCCAAAGTGCTGGGATTATAGGCGTGAGCCACCAAGCCTAGCTGAAATATATATACATATATGTATTTTTGAGACAGAGTCTCACTCTGTTGGCCAAGCTGGAGTGCAGTGGCATTATCTCAGCTCACTGCAACCTCAGCTTCCCAGGTTCAAGCGATTCTCCTGCCTCAGCCTCCTGAGCAGCTGGGACTACAGGTGCCCCCCAACCATGCCTGACTAATTTTTTATATTTTTAGTAGAGACGGGGTTTCACCATGTTGGCCAGGCTGGTCTCGAACTCCTGACCTCAGGTAATCCACCCACCTTGGCCTCCCAAGGTGCTGGGATAACAGGTATGAGATTTTTTTTTTTTAATTGTACTTTAGGTACTGGGGTACATGTGCAGATCATGCAAGATTGTTGCATAGGTACATACATTGCAGGGTGGTTTGCTGCCTCCATCTCCCCATCACCTATATCTGGTATTTCTCCCCACGTTATCCCTCCCATCAACTGACCCCAGTGTGTGATGCTCCCTTCCCTGTGTCCATGTGTTTTCATTGTTCAACACCCGCCTATGAGTGAGAACATGTGGTGTTTGGTTTTCTGTTCTTGTGTCAGTTTGCTGAGAATGATGGTTTCCAGATTCATCCACGTCCCTACAAAGGACACAAACTCATTGTTTTTTATGGGTGAGATTTTTAAGATGAAAAAATGTAGCTACATTAAAAACAAAGATGATTACATTGAAAACCAATATACTTAAGGGTGAAATATGAACTGTTATTAAGCTAATTCAAGAAAAAGAAAGTCTTTTATTATTCATTCCTGTAAGTTAAAACAGCAGAGTTAAATGTTTACATGCATTGTAAGATTCACTCTGAATGTAATGTGTATTGTAGGTCAAAGGTTAATAATGTCTGTAGCAAAAATAGCAAGTTAGATTAGTTAATTTTGTTCAGGTTTAAATTATTATTAATAAAGCTAATAACTTCCTGGTTCTAAGTAAAATATCTTTATTTGAAAAAGTAAATATCATACAAGATAATAGCAAGGTGTAAGACAGTATGTATTATAATATCATACTTTCAAAGCTAATGATAAGCAAATAGGTCACTTGCTACATTCAACATATTAATTACTCTTAAAATACTGAGCACGTATTACTTTTTAAATTAGAAACCATCAATATAAATACTGGAAATAACAAAATAAATTCCTAGGGAAAAAACAGACAATATTTTTATGTAAAATACTTATGGAAAATTATCTTCACAAATTTACAAAAATAAATCTCTAGCAAGACTGATCAAGAAAAGAATGAGTAAAAGAAAATTAGGAATAAAAAGCAATTATTACTAAATTAATGTAGAAATTCCAAAATAATAAGATAACACTAACAAATTTGTGCCAATAAAGAACACATTAAATGAATAATTAAATATATATTTAATTAACATATTAAATATATATATATACCTCCAAAGTTGATCCAAGAAGAAATAGACCAGGCTGGGTAACAGAGTGAGGCCCTGGAGGCCCTGTCAAAAAAAAAAAAAAAAAAAAAGGAGGAAATAGAAGACGTGAGGAGACTGATTACTAACCATGGGCAGAAATTTAATTGGTAATAAATCATAAATCATCAAAGTCCCAGGTTAAGATAGTTTCACAGGTGAGTTTTATGAAATCCTTGAGATTCATTTATGCAAGCTATATCAGAGAATAGAAAGAGAGAGCTATTTAATGTATTTTATGAGGAACAAGAAAATTATAGACTAACTTTACATATAATTGCAAATTCCAAAATTTGAAATAAAATATTGACAACTTAAATGCAATCCTGAATAAAAAATTATAATATGACTAGGTGAAATTTATGGCAGGAGTACAAGATGCATTGAAAATCAGAACATTTACCAACAGAATTAACTATATTAACAGATTAGAAGAACTAAGCCAGCCATGATGGCTCATACCTGTAATTCCAACACTTTGGGAGGCTGAGGTAGGAGGATCCCTTGAGCTCAGGAATTCAAGACCAGCCTGGGCAACATAGTGAGATCCTGTCTCTAAAAACAAAAATTTTTTTTCTTTTGAGATGGAGTTTTGCTCTTCTTGCCCAGGCTGGAGTGCAATGGTGTGATCTTGGCTCACTGCAACCTCTGCTCCCACGTTCAAGTGATTCTCCTGTCTCAGCCTCCCAAGTAGCTGGGATTACAGGCATGCAACACCATGTCCAGTTAATTTTGTATTTTTAGTAGAGACAGGTTTCTCCATGCTAGTCAGGCTGGTCTCGAACCCTCAGCCTCAGGTGGTCTGCCCATCTTGACCTCCCAAAGTGCTGGGATTATAAGTGTGAGCCATCATGCCTGGGCTAAAATTTTTTAAAAAAATGAACTACAGGATTATGTTAGTAGATAGAGAAAGAGATATGATAAAATTCATCACTAATTCAGGATTAAAATTTACAACAAACTGAGAATGCAGGAAATGGCCTTACCTTGAAAAAGGTATCTGAAAAAACCTAGAGCAAAATTCCCGTTTGATGCTGAAAATAAATAAACATTAACTTTTATTTATTTTTTGTTTTGTTTTGTTTTGTTTTGAGTCAGAGTTTTGCTCTGTTGTCCAGGCTGGAGTGCAATGGCCTGATCTCCATTCACTGCAACCTCTGCCTCCCGGGCTCTGCTCCATCTCCTGCTTCCTGAATAACTGGGACTATAGGCATGAGCCACCATGGCTGGCTAATTGTTTTTGTATTTTTAGTAGAGACTAGAGTTTTGCTATGTTGGCCAGGCTGGTTCCAAACTCCTGGCCTCAAGTGGTTCGCCAGCCCTGGCCTCCCAAAGTGCTGGATTTACAGACATGAGCCACTGTGCCCAGCTACATTAACATTTTAAATAAGACAAATGTACCCATGATAATTATATTTATTCCAAATTGGGTTATTTGTCCTAGCCAATGTAATAAGAAAGGAAAAGTAATTAGGAAGCATAAATTGCCAAGGAAGAGACTCAGTTCTATTAATTCTAGACAACATGATTTGTCTAGATAGAAAACTAGGCAAATCTTTAGAATTAGTTTAGCAGAGTTGCTGAATACACGATCACTATATAAAATAACAGTAATATTCTTAAACCCAATAATCAGTTATAAAATGCAATTGTATAAAATATAATATTTTATTACTTTTTAAACAATTTTAGCTGCTTCCATCCTGGTCAAAATAATATAGCATTTTACAAAGTTTAACTGAGTGTGGTGGCATATGCTTGTAGTCCCAGCTACTTGGTAGGCTGAGGCAGGAGAATCACTTGAACCTGGGAAGCAGAAGTGGCATGAGCTGAGATTGTGCCACTGCACTCCAGCCTGGGCAACAGAGAAAGACTCCGACTCAGCAAAAAGAAAAAAAACAAAACAACAACAACAACAAAAAAACCACCCAGGCACATAGGATTTTAACAGCAAGCAAGAAAGAAAAAATGCAAAACATTATGAAAAGACAAAAAAAGTCACTTTAAATAATATTTAAGAATTATTATATAACTAACTCTTTTTTTACATTTTAATAATTTTAATTTCCTATAATGGACTTTTATAGTTTTGAGGTTACAAGTTAACTTGTTTTTTGAGGTAGAGTCTCTCTCTGTCACCTAGGCTGAAGTGCAGTGGTACGATCATCTCGGCTCACTCCAACCTCCACCTCTCGGGTTTAAGTGATTCTCCTGCCTTAGCTTCCTGAGTAGCTGGGATTACAGATGTGTGCCACCACTGTACAGCTAATTTTTGTATTTTTGGTAGAGATGGGGTTTCACCATGTTGTCCAGGCTGGTCTCAAACTTCTGACCTCAAGTGATCTGCCTGCCTCAGCCTCCCAAAGTTCTGGGTTTACAAGTGTGAGCCACGGGGCCTGGCCCAACTTTCTTTTCTTTTCGTTTTTTGAGATGAAGTCTCACTCTGTTGCCCAGTCTGGAGGGCAGTGAATTGATCTCAGCTCACCACAACCTCTGCCTCCCAGATTCAATCAATTCTCCTGCGTCAGCCTCCCGAGTAGCTGGGACTACAGGCACGCGTCACTATGCCTGGCTACTTTTTGTATTGTTAGTAGAGACTGGATTTCACACTATGTTGGCCAGACTGGTCTTTAACTCCTGACTTTGTGATCCACCTGCCTGGGCCTCCCAAAGTGCTGTGATTACAGGTGTGAGTCACCATGCTCGGCCTTAACTTTTTCTTTAAACAAGTAAACTTTTATAAGTTTTAACTTCTTTTTTTTTTTTTTTTTTTGAGAAAAAGTCTCTCTGTGTTGCCCAGACTGGAGGGCAGTGGCATGATTTCAGCTCACTGAAACTTCCCCTTCCTGGGTTCAAATGATTCTCTTGCCTCAGCCTCCGAAGTAGCTGGGATTACAGGTGCACGCCACCACACCCAGCTCATTTTTTGTGTCTTTAGTAGAGACAGGGTTTCATCACGTTGGCCAGGCTGGTCTTGAACTCCTGACCTTGTGATCTGCCCACCTCAGCCTCCCAAAGTACAGGCATGAGCCACCGTGCCCAATCTGAAGTTGCGTATTTTGTTACAAAGAATAGTCAAGAGCTTTATAGGGCTTAAAACAGGAAGATATGCACTGTAAGTGAAGCTGAACTATGTTTTGTTACTGAGTCTGGGAAGAACGTTTCAGAGACAGCAGTGGATGGACTGGTCTTATAATAAACGTTGCATTACCAATGTCGTTGATGGCACAGAGGCTATTCTTGTGTGGAAAAACATGGGTATTGAAGTTTATAGTGATTCAGAAAAGTCAAATTCTGAATGTCAAGAAGTTTTAGAGATATCTTAACCAATTTATTTCACATACATTTTCATGTTTATGAACACACACAAAAAATGATAAAAGTATATATCTAAATAAGGCTAAAGGAGCTCTTACAATGAGTATAAAGAAACAATTTAAATGACAACATAGCATTACGTCACAGTTTAATGGGCAGCAATTTTTCTTTTCTTTTCTTTTCTTTTTTTTTTGAGACTGAGTTTCCCTCTGTCACTTAGGCTTGAGTGCAGTGGCGCAATTTCAGCTCACTGCAACCTCCACCTCCTGGGTTTAAGCCTGCCGAGTAGCTGGGACTACAGGTGCTTGACACAACACCTGGCTTTTATTTATTTATTTATGAGACGGAGTCTCACTGTGTTGCTCAGGCTGGAGTGTAGTGGCACAATCCGGCTCACTACAACCTCCATTTCCGGGGTTCAAGCAATTCTTCTGCTTCAGCCTCCTGAGTAGGTGGGGTTACAGGCATGCACCACCACACCCAGCTAATTTCTGTATTTCCAGTAGAGATGGGTTTCACCATGTTGGTCAGGCTGGTCTCGAACCCCTGACCTCTTGATCCGCCCACCTCGGCCTCCCAAAGTGCTGGGATTACAGCTGTGAGCCACTGCGCCTGGCCTTCCAACACATTTTCAATGTGCATAATTGACTGAACATTAGTATACAGACTGTATGTAAAGAATTTCTATAAACCCAAGGAAAAAGAAAATAAAAAGGACAACAAGCATTTAGCAGACAAGGAAACCTGCATGGTTAATAGTGTATGAACGAACATGAAAAGATGCACAATATGTAAAATAAAATGACATATTCATATCCATGAGGTTGACGAAAGTTAAGCAGTCTAAAAACACCAAGTACTGTCATGATAAAACAGGAAGTCTCATTCATTGCTAATAAAAATGTAAATGAATACAACCAGTTTGGCAATTTCCAGTGAAATGTTTTGTTTTTTTTTTTCTTCTTCTTCTTTTTCAAGACAGGGTCTGACTCTGTTGCCTAGGCTGGAGTGCGACGGCATGATCTTGGCTCACTGCCACCTTGACCTCTTAGGTTCACATGATCCTCCAACCTCAGCTTCCCAAGTAGCTGGGACCACAGTGTACATTAGTACACCTGGATAATTCTTAAATTTTTTGTAAACATGGGGGTCTCACCTTGGTGCTGAGGCTGGTCTTGAACTTCTGTGCTCAGGTGATCCTTGTGTCTTGGCCTCCCAAAGTGCTGGGATTACAGGTATGAGCCACTGCACCTGTCCTGTCTAATGAAGATAAATAAGCACATGCTTTTTAACCTTACACATTCCCTTTATTGATAGAAAACTACACAAGTTCTCATTCATAAATACAAGGAAAAATGCAGAAGGACGTATATTTCTTAGCTAAAATTGGCAACATCTTTAACTTATTATACTACTAAATGTTTAGTATTAGAACTTCAGGCCAGGCACAGTGGCTCATGCCTGTAATCCCCAGACTTTGAGAGGCTGAAGTAGGAGGATTGTTTGCACCCAAAAGTTAAAGACCAGCCTGGGCAGCATAGCCTAAGCCCCATCTCCATTCTCACTCTGCTGTAAAGAACTACCTGAGACTTGGTAATTTATCAAGAAAAGAGGTTTAATGGGCTCATGGTTCTGCAGGCTGTATAGGAAGCATTACTGGGGAGCCTCAGGAAACTCACAGTCATAATGGAAGGTGAAGGGGAAGCAGGTATGTCTTACATGGCTGGAGCAGGAGGAAGAGAGAGAGGTGGGAGGTGCCACACATTTTAAACAACCCGGTCTCCTGAAAACTCACTCTCTGTCATGGGGACAGCAAGGGGGAAATCCACCACCATGATTCAGTCATCTTTCACCAGGCCCCTGCTCCAACAATGGGGATTAAAATTTGACATGAGCTGGGCATGGTGGCTCATGCCTGTAATACCAGCACTTTGGGAGGCCGAAGCAGGCAGATCACCTGAGGTCAGGAGTTTGAAACCAGCTGGCCAACATGGTGAAACTTCGTCTCTACTAAAAATACAAAAAAATTAGCCGGGCGTGGTGGTGCATGCCTGTAATCCCAGCTACTCAGGAGGCTGAGGCAGTAGAATTGCCTGAACCTGGGAGATGGAGGTTGTAGTGAGCCGAGATCATGCCTCTGCACTCCAGCCTGGGCAACAAGAGTGAAAATCCTTCTCAAAAAAAAAAAAATATTCATCAGAGTTTTAAAAAAGAAAACAAAAGAGAGAGAAGAAAAAAAAATCGAAATGAGATTTGAGCGGGTGCACAATTTCAAACCATATCACCATCTCTACTAAAATTTAAAAATGTAAATTAAAAAAAGAAAAGGAAAAGAGTTTACATTACACTTCTATTTCTCCCACTTAGGCCTTTGTGCTATTGTTATCATATGTCTTACCTTTACATTTTTTTTTACCATTACATCTTATAAACCCTGTAAGATATTGTTTTTATTTTTGCTTTAAACAGTCAATTATTATCTTTTAAAGTTACTTAAATAATGAGAAAATGGTAGTTTATGTTTACTACTGTGATTGATAGGCAGAATAATGATCCCTCAAAGATGTCCACATCCTAATTCCTAGCACTTGTGAATATGTCGCTTTTCTTTTTTCTTTTTTTTTTTTCTTAGATCTCAAGTCTGTCCAGAATTCCTGGAATATGTTGCTTTTCATGGCAAGAGGACCTTGGAGGCCGGGCACCATGGCTCACGCCTGTAATGCCAGCACTTTGCAGGGGGCTGAGGTGGGTGGATCATGAGGTCAGGAGTTCGAGTCCATCCTGGCCAATATGGTGAAACCCCAACTCTACTAAAAATACAAACACTAGCCGGGCATGATGGCCTGTGCCTGTAGCCCAGCTACTCGGGAGGATGAGGCAGGAGAATCGCTTGAATCCAGGAGGCGGGGGCTGCAGTGAGCCAAGATTATGACACCGTACACCAGCCTGGGCAATAGAGCGAGACTCTGTCTCAAAAAAAAAAAAAAAAAAAAGAGGACCTTGGAGATGTGATTAAGATCATGGACTTTGAGATGGGGAGATTATTCTGGATCATTAGGTGAGTCCACTATAATCACACAAGTCTTAATAGTGGAAGAAGGACGTGAAAGAATGAGTCAGATTGATGGAAGTGTGAGAAAGATTCTGAGATGTAGGAGGTCATGTGCAAGGACCACAGAACTCTAAAGGTTTAGGGCAACCCCTTCAGCTGACAGGCAGCAAGGAAATAAATCCTTCCCTAGGGCCTCCAGGAAAGAACGTAGCTCTTCTAGTACCCTGATTATAGCTTGGTGAGACACACATCAGACTGTGATCTACAGATCTGTAAAATGATAAACTTGTGTTGCTTTGATCCACCAAATTGGTGGTAATTTGTTATGATGGAAAACTAATATACTTCCATATATAAATAGTGTGTTCATTATAAGTTTGTACAGATCCAGATTTCCATCTGGTATCATTTCCCTTCTGCCTGGAGGACTTTAACATTTTTTTTTCTTTCTCTTTTTTTCTTTCTTTCCTTCTTTCCTTTTCTTTCTTTCTCCTTCCTTCCTACCTTTCTTTCTTCCTTCCTTCCTTCCTCTCTCTCTTTCTTTCTTTTTGTTTTTTCTTTTTTTGGTGACAGGATCTCACTCTATTGCACAGGCTGGACTGCAGTGGCTCAATCTTGGCTCACTGCAACCTCCACCTCCCAGGCCCAAGTGATCTTCCCACTTCAGCCTCTTGAGTAGCTGAGACTACAGACGCGTGCCACCAGGGCTGGCTAATTTTTGTGTTTTTTATAGAGACAGGGTTTCTCCATGTCGCCCAGGCTGGAACATTTTTTGTAGTGCAGATCTGCTGGTAACACATTATTTTAGGTGTTGTATGTCCAAAATAGTCTTAACATTCCCTTAATTTTGAAAGGTATTTTCACTGGATATACAATTCTAGTACTTTAAGGTTATTCTTCAACTGTCTTCTATCTAATGTATCTTCTTTTTTCCCCCTCTGGCAGTTAAATGGGAAAAAATATTTGTGATCTTGGGTTAGGCAGAGATTTATTTGATAGTACATCAAAAGCACAATCCAAAAAAGGAAAAATAGATACAACAAAATTAAAATTTCTGGTCAGACACTATTAAGAGAAGGAACAGACAAGACATGGACTAGGAGAAAATATGTGGAAACCACTTATCTGATAAGAACTTGTATTCTGAGTCTATATAGAACTCCCAAACTCAACAATAAGTAGACAAACAATCAAAAAAAAAGAATAGAAAAAAGGTCTGAACAGATACTTCACAAAAGAAGACATATAGATGGCAAATAAGTACAGGAAAAGATATCTACAATTCTTAGTTGCTGGCAGTGGTGGCTTGTGCCTGTTTTCTCAGCTACTCAGAGGTTGAGATTGGAGGATCACTGGAACCCAGGAGTTGGAGGCTGCAATGAGCTATGATTGCACTACTGCACTCCAGCCACAGTGACCGAGCAAGACTCTGTCTTTAAAAAAAAAATCAAGCCAGGCGTGGTGGCTCATGGCTGTAATGCCAGCACTTTGGGTGGCTGAGGTGGGTGGATCACCGGAGGTCAGGAGTTCAAGACCAACCTGTCCCAAATGGTGAGACCCCATCTCTGCTAAAAACACAAAAGTTAGTCAGGTGGGGTGGCATGTGGCTGTAGTCCCAGCTACTCAGAAGACTGAGGCAGGAGAATCGTTTGAACCCAGGGGGTGGAAGTTGCAGTGAGCTAAGATCATGCCACTACACTCCAGCCTGGGCGACAGAGTGAGATTCCATCTTAAAAAAAAATCAGCTGGGCATGGTGGCTCATGCCTGTAATCCTAGTACTTCGGGAGGCCAACGAAAGAGGATCACTTGAGCCCAGGAGTTTGAGACCAGCCTGGGCAAAATACCAAGATCTCGTCTCTACTGAAACAAAAGATTAGCCTGGCATGGTGGCACATGCTTGTAATCACAGCTCCTCAGTGGTCTGTGATTACACCACTGCACTCCACCTTGGACAACAGAGTGAGACCCCGTCTCAAAAATAAAATCAAATAATTATTATTCAATAGAGAAATACAAATTAAACCACTATGAGATATCACTATATGCACATTGTAAGGTCTAAAATATATATAAAAAAAATCTGGCCATACCAAGTGTTGAGAAGGATGTAAAGCAACTGGAACTCTAATACACTGCCAGTGACAATGTCGAATTATATAACCACCTTGGAAAAGTTTGGCAATGTCTTATGAAATTAATTATGCCCATGATCCAGTAACAACATTCTTAGGTATCTATCCGAGAGAGATGAAAGCTTATGTCCACAAGAAGACTTATACATAGCAGCTTTACTTGTAATAGCCAAAAGCTAGAAATCGCCCTACTGTCCATGAATATGTGAATGGATCAACAAATTGTAGTATGTTCATATAACGGAATACTAGTTAACAATTTAAAAAATGAACTAAGCCAGGCGCAGTGGCTAACACTGTGATGCCAGCACTTAGGGAAGCAGAAGTGGGAGGATAGCTTGAGCCCAAGAGTTTCAGACCAGCCTGGGCAACATAGTGCACGCATGCGTGCGTGCGTGTGTATGTGTGTGTGTGTGTGTGTATGATCACTCTGTCGCCCAGGCTGGAGTTCAGTGGTGCAATCTCTCTCTCTCTCTCTAATTTCTTCTACCTCTTTGTTCTATCTGGGCCTTCAATGGATTGGATGATGCCTGCCCACATTGGTAAGAATGGAGCTTTCTTACTCACCTTACTCAGTCCATTGATTCAAATGCCAATCTCTTCCAGAAACATCCTCACGGATACACCCAGAAGTAATGTTTTACCACATATCTAGGTATCCTTTGACCCAGTCAAGTAGACACATAAAACTAGCCATCACAAATACACTTCTTGTCAACTTGGGACCCATATGCATCTCTTTAAACCATATTTAATATCCAAATAAAGGCAATAACTAGGTCATAATTCTGCCTGACAACAATCTTGCATACTATTGAAAATGCACGATTCCCTTCCACCATGTGCAAACACAGCGCGAAGGTGCCCTTTAGGAGGAATGGGCCCTCACCAGACACTGAATCAATGGGTGCCTTGAACTTGAACTTCCCAGCCTCCAGAATTGTGAGAAAAACATTTCTGTTGTTTATAAGCCACCCAGTTTATGGTATTTTTGTTATAGCAGCCTGAAAGGAATAAGACAGAGGAATAACAAAGGGGCACAAGGAAACTTGCAAGGATGATAGATATACTCATTATTGCCTGTCTTGATATAGTGATGATGTTATGGGTGCCTATATATAGGTAAATTTATCAGTTTTGTACAGGTTAAACAAGTGCAGTTCATTAGATGTCAGCTATATCTCAATAAGCCTGTTACTAATAAACAGAAACCAAATAATGATACCAGTTCAGAGCCAAAAGTCTGATAAAAATAAATAGCAAGCATTGGTGAAGATTTGAAAAATCATGAACTTTCCCATTGCTGGTGGGAATATAAAATGGTACAAACACTTCCCTGGACAATTCAACCACATATAGTAAAATTTTAAATGTTAATATCCTAAGATTTAAAAATTCTTCTTCTGTGACTATAACCTAGAAAAACATTTTACATAAACACAAGGATATGCAGTAGTGTGTTAGTAAATATGTAATCATTATCTCTCTGCAGGAATCAAAAGTTCTCTTTTCCAGCATTTGCCAATATCTATGGTGTGAATACTACCACTGCCGCTGATTTCTAGCCACTGACGTCATTGAATACAGAGTTGAAAACAAAAAGTCCGGGCAAGAAGGCTCACGCCTATAATCCCAACACTTTGGGAGGCCAAGGGGGGCAGGTCACTTGAGACCAGGAGTTTGAGACTAGCCTGGCCAACATAGTGAATCCTTGTCTCTACTAAAAATACAAAAATTATCCAGGTATGATGGCTCATGCCTGTGATCCAGCTACTCAGGAGGCTGAGGCATGAGAATCGCTTGAACCTGGGAGAAAGAGGTGGCAGTAAGCCGAGATTTTGCCACTGCACTCCTGCTTAGGCGACAGAGTGAGATCTTGACTCAAAAAAAAAAATCATTTATATATCTGTTCATTTGCAATGCTCAAAAAAATACATACTATATCCAAAGGATTATAAATCATTCTACTATAAGGACACATGCACACGAATGTTCATTGCAGCACTGTTTACAATAGCAAAGACATGGAACCAATCCAAATGCCCATCGATGACAGACTGGACAGGGAAAATGTGGCACATATACACCATGGAATATCATGCAGCCATCAAAAACGATGAGTTTGTGTCCTTTGTATGGACATGGATGAACCTGGAAACCATAATTCTCAGCAAACTGACACAAGAACAGAAAATCAAACACCGCATGTTCTCACTCATAGGTGGATGTTGAACAGTGAGAACACATGGACACAGGGAGGGGAGCATCACACACTGGGATCTCTCTGGGGGAAATAGGGGAGGGACAGTGGGGGGTGGGGAGTTGGGGAGAGATAGCATGGGGAGAAATGCCAGATATAGGTGAAGGGGAGGAAGGCAGCAAATCACACTGCCACTTGTGTACCTATGCAACAATCTTACATGTTCTTCACATGTACCCCAAAACCTAAAATGCAATAAAAAAAAGAAAAAAAAATACATACACCCACTAGGTATGGTGGCTCATACCTGTAATCCCAGCACTTTGGGAGACTGAGCGGGTGGATTGTTTGAGCCCAGAAGCTTGACAACAGCCTGGACAACATGGTGAAACTCTGTCTGTACAAAAAAATAAAAAATTAGCCAGGCATGTTGGCACACGCCTATAGGTCCCAGCTACTTGGGAGGCTGAGGCAGGAGGATCGCTCAGCCTGGTAGGTGGAGGTTGCAGTGAACCATGATCAAACCACTGCACTCCAACCTGGGTGACAGAGTGTAGCTGCCCAATGGGCCCACTGTGCCCACTGCCTAGACAGCGCTGATTTATTAAGACAAAGGAATTGCAATAGAGAAAGAGTCATTCACACAGTCAGCTGTGTAGGAGACCAGCGTTTTATTACTACTCAAATCAGTCTCCTCAAGCATTTGGGGATCAGAATTATTTTTTTTGTTTTGTTTTGTTTTTGAGATGGAGTTTTGCTCTTGTTGCCCAGGCTGGAGTGCAATGGTAGGATCTTGGCTCACGGCAACCTCCACCTCCTGGGTTCAAGTGATTCTCCTGCCTCAGCCTCCCAGGTAACTGGGATTACAGGCATGCGCCACCACGCCCGGCTAATTTTGGATTTTTAGTAGAGATGGGGTTTCACCATGTTGGCCAGGCTGGTCTCGAACTCCTGACCTCAGGTGATCCGCCCCCCTCGACCTCCTAAAGTGCTGGGATTACAGGCGTGAGCCACTGTGTCCGGCTGGGATTGGAGTTTTTAAGAACAACTTGGTGGATGAAGGAAGCCAGTGAGCCAGGAGTACTGATTGGTTAGGTAGGAGATGAAACCATAGGGAATTGAAGTTGTCCTCTTGAACCCAGTCAGTTCCTGGGTGGGGGCCACAAGGTCAGATCAGCCAGTTTATTGATATGGGAGATGCCAGCTGATCCATCAAGTGTAGGAGCTGCAAAATCTAAGTAGCACTGATCTTAGGAACAGTTTAGGGAGGATCAGAATCCTGTAGCCTCCAGCTTCCTGACTCCTAAACCATAATTTCTAATCTTGTGGCTAATTTCTTAGTCTCACAAAGGCAGCCTAGTCCTCAGGCAAGAAGGAGGTTTGTATAGGGAAAGGACTGTTACCGTCTTTGTTTTAAACTATACACTAGCTCTTCCCACAGTTAATCCAGCCTATGCCCAGGAACGAACAAGGACAGTTTGGCGGTTAGAAGCAAGCTGGAGTTGGTTAGATCAAATCTCTTTCACGGTCTCAGTTACAATTTTCCAATGGTGGTTTCAAGAGTAAGACACTGTAGAAAGAAGGAAAGAAAGATAGAGAGAGAGAGAGAAGGAAGGAAGAAAGAGAGAGAGAGAGAAGGAAGGAAGGAAGGAAGGAAAGGAAAGAAAGAAAGAAAGAAGGAAAAACACCAACTAAATGTATATCAATAATGGAATGGAGGCTGGGCGCGGTGGCTCCTGCCTGTGATCCCAGCACTTTGGGGGCCGAGGTGTGGTGGCACATGCCTGTAATCCCAGCTACTCCAGAGGCTGAGGCAGGAGAATGGCTTGAACTTGGAAAGTGGAAGTTGCGGTGAGCTACCACTGCACTCCAGCCTGGGAAACAAGAGCAAAACTCCGTCTCAAAAATAAATAAAAATAAATAATAGTAATGGAAAGGATAAACAAATGTTGCATGTATATAGAATGGAGTATGTATCTCAAAAATATAATATTGAGAGAAAAATGCCAGTTGCACAATATATACAATGTGATACAATTTATGTACGTCTAAAAACAAATGAAACTGGGCATGGTGGCTCACACCTGTAATCTAGGCACTTTAGGAGGCCGAGGTGGGTGGATCTGAAGTCAGGAGCTTGAGACCAGCCTGACCAACATGGTGAAAAGCTGTCTCTATTGAAAATACAAAAATTAGCCAGGCGTGGTGGTGTGTCCCTGTAATCCCAGCTACCCAGGAGGCTGAGGCAGGAGGATCACTTGAATCTGGCAGGCAGAGGTTGCAGTGAGACAAGATCACACCACTGCACTCTAGCCTGGGCGACAGAGGGAGACACTATCTAAAAAGAAAAAAAAATAAAAGGGCCCTTTGTATAGTTGAACAAAATCATGTGTTCCATAACATTTTGATCAAAGATGAACTGCATATTAGATGGTGGTAGGCTGGGTGCAGCGGCTCACACCTGTAATCCCAGCACTTTGTGAGGCCAAGGTGGGTGGATCACCTGAGGTCAGGAGTTTGAGACCAGCCTGGCCAACAAGGTGAAACCCCGTCTCTACTAAAAAATACAAAACTTAGCCAAGTATGGTGGCGTGCACCTGTAATCCCAGCTACTTGGGAGGCTGAGGCATGAGAATTACTTGAACCCAGGAGGTGGAGGTTGCAGTGAGCCAACATTGGGCCACTGCACTCTATCCTGGGTGACAAAGTGAGACTCGGTCTCAAAACGAACAAACAAAAAAAGATGGTGGTTGCAGCTAGGCATCCCTTTAATCCCAGCTACTCGGAGGCTGAGGTGGGAGGATCACTTGAGACCAGGAGTTCAATACCACCCTGGCAACATAGTGACACTCTGTTTCTAAAACAATAAAAATAAAAATTTCTGGGTGTGGTGGCACACACCTGTAATCCCAGCTACTCTGAAGGCTAAGGTGGAAAGAATCACGTGAACCCAGAGTTTGAGGCTGCAGTGAGCTACGATCACACCACTGCACTCCAGACTGGGTAACAGAGCAAGTCCTCATCTCTAAAAACAAACAAAAAGACGGTGATCCCTTCAGTTTAGAATACTGTATATTTTTACTATACCTTTGCCATGTTTAGATACAAAAATACTTACCACTGTGTTCGATTTGCCTACAGTATTCAGTACAGTTCAGTACAGTCACATGCTGTATAGGTTTGTAGCCTGGAAGCAATAGGCTATATCATATAGCCTCAGTGTGTAGAAGGTGAAACCATCTAAGATTGTGTAAGTACACTCTATGATATTCACAGAATGACAAAATTGCCAAATGTTGCATTTGTCAGAATGTATCCCTGTCACTGAGTGACGAATAATATTCTTTGTCACCAGGCTGGAGTGCAGTAGCGTGATCTTAGCTCACTGCGACTTCTGCCTCCTGCCTCAGCCTCCTGAGTAGCGATTCTCCTGCCTCAGCCTCCTGAGTAGCTGGGACTACAGGCATACCCCACCATGCCCAGCTAATTTTTGTATTTTTTTTTTTTTTTTACTAGAGACAGGGTTTCACCATGTTGGCCAGGATGGTCTCGATCTCTTGAACTTGTGATTCGCCCGCCTTGGCCTCCCAAAGTGCTGGAATCACAGGCGTGAGCCACTACGCCCATCTGCATATCTGTATTCTGATCTTTTGATGTTACTGATGTTCTAGCAAAAAGTATTACGGGAAGACCCTCAGCTTTTTCTCCAAACCACATTGTCTTGAATGTATTCTTTTCCCATGTGCATAGGCTCAGAAATTCCCAAACATCAAATCCTGGTTACTTTTTGTTTAGCAGTTTCCCCTTGAATTTATCTCCTTCCTCATATTTTATTTATTTATTTATTTATCTTTTCTTTTGTTTTGTTTTGAGACGGAGTCTCACTTTGTTCCCTAGGCTGGAGTGTAGTGGCTCAATCTCGGCTCACTGCAACCTCTGCCACCCTGGTTCAAGTGATTCTCCTGTCTCAGCCTCCTAAGTAGCTGGGATTACAGGGTCCTACCACGATGCCCAGCTAATTTTTGTATTTTTAGTAGGGATGGGGTTTCACCATGTTGGCCAGGCTGGTCTTGAACTCCTGACCTCGTGATCCACCCGCCTTGGCCTCCCAAAGTGCTGGGATTACAGGCGTGAGCCACCGTGCCTGGACTCTTTCCTCATCTTTTACTATAAGCAGCAAGTAAACAGGAAACAGGAGGTACCCTAAATACTTTGCTTAGAAATCTCCTTGGCTGACCGGGTGCAGTGGCTTGCGCCTATAATCCCAACATTTTGGGAGGCTGAGGTGGGTGGATCACTTGAGGTCAGGAGTTTGAGACCAGCCTGGCCGACATGGTAAAACCCCATCTCTACTAAAAATACAAAAATTAGCCGGGCATGATGGCATGTGCCTGTGGTCCCAGCTACTCAGGAGGCTGAGCAGAAGGATCGCTTGAACCCAGAATACAGAGTTTGCAGTGAGCTGAGATCATGCCATAGCACTCAAGCCTGGGTGACAGGGCAACACTCTGTCTAAAAAAAAAGAAAAGAAATCTCCTTGGCTGTATATCGAAGTCTGTCTCTTACAAATTATCCTTTCCACATAACTGCATAAGCTTTCTGCCACCACATAACAAAGATCCCTTTTCCTCTTTCCAATAACATGTTTCTCACTTCCATTTGCGGCCTCACTGGCAGCATCCTCAAAGTCTAGATTCCGGCTAACATCTTATTCAGGTGATTTCAACTTTGTCATGCTCCTTCAAATTCTTTCAGCCTCTACACACTAACCAATTCCAAAGGCATTCTCACATTTTTAAGGTATATGTTACAAAAGCACCCCATTCCAAGTAGAAAATCTACAGCAGTTTTCTATTGTTGCATAAGACATTACCACATTTAGTGGCTTACAACAATACACATTTATTGTCTTGTAGTTTGTATGAGACGTCAGGGCATTGCTTAGCTAGATGTTCTGCTTAGGGTCCCACAAACTGCAATCAAGGTGTTCACAAAGCTTTTATTTTTATGTATTTATTTTTGAGACACAGTCTTGATTTGTCATCCAGGCTGAAGGGCAGTGATGCTATCATAGCTCACTGCAGCCACGACCTCCCACATCAGCTTCCTGAGTAGCTTGGATTACAGGCTCATGTCACCATGCCCAGCTATTTTTTAAATTTATTTTTGTGGAGACAGGATCTTGGTATGTTTTCCAGGCTGGTCTCGAACTCCTGGGCTCAAGTGATCCTCCCATCTCGGCTTCCCAAAGCATTGGGATTACAGGTGTGAACCACAGTGCCGAGCTGACAAAGCTTTTAATTGGATATTTCAATTCTACATTCCCACTGTTGTTAGCAGCATTCAATTTTTCATGATTGCAGGATTCTCTGCAGCTTGCTTCTTCAAAGCCAGCACACAGAGAGAGAGTCTGTCAGCAAGTTGGAGTTATATAATGTAATGTGATCATAGGAGTGACATCCCGTCACCTTTGCCATGTTCCATTGTTTAGAAGCAAGTCACAGGTCTCATCTACACTCAAAATAAGGGAAATATAGAAGGGTAAGAATACCAGGAGGTGGAAATTATGGAGGCCTATCCTAAATTTTGTCTACCACATCTAGGGTGAGAATCAAAGAGACCTTAAACTAAAAGATTTGCTTATTTTGTTGAAAAAAAATATGAAACATAAGAAGAAATCTAAAAATAAATACATACTGTACAAAGGACATGAAGTTATATAATCAGATATCACAGGAATAAAAAAAGTAAGAGTGTATCTAATAGAAAATATAAATGTATTAGTCATTTCTCACACCTCTATCAAGAAATACCTAAGACTGGGTAATTTATAAAGGAAAGAGGTCTAATTAACTCACAGTTTAGCATGACTGGGAAGTTTTCAGGAAACTTACAATCATGGCAGGAGGGGAAGTAAACACATCCTTCTTCATTTGGTGGCAGGAAGAAGTGCCGAGCAAAAGGGAAAAAGCCCCTCATAAAACCATCAGATAGGTTGGGTGCAGTGACTCATGCCTGTAATCCCAGCACTTTGGAAGGCCGAGGCAGGTGGGTCACTTGAGCTCAGGAGTTCAAGACCAGCCTGGGAAACATGGTGAACCCCTGTCTTTACTAAAAATATAAAAATTAGCCAGGTGTGGTGGTGCATACCTATAATCCCAGCTACTTGGGTGGCTGAGGCATGAGAATCACTTGAACCCAGGAGGCAGAGGATGCAGTGAGCCGAGATTGTGCCACTGCACTCCAGCCTGTGTGACAGAGCGAGACTCCATCTCAAAACAAAAAAACCAAAACCCATCAGATCTCGTGAGAACTCACTCATTATCATGAGAACAGCATGAAGGTGACTACCATCATGATTAAATTACCTCCCACTGGCTCCTTCCCACAACATGTGGGGACTATGGGAACTACAATTGGCCAATTCATATCATTCTGCCCCCAGCCCCTCCCAAATCTCATGCCCTCACATTTCAAAACAGCATCATGCTCTTGCAACAATTCCCCAAAGTCTTAACTCATTCCAGCATTAACTCAAAAGTCCAAGTCCAAAGTCTCATCTGAGACAAGGCAAGTCCCTTTCACCTGTGAGCCTGCAAAATCAAAAGCAAGTTAGTTACTTTTGTTTTTTTGAGATGGAGTTTTACTCTTTTTGCCCAGGCTGGAGTGGAATGGTGCGATCTCGGCTCACTGCAACCTCCGCCTCCTGGGTTCAAGCAATTCTCCTGTCTCAGCCTCCCAAGTAGCTGCAATTACAGGCACCTGCCACCACACCTGGCTGCTTTTTGTATTTTTTAGTAGAGACAGGGTTTCACCATGTTGGCCAGGCTGGTCCTGAGCTCCTAACCTCATGTAATCCAACCACCTCAGCCTCCCAAAGCGCTGGGATTACAGGTGTGTGTCACCATGCCTGGCTGCAAGCTAATTGCATTTTGTATAAAATAGGGGTACAGGCATTGGGTAAATACACCTGTTCCAGATAGGAGAAATAGCCAAAACAAAGGGGCAATGGGCCTTATGCAAGTCCAAAATCCAATAGGGCAGTCATTAAGCCTTAAAACTCCAAAATGATTTTCTTTAACTCCATGTCTCACATCCTGGTCACACTGATGCAGGAAGTGGGCTCCAATGGCCTTCGGCAGCTCCACCCCTGTGGCTTTGCAGGGTACAGCTCCTCTCCCAGCTGCTTTCGTGGGCTGGCATTGAGTTCCTGGGAGTTTTCCAGGTGCTCAGTGCAAGCTGTCAGTGGATCTACCATTCTGGGGTCTGGAGGGCGGTGGTCTTCCTCTCGCAGCTCCACTAGGCAATGCTATAATGGGGACTCTGTGTGGGGGCTCTGACCCCACATTTCCCTTCCACACTGCCCTAGCAGAGGTTCTCCATGAGGGCTCCACCCCTACAGCAAACATCTACCTGTATATCCAGGCCTTTCCATACATTCTCCGAAATCTAGGCGGAGATTCCCAAATCCCAATTCTTGACTTCTGCAGACCTGCAGGCTCAATACCACATGGAAGCTGCCAAGGCTTGGTGCTGGCACCCTTTGAAGCAATGACCTGAGCTGCACATTGGCCCCTTTTAGCCATGACTGGAGCAGCTGCGATGCAGGCCACCAAGTCCCAAGACTGCACACAGCAGAGGGACCCTGGACCTGGCCCAGGAAACCATTTTTCTCTTTTAGGCTTCCAGGCCTGCGATGGAAGGGGCTGCCTCATAGGTCCCTGATATGTGGTGGAGACATTTTCCCCATTGTTTTGGTGATTAATATTTGGCTCCTTGTTGCTTATGCAAATTTCTGTAGCTGGCTTGAATTTTTCCCCAGAAAATGGGTTTTTCTTTCCTGTCACATCATAAGACTGCAAATTTTCCAAACTTTTAGGCTCTACTTTCTCTTGAACGCTTTGCTGCTTAGAAATTTCTTCTGCCAGTACCCTAAATAATCTCTCTCAAATTCAAAGTTCCACAGATCTCTAGGGCAGGGACAAAATGATGCCAGTCTCTTTGCATAGCAAGAGTGACCTTTACTCCAGTTCCCAACAAGTTCCTCATCTCCATCCGAGGCCACCTTAGCCTGGGCTTCATTGTCCATATCACTATCAGTATTTTGATCAAAGCCATTCAACGAGTTTCTAGGAAGTTCCAAACTTTCCCACATCTTCTTGTCTTCTTCTGAGCCCTCCAAACTGTTCCAGGCTCTGCCTGTTACCCAGTTCCAAAGTCACTTCCACACTTTCAGGTATCCTTATAGCAACACCTCACTATACCAGTACCAGTTTACTGTATTAGTCTGTTCTTATGCTGCTACCAAGAAATACCAAGACTGCATAATTTATAAAGGAAAGAGGTTTAATTGACTCACAATTCTGCATGGTGGGGAGGCCTCAGGAAACTTATAATCACGGTGATAGGAGAAGCAAACATGTCCTTATTCACATGGTTGCAGCAGGGAGAAGTGCCGAGAAAAAGAGGAAAAGCTTCTTATAAAACCAGCAGATCTCGTGAGAACTCACTCACTATCACAAGAACAGCATGAGGGTAACCACCCCCATGATTCAATTACCTCTCACTGGGTCCCTCCCATCACATGTGGGGATTATGGGAACTAGAATTCAAGATGAGATTTGGGTGGGGACACAGGCAAACCATATCAATAAACCTTTTATGTGGGTTAGTAAAAAAAAAGTGTAATATCATAAACTATGATAAACTTTTTTTAAATTTTATTTTTGAGACAGGGTCTTACTCTGTCCCTCAAGCTGGAGGGCAATGATATAATCATAGCTCTCTGCAGCCTCAAACTCCTGAGCTCAAGTGATTCTCTCACCTCAACCTCCTGAGTAGTTGGGACTACAGGTGTGAGCCATGATGCCCAGTTAATTATTTAAAAAAATTTTTGTGGATATGAGATCTTGCTATGCTGCCCAGGCTAGTCTCAAACTCCTGGCCTCAAACGATTCTCCTGCTTTTGTCTCCCAAAGTGTTGGGATTACAGGCATGAGCCACTGCACCGAGTCACTATATTTTTTAAATTGCTGTGTTGTTAAATTAAGCAAACTTTCAGTAGGTGAGCCTGTAAAGTAACCTCTATTTTGGATGTGTTTCTATAATTCCTTCTAGTCTTCTGACTCCCAAATCTTGCAGGTGCTGTGCAGATTGTGGTTATAACTGTATATACATATACATATACACATATACAGGGATACCTTGGAAATATTGTGCTTCTGTTCCAGACTACCACAATAAAGCAAGTATTGCAATAAAGTGAGTCACACAATTTTTTTATTTCCCAGTGCACAAAAACATTATATTTACACTACGCACTAGTCCATTGAGTGTGCCATAGCATTACATCTAAAAAAAAGTGTATACCTTAACTAAAACATACCTTATTACTAAAAGATGCTATCATCTGAGCCGTCAGTGACTCATATAATCTTTTTGCTGGTGGAGGTACTTGCTCACTTGCTTAGTGTTGATGGCTGCCGATCAGGGTGGTGATTGCTGAAGGTTGGTGTGGCTATGGCAATTTCTTAAAATAAGACAACAATGAAGTGTGCTGCATTTATTGGCTTTTTCTTTTTTGAGATGGAGTTTCACTCTTGTTGCCCAGGTTGCAATGGTATGATCTTGGCTCACCACAACCTCTGCCTCCTGGGTTCAAGCGATTCTTCTGCCTCAGCCTCCCGAGTAGCTGCGATTACAGGCATGTGCCACCACTCCCGGCTAATTTTGTATTTTTAGTAGAGATGGGTTTCTCCATGTTGGTCAGGCTTGTTTCGAACTCCCAACCTCAGGTGATCTGCCCAAAGTGCTGGGATCACAGGCGTGAGCCATCATGCCCAGCCTTGATTGGCTTTTCTTGTCATGAAATATTTCTCTATAGCATGTGATGCTATTTGATAGCATTTTACCCACAGTAGAACTTTTTTCAAAATTAGGCCAGATGCCTGTAATCAAACTTTGGGAGGCCAAAGTGGGAGGATCACCTGAGGTCGGGAGTTCAAGACCAGCCTGGGCAACATGGTGAAAACTCATCTCTACTAAAAATACAAAAATTTAGCTGGGTGTGGTAGTGTGCGTCTGTAATCCCAGCTACTAGGGAGGCTGAGGCATGAGAATCGCTTGAACCTGGGAGGTGGAGGTTGCAGCAAGCTGAGATCATGCCATTGCACTCTAGCCTGGATGACAGAGAGAGACTCTGTCTCAAAAAAAAAAAAAACCATATTTGAAAACTAGAGTTAATCCTCTCAACTAAGTTTCAGTAATATTCTAAATCCTCTCTTGTCATTTCCACAATGTTCACAGCATCTTCACCAGGAGTAGATTCCATCTCCAAAAAAAACTATTTATTTGTTCATCCATAAGAAGTAACTCCTCATCTGTTGAGGTTTTATCATGAGATAGCAGCAATTCATCTGTTGAAGCTTTATCATGAGATAGCAGCAATTCATCTGTTGAGGTTTTATCATGAGATAGCAGCAATTCATCTGTTGAGGTTTTATCATGAGATAGCAGCAATTCAGTCACATCTTCAGGCTCCACTTCTAATTCTGGTTATCCTGCGATTCCTACCACATCTGCAGTTTCTTTCTCCAATGAAGTCTTGAACTCCTCAAAGTCATCTGTGAAGGTGGGAATCAGCTTCTTCCAAACTCCTGTTAATGTTGATATTTTGTCCTCCTCCCATAAATCATGAATGTTCTAATGGCATTGAGAATTTTTGAATCCCTTCCAGAAGGTTTTCAATTTACTGTGCTCAGATCACGAGGAGAATCACTATTAGTGGCCACTATAGCCTTATAAAATGTATCTCTCTTTTTTTTTTTTCTGAGACAGAGTCTTGCTCTGTCACCCAAGCTAAAGTGCAGTGGTGTGATCTCGGCTCACTGCAACCTCTGCCTCCTGTGTTCAAGCAATTTTCCTGCCTCAGTCTCCCCAGTGGCTGGGATTATAGGGGCCTGCCACCATGCCTGGCTAATTTTTGTATTTTTAGTAAAGACGGGGTTTCACCACGTTGCCTAGGCTGGTCTTGAACTCTGGACCTTGTGATCTGCCCGCCTTGGCCTCTCAAAGTGCTGGGATTAGAGGCGTCAGTCTCACAATCAGCAAAATGTATTTCATTTTATTTTATTTTTTAAGTTTTTATTTTTTCAGAGACAGAGCCTCATTATGTTGCCCAGGCAGCAGTGTTGTGGCTATACAAAGGTGCACTACAGTCTTGAACTCCTGGTCTCAAGGGATCATCTCACCTCAGCCTCCCAAATAGCTGGTACTACGGAAATGTATTTCTTTCTTTCTTTCTTTTTTTTTTTTTTTTTTTTGAGATGGAGTCTCACTCTGTCACCCAGGCTGGAGTGCAGTGGTGTGATCTAGGCTCACTACAACCTCCACCTCCTGGATTCAAGTGATTCTCTTGTGTTGGCCTCCTGAGTAGCTGAGATTACAGGCACATGCCACCGTGCCCAGTGAATTTTTGTATTTTTAGTAGAGATGTGTTTCACCATGTGGGCCAGGCTGGTCTCAAACATCTGACCTCGTGATCTGCCTACCTCGGCCTCCCAAAGTGCTGGAATTTCAAGTGTGAGCCACCACACCTGGACTGAAAGGTATTTCTTAAATAGTAAGACTTGAAAGTCAAAATCACTCCTTGATCCATGGGGATTAAGAATGAATGAAGAATGGATGTTGTGTTAGCGGGCATGAAAACATTACTCACCTTGTACATATGTATCAGAACCCTTGGGTGAACAGGTTCATTCTCAATGAGAAGTAATATTTTGAAAGGAATCTTTTTTTTTTTTTCCAAACAGTAGGTCTCAGCAGTGGACTTATACTACTTAATAAACTGTGCTATAAACAGATGTGCTGTCATCCAGGTTTTGTTGTTCTATTTATGGAGCACAGACAGTAGACTTAGCATAATTCTTAAGATCCCTAGGATTTTCTGAGCATTGGCTTCAATTTAAGGTCTCCAGCTACATTAGTTCCTAACAAGAGGGTCAGCCTGTCCTTAGAAGATTTGAAGCCAGTCATTGACTTCTCCTCTCTAACTATGAAAGTTCTAGATGGCGTCTTCTTCCAATAGAAGGCTTCTCATCTGCATTGAAAATCTGTTGTTTAGTGTAGCCCCCTTCATCAGTGATCTTAGCTAGGTCTTCTGGATAACTTGCTGCAGCTTCTCCATCAGCACTTGCTGCTTCATCTTGCACTTTTATGTTGTGGAAACAGCTTTTTTCTTTAAACCTCATGAACCAACCGGCCCAACGAACAAATAAAAAAAATTCACATGTACTCTCAAGGCATGTGCACAATGTAATAAATTTAAAAAAAAACAAAAAACAGATCACTAATCACAGAACATGTGAGAGATGGGAAAGTTCTTCAAAGTTTATATCTTAGACTACATTATAAGGAGAGGAGTTACAATCTCTTGCTCTATGGCCATTATCCGCTATTAGCATAAACAGATACCCATGTATATATATTCTCTAAATCAGCTATGTCTTAAATCAGCTACCTTGACTTGCTCCAGCATGTCTGAACAGAACTGGGCAAGCACCAAACCTTGGTGCATGCTGTTCCTTCTGACTAGCTTCCTCTCCTTCCTTGCCTTCTTCCTTGTCTTCTTTCCCCTTATCTATTCAGGAAATTTCCAAGTTTTTAGCCAATCGGGTCAAACATAGAATGTGAGGTCCCGTTCTGGCCAATGGAAACTGGACACAGCAGTAGGGCGATTGTGTCAGGTTATGAAAGTTACAAACTTTGTTCAGGGGTGCTCTTGTGGCAAGACTGCCAGCGAGTTGCATCCTTCCTGCAGGAAATAAACTAGCCTTGCTGAGTTATTCATTGTCTCAGTGTGAATTTTTCCTGATGTTATAAACCTGTTTCCAACAGATCACCATAACAGATATAAAAATAACGAAAAAAGTTTGAAATATTTTGAGAATTACCAAAATGTGACACAAAGACACAAAGTGAAACCGTGCTATTGGAAAAATGGCACTGATAGACTTTTCAAAGCAAAGTTGCTGCAAACCTTGAATTTGTAAAAAAACACAATGTCTGCACAGCACATTAAAGCTAAGTGCGATATAACAAGCTATGCTGGCATTGGCATAAAATGTGGAATCAATTTATCTGAATTTTGTTTTGTATTTGAGTTTTAATTTCATTTCTCCTTTGTATAGGAATGTAAATCTTTATCCTAATAAGACAAGCATTACTATTATCTTCTCAGGAGACAAATGCAGCATTCTTTTGTTTACAATCTGAAACTCACAGTGACAAAATGGATCTTCGTATTTTGTATGTTTATTACATCTGTTGACACTATGCAGCATAATACACAATGTCAGTTCTGATTTAAAATGCTATTGTTTTTCAACTTTTCTTCATGAGTATGTTAATATACTCCTTTTTATAGATGAGAGAAATAATTTTTTACTTATAAACATATGAAACACATCTTATGTAAATTGAATTAGACATAGAAATATAAAAAATATCATACCACATTATAAATTGTTAGAATATAGCTCCACTGCCAGAAAGGGAAACAAATATTTAATAAATTAATAATTCTTGACTAGCATGGTGGCTCACGACTGCAATCTCAGCACTTTGGGTAGCTGAGGTGGGCTGATCACTGGAGGTCACGGGTTTGAGGCCAGCCTGGCCAACATGGTGAACCCCCATCTCCACTAAAAATACAAAAATTAGGAGGTGTGATGGCATATTGGGGTCCGGCACATCTGCCGGGGGGCTACCGACCTGTGGGAGTCCCCAAGACTGCCAACGTAGATGTCTCATTCAACCTGAGGGAGAAAGTGCGTGGAAGTGAAAGAATAAAGGAAAGCGGAGTCTGGAGGGCTGGCTTAGGCTATGTCCAAGCAGCAATTTCATTTTTGCAATACGTTTCTTTATATACTTTTCTGAAGTCAAAGTTGTTTACACCAGATCAAAGTACTTAAGTTACAGTAAGCAAGTTACACCCACTAAGTTATGCCCAGGAAGTAAGTTAAGTCCAGTAAGTAGATTACGCCCAGTTAGTAGGTTACTTCCAGTAAGTAGGTTACACCCAATAGGTCAAGGTAAGTAAGTTACAGTCACGCCCAGTAAGTTATGGTAAGTAAGTTACAGTTACACCCAGTAAGTTACGATAAGTAAGTTACCAAGTGTAAATACTTAAGTTAATATTTTACAATGAAGGTGACAAGGGTCCAAAATGAACACAATCAGGCAATAAACCATAAGGAGCCGAAAGTGGACACATTGCTTCCCAAGTCCTCATATCCATAAAGTAATGTCTGTTAATTATTTAGAATAACATAGTCCCTCTCTTGGTTCCTGCTTTCCCTCAACTTGACTTCCCCAACTGGAGATCTGTGTCCGGGCTCAAGCTCACTGTATTGCGAGGCCCATTTCCTAAGGGCCTCACACGGGAGCGATCCCCACAATGGCAGATGCCTATAATCCCAGCTACTTGGGACACTGAGGGAGGAGAATCAGTTGAGCCCGAGGGGGAAATTGCAGGGAGTTGAGATCATGCCACTGCACTCCGGCCTGGGTGACAGAGCAAGACTCCATCTCAAAAAGAAAAACAAACAAATTCTCTGTTGAAGGAAGAAATCTGTTGTTGGACCAGTTACTAGTTTAAGTGGCTATCTACTTAATTCAGTACAGTATTTTCTATTGCAATTAAAGGAAGGCAAAAACTTGCTGGCTGCGGTGGCTCATGTCTGTAATCTCAGCAATTTGGGAGGCCAAGGCAGGCAGATCACTTGAGGTCAGGAGTTCAAGACCAGCCCAGCCAAGTAGGTGAAATCTCCCTCTCTACTAAAAATACAAAAATTAGCTGAGTGCAGAGGCCTGTGCCTGTCATCCCAGCTACTCCGGAGGCTGAGGCAGGAGAATCATTTGAACCCTGTAGACAGAAGTTTCGGTGAGCCGAGATCGTGCTACTGCATTCCAGCCTGGGCAACAGAGCAAGACTCCATCTTAAAACACACACACACACACACACACACACACACACACAAAGAAAAAGAAAAAAAAGAAGGAAGGCAAGAACCTATTGTATTCTCTCTTATAAGAAAGGCTGTTAACATTTGCTCACAATGTAAAGGGCTTTCACCACAGAAGCAACTGTAATGTTATGATCAAAGGCCTGTTTTACAAACATAACTTACACAAATATTGAAGGCTTGCACAATGGGAAACATAAATAAGAGTGACACACAACCTGCCGTAAAGAAGTTTATAATCTAGCATGGAGATGACACATGCAAGTAATGGCAACATAACAGCTGCAGGAGGGGCAGAAACAAGCAGAGGGCTGCAAAAGTTCAGAAGAGATGTAATGACACTCACCATGTATTATTATTTATGTGCCATGACAATGGTTATTACTAATACTAGTCTTCCAATACTATTTGAGTATTAACTCGAAGATATACATTAGATACTTTTTTTTTTTGAGACAGAACCTTGCTCTGTTGCCCAAGCTGGAGTGCACTGGCACCATCTTGGCCTACTGCAAACTCCCTTTCTCAGGTTCAAGCGATTTCCTGTCTCAGCCTCCCAAGTAGCTGGGATTACAGATGTGTGACACCATGCCCAACTAATTTTTTGTATTTTTAGTAGAGATGGGGTTTTGCCATGTTGTCCAAGCTGGTCTCGAACTCCTGACCTCAAGTGATCCACCCACCTTGGCCTCCCAAAATGCTGGGATTATAGGCATGAGCCATTGCATCTGGCCCAAATTGGGTATTTACTCTGTGCTGGGCACTGTTCTTAGCACAATGCATGTAAGCTGCTAAACTCTTTGGATCTGCATAACAATGCCATCAGGCTTGGAAAATTTCAGGAATTTGCCAAAGGTCATATAACTAGTAAGTTAAAGAACTAGGTTAAGACCAGGCACGGTGGCTCACGCCTCTAATTCCAGCACTTTGAGAGGCTGAGGCGGGTGGATCACGAGGTCGGGAGTTTGAGACCAGCCTGACCAACATGGAGAAACCCCATCTCTACTAAATATACAAAAATTTCCTGGGTGTGGTATCGCACGCCTGTAATCCTAACTATTTGGGAGGCTGAGGCATGACAATTGCCTGAACCGGGAAGTGGAGGTTGCAGTGAGCCATGACCATGCCGTTGCACTCCAGCCTAGGTGACAGTGTGAAACTCCATCTCAAAAAAAAAGAACTAGGTTGAACCCAAGTCTGAATTCAAAATTCATACACTGTGGCTGGGTGTGGTGGCTCACACCTGTAATCCCAGCACTGTGGGAGGCTGAGGCAGGAGGATCACTTGAGCCCCGGAGTTTGAGACTGGGAAACATAGTGAGACCCCTCCACTCCAATCTCTACTAAAAAGAAAACTAGTCGAGCATGGTGGCTCATGCCTGTGGTCCCAGCTACTTGGGAGGCTAAGGTAGGAGGATCACTTGAGCCTGACTCTTTGAGGCTGCAGTTGAGTGATTGCACCACTGCACTCCAGCCTGGGCAACAGAGCAAGACTCTGTGTGCAAAAAAAAAAAAGTCCATGCTCTCTGAAGCGGCTTCACTATGCCAGTAACTCACTGTTTTGGTTATCTATTTTTGGGAAGCAAATCTCCTGAAAACAGTATATTAAGACAACGATTTATTACTTCTCCTGTCAGTGGGTTTGCTGGCCAGTCCTTCTGCTGGTATGGTCTGGGTCACTCATGCTGCTGCAGTCGTCGGAACCTTCTATAATAGAAGATTTCTCCCTTTCACAGAAGCACAGTTCCCACCCCATTGCACTGCTTTTCTAATGTAGTTACATTGTCATTTTAGCTAGCTCAATTAAGTATCTGCACTACTATGGCTATGAAAATTGTGTTAAGCACCAAACCATGTCGTTTTATGCATTCCTGCTATATTTTGAAAAATGGCATTCTTTGTTTTACAATTCAAAAAGAAAAGAACTTACACTGGCCCTTTGGAAATGTAGGTATTCCATTTGCGGATTGTTTACTCAAAGACCAGGAATTAAAGAGAGCTTTTTTTTCTTCAGATAATCACAGGGATGAGAAATTCAAAATAAAAAGAGAGAGAGGTGTTTTCTTTTGTTTTTTGAGACCGAGTGTCAGTCAGTCTGTCACCCAGGCTGGAGTGCAGTGGTGTGATCTCAGCCCACTGCAACCTCTACATCTTGGGTCCAGGCGATTCTCCTGCCTCAGCCTCCTGGGTAGCTGGGACTACAGGCGCACCACCATGCCCAGCTAATTTTTTGTATTTTGAAGAGACGCGGTTTCACCATGTTGGCCAGGCTGGTCTCGAGCTTTTGACCTCAGGTGATCTGCCCACATTGGCTTCCCAAAGTACTGGGATTACAGGCAGGCGGAGTTTGCAGTAAGCGGAGATGGCACCACTGCACTCCAGCCTAGGGGCAGAGTAAGACTGTGTCAAAAAATAAAATACATGTTTTGATAGTTGTGTGAACCCAAAAGTATCTTAGATGGGTCTCAATCGATTTAGAAAGTTTATTTTGACAAGGTTAAGAACACACCCATGAAACAGCCTTAGCAGGACCCGATGACATGTGCGCAAGGTGGCCGGGGTACAGCTCACTTTCATACATTTTAGGGAGACATTGAAACTGCCATTTCAAAATGGTGACTGAGATGGTGAAAGAGACAATCTTGGTTCTAACCCTTCACCTGTCTTGTTCCTTCCTAGGCATAGCTGAATTAACTGTGGGAAGAACTTTGTTTATACTTTAAAACAAAGATGATCAAAGACCTTTCCCAAAACAAACCTTCTTGCCTGGGGACTAGGCTGCCTTTGTAGGACTAACAAATTAGCCACAAGATTAGAAATTCTGGTTTAGGAGTCAGGAAGCTGGAGGCTACAAGATTCTGATCCTCCCTAAACTGCTTCTAAGATCAGTGCTACATATATTTGTGTTATAGTGAGCCCCAAGTTTCTCTTCAAAGAATCAGTATGTCAGTATGTTCAGCTCTCTTATTCTTTAATTCTCTATTGTAAAACTTCCCTGCTATTCCAGTAAACAACCTTCCTCACCGGTTCTAATCAGTAGTTCACATCTGTTCCCCCAGCCCCCCCCCATCCTGACTCATCCTGGTCACCTGCTCCAGTCACCTTCTTTGACCTAGGTCACCCCTGGTTACTTGCTCTGACCTGCCTGTAACTATCCTTCCCACCAAAGCACCCACCCTGCCACTCCACCTGGGACCCCTCTCTCTTAAAATAGCCAATCAGGATTATTCTAGCTTGTGTGGTCTAACCCTAGCCAATAGAGGAACAACACAGCAGTAGGGACGACCCCATCAGGCTTAAGTACCCCTTCCCCCGCTTGTCCAAGCATGCGGTCATCATTGCTCCATCCTTACGCCGCATCCTTTACTTCTAGAAGTAAACTGCCTTGCTGAGAGAATTTATCTTTGAGTGCTACTTTTGTGGCATCAAAATTTTACTTATAACAATTTGCAGACCCTACAATTGATGCAGCAGCTGGCACCACCCAGGTCTATAAAATGGCTCATCTGATCTTGTGGCCCCCACCCAGGAACTGACTAAGCACAAGAGGACAGCTTCAACTTCCCAGGATTTCATCTCCTGTCTAACCAATCAGCACTCCTGACTCACTGGCTTTCCTCCCAACCTATCGAATTGTCCTTAAAACCTCTGCTCCCTGAATGCTCAGAGAGACTGATTTGAATAATAATAAAACTCCATTCGCCCACACAGCTGGCTCTGTGTGAATTACTCTTTCTCTACAATTCCCCTGTCTTGATAAATCTGCTCTAAGGTAGTGGGCAAGGTGAACCCTCTGGGGTGTTACAGCATGAGACATCAGTCAATACATGTAAAATGTACTTTGGCTCAATCTGGAAAGGTGGGACAACTTGAAGGTGGGGTGCTTCCAGCTCATAGGTAGATTTTTAAATTTTCTGATTGATAGTAGGTTAAGAGTTATCAGTAGACAGGAATGTCTGGGTTACCATAGGGAGTTTGAGGACCAAGGCTTTATCAGGCAGATGAAGCCTTCCAGTAGCAGGCTTCAGAGAGAAAAGATTGTAAATGTTTCTTTCTTTCTTTTTTTTTTTTTGAGATGGAGTCTTGCTCTGTTGCCCTGGCTGGAGTACAGTGGTGTAATCTCAGCTCACTGCAACCTCTTCCTCCCGAGTTCAAGTGATTCTCCTGCCCCAGCCACCCAAGTACCTGGGATTACAGGCATCCACCACCATACCCGGCTAATTTTTGTATTTTTAGTAGAGATGAGGTTTCACCATGTTGGCCAGGCTGGTCTTGAACTCTTGACCTTGTGTTCCACCCACCTCAGCCTCCCAAAGTGCTGGGATTACAGGCTGAGCCACTGCACCTGGTCTGATTATAAATGTTTCTTATCAGATTATAAATGTTTCTTATCAGACCTAAGGTCTGTGTTGATGTTAATGCTGGTTGGCTTTTCCTGAGTTCCAAAAGGGAGGAAAGATATAATGAGTAATATGTGACCTGCACTTTCATTATCATCTGAACTACTTTTTCAGGTTAACTTTGGCCCTGTCTGAGATGAGGGGTCCATTCAGATTGTCAGAGGTGTGTGAACCATAGCAACTCCATCTTGAATAGGAGCTGGGTAAAGTAAGGCTGAGACCTACTGGGCTGCATTCCCAGACAGTTAAGGCATTATAGGTTACAGGATGAGAGAGGAGGTCAGCACAAAATACAGGTCATAAAGACCTTGCTGGTAAAACAGGTTGCAATGAAGCTGGCCAAAACCCACCAAAACCAAAATGGCGATGACAGTGACCTCTGGTCGTTCTCACTGCTAAACTTCCACCAGTGCCGTGGCAGTTTACAAATGCCATGGCAACATCAGGAAGTTACCCTATATGGTCTATAAAGGGGAGGCATAAATAATCCACCCCTTGTTTAGTATATCATCAAGAAATAAGGCCAAGAGCAGTGGCTCACGCCTGTATTCCCAGTACTTTGGGAGGCAGGCAGATCACCTGAACTCAGGAGTTAGAGACCAGCTTGGCAACATGGTAAACGCTGTGTCTATTAAAAATACAACAACAACAACAAAAATTAGTTGATGTGGTGGCTGCGCCTGTAATCCCAGCTACTCAGGAGGCTGAGGTGGGAGAATAGATTAAAACCAGGAGGCAGAGGTTGTAGTGAGCTGAGATCACACCACTGCACTCCAGCCTGGGCAATACAGCGAGGCTCTGTCTCAAAGAAAATTAGCTAGGTGTGGTGGCATACACCTGTAATCCCAGCTACTTGGGAGGCCAAGGCACAAGACTCACTTGAACTCGGGAGGCAGAGGTTGCAGTGCGTGCCACTGCACTCCAGCCTCGGCGACAGAGCAAGACTTGGTCAAAAAAAAAAAAAGGAAAAGAAAATAATTAACCATAAAAATGGGCAAGCAGCAGCCCTTGGGCTGCTTTGTCTATGTAGTAGCCATTCTTTTATCCCTTCACTTTCTTAATAAAAAGAGTGCCCTGAATTCTTTCTTGTGTGAGATCCAAGAACCCTCCCTTGGGGTCTGGAACAAGACTCCTCTCCTGTAACAAGATGGTTTGGGGGCCTTATTTTTTTTTTAATTTTTTATGTTTTTTGAGACAGAGTCTTGCCCTGTTGCCCAGGCTGGAGTACAGTGGTGCGATCTCATCTCACTGTGACCTCTGCCTCCTGGGTTCAAGAGATTCTGCTGCCTCAGCCTCCTGAATACAGCTGGGATTACAGGCGTGTGCCATCACGCCTTGCTAAGTTTTGTATTTTTAGTAGAGACAGGATTTCACCATGTTGGTGAGGCTGGTCTCAAACTCCTGATCTCATGATCCACCCGCCTCGGCCTCCCAAAGTGCTGGGATTACAGGCGTAAGCCACTGCACCCGGCCTGTGGGCCTTATAATTTTATTTTTGGTTTATATTTGTTAATACTGTGATGAAAGACTGTTAAATGGAGTGGGAAAATCTGGATCTTAACGTGAGGGGGAGGCTGCCAAAAGATACCTTGTCATGTGCTCATTCTCCTCCTTCCCCTGCCAACCACTGGCATGGGGTCAGCTCACCTACACACACCCCGGCCCCCTTCCCCTAGCTCTGCCTTGCACTCATGTTCTAAACGTGTACATCTCTGGAAAAACACATTGTACAATTTAACCAGTTCCTTGCTGCTAACATCATCAAGTTAACAGTGTCGTTGGGCTGGCTAATATCTCACATTGTTTCCAAGCTACCGAGTACATTTGTTAAATTTGCGTTTTTTTCTGGTTATTGTGTTATATTGAATCCACAATTCACAGAAATGGGTCAATGACTCACAAGTGGTTTATTGAAAGGTAGTGATGAAAATCATGATGTACAGGCTCCAGCTTAAAATAATGGCATCGATATAGTCAACAGGGCTTCAGTCTGATTTATACTATGAGTCTGTAAATGCTCATACAAGAGAATCTGCTTTTGATGATTTCTGACAAGTAGCTGAAAAAGAAAAGTGTGAATTGGAAGAATAAGATCTAAAAATTAGATTTTTATTGGATCTCTGATCTACTTAAACCCCCATGCAGGGTTTAGTCTGTTATGTAAGTTTGTTAAATACTGGAATGAAGGCACTGAAACTTCTGCCATTTCAAATCAAACAGAGTGACCTTTCTGGTAAATGTATTGTGCTTACTCAAAACGAACATAAAATAACGCTTCCCATTATGCAAATTACTAATTTTATGACTAACAATAGAGAGGAGACCCACCTAATGAGGTGTGATTCAAAGTTGCCCTTCTTGCGGCAAACACAAATATAAATTATGCTACTTCTGAATGCTTGTAAAATCAAACTCAAAATTGATGATATACATTTTGCTCAAAGAAAAAGCAAAATTGGCTATTGGCAAAAATCATGTCATGCGCTAGGTTGATATTTTGCTTTACAGTGAGCTGAAACCAGTGAAGTGCCAAGTATGACTCAGCACTTAGCAAACATGTCGCACAGACACAAAGAGAAAGGGCTGGATGACAGCTTGTTCTGATTATAAGTGAGAAATGAAATTACAGGAGAAGAGATGTTTTCTTCACTAGTGGTTATTTTATGAGGCATGATGTAACCTGCTGAAATGAGAGGTGTACCTGGGGCAATATGTTGATTGGTCTTTAAGTACAAACTCCTTATTCATAGAGCAGGTTCAACTTGACGCCAATCTACACCCAGCTGTGTTCTGTTAAATACAGTGAGTTCCAATTTATCTTCAAAGAATCAGTATGTCAGTATGTTCAGTTTCCTTGTGTTTTTTTTTTGTCCTCCATTTTAAAGTTTAACTTCCTCGTTCTCTTCGTCTCTTTGCCCCTAGTTTCAGTAAACAACCTTCCCGCCAGCTCTAATCGGTAGTTCACATCTGTCCCTCTGGTTACCTGCATCTATTCCTCTCACTAAAACCGCATGTCCCCCTCATGTGTCCCCCTCCTAACCCACATATTTAGAGCCCTGACTCATCCTGGTCACCTGCTCCGTCCTGAGTCACCCCTGGTCACCTGCTCTGACCTGAGTCACCTTTAGTCACCTGTTCTGTAACTGTCTTTCCCACAAAAACTGCTCACCCTGCCACTCTGACTCATACCTCTGCTCTCTTTAAAATAGTCAATTGAAATTAGCTTGGACTGTGTGGTCCAATCCTAGCCAATAGGGGAACACCACAGCAGTAGGGGCTACCTGTGTCAGGGATAAGAACCCCTTCCCCTCCCTTTTTTAGGAGTGCCCTCGCCATTGCTCTATCAGTGAGGTGCAACCTTCTATAGAAGTAAATTGCCTTGCTGAGAAAATTTATATTCAAGCGCTATTTCTTTTTCAGCACCAAAAGTTTATTCCTAACCATTCCTAGAAAACAACCCACAGGAAACAAACCAACCTCCTGACTTTGAATGTTGCAAAAAAAGTAAAAACTGCAAATAATTAACTCGTGGTTTTTCAGCATCATGTGTGAAAAAAATGAGCATTATGTAGAAAGACAGAAGTGTGATTTTCCATACAGAAGAATGTGCCCTGGTAAGAAATAAAGTACCCAGAGTTTAGGAGATGTGGACTGAATTTTTTTTTTTTAATTCTTTGATACATTGGTAATGCCAGTAAAATGCCTTTATTTTTTTATTTTTTTTTTTATTTTGAGACAGGGTCTCTCTCTGTCGCCCAGCCTGGACTGCAGTGGTGTGATCTCAGTTCACTGCAACCTCTGCCTCCTGGGTTCAAGCGATTCTCATGCTTCAGCCTCCCGGGTAGCTAGGACAACAGGTGAACCACCATACCCAGCTAATTTTTTGTATTTTGTAGAGACAGGGTTTCACATGTTGGCCAGGCTGATCTGGAACTCCTGACCTCAGGTGATCCATCCACCTTGGCCTCCCAAAGTGTTGGGATTACAGGTGTGAGCCACTGCGCCCAGCCAGTAAGTTCCTATTTTACATTTTCCTTTCTTTTTTTTTTTAACTTATCATTCTTCGAGTAATCTTTTTTTTTTTTTTTTTTTTTTTTTAAGGCAATGTCTCACTCTGTTGCCCAGGCTGGAGTGCAGTGGTGTGAACTCAGCTCACTGCAACCTCTGCCTTCCAGGTTTAAGCAATTCTCGTGCCTCAGACTCCTGGGTAGGGGGAATTACAGGTGTGTGCCACCACTCCCAGCTAATTTTTGTATTTTTAGTAGAGATGGGATTTTGCAATATTGGCCAAGCTGGTCTTGAACTCTTGACCTCATGTGATCCACCTGCCTGGGCCTCCCAAAGTGCTGGGATTACTGGTGTGAGCCATGGCGCCTCGCCTGGATCCCCTTCTAAGTGAGACAAAGGCATTCAGATTACATAGGTCTTTAGGCAAATTTCCTGTCTAACGTTTATTCTTCCAAGTGGAGATGACAAGGGCTTCAATAGCAACAACAACAAGAAAACAATTTGCGGAAGGGTTCAAATCCAGAGGAAGTGAACTGGCTGCCAGTTCTGGGTAGGGCATTATCTAATTTAGCTCCTGGCCCTGCAGATACTTCCTGGGCCTGCAGGGAGCTGTCTTTGGAGCTTTTCCTTGGCTGGCTGCTGAGGTCATGTTTAGCAATTCCAAAGCTTTCTTAGCTCAGAAGAGCGAATTCAAAAATCCAAAAAACTCCTGTCTGGGAATCAGGTTAATGTAATTGAAAACCACCACTATTAAATGTTTTTCATTGTTTCTCATAAAAGCCAAGGTTGGCTGGGCGTGGTGGCTCACATCTGTAATACCAGCAATTTGGGAGGCCAAGGTACAAGGATCACTTGAGGCCAGGAGATTGCAACCAGCCTGGGCAAGATAGTGAGACACCCATCTCTTAAAAAAAAAAAAAAAAAGTCTATAGACACAATCAGGAGTGAATAATTTTTTTTTGAGAGGGAGTTTCGCTGTTGTTACCCAGGCTGGAGTGCAATGGCATGATCTCAGCTCACCACAACCTCCACCTTCTGGGTTCAAGCAATTCTCCTGCCTCACCCTCCCGAGTAGCTGGGACTACAGGCGTGCACCACCATGCCCAGCTAATTTTTGTATTTTTAGTAGAGACGGGGTTTCACCTTGTTGACCAGGATGGTCTCGACCTCTTGACCTCGTGATCCACCCACCTCGGCCTCCGAAAGTGCTGGGATTATAGGCATGAGTCACCGCGCCCAGCCTTTTTTTTTTTTTTTTTGAGACAGAGTCTCGCTCTGTCACCCAGGCTGGAGTACAGGGGCATGATCTCAGCTCACTGCAACCTCCACCTCCTGGCTTCTGGTGATTCTCCTGCCTTAGCTTCTAGAGTAGCTGCGATTACAGGTGCCAGCACCACCAGACCTGGCTAATTTTTGCATTTTTAGTAGATACAGAGTTTTGTCATGTTGGTCAGGCTGGTTTTGAACTCCTGACCTCAGGTGATCCACCTGCCTCGGCCTCCCCAGGTGCTGGAATTAAAGGTGTGAGTCACTGCACCCGGCCAAAAAATGATTAATTTGGGGATTCTAATGGATCATCCAATGGTGATTAGGGCAGAGCAAATTGCTGTAAAGACTGGTCTTCTTTACTTGCTTGTTTTTAATGGCCTATGTTCTGGATGTTTTCTCATTAAATGTAGTAGGGTCTCAAAACTTCTGCAAGGGGTCAGGCACGGTGGCTCATGCCTGTAATCCCAGCACTTTGGGAGGCCGAGGCGAGCGGATCACCTGAGGTCGGGAGTTCAAGACCAGCCTGACCAACATGGAGAAACTCCATCTCTAATAAAAATACAAAATTAGCCAGGCATAGTGGCGCATGCCTATAATCCTAGCTACTCAGGGGGTAAGGCAGGAGAATTGCTCGAACCTGGGAGGCAGAGGTTGCGGTGAGCCGAAATTGCACCATTGCGCTCCAGCCTGGGCAATAAGAGAGAAACTTCGTCTCAAACAAAAGAAAACAAAACTTCTGCAAGAGAGATACTCTCAAAGTACCCTCAAGGAACAGATAGATCCACTTCCACTCATCCAAGAACTGTCAGAATGCGGTAGATATTTTGGAGTGAGAAATGTTATTTTGAAATCTGCTTAAGGGCAGGAAGAGTTACATCAGGGAATGGGGCTGTTGGCAGCCTTCCCGTCTCCTGACATACTCAGGGCTGACTGCTCTGGCCACATGTCTACTTTTTAGTCCCCTGAGGAAGTGTGTTGAGTTATATAAAAATCAGCCAGAAAACATAAAGCCACAGAAAGAGTTTTCCTGGAACCCACCGATGACCTTTGGAAAGCCTGTGATCAGACAGGTGCTGGGACCAATATTGCCTATAACTTTAAGGATTTGTATCTGAGTGAGGGTTATTTCCACCATCTCTGACTCATGTAAACATTTTTCGCCTCTGTGTACTCGTTAACAGTAGCCTGTTTACCGATCTGAGCACAGATTCCTTTTGTTAAATAATTGGATGACATTATTATTAACCCCGTCTTCTGCCTTCTGTGCTTCTCTTTGAAAAATGAATTCTCTCTCATGCTCTGGTGTTTTCTGGTTACAATAACACACAATGGCTTTTGGTCTTTTTTTTTTTTTTTGGTCTTGGGTCATTTAGAATCCTCCTTTTTTGGAAGGAAGGATGAGGCAGTGTGAGTTTAATTTCTCTGCCAGTACTATCTACTCCTGAGAACCAGGACAATTCGGCTTTGTGTTTTGTTGCATTTATTTCCTCGGGCGCCTGTCTTCTTCAACCACCATTCTCCAGTGCAGGTTATTCTCTTTTCTATCCTAGAATATTGTAACTTGAAAAATAGTTAGATAATATTATTAGCAATGCTATGTGTGTGGTTCACAAGAATCATTATGTTAACATTAACATTAGAGATATAAATGATCAGTATAATTTGACATTCCTGTCTTTTGCATATAGGAAAACGTAATAAATATTGTTGAGTAAGTTAATTCAGTAGCTAAATTATTCTTTATTCAATTGGAACTTGTAGAAATAGTTCATTGACTGGAGAGTGGAGTACTTGCTATTCATGTCTACTTTGCTCCTCCACCCTTCCCAGACTTCTGCCCTTGCTGACAGTAACTCAAAATGTGACACAATTTGGATTTTTTTTGCTTAGGCAATACTTTTTTTTTTTGAGATGGAGTATCGCTCTTGTCACTCAGGCTGGAGTGCAATGGCATGGTCTTGGCTCACTGCAACTTCCACCTCCCGGGTTCAAACAATTGTCCTGCCTCTGCCTCTCAAGCAGCTGGGACTACAAGCCTGCACCACCACTCCTGGATAATTTTTGCATTTTTAGTAGAGATGGGGTTTCACCATGTTGGTCAGTCTGGTCTTGAACTCCTGACCTCAGGTAATGCATCTGCCTTGGCCTCCCAAAGTGCTGGGATTATAGGCGTAAGCCACCTCGCCTGGCTGGCACTGATTTTTCTCTATAATTTTTTTTTTTTTTTTGAGAGACAAGGTCTTGCTGTGTTTCCCAGGCTGGTCTCAAATGCTTGGGCTCAAGTGATCCTCCTGCCTCTACCTCCCAACGTACTAGGATTATAAGCATGAGTCGCTGTGCCCAGTGTTGGCATTGATTTTTAAGTGAGATTATTGAGGCAAGAGACACAGGCATCTTTAAGACTGTATATTCATGTTACTAAAATTTGTACCTGTTTACACTCTAGTGTACTAGTATATACAGTGTGAATTTTACCACACTTTCCTCAATAGCAACTGATTATCTCAGTCCTTTATTAATTAATTAATTAATTAATTTACTTGAGATGGAGTTTCACTCTGTTGCCCAGGCTGGAGTGCAGTAGCACGATCTCGGCTCACTGCAACCTCCGCCTCCCAGGTTCAAACAATTCTCCCTGCTTTCACCTCGAGAGTGGCTGGGATTACAGACACCTACTACCACGCCAGGTAATTTTTGAATTTTTTTTAGGGGAAACTGGGTTTCACCATGTTGGTCAGGCCGGTCTCGAACTCCTCACCTCATGTGATCCACCCACCTTCGCCTCCCAAAGTGCTAGGATTACAGGCGTGAGCCACTGTGCCAGGCCTAATTATCTCAGTCTTTTGAAGGGTCACTTGGGACATTTAAAATCAGGTAAACGTGGGGTGAGTGGGCCGCACTGTTTTGGATTAGGGTGGAACAAGTTCATTTACAAAATAAGTTTTGCACAAGCTTTCTCCCTCCTGGAATGCTGATATGGTTTGGGGGGAGTCAATTTATTTACGTGGTGGCCAAGGTGTCTTCTGGGAATTAATAATTACTAGTCCTCCTTACCCCTTCAAGAAACACTTGTGGAGGCAGGGCACAGTGGCTCATGCCGGTAATCCCAACACTTCTTGAGGCCAAGGTGGGTGGATCACCTGAGGTCAGGAGTTTGAGACCAGCCTGGCCAACATGGTGAAACCCCAGTCTCTGCTAAAAGTATAAAAATTAGCTGGGCATGGTGGCACACACCTGTAATCCCAGCTACTCGGGAGGCTGAGGCAGGAGAACTGCTTGAACCTGGGAGGCAAACTGCAGTGAGCTGAGACTGCGCCACTGAATTCCAGCCTGGGCAACAGAGTGAGACTCCATCTCAAAAACAAACAAACAAACAACAGTTGTGGAGATTTGAATTATGAATATTTATAGTGGTAGATGAGGGTGACACTGATGAAAGCCCATTTGGAGTCTTGAAATGAGGTTATCAGAAAAGTTAGGAGAAATGCAAGTAATGGGTAAGCCTTGACACCGAATAAGAAGAAGTGTTAAAAGCCCTCAATTCCAGAGACAGAGAAAGCTTGGGGAGAGAGAGAGAGAGCTGCAAAGTTCTTTCAATTTAGTCCAGCACAGGAAGACTACTTACAAATAGCATTTTGTTTGATTTTTTTTTTTTTGAGATGTAATCTCTTTCTGTCACCCAGGCTGGAGTGCAGTGGCACGATCTCGGCTCGCTGCAACCTTGGCCTCCTGAGTTCAAGTGATTCTCCTGTTTCAGCCTCCCGAGTAACCAGGACTACAGGCACGCACCACCACGCCTGGTTAATTTTTGTATTTTTAGTAGAGATGGGGTTTCACTATGTTGGCCAGGCTTGTCTCGAACTCCTGACCTCAGGTGATCCGCCCACCTCGGCCTCCCAAAGTGTTGGGATTACAGGCATGAGCCACCACACCTGGCTAATTTTTATATTTTTAGTTGAGACGGGGTTTCTCCATGTTGGCCAGGCTGGTCTCAAACTCCTGACCTCAGGTGATCCACCCACCTTGGCCTCCCAAAGTGCTCAGATTACAGGCATGAGCCACTGAGCCTGGCCCCTTGTTTGATTTTCCTAGCAGTTCTATGGGTTGAGGTTCTTGCTTCTGTATGTGTGACCTTCTCCAACCCTTCGCTTGAACTTCTGGTTAGTACCTGGGAAATCCCTAAACACAGAGAGAACAGAAAGGAGCTGAGGCACTGTGTTAGTCTGTTTGTGCTGCCATAAAAAAAATATTATAGGCAGTTGGCTTAAACAACAGACATTTGGCCAGGTGTGGTGGCTCATGCCTATAATCCTAGCACTTTGGGAGGCCGAGGCAGGTGGATCACCTGAGGTCAGGAGTTCGAGACCAGCCTGGCCAACATGGTAAAACCCTGTCTCTGAAAAGATACAAAAATTAGCTGGGTATGGTTACATGCTCCTGTAGTCCCAGCTACTGGAAAGGTTGAGGTAGGAGAATTGCTTGAACTACATGGAGAAAGGGAGAGCTCTCTGGTAGATGAGGGTGGCACTGATGAGGTGGCACTTACTCTCCTTGTAAGGGCACCAGTCCTATTGGATTAGGATCCCACCTTTATGATCTCATTTAACATTAATTACGTCCTAAAGGGCCCCATCTCTATTGGTGGGTAGGGCTTCACATATACATTTTGAGGGGACACAATTTAGTACATAACAGAAACCTTAGGAGAGTAGCTTGGATCTCTAGAGTTCTTGCTAATACTAGTGCTTTGAGCAGGGAGGTAGAGAATACCAGAACTGACTGTGGAATATTATATACACAATTGGGAGTTGGAGGCCGGGTGCGGTGGCTCACACCTGTAATCCCAGCACTCTGGGAGGCCGAGGTGGGCAGATCAGCTGAGGTCGGGAGTTCGAGAACAGCCTGACCAACATGGAGAAACCTTGTCTCTACTAAAAATACAAAATTAGCTGGACATGGTGGTGCATGCTTGTAATCTCAGCTACTTGGGAGGCTGAGGCAAGAGAATTTCTTGAACCTGGGAGGTGGAGGTTGCAGTGAGCCGAGATTGCACCACTGCACTCCAGCCTGGGCAAAAGAGTGAGACTCTGTTTCAAAAAGAAAAGAAAAAAGAAAAAAGAATTGGGAGTTGGAGCTGGGCACAGTGGCTCATGCCTGTAATCCTAGCACTTTGGGAGGCTGAGATGGGCGGATTGCCTGAGCTCAGGAGTTCGAGATCAGCCTGAGCAACATGGTGAAACATTGTCTCTACTAAAAACACAAAAAATTAGCTGAGCATGGTGGTAGGTGCCTGTAATCCCAGCTACTTGGGAGGCTGAGCCAGAAGAATCACTTGAACCCAGGAGGCAGGTTGCAATGAGCTGAGATTGTGCCATTGCACTCCAGCCTGGGTGACAGAGTGAGAGACTCTGTCTCAAAAACAGCAACAGCAACAAAAAAAGAGAATTGGGAGTTGGAAGTGAGTTTAGACATCTAATCCTTATTTTGTAATTAAGGGAGGCCAAAAGAGCTCAAAAGAGTTGTCTTAATTAAATTTGAGACTTCATTCATTTTACTGCCAATAGATTATTGATTATGTATGTCAGCCCTTATGCCCTTTACATTTCTTTTCCAACACTAATTACAACCTATATTTATCTGTTTACTTTGTTGCTGTATGCGATGGCTTATATTAGGTACCAGTTTGATTGGATTGAAGAATGCCTAGATAGTTGATAAAGTAGTGCTTCTGAGTATATCTGTGAGGGTGCTGCCAGAGGAGATTGACATTTGAAGTCTGTGGGCTGGAAGAGGAAGACCCACCCTCAATCTGGGTGGGCACCATCCAATGGGCTGCCAGCATGACTAGAGGTCAGGAGATTGAGACCATCCTGGCCAACATAGTGAAACCTGTAATCCCAGCACTTTGGGAGGCCGAGGCGAGTGGATCACTTGAGGCCAGGAATTCAAGACCAGCCTGGCCAACATGGTGAAACCGTGTCTCTAATAAAAATACAAAATTAGCTGGCGTGGTAGCGGGTGCCTGTAATTCCAGCTACTCAAGAGGCTGAGGCAGGAGAATCGCTTGAACCTGGGAGGCGGAGGTTGCAGTGAGCCAAGACCATGCCATTGTACTCCAGCCTGGGGGACAGGGCAAGACTCTATCTCAAAAAAAAAAAAAAAAAAAAAAAAAAAGGAAATGCACAATAAACATTTGGTGAATGAATAAATGACTGAATAATAAAAGCTGACCTTTAATGAATATTGGTTATCAGCCATGTTAAAAACTCTACATACTTGCTTTTATTATCTTATCTTCATTTCATCTTTTTAAGTTTTGAGAGGAGGAACTTGAAACTCAGAAAGACTAACACCTGTCAACTGAAAATGATGATATTTACAAATTTGGAAAGGAGAGTTTTATTTTTCATAAAGAGTTGCAGCTTGTGGGGTAGCCATTCTGATAGATTGGGAAGCATAGTCTCCAGCCAGGAGCCAGAAACAGACACTTTGAGGGAGGGGCAAAAGGAACAGGAATTTATTCTGAATGGGGTGGTCAAATATACATATTTAATAAACTATAGGATGGGTATTGAATATGTATGAGAGAAACCTGTGCATGCGCAATTGATCTTTAACCCTCCCTGTGGGACCCATGTACAAAAAATGGAGGTGTTAGCATTATCTGAGGTAGGAGTTTTTGGCCCTTACCTTAAAAGGTGAAGCGGAACACAGGAAAACCCTTACTGTGCATTGTCCATAGACTGGCCAGAGCCACTCCATGGTAAGTGATATATTTTTTTTGAGATGGAGTTTCAGTCTTATCACCCAGGCTGGTGTGCAACGGCGCAATCTCAGCTCACTGCAACCTCTGCCTACCGGGTTCAAGCAATTCTTCTGCCTCAGCCTCCTGAGCAGCTGGGACTACAGGCACCTACCACCACGCCTGGTTAATTTTTGTATTTTTAGGAGAGATGGGGTTTCACCATGTTGGCCAGGCTTGTCTCAAACTCCTGACCTCAGGCGATCTGCTCACCTTGGCCTGCTCACCATGCCCAGCCCATGGTAAGTGATCTCTTATCAGGTGAAAAAGGAGGAGCAGCAGCAGGTGGTTGGTTGATATCAGTCAATAGTGGAGTCCTTTGAAAGGGCTGATTTCTGTTCAGCCTTTAGGGAAGAACGCCTAACTGTGGTTACCCAGGGTGGGGGTATAATGAGTGATAGCTGATCTCTTATCCCATTATGGCTAAGAACTCAGCTTTCAAGTTTACCCTGCAGTCCCCTTGGCCGAAGGATGGTCAGTTCAGTCAGTTGTGGTGCTTGGAATTTTATTTTTAGTTTACACACCTTTTCTAAAGACAAAGCTAGGAAGGACAGAACTGGAATTCTGTTTTTTGGTTTTTTTTTTTTCAGATGGAGTCTCACTCTGTTGCAGGCTGGAGTGCAGTGGCACAATCTCGGCTTATTGCAACCTCCGCTTCCTGGGTTCAAGCGATTCTCCTGCCTCAGCCTCTGGAGTAGCTTGGACTACCAGTATGTGCCACCACGCCCGGCTGATTTTGTATTTTTAGTAGAGATGGGGCTTCACCATGTTGTTCAGGCTGGTCTCGAACACCTGACTTTGTGACTGACCTGCCTCGCCCTCCCAAAGTGCTGGGATTACAGGCGTGAACCACCATGCCTGGCCTAGAGCTAGAATTTGAACTTCCCAAAGTTCATTCAAATGCTTAGTTAAAATGCTGAACTACCCACTTGAAATTCAACACAATGTAGGTAGGGAGGTCTTTGGGTGAAATAGAGAAAAACTGTGTAGAATTTACTTTTTAAGATGCATCTTAAAACATGTCTGGGCTGGGTGTGGTGGATCATGCCTGTAATCCCTGCACTTTGGGAGGCTGAGGAGGGCAGACTGCTTGAGCTCACGAGTTCAAGCCCAGCCTGGGAAACATAGCAAATTCCCATCTCTACAAAAAATACAAATTATTATCCAGGTGTGGTGGCATGCAACTGTAGTCACAGCTACCTGGGGAGGCTTGAGGCAGGAGAATCCCTTGAGCCCAGGAAGTTGAGGCCACAGTGAGCCTTCTTCTTCATGCCACTACACTCCAGCCTGGGTGATAAACACCTTGTCTCAAAAAAGAAATAAAAGAGGCATGTCTGGGTGTTGCCAGGAAGATAGGAGCCACTGTTTTCAGATAGAGGAAAGAGCATGAGCCAAGCTATGGAGGTTGGAAAAAACAATGTGCATTCAGAAAACTTAGTAATTTCAGTAGGCCTAGAAGACAAGGAATCTTAAAGCAAGCTGTAGCAGTAGACCAGATGGCTAATTTGGGTCCAAAATATGAAGAGGTCTTTTTTTTTAACTTTTATTTATTTTTATTTTTTTTATTTTATACATCAAAACCACAATCAGAAGAAATTATGAAGAGTTCTATATGCCAAGTGTAAAACAAAAATAAAATTCTAAATCCCTAGCCAACTAAATGGACCACTCCTCTTGGCCAAGGGCATTCCAAAGTTAACCTGAAAAAACAGTTCAGGACATGCCTTGTGATACACTCCTCCCTCTGGAACTCAGGGACAACTGACCAGCATTAACATTAAAACAGATCTTAAGACTAACCAAACAGACTCTCTGTAGCAATAAGACACCAAATTCCAACCTGACTCTAGTATAGCATCACATGACTGATAGGAGGCCCTAAAAGAATTGAAGCATTTAGGCCAGGCATGGTGGCTCACGCCTGTGATCCCAGCACTTTGGGAGGCCGTGGCAGGTGGATCATGAGGTCAGGAGTTTGAAACTCTGACCAACATGGTGAAACCCCATCTCTAATAAAAATACAAAAAGTAGCCAGGCGCAGAAGTGCATGCCTGTAGTCCCAGCTACTCAGGAGGCTGAGGCGGAAGAATCGCTTGAACCCAGGAGGTGGAGGTTGCAGTGAGCCAAGATCATGTCACTGCACTCCAGCCTGGGTGACAGAGTGAGACTCCGTCTCAAACAAACAAACAAAAAACAAGAAACTGGGCTGGGAATAGTGGCTCACACCTGTAATCCAAGCACTTTGGAGGCCAAGGCAGGCGGATCACCTGAGGTTGGGAGTTCAGGACCAGCCTGACCAACATGGTGAAACCTGGTTTTTAAAAAAAAAAAAACACAAGAAACTGAAGTATTTTATCCTAAAATATATCTTTGACATATTTTGAAATAGTCCTATAAAGCTGTCTCTTGTGAGGAAAGTCTACATTCTAGAGCATCCCCTTCCCTTTCCAGGTCTTTTCTCTGATCCGGGAGAGATTATCTAAGAGTCTGGCACTTTTAAAAGTCTGATAAGGGGCTGGGCACAGTGGCTAATGCCTGTAATCCCAGCATTTTGGAAGGCTGAGGTGAGCAGATCACAAGGTCAGGAGTTTGAGACCAGTCTGGCCAACATAATGAAACCCTGTTGTAGAGAAAATACAAAAATTTTTTTTAAAAAATACAAAAAATTAGCCGGTATGGTGGTGTGTGCCTGTAATCCCAGCTACTCGGGAGGCTGAGGCAGGAGAATTGCATGAACCCAAGAGGCGGAGGTTGCAGTGAGCCAAGATTTTGCCATTGCACTCCAGCCTGGGTGACAGTGTGAGACGCCATCTCAAAAAAAATAAAAGTCTGATAAGAAACATTTACAATCTGTTCTCTCTGAAGCCTGCTACCTGGAAGCTTCATCTGCGTAATAAGGACCTTGGTCTCAGCAACCGCTTATCAACCTAGACATTCCCTTCTATTGATTCCAGGTTTTTAAGATAATAACTTTTTCAACCAATTGCCAATTAGAACATCTTTGAATCCCCCTATGACCTGGAAGCTCCCTCCCTCCTCACCCTTCGAGCTGACCCTCCTTTCCAGATCAAACCAATGTACATAGAGAAAGGAAAATATCTTGGGCCCCCCAAATCACTAAGAAAAACTCAAGGTGGAAACTGCTTAGGGCTTTGGCTTGGAATAAACCTCTTCAAATATTTTACAGAGTTTGACTCTTTTCCTCAACACAGGGATCAGCAAACCAAGGCTTGTAGGCCAAATTTGCCCCACTCCCATTTTTGTGGAGTCTTGGTAGAGAATTGTTTTTACATCTTTAGGGAATTGTTGGGGAAAAAAAGAATATGCGACAAACACCATAGGTGGCTAGCAAACCCTTAGTATCTGGCGCTTTACAACAAAGTTTTCCACCCACTGCAGTGTGCCAGGAGTTTAGGCTTTATTTTGTAAATGCTTTATCTTGTAAGGGGCTATTGTTTCCAGGTATTCAGTTAGGGAAAGGATGTCTACCTGTGAGAGAAAAGGAAAGGGAAAGGATATGGCAAGCCTGAATTTTGTCTTGTTCCTTTGGGTAACTTCAAAGAAGTGGGAGTTGTTTTGGAGTGGGTGAATGTGTAGATGATTCTGGTGTAGACATCTAGTAGGCTATGACAGGTGTAGCCAAGGTGGGGAGGTAAGATGGTTCAGGGTGTGGGAAATATTCTGGTCGTTCTGTCCGCTTTTTGTTTTTCTCAATTCTCACTAAATTGTTTTCAACAATTGAGGTTTCCACAGATGAAACCTTGAGGAAAGCTAGAGATCAGGAAGGGATGATCGGGCATCATGATAGCCTGATTATGGATTAAAGAGAACATACCCTCTCTTTCAAATAAATTACTCATAAACGTTTGGAATTATGTTGTGGTGTAGTCATAGAGAAGATGCCAGTGTTCACAAAGTATTTATTAGGCCAGGTGCGGTGGCTCATGCCTGTAATCCCAGCACTTAAGGAGGCCGAGGCAGGTGGATCACCTGAGATTGGGAGTTGGAGACCAGCCTGATCAACATGGTGAAACCCCATCTCTACTAAAAATACAAAAATTAGCCAGGTGTGGTGGCAGTCGCCTGTAATCTCAGCTGCTCGGGAAGCTGAGGCAGGAGAATTGCTTGACCCCGGGAGGTGGACGTGGTGTCTCACACCTGAAATCCCAGCACTTAAGGAGGCCGAGGCAGGCGGATCATCTGAGGTTGGGAGTTTGAGACCAGCCTGGTCAACATGGCGAAACCCCATCTCCACCAAAAAATACAAAAATTAGCTGGGCATGGTGGTGCACACCTGTAGTTCCAGCTACTCGGGAGGCTGAGGCAAGAGAATTGCTTGAACCCAGGAGGTGGAGGTTGCAGAGAGCCAAGATCATGCCTCTGCACTCCAGCCTGGGTGACAGAGCAAGATTCTGTCTTAAAAAAAAAAAAAAGTATTAATGCTGACTGAAAAAAAATTACACTATTTAAAGTGGGAAATTTTTTTAAAAACACTCTTTTGAACACATCCTGAGGGTTATAGTGCTTTGTAAAGTTTGTGTATACAATTAACACATTAAACCACTCATCACTGAGCCAACAAAATGACAGCTTTTTCACTAAAGGGAAAGAAAAACTCCACACTAGAAAAATATGTTATACAGGCCGGGCGCGGTGGCTCATGCTTATAATCCCAGAACTATGGGAGGCTGAGGCAGGTGGATCACCTGAGGTCAGGAGTTTGAGACCAGCTTGACCAACATGGCAAAACCTCGTCTCTACTAAAAATACAAAAATTAGACAGGCATAGTGGTGGGTGCCTATAAACCCAGCTACTTGGGAGGCTGAGGCAGGAGAATCACTTGAACCCAGGAGGCAGAGGTGGCATTGAGATCACGCCACTGCACTCCAGCCTGGGCCACAGAGCAAGACTCTGTCTCAAAAAAAAAAAAGAAAGAAAGAAAGAAAGAAAAATACATTATACAGCCAACTTCCTTAAGGTAATGACAAGGACATATTACCCCAAGATAGAAGGGAAAATCACTAAAAACTTCTTTCTCAGCCCTCTAAGACTTTACAGAAATGATTGCCTTTTAATTCATTTGTGGATACGTTCTGGAAACATTTTAGATAAAAAGGTCTATTCTTTGGTGTGGTCAAAAAAACAAAATTACAACAAATTTAAAGATCATAATTGGCTTTAATTTGTGATTCTACAATCACTTTTCATTATATAAAGTGAAATTAGTGTTCTGATGGGCTGAGCAGAGGAGGTTGGCTTTATAAACAGAACCTGGCTGAGGAAAGCAGATACAGAGAACAAAATACAGATCTGTAGTTTGAAAGTTACTTTCCTCGTAAACATTAAAGCAGAGGGGACTTCCTTATGCTGGTTAAAACTGGCCTGTTTGGGGATTTGGCTATTATCTCTCTCTCTCTCCTGATTTCTTGGAAGGTCAGATAAACAACTTAGTTTTGGCTTGGTGGTATGGAACTTCCACATGAGTGACTTTATTTTGGTTTGGTCTGTTGGTCCAAGTGCAGGAGTTCAGTTCAAACCAAAGGCCTCATATAAACTTTATTCTATTTTCATTTATATTTATTTATTTATTTTAAGACAAGGTGTCTCGGTGTCACCCAGGCTAAAGTACAGTGGCACAATCAGAGATCACTGCAGCCTCAACCTCCTGGGCTCAAGTGATCCTCTACCTCAGCCTCCTAGTGCAGCTGGGACTACAGGCACCTGCCACCATGCCTGGACAATATTTTTATTTTTTGTAGAAATGGGGTCTCACTGTGTTGCCCAGGCTGGTTTCAAATTCCTTGACTCAAGCAATTGTTTTACGTCAGCCTCCCAAAGTGCTAGGATTGCAGGCGTGAGCCACTGCACTGGCATATACATTTTATTTAACAGCATTTTAAGAGTAATGTTTCTTAAAAAATTTTTCTTCCTCATTTCTCCTTAGCCATTTGATTCTAAATACCATTTACTTGATAGGTAAGTGGCTTCTTTCTGTAGTTGGCAGATATTGCTAGAAATATTGTAACCACCCAAGGGGTTCACCTTGTGTGCTGCCTACACAGAGCCAATTCATCAAGACAGGGGAATTGCAATAGAGAAAGAGTAATTCACACAGAGCTGGCCGTGTGGGAGACCAGAGTTTTATTATTACTCAAATCAGTCTCCCAGAGCAGTCAGGGAGCAGAGTTTTTAAGGATAATTTGGTGGGTAGGGGGAAGCAAGTGAGCCAGGAGTGCTGATCGGTCAGAGATGAAATCATAAGAAGTTGAAGTTGTCTTTTCGCACTCATAAGGAGTCGAAGTTGTCTTCTCGCACTGAGTCAATCAGGGTGGGGGCCACAAGATCAGTTGAGCCAGTGTATCAATCTGGGTGGTGTTAGCTGCTCCATCAAGTGCAGGGTCTGCAAAATATTTCCAGCACTGACCTTGGGAGTAGTTTAGGGAGGGTCAGAATCTTGTAGCCTCAGCTGCACGACTCCTAAACCATAATTTCTAATCTTGTGGCTAATGTTAGTCCTACAAAGGCAATCCAGTCCCCAGGCAAAAAGGACATCTGCTTTGGGAAAGGGCTGCTGTCATCTTTTTTATTTTTATTTTTTGAGGTAGAGTCTCACTCTGTCACTCAGGCTGGACTGCAGTGGTGCGATCTTGGCTGACTGCAACCTCTGCCTCCCACGTTCAGGCGAGTCTCCTGCCTCAGCCTCCCAAGCAGCTGGGATTACAGGCGCACACCACTATGTCTGGCTAATTTTTTTATTTTTAGTCCAGACAGGATTTCTCCATGTTGGCCAGGCTGGTCTTGAACTGCTGACCTCAAATAACCTGCCTGCCTCGGCCTCCCAATGTGCTGGGATTACAGACGTGAGCCACTGAGCCTGGCCGAGATTCTTTACAGATGAAAATTTGTCACTTGAAATTGGGAGTTCAAGACCAGCCTGACCAACATGGAGAAACCCTGTCTCTATTAAAAACAAAATTAGCAGGGCATGGCGGCGCATGCCTGTAATCCTGGCTACTCAGGAGGCTGAGGATAGAGAATTGCTTGGACCTGGGCGGGGGAGGTGCGGTGAGCTATTATGCCACTGCACGCCAGTCGGGGCAACAAGAGCAAAACTCCATCTCAAAATAAAAAATATATATCTATTAACATAGCTAGATATTTTTCTTCCAAACCCTCCTAATTAACTGAATAGGAAATTTGTGTCATCTATTGTCTCTAAGGGCAGCCACTACTATAAGACTTCAAAAGAAATTTGGTCTCCGTAGTCTTTATCTTAACCTGAACATTCCCTTTCTATGAATTCCAGGTCTTTAGATAAACTCAACTAATTGTCAACCAGAAAATCATTTATAGCCTGGAAGCCCCTGCTTTAAGTTGTCCCACCTTTCTGGACCAAACCAATGTATTTATTTATTTCTGTTTTTTTTGGTTTTTTGTTTTTTTTTTGAGACAGAGTCTCTGTCACCCAGGCTGGAGTGCAATGGGGTGATCTCGGCTTGCTGCCACCTCCGCCTCCGGATTCAAGCAATTCTCTGGCCTCAGCCTCCCAAGTAGCTGGGACCACAGTCATGCGCCACCATGCTTGGCTAATTTTTGTATTTTTAGAAGAGAAGAGGTTTCGCCATGTTGTCCAGCCTCGTCTTGAACTCCTGACCTCAGGTGAGCTGCCTATCTTAGCCTCCTAAAGTGCTGAGATTATAGACGTGAGCCACCATGCCCTGCCTCCAATGTATTTCTTAAATGTATTTGATTGATGTCTCATGTTTCTCTAAAATGTATAAAACTAAGCTGGGGCCCATGTTTTCAGGACCTCTTGAGGGCTCTGTCATGGGTCATGGTCACGCATATTTGGCTAAGAATAAAACTCTTCAAATATTTTACAGAGTCTGACTCTTTTTGTTGACACACATAAACATACAGTAAGTCCTCACTTAACTTTCACAATAAACCTATCATTTCTATTTAGTGAATTGAGAGTAAATTTTTTTTTTTTTTTGAGACGGAGTTTCCCTCTTGTTACCCAGGCTGGAGTGCAATGGCGCGATCTCAGCTCACTGCAACCTCTGCCTCCTGGGATCAGGCAATTCTCCTGCCTCAGCCTCCCGAGTAGCTGGGATTACAGGCACGAGCCACCATGCCCAGCTAAGTTTTTGTATTTTTAGTAGAGATGGGGTTTCACCATGTTGACCAGGATGGTCTTGATGTCTTGACTTCGTGATCCACCTGCCTCGGCCTCCCAATGTGCTGGGATTACAGGCGTGAGCCACCATGCTTGGCTAATTTTTGTATTTTTAGTAGAAACGGGGTTTCTCCACATTGGTTAGGCTGGTCTCGAACTCCCAACATCTGGTGATCCACCCACCTCAACCTCCCAAAGTGCTGGGATTACAGGCATGAGCCACTGCACCTGTCGAGAGTAAATCATAGACCTATGCAATCAATTCAAAAAGTTTTCACCAACGCTCTGAAATAATCACTTCAATCACTTTTGGGGTCTGATTTAAAATCTTGAAGGAGGCATATTTCTTGGTCCCATTCTCAATTTAGGTGTGCATTTGAGGAGGTATAGGGTGAGTGTAGGTTTGGTTACACTAAGGTTTTAAAATTTTTGTATAGTCATTAGCCATTATGTCTGGATAAAATGTTGTTTCTTGGGATCGGGAACACAATGAACTTAATTGCCTTAGAACGGACACATTATTTCAATGTGTCTGTATTCATCGGACCACCCTGTTTTATATTGTCTAAATTTTCTAATATCCTCACCCTGAGATACTTCAGTCTCCTATTTGTTATTATTATTATTATTATTTTTCTTTGAGAGAGAGTCTCGCTCTGTTGCCCAGGATGGAGTGCAGTGGGCATGATCTTGGCTCACTGCAACGTGTGCCTCCCAGGTTCAAGGCATTCTCCTGCCTCAGCCTCCTGAGTAATCGAGATTACAGACACCCGCCACCATGCCCGGCTAATTTTTGTGTTAGAGACAGGGTTTCACCATGTTGGTCAGGGTGCTCTTGAACTGACCTCAAGTGATTCCCCCGCCTTGGCCTCCCAAAGTGCTGGGACTATAGGCTGACCCACCATGCCTGGCTCTCATTTATTATTATTATTATTAATTTCGAGATGGAGTTTTGCTCTTGGCACCCAGGCTGGAGTACAATGGCACTATCTTGGCTCACTGCAACCTCTGCCTCCCGAGTTCCAGCGATTCTCCTGCCTCAGTGTCCCGATTAGCTGGGATTACAGGTGCCCGCCACCACACCCAGCTAATTTTCTGTATTTTTAGTAGAGACGGGGTTTTACCATGTTGGCCAGGCTGGTCTCCAACTCCTGAGGTCAGGTGTACCACCGGCCTCAGCCTACCAAAGTGCTGGGATTACAGGCATGAGCCACAATGCCCAGTCTCTCTCTCTCTCTCTCTCTTTTTTTTTTTGACACAAGTCTTGCTCTGCGGCTCAGGCTGGAGTGCAGTGGTGTGATCTCAGCTCACTGCAACCTCTGCCTCCTGGGTTCAAGTGCTTCTCCGGCCTCAGCCTCCTGAGTATGTGGGACTACAGGCATGTGCCACCAGGCCTTGCTAATATTTTGTATTTTTAGTAGAGACGGGGTTTCATCATGTTAGTCAGGATGGTCTCAATCTCCTGAACTTGTGATCAGTCTGCCTTGGCCTCCCAAAGTGCTGGGATTACTGGTGTGAGCCACCGCGCCCCGCCCAGTCCCTCATTTTAATTGTGTTTTTTTTCGGCTATGTGTTTAGACAGTTCGTCGTCTTCTCCTCCATCCTCTTCCCTCAACCTTGCGAACCACCTCCATGAACATTAATTTAAATAAAATGATTGCCAGAATTGTCCTCATGCTCTTGCTAGTCTCTACATAGTGAAATTATATTGGGTCGTAGCAAAAGACAATTTGATTTTCCAATCAGTTTTAAATTAAAAGAAAACATAATTCAATCTAACAGGCTAATTATTTGCAGAGATATGGTAAGAAATAAAGGAAGATGAGTAATACAAATGATAATGAAGGTAAGCCATTCAGTTTATAGGGATTTTACGTGCTTAGGAAAATTCCTCTCCCAGTCAACAAATGACAAAACATAAACTCACAAGCCATGTATTAGGTTGGTGGAAAAGTAATTAATAAATGATATTAATAAATGGGCATATTGTTAAAAAATAATAAGAAAATGCCAGGATTTGAACAGCCAAGTGTAATTATGCAAGCAAATTTTTTTAAGTAGTGCAATTTATACCAGAATTCCTCGTTTTTCTATTAAAATGATTACTGAGAGGACTTTCGTTTAATTGTACAGCAGATGTGGGTGCAATGCAAGTTCAAGACAAGTTTCTCGGTTGGTTTGTGTGGACTTGGGTTAGCTGCTTGGTGGTCAATATGGCTTTGTATTCATATAATCCCACGGGGTTTCTCAGTGAAGACCTTGACCTTGTTCCTCTGTCGGATTTGAATAATAAGAATGATGCTGGTCGCGTACAGTGGCTCACCCCTGTAATCCCAGCACTTTGGGAGGCCCAGGTGGGTGGATCACTGAGGTCAGGAGTTCGAGACCAGCCTGGACAACATGGTGAAACCCAATCTCTATTAAAAATACAAAAATTAACTGGGCGTGGTGGTATGTGCCTGTAATCCCAGCTCCTTGGGAGGTTGGGAGGCTGAGGCAGGAGAATCACTTAAACTCGGGAGGTGGAAGTTGCAGTGAGCTGAGACCGTGCAACTGAACTCCAGCCTGGGCGACAGAACGAGATTCTGTCTCAAAACAAACCAGATGATGCTAAAAAATTATGTCCTCGGCCGGGCACGGTGGCTCATGCCTGTAATCCCAGCACTTTGGGAGGCCGAGATGGGCAGATTGCCTGAGCTCAGGAGTTCCAGACTAGCCTGGGCAACACAGTGAAACCAGGTCTCTACTAAAAATATTAAAAAATAGCTAGGCGTGGTGGTGTGGGCCTGTAGTCCCAGCTACTAGGGAGGCTGAGCCAGGAGAATCGCTTGAACCCGGGAGACGGAGGTTGCAGTGAGCCAAGATTATGAAACTGTACTCCAGCCTGGGTGACAGAGAGAGACTCTGTCTTGAAAAAAGAAAAAAAAATTATGTCCTTTTGCCAGGTTAGGAATTACAAGGCCCTTCTTTACCTCCTTTGGATTCCTGGCAGGAACTCAAGAGAGAGAGCTGGTAAACAGATTCCAATCTCAAGCAGCAGGGCATTAGAAAAATATTGGTCCCCTAGTGAGCCCTTGCGCCCTTAGAAAAGTATGGCTTGAAACAGGGTTTCTCTTATCTTTTACAAGCCTGTTTCCTCAAGCATGTGAATTCTGGTAGAGTGTTCAAAATACTCTTAAAAAATTATTCTGACAGTGTGCAAGTGATGGGCCTAAATTTAAAAACAATTATGAGACACTTCTTAAAAGGGTAAGGAAGACTTTGTTCATGACTATTGCAATAGGTGTCAAGACTATTGCAATATAGTCTGGCATGGTGGCTCATGTCTGTAATCCCAGCACTTTGGGAGGCAGAGGCAGGAAGACTGCTTGAGCCCAGAGGTTCAAGACCAGCCTGGGCAACACAGGGAGACCTAGTCTCCACAAAAAATAAAATTAGCCAGGAGTGGTGATGCATGGCATGGAGACCCAGCTACTCTGGAGGCTGAGGTGGGCGGATCTCTTGGGCCCAGGAGTTTGAGGGGCAGTGAGCCATGACTGCGCCACTGCACTTCAGCCTGGTGACAGAGCGATACCCTTTCTTGAAAAACAAAGTTATCACAATAGGGGTGAGTGATGGTTCTCAACTCTGAACACAGCAGGGAATTTATAGTAAATGATCAGAGTGAATGGATCAGTGGGGGGAAGATTACCACCAAGAGCGGACATGAAATGTAGGGGTATTCTTTTTTTTTTTTTTTTGAGATGGAGTTTCCCTCTTGTTGCCCAGGCTGGAGTGCAATGGTGTGATCTTGGCTAACTGCCTCCCAGGTTCAAGTGATTCTCCTGTCTCAGCCTCCCGAGTAGCTGGAATTACAGGCACGCTCCACCACACTTGGCTAAGTTTTGGTATTTTTAGTAGAGACAGGGTTTCACCATGTTGGCCAGGCTGCTCTAGAACTCCTCAAGTGATCCACCAACTTCGGCCTCCCAAAGTGCTGGGATTACAGGCGTGAGCCACCGCGCCAGGCCTTTTTTTTTTTAGGTGGAGTCTTGCTCTGTTGCCCAGGCTGGAGAGCAATGGTGTGATCTCAGCTCACTGCAACCTCTGTCTCCCGGGTTCAAGCGATTCTCCTGCCTCAGCTTCCTGAGTAGCTGGGATTACAGGCATGCGCCTCCACGCCTGGCTAATTTTGTATTTTTAGTAGAGATGGGGTTTCTTCATGTAGGTCAGGCTGGTTTCTAACTCCCGACCTCAGGTTTTCCGCTCGCCGGGGCCTCCCAAAGTGCTAGGATTACAGACGTGAGCCACCGATTTAACATAATTTTTGCTGGTGGCAAAGTGATCAGATATCAAGGGTGGGGTTGAAGAATTTGATCGGATATTGAAGATGATTCGATATTAAGGGTGTGGGAGTTCTCATTAAATTGACTTAACTGGATTCTCGCCACAAATGGACTAAGCAGGTCAAAGACGACCCAAGGAGGAGACCTAGTCAAAAAGAGCTCAGAGGAGCTTCCTCACTAAAGTTTGGTCGAGAGAGTCTTTGTCAATACCCAGCTGGCTTTCCCTTTGTACCACCATGTGGCGTCCTCCCTTCCCCCCATTCCTTCAGTCATAGGCTCTTTAAAACAAAATATTGAAATTCAAGTTATGGAAATTCTAGGAGGGGCGATCCCTCCCATTTCCCCTTTCCCCCTCCCTAGTTGCGGAAGACAACGGACTACAAATCCCCTACGCTCTCGCGGGGCTACGATCCGACTAGCCCTCCCCCGCATTCCGGAGTCTCGCGCCTGCGCAGAAGGCAGAAGGTCCTGCGCTGAGGGAAGGGGGCGGAGACGGGACTACGCGCCAGGAGTAGGAAGGGGAGGAAAAAAGAGACCATAGACTCCCATCCTGGCCTAGAGCGGCCCTTAAAGTGCCAGGGAGAGGAGGGCGGGCGGGGACCACTACAGAATTGGCCGCCGGCGGTATCATGGCGACCCGGAACCCCCCTCCCCAAGGTGAGCGGCCAGGGCCTGAAGTGGTATCTGGGACGTGGCTCACAGCTCTCGACCTTGCTCCCATGGCACCTCTTCCTTCCCCTGCCCTAGGATTCTTCGAGCTCTATTGTTTATTTTTAAGGCAGCCCCTTTGAGCACCACCTTCGAGTTAGACTTTTTCCTCCCCTCTCTGCGGAACTCAAGCGGAGAGCCACCACCCCCACCCCCAGCACAGCCCTACCTGCCTCCTGCCTTACCTTCACCGCTGGCCCATCATCTCCATCTTCAAATGTATTATTTTTCTTTTTTTAAACGTCTAGACTCTGAAGTGATTTCGCTGGGCTCCAGACTAGTTCTCAGAGGAGGACCCCTCCCCACCCCCACTCCTCCCACTGATGAAAATGGACCCTGCACTGACCTTGACCTTACTAAGGTTTGGAGTGGGGGTGACCCCTCACTACTGTGTGATTCTGAGTTGGCCCTGGCTTCGTGACCCCAGGCCAGTCCCTGGGCCTTTGGGAAAGCAGATGGGGGTCATTGTTGCAGGGCCCTTTACTCTTGAGGCGGTGGTCTCAGGAATTAAGTAAAGTCAGTAGTTTCCATCTGGGCATTTTTAGCTGTAGGCCAAAAGGAATGAGTTGTAACATATTTTTGAAAAGATTTCTGACTTTTGATTGACTCTACATTTATTTTTTCCATTTTGCTATTTTAAAGAATATGAAAGCGATGACGACTCTTACGAAGTGTTGGATTTAACTGAGTATGCAAGAAGACACCAGTGGTGGAATCGAGTGTTTGGCCACAGTTCGGGACCTATGGTAGAAAAATACTCAGTAGCTACCCAGATTGTAATGGGTGGCGTGACTGGCTGGTGAGAACAACGTCTTTTTCATTAAATTTCATTTGGGGGCCTGACACTGCTGTCCTTTCAAACATGGGTGAGAGTCACTGCACATTCAGTGGGTCTACACTGTTAATTCCAGAAGAGGCTTTTCTCTGAGTTAAAATTGATGCAGTCTACATTCCCAGACTCCCCGTTGGGTTTTGGTGATCCCCTCCCCCATGCCCACCACTGTTCTCTCCTCCCTCCTCACCCTTCTTTTGATTCTTTATATGCTTTCCCCATTCTCATGTTCAGCAAATGCCGTGGATCTGATTCAGTGATAGTAGATAGGAAGAAATATATGAGTTAATTAAATGTAAATTTTTACATTTCATTCAGTGCTAACTACTGAAAAAAACCTAAGAAACTCCCACGGTAGAACTGGCCTCTAGTATTGTCAGCGTTGTAGAGAGCAGTGTAAAAATGCTCTGCGCAAATTATTGGTGATGATACAGATAATTCTGGGTTTTTCTTTTGTGGGCTCGGTCAGATTATGATAACTCTTTGGAAAAGAGCTGTAGAACATTAGTTCTGTGTTGAAATTAAAGATCTGATTGCTTACTTTGTAATATTGTGGGGTCCATTAAGAAGTGGTTAATAAGCATCAGCCTGACCAGTTAACATTTCAGACCATGTGATAACACAATGGCTACTGTGACTCTAATTCTGTTCTTATGAAAAGACTAGCTAGATAACAAGGGGCAGAAACAAATTTCACCGTTTTGAAAATGTTCTTGACTGTAGAGAAATTTTGAAGTTAGTGAGGGTGCTTAACTTGGGCATAAGCATTTTTTCTTAGATTCGCATTTAAGTTCATCTTACATTGATTTAATGGAAATATTTACGTTTCCACTTGATAAGTATAACAACGAGTTTTTTGATTTGTGTTTTACATGCATTTTGGAATAATGACACGCTCCTCTATGCCTTTTTGCAAATGCCATTTTATGATAGAAATACTGATTGTGAAGATTCTGTGGTGCAGAGGTGCGGTATTTATTCATGATATGTGCTTATTAATGGTGCTACGGGAAAAAAGCCCGCAATAAAAAGAGATGCCTGTCAGGGCCTGGTCATTGAGATAATTCTCCATAGGCTGATTAGTTCCTCTAGCCCTGTAATTCAGGTTATGGCTCTCTGCTTAAATAAGCTCACAATTTGGTGCCAGAGGTGATTGGTTAATGTCAGTCAGTGCCTAAAGCCTAGTCTTAAAACAGACTAAAAAATAATTGAGAAATAGAATTACCAAGTCATTTCATGGTTTCTCCTTGGAGAGCAAACTCCTTGTAGAACAAGCCCCATCATTTGCAGAAGTTTGCTCAGAAAGGCTAGAGACAGAGCAGCAGGAAATAGGTTCATTTTAGTGACTGATGCCATCAAGCAATGGATGCACATGCTTGTGGAGCACAGTCCAAGGGGTATTGTGCCTGCTGCCTGCTTTTTCTGTTCCCTTTTCTGAGCCTTTGTTGCTGACTCCCCTATTGAGGGGCACATTCTTTATAGTAATACAATTGTCCCTCAGCGTAGGTTACCAAAATCTGCGGATTCTCAAGTCCCTGATATAAAATGGCATAGTATTTGCTTATAACCTACACACACTCTCGTATACTTTAAATCATCTCTTAATTACTTATAACACCTAATGCAATGTAAATAATGTAAATGCTATGCAAATAGTTATGTGGAATTTTTTTAATTTGTGTGATTTTTTTATTTTTGTTTTTTTGTCTTTTTTTAAGTTTTGTATCCCGATTGATTAAATTGTGGATGTAAAACCTAGCGAGGACACAGACACACACACACACACACACACACACACACACACACACACAGTGTTGGTCCAGGAGCTGTATAATAGAACTCTAATAATACAAGTGATTTGTTGCAATGACCTTATTCAGTGTAGTAAATTTTTGCAATTTTCTTAGGATGTAAAATTGATGTGATATTGTGGTGTCTATTAAGGAGGAACAGTTAATAGGCATTAACTTGACCAGGTAGCAATTTAGACCAATTCAAGACGTGAATAGGAGGCTGAGGAGATTTTATTTAGCTGCGGATAGCTGTAGGCTTTTGACCATGACAAAAAAATTAAAACTATTATCAGGATGGATGGTTGCTAGGAGAAATGGGAGGTGTCAAGACCAGTTAGAGGGCCCTTAGAATGGTCTGGAAGCAAGGTAATGATGACCTTGAGAATGGAAAGAAGACAGTCAAATCACATTTTGGAGATAAAGTATATAGAGCTGTGGAGGCCAGGAGTGGTGGCTCATGTCTGTAATCCTGGCACTTTGGGAGGCTAAGGCAAATCTTAGACATTTAGGGTAGATTACCTGAGGTCAGGAGTTCAAGACCAGCCTGGGCAACATTGTAAAACCCTGTCTCTACCAAAAATACAACAATTAGCCCGGTGTGGTGGCAGTTGCCTGTAATCCCAGCTACTCGGGAGGCTGGGGCAGGAGAATTGTTTGAACCCGGGAGGCAGAGGTTGTGGTAAGCCAAGATCGCACTCCAGCCTGGGCAACAGCGAACTCCATCTCAAAATAAATAAATAAAATAACAGAAATTCTCTCACTGTTCTGGAGGCTAGAAGTCTGAACTCAGGATGTCAATAGTGTTTGTTTTTCTTGGAGGCTCAGAGGGAGAAGTCTTTTTTTTTTTGAGACAGAGTCTCACTCTTGTTGCCCAGGCTGGCCTGCAGTGGTATGATCTCGGCTCACCGCAACTTCCACCTTGCAGGTTCAAGCGATTCTCCTGCCTCAGCCTCCTGCATAGCTGGGGTTATAGGCATATGCCACCATGCCCAGCCAATTTTTGCATTTTTAGTAGAGATGGGGTTTCTCCATGTTGGTCAGGTTGGTCTGGAACTCTCCACCTCAGGTGATCTTCCCACCTCGGCCTCCAAAAGTGCTGGGATTATAGGTGTGAGCCACTGCGCCTGGGCAGAAATCTGTTTTATGTTTCTCTTTTAGGTTCTGGTGGTTGCCAGCAATCCTTGTCATTCCTTGGCTTGTAGACATATTACTCCAGTCTGCTTCTGTTGTCCTGACAGGTGTCTTCCCTCTGTGTGTGTCTTTATTGGATTAAAGGCCCACCCTGTTCCAGTATGATCTCATCTGAACTCATTACATCTGCAGTGACTCTGTTTTCTTTTCTTTTCTTTTTTTTTTTTTAAGACAGGGTTTCACTCTGTTGGTCAGGCTGGTCTAGAACTCCTGACCTCAGGTGATCCACCCACCTTGGCCTCCAAAGTGCTTGGATTACAGGCGTGAGCCACCACGCCTGGCTAACACTGTTTTCAAATAAGGTCCCATTTAAGAGGTTTGGGGAAGGATGTGAATTTTGGGGGTGGGGACCATTCAACCCATTGCAGAAAGCTGGAGTTAGAAATACAGGATTCATTTGCACAGTATGGATCTAGAATGCTGAAGGGAATGTCAGCTCACTCACTGAAGGAGTGAATTAATCACAAAAGAAGTAGGGGGGCTGACACTCTTACAGGGTAGATGAGACACAAAAAAGGTTTAATGTAAAGATAGGTAGATGTAGATAAGGAGGCCTTTAGAAATGTGGGCTCAAGTATAGTCATTGAGGTGGAACAACAGCTGGACCTGAAAGGGTAGGAAAGCTTTAGATAGGCAGAGCTAGGCAGAAACCCTAGAAGCAGGGAGATTAATAGCTTGAGCAAAGGTGTGACCTATTTGGAAGATAATGGGGTTGGAGCAGAAGGTTAAGGTAGAGGTGGGGGTCAACCACTTTATGGACCATCTTGACTGTGTTAAGCAAAACAAATTACTTTTTATTATGGGAGGTTTCAGCTTATACAAACATAGGGGCTGGGCGTGGTGGCTCACACCTGTAATCCCAACACTTTGGGAGGCCAAGGTGGGTGGATCACGTGAGGCCAGGGGTTCCAGACCAGCATGCCCAACACTGTGAAACTCCACCTCTACTAAAAATAGGAAACTTAGCTGGGCGTGGTGGTGCACTCCTGTGATCCCAGCTACTCCGGAGGCTGAGACTGGAGAATTGCTTGAACCCAGGAGGTGGAGGTTGTGGTGAGCCGAGATTGCACCACTGGAATTTAGCCTGGGCAACAGAGTGAGACTCTGTCTCAAAAAAAAACAAACAACAAATGTAGGCGAAGTGTAATGAACCCCAGAGTACTCGTCATTATTTTAGTAGCTGGTCCTTTTTCCTATAAATTCCCCTTCTCTTCTCTCCATCCCTTATTTTAAAGCAAATCGCAGACACTTTAAATTGTGCATTTTTGACTAGCCTGTGTAACTAAGGGGGAACATTGAGGTTTCTAAGCAGGTAACAGATGTGATCAAAAGAAGTGTGAAGTCGTAAGATTTTATTAGGAAAGCAATGAAAAGTAGAAGAGAAAGAGGGTTTAGTACATAATTGATTGTTTTCATCTTTTGTTATTTCTTTGATTAAAGGTGTGCAGGATTTCTGTTCCAGAAAGTTGGAAAACTTGCAGCAACTGCAGTAGGTGGTGGCTTTCTTCTCCTTCAGGTATGTCAGAGTCTTAAGCACTTGCCTTTGCTTACAATAGAAGGTGGAATTTTTCATTTAGGCATCAGTTTATGGAAGAGCTACAATGAGTTTTGAAAGCTAACTTTTGTCTTGAAAGATAACAATTTAAATATTTCTGCGTTATTAAGCATAGTTTGATCCTAGCTATTGAAAAGACAGCCATGGCCAGACACATAGTCTCACAGCTGTAATCCCAGCACTTTGGGAAGCCGAGGCGAGCAGATCCCTTGAGGTCAGGAGTTCAAGACCAGCCTGGCCAACATGGTGAAACCCCAATCTCTACTGAAAATACAGAAATTAGCCGACATGGTGGTGCGTGCCTGTAATCCCAGCTACTCCGGGAGACTGAGGCAGGAGAATCACTTGAACCTGGGAGGCGGAGGTTGCAGTGAGCCGAGATTGTGCCATTGCACTACAGCCTGAGTAACAAGCGAAATTCTGTCTCAAAAAAAAAATTAGTTATAATCTTATTTCTGAGAGGCGGGTGGATTTGAAGTTTTGGTTTTGTTCATATTTGCCATTAGAGGATGTTTATCAGGGCATTATCTGGCATTCAGGTCTGTTTGGCATATATTTTTTCAAAAATATCATTCTTTGAAGATCAAATATAGTAAATCCAAAAGTTGAAAACCTCTAGGAATGATTGTGAGCAGCACTTTTAAAGATACAGAGAACTGTCAGTTGTACTAGATTTTAAAAATGATTGATGTTCACAGCAACCAAAATCTGAATTCAGCACCTAAGCTTTTGATCATGTAACAACCAGTGTAATCACTTTAAGTACAAAGGGACTGGATCTGTATGTCTGAAGCACAGATTTTGAGTTGTTCACTAAATAGCCTTTTTAAAAATATATATATTTTCTTTCTCTTGGTGACATTATTAGGAATAATTGCTTATTACTTATGGTAGAGATAAAAAAGAAAATGATAAATAACTAAATTTGGTTCTTTGGATGAATATGCCAGCATTAGTACAGATAATTTTATGTAAGCTGATTTTGACTTGGGTTTATATGGAATCAAGAGCATATTTTATTCTATATCTATTTTGAAGACTCAGTTGTCGTTTCTGTTAGCGTAAAAGGGTACTGGACTGAAGCACAGTTTCCTAAAATGTTCACAGAATGGAGAGAAGTGTATATTTTAATCCACTCTGCATGTCAGTTTTTCAGAAGTCCATTTCAGTTCACTCAGTATGCACCATTCAAATCCATATTTTGCCATTGCCACCTCCCACTTTTCTGCATTTAGTGCACATATTCTTTGAAGTTTTTAAGGCAGAACAACAGAGGACCTATCTGCTTCAAACCAGTTTTTGCCACAAATATAACTAACCTTGAAAACTCAGTAGAAGGAAAGTGAAAGAGGAAATAAAGTAGCAAATGGCTTTTAGGCTAATTGCCTAATATTCTTTAGGCCCACTTTCATATTTTTGTGACCTTTCTTATATTTAAAGATAAATATTAGTTTATTTAAAACTTAAAGCTTTTCTGGTAACAGTATTGTTTTCCAATAGATGTTTATTACACTGCCATCTTAAAATACACAGTCTCTTTTTAAAAAATTTTTTGGAGTTATTCATGCATGTAATTCAAAGGGCCAAATACTTGTGCAAGGCTTGTTACAGATTAGAGTAATCCTCTGCCTCTCTCACTACCCCCATTTTTCCATCCCTTGAGACATCTACTTTGAACTGTTAACTGATTCTTAAGGTAGTTATCTCCTTTTCTCTAAACAAGTTAATTGACATTTCTTGACCTTTCAGTTTTTAGGTGTTAACTGTTGGCTTCCCATTATGGAATAGGACCATTTTAGCTATCATTTATTGACCTGTTTTGTTTTCCCTACACCTCTCCTTCCAATCTCACATACTTGAATGCTTTCTTCCCTCTCCCTCAATCGTCTGAGTGTTGTTACTCATAATTGTGTTAGATCATTCATTACATGGAGTTCACTGAGCTTCTTGAACCTGTGAATTTATGTCTTGTTTGGGAAGATTTCGGCCTTCCCAAAGTGCTGGATGCTGGGGGCTTTTGGCTTCCCGCTCTCTTCCGCCTTGTCCCTTCTATTTGGCCATTATTTCTATTAGGAAGTTTGGGATCCTTTCCTTTCCTCTTTCCGCTTTCCTCTTTCTTTTCTTTCTTTTTTTTTTTTGACGGAGTTTCGCTCTTGTTGCCCAGGCTGGAGTGCAATGGTGCAATCTTGGCTCACTGCGACCTCCACCTCCCAGGTTCAAGCAATTCTCCTGCCTCAGCCTCCTGAGTAACTGGGATTACAGGTGCCCACCACCACACCCAGATTATTTTGTATTTTTTTAGTAGGGACATGGTTTCACCATGTTGGCCAGGCTGGTGTCAAAATCCTGACCTCAGGTGATCCATCTGCCTCGGCCTCCCAAAGTGTTGGGATTATAGGTGTGAGCCACCGCACCCGGCCAGTTATTTCTTTAGGCAACTACTGGTTGTACAAATCATTTTTCATTGTTGTCATATGCATCAAATAGTTCATCAGTTTGACCTCTGGGCAAACTTGGTCCCAGAGTCATCTCCTATTTGCGTTCTAGGCCTGGTATACAGCTCTTATCCTGGGATCTCTCTTTGTTACCTTCTGGGTATTCCCTTTGGTTTTTGTCTTGGGTTGTTTCCTATATGTTATATCGTTTTTTTTTTTTTTTTTTTTTTTTTGAGACAGTCTTGCTCTGTTGCCCAGGCTAGAGTGCAGTCGTGCAATCTCACTCACTACACACTCCACCTTCTGGGCCGAATGGATCCTCCTGCCTCAGCCTAGCTGAGATTACAGGCGTGTGCCACCATACCCAGTTGATTTTGATATAATAGGGAGGTCTTGCTATGTTGCCCAGTCTAGTCTCGAACTCCTGGGCTCAAGCAGTCCACCCACCTTGGCCTCCCAAAGTGCTGGGATTGCAGGCACAAGCCACTGCCCCTGGCCTATCCTATGTCTTGGTATATTCTCTTGGTGGACACATCCTCCAATAGCATTCATAGAAAATGAGGATGGGAAATGTAGTTTTTGAGATTTTGCATGTCTGAAAATTTCTTCATTTTATCCTCCCATTTGTTTGATAATTTATTAATAGCTGCTGGGCTTAGATATTACTCCATTGTTTTCTGACTTCCAGTGTTGCTGTTAAAAGTCTAAAGTAATTCTACTTTCTGAAGCTTTACATGTGTGGGTTTTTTTTTTCCTCTCAGTAAATGCTTATAGGATTTTCTGTTTGTCCTCAGTATTCTGATTTTTCCCAGTGATGTGCCTTACTGTGGGCCTATTTTCATCCACTGTGCTGGAAACTCAAGGGGCCCTTTCAGTTTGGGGAAATTTTCTGTATATTTATTTAGTTAATGATTTCCTGCTCTTTAATTTTTCCATCTTTTTTTCCTGTAGTTCCATTTATATGGATCTCCTGTACTAGTTGTCTAATTTTCTTTATTTTTGTTTGTTTATTTTTCGGTTTTAAACTTTTTTTTATGTTTTAAAAATAAGGCTGAGGTCTTGCTATCTTGCCTAGGCTGGTCTCGAACTCCTGGTCTCAAGCAATCCTCCTGCCTTGGCCTACCAAAATGTTGGGATTATAGGCATGAGCCAGTGTACTTGGGCTAATAATCTTTTCTTTTTTCTTAGGTTTGACAGACCACTAATAATAATCTTTTCAATTTTTTACTTCTGTCTTTTTGGTCTGTTTTCTGGGAGATTTCTTCAACTTTATCTTCTAATCATTTTACTGAGGTTTTTGTTTTGTTTTGTTTTGAGACAGGATCTCACTCTGTTCGCTCAGGCTGGAGTGCAGTGGTGCAGTCTTGGCTCACTGCAGTCTCGATCTCATGGGCTCAGGTGATTTCTCCACCCCAGCCTTCCAAGTAACTGGGACAACAGGCATGGTGCGCCACCATGCCTGGCTAATTGTTTGTATTTTTAGTAGAGATGGGGTTTTGCTGTGTTGCCCAGGCTGGTCTTTTTTTTTTTTTTTGAGACGGAGTTTCACTCTTGTTACCCAGGCTGGAGTGCAATGGCACGATCTCGGCTCACCCCAACCTCCACCTCCTGGGTTCAAGCAATTCTCCTGCCTCAGCCTCCCGAGTAGCTGGGACTACAGGCGCACGCCACTATGCCCAGCTAATTTTTGTATTTTTAGTAGAGACGGGTTTCACCATGTTGACCAGGATGGTCTCGATCTCTTGACCTCGCGATCCACCCACCTCGGCCTCCCAAAGTGCTGGGATTATAGGTGTGAGCTACCACGCCCGGCCCAGGCTCGTCTTAAACTCCTGAGCTCAAGTGATCTGCCCACCTCGGCCTCTCAAAGTGCTGGGAGCCACCATGCCCAGCTGTTGTTTTTTTAATGTGACTTTAGCATTCTGTTTCTTGCTTTTCCTTTATGGATGGAGTGAGCAGTATCTTTTTAAAAAATGTTTTAATGGCTAATACTTGGATACTTTTTTTTTAAGAGATTGGTTGAATGTATTTATTATGTGAGACTTGTCCTCCTCCAACCCGTTGTTTCAACCAATGTGATGGTTAGAAGACAGTCCCTTCAATAAGACTTTTAAAAACACATCATATTACTGAAGCACTAACATTCTTGGAAACCATTTTAATTGCATGTCTATAGACCAAGGTTTGTGAGAGATGGTGTAGTTGAAAGCCTTCTCTAATTCGAAGATAGAAGGTTCTTAGAGAGTGGCAGAGACTGAGTTTTCCTTAAATCACCAGATGCTAGTTTGAAGTGACTGCCTTAATAGACTGCAGGTTCAGAGTGTTGATCCAAATAGTCTGTCCCACATGCAATTCTTAGCATCTACACAGAATGTTCATCTAGCAGTTTATTTTTTCAGCTTTACAAACAACTCTACAGTGACTAGCCATTTATATATATCTTTGCACACTTGTTTAAGACAAAGCAAAAATATACATATTTAGGCCAGGCGTGGTGGCACACGCCTGTAATCCCAGCTCTTTGGAAGGCTAAGGCTGGCGGATCACCTGAGGTCAGGAGTTCGAGACCAGCCTGATCCACATGGTGAAACCCCGTCTCTACTGAAAGTACAAAGTTAGCTGGGTATGGTGGCACGCACCTATAGTCCTAGCTACTTGGGAGGCTGAGGCAGGACCATCACTTGAATCCGGGAGGCAGAGGTTGCAGTGAGCCAAGATTGCGCCATTGCACACTAGCCTGGGTGACAAGAGTGAAAATCTGTCTCAAAAAAAATATATAGATATGTATATATACACACATACATATATACATATACATATACACATTTAAGCCTGTTTATTGTCAAGTAGCTTTCCAGAAAGTATTCCCACTATCCCCATATGAGAGGATCCACCAGCTTTCCCCACTTTTCATACTGTACTGTCTTTTTTTTTTTTTTTTTTTTTTTTTTAAGACAGAGTTTCACTCTTTCACCCAGGTTGGAGTGCAGGTGGCACCATCTTGGCTTACCACAGCCTCTGCCTCCCAGGTTCAAGCAATTCTCGTGCCTTAGCCTCCTGAGTAGCTGCAACTATAGGCACACGCCACCATCTGGCCAATTTTTATATTTTTAGTAGAGGCAGGGTTTCACCTTGTTGGCCAGGCTGGTCCTGAACTCTTGGCCTCATGTGATCCACCCTCCTCAGCCCACTGAAGTGCTGGGATTACAGGAGTGAACCACCACACCCGGGCTCTTACTGTACTCTTTGGAAGGGAGTCATTGTATATAGCCCACATTTCAGGTATGTAATTATGCTCCACCTTTCTGAGGGCAGAGTAACTACATAAATTATTTAGAAATAGTGTTTTGGAAGGTTTGTCTCTTCTTTCATTTATTCAGTCATTTATTTATGTCAATATGGACTCATGGATATTTATATTTTGGGTTATAATATAATGCTCTTGTATTGCTCAAATTTTGCCAGCTTTGGCCATTAAGAGCTCTTTCAGTTGTGCATCATCTTTTTTAATATCTCTGAAGACATAAATGATTAAGCTTCTTTGTGTGTGTTTTTTTAAGATTCTTCCTACCAAGTCCCTGTTTGTCTAAGTTTTTTCTTTCCCCTCCTCTTTCCTGCTTGTTTATTTTGGTCTCTAGTTTTCAAGTTAAAGGCCTTCCTCCGTGTTTGATGATCCTTGGTTGTCTGCTCATATTTAAGAATTGAGCACTAGGCTGGGTGCGGTGGCTCACACCTGTAATACCAGCATTTTGGGAGGCCGGTGTGGGCGGATCACCTGAGGTCGGAGTACGAGACCAGCCTGACCAACATGGAGAAACCCTGTCTCTACTAAAAATGCAAAATTAGCCGGGCATAGTGGTGCATCCCTGTAATCCCAGCTACTTGGGAAGCTGAGGTAGGAGAATCGCTTGAACCCGGAGGCAGAGGTTGCAGTGAGCCAAGATCGCACCATTGCACTTCAGCCTGGGCAACAAGAGCTGAAGTTTGTCTCCAAAAAAAAACAAAAAGAAAAGAAAGAAAGGATTGAGCACTAAAAGTGCTTAATAAACTCTAAACATGTGGACGTGTGGATGGGGCTTTCTCTTTTCTGGGAAATCTGACCAGTCCAAGAAAAATGATCTAAAGATAAGGAGTTGGTGGGGGTAGAATTTTCTGCAGTGAAATAGTCCAGTTAGATCAGCAATTAGCATATGGTGAAGTTCACAAGCGAAAAGCCCCGTCTACCTGTTTGGAGCTTTCTGGCTGACATGAATCTTTATCCAAAAGCCTGGTGTGTGTGGTTTTGTTTTTTGTTTTGTTTTGGAGACAGAGTCTCACTCTCTGGCCCAGGCTGGAGTGCAGTGGCGTGACCATGGCTCACTGCAGCCTTGACCTCCTGAGGCTCAAGTGATCTTCCCATCTTAGCCTCACAAGTAGCTGGTACTACAGGTGCACACTACCATGCCTGACTAATTTTTGTATTTTTTTGTAGAGACAGAATTTTGCCACATAGCCCAGGCTGGTCTCAAACTCCTGGGCTAAAGCAGTTCACCTGCTTCACCGTCCCAAAGTGTTGGGATTATAGGTGTGAGCAATCGCACCTAGCCTCTGGCATTATTATTTCTTTCTTTCTTTTTTTGTTTTTTTTTAATCTCTTTATTTTTTAAGATGGGGTTTCACCATGTTGATTAGGCTGGTCTTGAACTCCCGACCTCAGGTGATCCACCCGCCTCGGCCTCCCAGAGTGCTAGGATTACAGGTGTGAGCCACCGCACCCAGCCTATTTATTTATTTCTAAGACCGTCTCGCTCTGTCACCCAGACTAGAATGCAGTGGAGGGATCTCGGCTCACTGCAACCTCTGCCTCAAGTTCAAGTGCCTTCGCCTCCCCATAGCTGGGATTACAGCTAGTTTTTTGTATTTTTAGTTTCACTACCATCGTTTCACATGTTGGCCCAGCTGATCTCAAACTCCTGGCCTCAAATGATCTGCCTGCCTTGGCCTCCCAAAGTGCTGGGAGTACAGGGGTGAGCCACCATGCCCATTCCCTCTGGCATTATTATTATTATTATTTGAGATGAAACCTCACTCTGTTGACCAGGCTGGAGTGCAGTGGCGATATCTCAGCTCACTGTAGTCTCTGCCTCCCTGGGTCCAGCAATTCTCCTGCCTCAGCCTCCCAAATAGCTGGGATTATAGGCATGTGCCACCACACCTGGCTAATTTTTGTATTTTTAGTAGAGACGGGGTTTCACCATGTTGGTCAGGCTGCTCTTAAACTCCTGACATCAGGTGATCCACCTGCCTCTGCCTCCCAAAGTGCTACAATTATCGGCATGAGCCACAGCACCCACCCTGGCATTTTTTTTTTTAACTCGGAAGCTTTTATTCTAATGAAAGTACTTTACCTAATCCTGTTAAATATTTTAGTGTTGTAGGGAGTCAGATGTTCAAAACGCAGGCATCACTGCCCCATTCCCTCCCCAGTCTGTTGGCTTGCATTTCCCTGTAGTTGCAGATGAATTTTGTGTGAACAAGACCGAGTAGGGTCCTGTATGTATTTGTTGATTAGGTTGGTTATACCTGAACCCCACTGGGGGCAGATTGCTTGTCCTTGGTCATCTCTGTACTGGAGCAGGGTGCTCAGTTTGGACTGGTATTCTTCGGTTTGATCAGAAGTGCACTTCTCAGCTGGGTGCTGTGGCTCAAGTCTGTAATCCCAGCACTTTGGGAGACCAAGGCAGGAGGATGGCTTGAGGCCAAGAGTCCGAGACCAGCCTGGGCAACATAATGAGATCTCATCTCTCTCCCTCTTTTTTTTTTTAAGGCATTAATATCTTTAGCATCTCAATATTTTTTATGTTCCCTGCAAGGGAACAGATTCTCAAGGGAATTTGTTCAGTTATGGTAGATTACTTCAGCATCAAAGATCATTCTCTTTAGTAGACATGGTAGGTCAGGCCCTTTGGGGTAATCTAGCCCATCCACTTTGTTGCTGAGAGTCATTATTTGAGCCAGGTTGGTTAATATAGCTTTTGAGATTTAGTCTTTATTCACTGTCTTTATTATCATTCATTTACTATGTCTCATTCATCTGGCATTAGTTGGGACTCCAGGGATATAGAGATTCACAGCCCATATGGTCAGTGCTGAGCTGGAAGGGTGTGTTTAGTGCTGAGAGCGCAGAGTGAAAATGCTCTGACTGCTTGGAGGTGTTGGAGAAGTTTTCTCCCGAAGAGGCATTAGTGTTTTAGCATCTCAGGTTTTTCATTTTCCTGCAAGTATTTGAGATTTTTCCCCAAAACATAGAGGATTCTTTAAACTATACAAAATCTTTATCTCAGATAATGCTGGGTTTACTTATTATCAGTGACAAATGGCTATGTAAAAATAGTTTGTGTATAGAATGCTATTTGTGAGAATTTGTTTAATCTGTGTCATTAAATGGTTTCCTTTATTCATTTGCTGGGGATGGGTGGTGGATAAGGGGTCTCACCCAGGGAATATAGTTAAGGTTATTTTTTTGTTGTTATTTTATTACCAATTTAACTCATGGCATGAAGATAAACTTTTATTATTATTTTTATTTGAGACAGAGTTTTGTTCTTGTTGTCCAGGCTGGAGTGCAGTGGCGTGATCTTGGCTCACTGCAACCTCCACCTCCCGGGTTCAAACGATTCTCCTTCCTCAGCCCCCTGAGTAGCTGGGATTACAGGCGTGAGCCATTGTGCCTGGCCGAAGATTAACTTTTAATAAAAAAATGTTTGTAACTTAAAATGTTAAGACTTTAAAATGACAGTTGAATTGGGAGTTGCTGATGAGTGGTGGCATAGATAATATTTTTGTCCTAAACAAAAAATAAAGCCATATACATACATGAAAATTTTGTACAAAAATTTCATACATGAAAATTTTGTACAAGCTTTAGATTGAGTAAGAAGAAATGTTAAGATTCAGCAAAACGTAAAATTCTGCAAAAGCTTCAAAGTAATCAACTATTTTGATTACTTAGTGTAAGCTGGTAAAAAGTCTTTTCAATTTATATGTAGAAAAGGCTCCTTTTCCTAAGGTTCATCATCACCTCCATGCCTGTGACTCAAATTGCTATATCAAATAATACCAGAAAAAGCTTTCACTTGCCATTTGATTTGATCACCACTGTTTTGCTGAGGCTGGAGTTTGAAGTGATAGTGGATGAATAAATACAAGAAGAAATGCAGATAAATTCTTCTATGGAGTCCTTCACAGACAAAATAGAACCTAAGATTTCTAGTCAACCTGTTTATGCAAAATCAGATATTTTTATTATTTAAAGTATTTTCTGTGTGGCTAAAAGTCAGTGTGTTTATTCAGGGTGCAGATGGCAAAAAAAAAAGTTGCACTAAAAAATTACAAAGAAAGCATAAGCTTGACAGAAGTGATTTATGATGGTATATATGGCTGTTTTATTATTTGGAGGCACTGACTTACTGAACTGGCTTGCACATACACTGTTTATCCTGTTCAGATATTGCAATCTCTCAGTAGCATCATATGATAATTTTTCTTATGTTAGGCATTTAGCTATAGTTTTATTAAAAGGATTTATAGCATGAAACTTGTGTAGAGCACAGCTTGTTTTACATTCTATTTTCTTTTTTATTTTATTTTTTGAGACGGCGTTTCGCTCTTGTTACTCAGGCTGGAGTGTAGTGGCACGATCTCGGCTCACTGCAACCTCCGCCTCCTGGGTTCAAGCGATTCTCCTGCCTCAGCCTCCTGAGTAGGTGGGATTACAGGCGTGCGCCACCATGCCTGGCTAATTTTTGTATATTTAATAGAGACGGGGTTTCACCATGTTGACCAGGATGGTTTTGATCTTGTGACCTTGCGATCTACCCGCCTTGGCCTCCCAAAGTGCTGGGATTATAGGCATGAGCCACCGCGCCCGGCTTACATTCTACTTTCAAAAGCAATTGTCAGAAAGTATTCTTAATTTAAATAAAGAGTCAAAGCTATTTAAATACTTATCAGGCTACTTAAATTTCTTTAGTGATCTAATAACTGATTGGCTTATGGTCCCTTATAATTAAATATCTATTTAATTAAAAGGTATTTTTAAATTAGCCATATAGTCTAGATACTCTCTGTATCTTTTTAACTAATTCCCTATTCCAGAAAGTATGAAAGATGATAGTATAGTTAAAAAACAATTTTTGGAATTATTTTCTCGTCATTTACTAAACACCGTTCATAACATCTAAATCATTAGTTACCTATGCTTTTCCCTAACAGACCTGAAGCTCTTTGAGGGTCAGGGCTTATGTCTCCCTTAGCATAGGGTAGGCACTAGTGTCTGTTAAATGAACAAACTAGTGGATAAAAAGCGATTTCTTAGCTACAAGTTTTGTAGGTTTCTTGAAATCTGTGTGGTTATATATTCTTGGTTATTAGATTAGTCAGCAACCTAGTTGGTTTGGTATTAATCATTTTTATGTTTTTTGCAGATTGCTAGTCATAGTGGCTATGTGCAGATTGACTGGAAGAGGGTTGAAAAGGATGTAAACAAAGCAAAAAGACAGATTAAGAAACGAGCGAACAAAGCAGCACCTGAAATCAACAATTTAATTGAAGAAGTAAGATGATATATAATTTTGACTCTTGTTTTTGGTTAATGGGTATCCATTAACAGAAAATGTGATGGGGGTGGGGGGTGGGGGGTATTACTATCATTTTTAAAAATGCTGTTTTTGGTTATATATCTAGAGTGTTAAGTAAAATTTGAAATCATACCACTACTTAAATCAGTCATTATTTTCTTTTTTTGGTGGTTAATATAGATTCTCCTGCCCATCTCTAGCTCGATTTCATCTTGTAAAAACTCAGAACATTCTTTTCAACATTTTTCCTCTGCCTTTATACATGGACATGTACAGCCATAGTAAAACTTAAAAGATCACATTTTTTTTTCTTGAGGTAGGACAGTTTTAAAACATATATGTTTTATTAATATAACTAATATATTTTATTAATGTTTTCATGTATAATTTGACCCTTTTCTTTTGTACTCTGTTTAACATGGAATTGAATATTTCCTTGCCTTTGTTTTTGTTTTATCCTTTTAACTCTCTCAGCTTTTTAGTTTGAAAAATTTCAAACCAGTTAAAAAGTTGAAAGACAAATATAGTGAATATCTAAATACCCTTTATGTATTCACCAAACTGTTCATGATTTGCCATGTTTACTTTATCTGTGTGTGGGTGATACACACAGATAAATTTTTTTTCCAAACTAAGATGTCATAACTTTTTATCCATAAATACTTGAATATGTATCTTCTAAGAGTACAGATGTTCTCGTAAACACTTTAAGTACCCCCCTCCTTTCTTTTTAACTATGTGAGACCTGCCACTTTAGAAACTTTTTTTTTTGTTTTTGAGACAGGTCTCATTCTGTCTCACTGTGTTGCTTCGGCTGGCGTGCAGTGGTATTATCATGGCTCACTACTGCCTTGACGCCTGTGGCTCAAATGCTCCTCCCATCTCAGCCTCCCAAGTAGCTGGGACTACAGGTGTGCATGACCATGCCCAGCTAATTTTTAAAGTTTTAGTAGAGACAGGGTCTTGCTATGTTGCACAGGTCTCGAACTCATGGGCTCAAGCGTTCCTCCTGCCTCAGCCTCCCCAAGTGCTAGGATCACAGGTGTGAGCCCCCATGCCTGGCCAAATGCCAATAATTTAAAAAAATGTAACATGAGATAATAATATTTCCTTTGTTTGTTTGTTTTTTTGAGACAGGGTCTTGATCTGCTTCCCAGGCTAGAGTGTAATGGTGTGATCATGGCTCACTGCAGCCTCAGCCAGTTGGGCTCAAGTGATCCTCCCACCCTAGCCTCTCAAGTAGCTGGGACTGCAGATGCACGCCCAGCTAATTTTTACATTTTTGTAGAGACGAGGTTTGGCCATGTTGCCAGGCTGGTCTCAGACTCCTGGGCTCTAGCAGTCTGCCTGTGTCAGTCTCCCAACGTGCTGTCATTACAGGTGTGCGCCACCGCACCCGGCCAGTATTTTCTAATGTACAGTTCATATTAATATTTTCTACAAAATACCTTTTATTGCTTTTTTCCCCCAATTAAGAATTATATGCCAGGTACAGTAGCTCACACCTGTAATCCCAGCGCTTTGGGAGGCTTAGGCAGGAGGATCACTTGAGCCCAGGAGTTTGAGATCAACCTGGCAACATGGCAAAACCTCATCTCTACAAAAATATGCAATTTTTTTTTTCAGAGACAAGGTAACAGAGACCTTGTCTCTACAGAAAATACAAAAATTAGAGTGTGGTGGCGTGCACCTGTAGTCCCAGCTCCTTGGGAAACTGAGGTAGGAAGATTGTTTGGGGGTGGGAGAAGATTGAGGCTGTGAGACATGATTGCGCCACTGCATTCCAGCCTAGGTGACAGAATGAGACCCTGTTCCCACCTTCATCCCCCATCCCAAAGAATTATATATTGGTTTTGGTTATGTTTATAATGTCTCATTTAGTCTTAAACAGCTCTTTCATCTGTTAATTTTATTCCCCCATCTTTCATGGCACTGATGTTTTTTGAAGCCTCTAGGCAGAATATCCCACAGTCTGGCTTTGTCTAATGGCTTCCTTGTGATTTTATTCTGGTTAAGCATTTTACCAAAGGGATTTGTTTTGGTTTTGATCCTGTACATTTTTTTTCTGTTGGCTAAATAGACTATTAATAAATACCATTGTGCCTGCCGGGCAGTTTATTAAATAATCTGTGTTAATAACTTGATGACGGGCCATTTATATCTACCTTACAGGTAGGTAGATTTCTTTTTACTTGTGAGATTATTGCTGCCCATATACTTATTGTCTGAATAGTCAAGGAGCTTACTGGGCATGACTCTGTGCTCTAGGCTCCTTCAGTTAGTAAGGATCTTGCATGCTATTTGGCACCTGCAGTAGTAGGCGCACAGGAATTTTGGCTGAATATTTATTGAATTAAGGAAAATAACTGAAACTGCTACTTGGCTCTAGATTCAGCAATTTTTTTTTTTAAATGTGCATCTCTTTATTATAGTAAAATACATATAACCAAAAATTCGCCGGTTTGACCATTTTTAAGTGTACAATTCAGGGGCATTAAGCATATTCACATTTTTCTGCAATCATTACCACTGTCTATTTCCATAATTTTTTCATCATCCCAAACTCTGTGCCCATTAAACACTAATCCCGAACTCTGTGCCCATTAAACCCTCCCCAGCTCTTAATGATCTGTATTCTGCTTTCTGGCTAATCATATGAGCAGAATCATGTGATACTTGTCCTTTTTTTGTCCACCTTATTTCACTTTACATAATATTTTCAAGGTTCATCCATGTTGTAGCACAATTAAGAGTTTTTATTGAAACTTTGTTTCAGGCAACAGAATTTATCAAGCAGAACATTGTGATATCCAGTGGATTTGTGGGAGGCTTTTTGCTCGGACTTGCATCTTAAGGACATGAATATTGTCCCCACAGTGGATTCAACTATGAGAAGAGAAGTGGCAGCAGTAAGGCGGTCTCTCAACAGTACATGCTGCCAGAGTCTCTAGGGCAAGGAGAAACAACTAGCTGGACAATACTGAATTCACAACTTAGCATTTTGCCATCTGAAGCTTGGCAAACTAGAATCTGCTGTAAAACAACCTATATGGTATGTGAGCCATAGTATTCCTGAGCAAAACACGGATTTCATCGCTTTGTAAAAATTGGCGTCTGTTTAGAAACTAGCCTATAAAATATCAGCATTGGATGTAGATACGGAGAGAAAAGAAATTTGTTGGATTTATCGCCTAGTGAAATATTATTTTCTTTTTATTTAAATAAAATGTTCTTCATTGAGTTTTATGAAATATGTCAATAATTTAAAATTTGTATTATAGCTTCACTATTAAGGCTGACTTTTTTTTTTTAAGATATGTTTGCAATACGTTAAAAAACTGTAATCCCCTTTTGTGGAAAGCTTTAGAAATGATATAATTATTAAAGATATTAAACAGACTCTGCTGATGTCATATGATTCCAATTTTTATGTTGTTTTTTTCCTGGAGTTACTACTTTGCTATAAGTGTAATAATTGTACATTTCTTTCTTTTTTTTTTTTTTTTGAGACAGAGTCTCGCTCTGTCACCTAGGCTGGAGTGCAGTGACACAATCTTGGCTCACTGCAACCTCCGCCTCCCTGGTTCAAGTCATTCCCGAGCCTCAGCATCTCGAATAGCTGGAACTACAGGTGTGTGCCACCGCACTTGGCTAATTTTTTTATTTTTTGGTAGAGACAGGGTTTCACCATGTTGGCCAGTCTGGTCTCAAACTCCTGACCTCAGGTGATCCACCAGCCTCAGCCTCCAAAACCGTTGGGATTACAGGCGTGAGCCACCACGCCCAGCCATAACTGTACACTTCAAAAAAGGCTCTTCTAGGGAAATACTACAACATGTCTAAAGCTCTTTTTTCTTTTTTGATGTCTGTAGTTTTAAACATATCTTCTTAAATGTAAACCTCTAATTTTTTTGTTTGTTTATCCTGGCAGTCTGGGCAGAATTATTTTGGGGTTACATATAGTTAGATCACTGATTGGTTTAATTAACCTTGAATGCATCTGCTTTTGATTCCTAAAAATCATTATTTTGGTCCCTTCATTACCAAGAGGCCAAAGTCACTTTAAAATACTTAGTAGTATAGTATAAATTTACTCTCTGATGAACAGTGATTTCTAAGAAAATATAATTGTGAAATTGTAGCTTGAAGAGAATTGTCTTCTTGATTTAATCTAGTGTTAGATGTAAATACCAAGATTTCAGGCTTTTGGTAGCATTATATTGGTTAAACACTAGGCCAGTTCAGTTTTTTCTCAGGGCCGGTGTCACACTCCCTCAGAGGCTCCTTTGCCCAAAAAAGCTTTCTGTGTTGTTAGTTTTACCCATAGAGTTCTAGGTTGGAATTGGAAAAAGCAACAGAACAATATGTATTAGAGTCTTCATATTAGAAAGTCTTTCCAGATACTCAGACCATCTCCTTTTGATAAGAAGTAGCTATAGCGTATTTGTATTGTAAATATATGACATTTCATATCTTTAAGTTTGGTTACAGGCTGCATGCTTTCATTATGAGACTCCTTAAAATTTAATGTGGGCTCTATCTTTGGTTTCTTCCTTATTCTCATTAGTGCCTCAGATATAATGCTAAATAAAACTTAGACTTCTTAATAGGAAGTGATTCTACTCATGAATACTCGTTTTTTCTTTGAGCTCTTATTTGTTTCTGCCTTGCCAAGCTTTTTGTTGCTGTGGAATTAAAAAGGACAAATCTTCATGAGTATGATCAGGTCACATTCTGTGTGCCACACTTGCATGATGCTCTTATGATACAGTGAGGCAGGCTGCTGTGGAGAGCTCTAGTCACTGGATCATTTTGTTCATTTCTGAAAATACAGTGCTCTGTGCATGATAAACTAAGAATGTGGGGAGCACAGAAATCTCTGCCATTGAGCTTTCAATGGAATAGACATAAATATTCCTGCATGAAAAGTTACATAATATAGGAGAACTTGGCATATGACTTAGTGGTAAATGAGTAGTAGGGATAACTACTTTGAGAGTTTGAACATAGATTGAAAACTGAAAAAGGTAGCATTTCACTTTTACCTATACATTTCTAAGTATGTCATATTTGAAAATATTTGTGTGCAAGTACAGAATATTAACAGTACTCTCCACACCGTCCCCTCTCTGTTAATGGTCCTTGTTCTGTCTCTTATCCATGCTGTTTTCTCCCACAAGGTTGGAGTCTACTTGGAACAGTTGTATGTGTTAATCAATTTCTCACTTGTAAAGCATGTAGCTTTGCTCACAGTAGGTATTCAGTTAGTATTGTGATGTGTGATCAAGTATGTGAAAAGCATATTACTGTGTCAGATTTACTGTCAGCCTGTAGAAAACTCTTCCCTCTCTGTAGCAGTCCAGTGAATCGGAGGCTCCATCAAAAATGACTGTGGGATTTGGTTGCAATGAAAAGCGTATGTAGCCTGCCTTTGACAAAATGGAGATGTTTATATTTGAGGGCATAAAGGCTATTTGCAAGATTTATTAAAACTTGAGTATATAGAGGCTGGGCATGGTGGCTCATGCCTGTAATCCCAGCACTTTCGGAGGCCGAGGCAGGCGGATCACCTGAAGTCAGGAATTTGAAACCAGCCTGGCCAACATGGCAAAAACCCATCTCTACTAAAGATACCAAAATTAGCTGGGCGTGGTGGCAGGTGCCTATAATTCCAGCTACTTGGGAGGCTGAGGCACAGGAATTCCTTGAACCCGGGAAGCGGAGGTTGCAGTGAGCCAAGATTATACCACTGCACTCCAGCCCGGGCAACAGAGCGAGACTGTTGTTTCAAAAAACAAAAACAAAAACAACGTTGGGTATATGGAGTATATTTATTTTGAGGCAGAGGCTTTGAAAGATATGTAGGAACATTTTGATTGATTTTTAATTTTATGATAATCTTCCCATTACCCCTTACAAAAATAGATTATTTTTGTTTTCTTATTTCAAATATAATATGAATGAAATATGTTTGTTATAGAAAAATCAATATAAAGAATACATAGGAACTTTCTGATATATTTAGGGATACTTATTGTTCAGATCCTGGAGTCTTTTTATTCCTGTGTATGATCATGTATGTGTATATTTTGTAAAAATTGAGTCATAGTTTATATCCTATTTAGTAAGTAACTACTTTCAGTTATGCATTATGAATATCTTTTTATAATAGTAGGTACATTTGTGATAACAGAAAGGTATAAAATTAATGCCCATCCTCGTTCCCTTTTATGGAACAACCAATACTAAGAAACAAATTTTTTTTTTTGAGGCCAGGCATGGTGGCTCACACCTGCAATCTTAGCACTTCGGGAGGTTGAGGCAGGAGGATTGTTTGAAGCCAGGAATTCATGACCAGCTTGGGCAACAAAGTGAGACTTCTCCACCCCGACCCCATCTGTATTTAGAAAAAAAAAATAGTGGGGCACAGTGGCTCATGCCTGTAATCCCAGCACTTTGGGAGGCCAGTGCGAGTAGATCATGAGGTCAGGAGTTCAAGACCAGCCTGACCGACATGATGAAACCCTGTCTCTATTAAAAATACAAAAATTAGCTGGGCATGGTGGTGCATGCCTGTAATCACAGCTACTCAGGAGGCTGAGGCAGGAGAATTGCTTGAACCTGGGAGGCGGAGGTTGCAGTGAGCTGAGATTGTGCCACTGTACTCCAGCCTGGGTGACAGTGAGACTCCGTCTCAAAGTAAATAAAAATAATTTTAAAAGTATTTTAAAATATATATTTAATATACTTATTTTTATTATCTAAGTTTGGATAGTATATACTGAATGTCCACTCTGGAAGGAGAGGAATGTTGTGTATATTCATTTTTTTCCCTTTCGATTACTAACAGATTTTTAGTTTTTCTAGTGGTTGCCTTTATTTTAAATATACTTTAATTTTTCAGTCTTTATTTATCAACTTTAGGTATCTGCTAGTTCCCTACAATGAAAGATGAAGACAATAGAGCCTGTTTTCTCTCCTTGTTTTTGTTATTATTACTGCATTATGTCATATTCAAATGATAGAATTCGATGCAATTTTTTTTAAAGAGACAGGGTCTTGTTACATTGCCCAGGCTGGAATGCAGTGGCTTTTCACAGGTGTGATCATTGAACACTACAGCCTTGAATTCCTGGGCTCAAGCAAACCTCCCACCTCAGCCTTCTGAGTAGCTGGGACTACAGATGTGTGCCACTGTGCCCAGCTCTATACAATTATTACTATTTTTTTTGAGATGGAGTCTTGCTGTATCGGCAGGCTAGAGTGCAGTGGTACGATCTTGGCTCACTGCAACCTCCGCCTCCTGGGTTCAAGCAATTCTTCTGCCTTAGCTTCCCGAGTAGCTGGGATTACAGGCATGCACCACCACACCCAGTTAATTTTTGTATTTTAGTAGAGACAGGGTTTCACCATGTTAGTCAGGATGGTCTTGATCTCCTGAGCTCAGGCAATCTGCCCGCCTCGGCCTCCCAAAGTGCTGGGATTACAGGCATGAACCACCATGCCTGGCCACTCTATACAATTATTAAGAGCAATGTAGAGCTGTATAAATTGGTCTAGAAAGATATCCGCATGTTAGTGATAAATCAGGTTACCAACAATGTGATTCCATTTTTTGGAAGAAATACCCGGGTGAGCATAATTATACACACAAATATTCATAGTGATTATCTTTGAGAGATTGTTTTGCAAGATTTTCACTTTTTTCCCAACATTTTTGTATTGTCCAAAGTCTTTACAGTGAGTACATATTAATTTATGGTTAGAAAAAGGAGTTTAAAATTAGTAAGTTACTGATATTTTAAAGGGCTTTTTATTTTTAACTTTTCTGAATTTTTTATGTTGCTTTTAACAAAGCAGATACATGCTTTAGAAGCTGAAAGAAAAGGAGCATTTCAGCCAGGTGTGGTGGCTCATTCTGTAGTCCCAACACTTTGGGAGGCTGAGGCGAGAGGATCACCTGAGGTCAGGAGTTCAAGACCAGCCTGGCCAACATGATGAAACCCTGTCTCTACTAAAAACACAAAAATTAGCTTGGCGTGATGGCGTATGCTTGTAGTCCTAGCTACTCAGGAGGGTGAGACAGGAGAATTGCTTGAATCCTGGAAGCAGAGGTTGCAATGAGCCGAGATTCTACCACTGCACTCCATCCTGGGCAACAAGAGCAAAACTCTGTCTCAAAAAAGAAAAAAAGAAAAGAAAAGGAGCATTTCTCTGTTTCACCTCTCTCCAGTTTAGTGGCTTTTTCCCTAGAGAAGTTTCAACTACATTTTAATAGTTGTTTCTGTTGGCATTTACTACAACCATATTTTTTAGAGTTCCTATTATGATAAGTGAATTGAACTTCCTATTATGGTAGATGTGGAGTTAGCTCTATAACACCATTTTTCACATTCTTGTCTACCAATTTATTAAATTTCTATGAAGTTCTACACATTATTATGACAAACACTCTACTGTTGAATAAGGATGCAACTTTTTTTTTTGAGATGGAGTCTCTCTTTGTCACCCAGGCTGGAGTGTGGAGTGTAGTGGCACGATCTTGGCTCACTGCAGTTTCTGCCGCCTGGGTTCAAGCGATTCTGCTGCCTCAGCCTCCCAAGTAGCTGGGACTACAGGCACGCGCCACCATGCCTGGCTAATTTTTATATATATTTTTAGTAGAGACGGGGTTTTGCCATGTTGGACAGGCTGGTCTTGAACTCCTGACTTCAGGTAATCTGCCCACCTCAGCCTCCCAAAACGCTGGGATTGCAGGTGTGAGCCATTGCGCCTGGCGGATGCAACTTTCTTACAGTTCCGTTTATGTGAGTTCAGCTAGACTGTAGCCTTAGCCTGAACCTGCCAATAGCTCTGAAGCATGAAAGGCACTGTGATCAATGGCCCTGAAGGATGTTCACATCTCAATCCCCGGAATCCGTGCAAATGCAGCCGTTTTGTGTTTCCTATTCCCTGTCCCTGGAATAGTGCCAGTTTTACTCATTTTGACACCCTCCTTGGAGCCAGTTTCTTTAGAGAAACATTCTTAGATTTTACCGCCAGCAGTTCTGTTCAGGTGAGGGAGAAAAGGGCATGGTGGAGAGAAAGGAATCTAATTGTGTCTATTCATGCCGATAAGTTTTGAAAATACAGAACATTAGGCAACCATATGACCCCTTCCCCCTTTCTCCAAGGCTTCTTTGACAGGAAACCTTCTGATGACTGATCTGTGGGTTTATGTCCTCCTATTTCTCTTCTAATCTGTTTTTTCAGATGTCCTAAATGTCACATTTTTTTTTTTTTTTGAGATGGAGTCTTGCTCTGTTGCCCAGGCTGGCATGCAGTGGCACTATCTCTGCTTACTGTAACCTCCACCTCCCGGGTTCAAGTGATTCTCCTGCCTCAGCCTCCTGAGTAGCTGGGACTACAAGTGTACACCATCACACCCAGCTAATTTTTGTGTTTTTAGTAGAGATGGGTTTCCCCATGTTGGCCAGGCTGGTCTTGATCCCCTGGCCTCAGGTGATTTGCCTGCCTCGGTTTCCCAAAGTGCTGGGATTACAGGAGTGAGCCACCGTGACCAGCCTTCACAAAATTTTTCATCCGCGAATGGTACCTGTTTTCTAGCACTGTTACAGTTTTTAAAGACCTTTTATTTTATTTAATTTTTATTTATTTATTTTCCGAGATGGAGTCTCACTCTGTCACCAGGCTGGAGTGCAGTGGCGTGATCTCAGCTTACTGCAACCTCTGCCCCTTGGGTTCAGGTGATTCTCCTGCCTCAGCCTCCCAAGTAGCTGGGACTACAGGCACACGCTATCATGCCCAGCTAATTTTTGTATTTTTAGAAGTGGAGACGGGGTTTCAACATGTTGGCCAGGATGGTCTCGATCTCTTGACCTCAAGATCCACCCACCTCAGCCTCCCAAAGTGCTGGGATTACAGGCATGAGCCATCATGCCTGGCTGGAATGAATAATTTATAAACATGAGTTTTTTAGGAAAAAACATTTCTTCATCACCTGTTTGGTTACTTTAGATGCAGTTAGAACAGGAAGGGCAGGATATAAAAATTTGCATGAATTGTATAAATTTTTCAAAAAACAATTTACTGACCAGGCGCGGTGGCTCACGCCTGTAATTCCAGCACTTTGGGTGGCCGAGGCGGACAGATCACTTGAGGTCAGGAGTTTGAGACCAGCCTGGCCAACATGGTGAAACCCCATCTCTACTAAAAATACAAAAATTAGCGAGGCGTGGTGGCAGGCACCTGTAGTTGTAGCTACTCAGGAGGCTGAGGCAGGAGAATCGCTTGAACCTGGGAGGTGGAGGGTGCAGTGAGCCAAAATGGTGCCACTGCACTCCAGCCTGGGTGACACAGCCAGACTTTGACTCAAAAAAAAAAAAAAAAAAAAAGAAAGTCAGTGTTGTGGAGAAATGGTACACTGTTGGTAGAAATGTAGATTGGTTCAGCTATTATGGAAGGCAGTATGGAGGTTTGTAAAGAAATTAAAAATAGAACTATCATATGACCCAGCAATTCCTCTTCTGGATGTAAATCCAAAGGAAATGAAATTATTACGCTGTAAATATGTCAGAATTCCTACAGTCATTGCAGCGTTATTCACAATGGCCATTATTCACTTAGGTTATGAAAAAACCCAGGTGTCAGTTGATAGACAAATTAATAAAAAAGCTGATAATATATGTATATATTTTCATATACAATGAACTATTATGTAGCCCTAAAAAAAAAGAGGTCTTGCAATTTGCTACAACATGGATAAGCCTGGAGGACATTATGCAAAGTGAAATAAGCCAGACACAGAAAAATACTGTGTGATCTCACTAATATGGGGAATCTAAAAGACTCCAACATGTAAATATAGAGAGATAAAGAACAAAACCGTGATTACAGTGAAGGGATTGGGGGTGGGAAAGGAAATGGGGAGATACAGGTCAGAGGATACAAAGTAGCATATATAAGGACTATAGGTAATATTAATAAAACTGTGCTGTATTTATGATTCCTGGTAGATGAGTAGATTTTAGCTGCTCTTGAAACAAGAAGAAAAAAGGATAACTGCAAAATGATGGATATGTTAATTTGCTTCACTATAGTAACCTTTTTACTATGTGTATTTATCCCATAACATCATGTTGTATGCCTTAAATACACAACATAAAGAAACTCATCAATGTATTTCGCCTCATTAACAGAATAAAGGAAAAGGCCATATTATCATTTAGTAGATGCAGAAAAAGCATTTAATTAAACAATTACTTATGATAAAAAATATGGAAACTTAGAAGGAAACTTCTGCAATCTGATAAAAGGTATCTACAAAAAGCCTAGAGCTAGGATCACATTAATAATGAAATAGTGTGCACATTTGGAATGAAACCAGGAAGTCTATTTTAACTGCTTCTATTCAACATTGTACTGGAGGCTTTAGCCAGTGTGTTATTAAACTTGAATTTTGCCAATCTGATAGGTGAGAAATGGTATCTTAGTGTAACTTTAATTTGCATCTCTTTTATTACCAGTGAGAATGAACATCTTTTCATAAGCTTAAGAATAATTTGCATTCTTTTTCTTGAAATGTGTGTTCATTTCTCTTTCCCATTTTTTTTTTCTGTGAGGGTAGGTGGCCTTTTTGTTTTCTATTAAAAAAAAATACTTAAAGGAAATTAAACCTTTATCTGTGATGCAGTTTCCAAATATATTTTCCCAATTTGCCATTTGTCTTTTTTTTTTGGACTTACGATGTATTTTAGCATGCAGTTTTCTTTTTCACTTCCATGTGGTCCAATTTGGTAATGTTTTCCCTTCTTGCTTGTGGATTTTGAGTCCTAGTTAGGATGATTTTTTGCACTCCCGAGTTATAAAAGAATTTACCTATGATTTCTTCTAGACTTGTATGGTTTAATTTTTTTACTTTTAAATCTCTGCTCTATTTGGAATTTATCAGATCCCTTTTTATCTTTTTCTAGCTAGCTAAGAAGTTATGTAATTATAATTTACTAAAAAGTCCATCGTTCCTCCATTGTATTGTGATTTTACCTTTATTATATGCCAAATTTCCATGTGCCAGTGGATTCATTTCTAGATGTTATGCGCATGTGCCAGTACTCCACTTTAAATTGAGGCTTTATGTTTTTTAAAAAACAAACTCTTATTTATCTTTTCAGATGGAAATACAGGAGAATGGTTTATTATTTTAACAGGATGGATTTCTCAAAGGAGCAACATACCATTGCTAGAAGGTAGCTAGTCAGACAAGAGCAGGGCAGGGGAGGGCCTCACCCCCAGGAATGTCCGGCGACCATCAGGTGATGGTCAAGTGGTTGTTAACTGTCTCTCTAAAATGACAATTGGTCACAGCTGGTGCCTGGGAAAGGCAGTCTCCCAATTCACAGAAAACACCTGGAGCTGGTGATCAGTGGCCTCCTGATAAGATTTTAGAAGTTGGCAAAGTGGATTCAAGATGCAAAATGTGGAGTTTAACCAGTACATGACTTTTCTCTGGGACTGCTCCACTGGTAAGGGAAAAATGCCTCAAGTGAGCACGCGCACAACTCCAGTAAACACACTGCGCATGCAGCCCCTCCCAAGTGCTGGCAGGCCACTATGCCCTTGGACAGCCCACCCCAAGGGAAGGATCAAGGGAGAAGAAACACAAACCCCAGAACCATGCCAACGTATAAAACTATGCCATGTCAAGGGCCAAATAGGGCACTTGAATCTCTCAAGTTGCCCACTTGGCCGTCTTCCGAGTATAGTTTGCTTCCTTTCACTCCCAATCTAAAACTTTATTTAATAAACACTCCTGTTCTAAAATTTGCCTTGTTCTCTCCTTCTACTTTGAACCGACTTCTGCCCCTTGGTCAAATTCTTTCCTCCAAGGAGGTTAGGATTGAATCTGCTGTAAACCCATACAGATTTGCATCTGGTAACACCATAAAGAAACAAACAATAATAATTTTGACTGTATCAATATTTAAAAGTTTAATATCATAAAAGACACCATAAACAAGGTTTAAAATCAAGGATATAAGGAGATATTTGACACACGTGTATACAAATACTCTAAAATATATAACAACTTCTACAAATCAAAATGAAGGCGACAGTAGATTGCCCACTAAATAGGAACATGGAAACACAGATGAGGAAGCCCTAATGGTTAGTAAATGATGAAGGATTAATGGCTTTACTAGAAGTCACAGAAGTGCAACTTAAAATAACTGTTCATGTCATGTTTTTACCTAGCAGATTTACAAACAAATTGAAAGTCTGAAAATAGTAAAAATCAATGAGGATGCATGTGTTATTGGGGAAGTGGAGTGAAATTGCATTTCTTGTACACTGATGGTGGGGATGAAATTTGGTACTATTTTAAGATCAATGTGACAGTATCTAGCAAGGTCATTGTATGACCTAGCAATTCCACACTTCTAGGTCTATTCCCCAGTTAACCTCTAGCACAGGCCACAAGGTGACAACTACAAAAATGTTCCAAATAGTATTTTTCTCAAAAGACTTATTTTTTAGAACAGTTTTAGCATTACCAAAGGAAAAAAGGAGTGCGCATACACTCCACACCTAGTTTCCCCTGTTATTAACATCCTACATTTAGTATGGTACATTTGTTACAAGGAATGAGCCAATACTGATGCATTATTATTAACTAGAGTGCATGCTTCATTCAGATCTCCGTAGTTTTTGCCTTGTATCCCTTTTGCATTCCAGAATCCCATCCAGGATACTGTACATATGACATATAATAATGTCTCCCTAGGCTCCTCTTGACTGTGACAGTTTCCTGAGCTTACCTTGTTTTTTTGTTTGTTTTTTTGAGATGGAGTTTTGCTCTTGTTGCCCAGCTGGAGTGCAATGGTATGATCTCGGCTCACTGCAACCTCTGCCTCCCAGGTTCAAGCGATTCTCCTGCCTCAGCCTCTTGAGTAGCTGGAATTACAGGTGACTGCCACCACGCCTGGCTAATTTTTGTATTTTTAGTAGAAATGGGGTTTCACCATGTTGGCCGGGCTGGTCTTGAACTCCTGACATCAGGTGATCCACATGCCTTAGCCTCCCAACGTGCTGGGATTACAGGCATGAGCCACCACGCCCAGCCAAATTTACCTTGTTTTTGATGATCTTGGCAGTTTTGAGGAGTACTGGTCAGGTATATTGCAGAATGTCCCTTTACTGGAATTTGTCTGATATTCATGATTGGAGTGGGCTTATGAATTTGGGGTAGGAGCCCACAGTGGTACATCACTTCATATCAAGATTGTATATTACCAATATGATTTAATCATTGCTGATGTTGACCTTGAGCTCTTGGCTGAGATGGTGTTTGTCAGGTCTCTTCACTGTAAAGTTACTCTTTTTTCCTCTGCGTATTCTACTCTTTGGAAGAAAGTCACTATGCAAGGCCCACACTTAAAGAGTGGGGAATTATGCTCTAATTCCTTGAAGGTAGAATATCCACATAAATTAAATGAAATAACTGCATGTGAGATGTGTCTTTTATACCCTATTTATTTATTTATTGTGAGATGTGTCTTTTATACCCTATTTATTTATTCAATCAATTATTTATATCAGTATGGACTCATAGATACTTATTTTCTACTTTGGGTTAATAATGTGTTTTAATATCTGATAGGGCTAGCTGCCATCTTTATCTTTTTTTTTTTTTTTTTTTTTGAGACAGTGTTTCCCTCTTGTTGCCCAGGCTGGAGTACAATGGCGCAATCTCAGCTCACCGCAACCTCCACCTCCCGGGTTCAAGCGATTCTCCTACCTCAGCCTCCCGAGTAACTGGGATTACAGGCACGCGCCACCGTGCCTGGCTAATTTCTAGTATTTTTAGTAGAGACAGGGTTTCACTATGTTGGTCACACTTGTTTTGATCTCCTGACCCGGTGATCCGCCCACCTTGGCCTCCCAAAGTAGTGAGATTACAGGCGTGAGCCACTGCGCCCGGCCCCATCTTTATCTTTTTCAGGTGTTTCCATTCTTGCTTACTTGTTCTCCCTAAACCACCAACTCCAGGAAACAACACTCTGTTGCTATTTTTACTGGAATTGCATTAAATGTATACACTACCTTGGAACTAATTGACATCCTTCATGATGTCAGGTCTGCCTATTCCATAATATGGTATGTCCTTCCATTATTTCAAGTGTACTTCTGATCTTTTAGAAGAACTTTGTCATTTTCCTCATATAGTTTTGAACTTTCCTTACTAAGTTCATGCCTAGCATTATTTATTCTTTTTTTAAAAAGGTATAATTTCTCTCATATGAATGGAGTGTTATGTATGTGCTCTTCTCACTGGACCAGAAGCCCTGATTCATTTTTTTGTCTGTATTCTTTTTTCCCCTGAGATGGAGTCTCTATATCCAGGCTGGAGTACAGTGGCACGATCTCGGCTCACTGCAACCGCCACCTCCTGGGTTCAAGCGAATTCTTCTGCCTCAGCCTCCCAAGTAGCTGGGACTGCAGGTGAACGCCACCACACCAGCTCATTTTTTGTATTTTAGTAGAGACAGGGTTTCACCATGTTGGCCAGAATGGTCTCGATTTCCTGACTTCATGATCCACCCGCCTCGGCCTCCCAAAGTGCTGGGATTACAGGCATGAGCCACCGCTCCGGGCCATAACCTACTTTTTAAAAGTTAAACTAATGTAAGCTTTAGAGCGAAAATATAGCCTCACATTTACTGTTCAAATTGAGGAAAGGAAAATAATTTCTGCTTCAGAAGTACAATAATTTATTACAGCCAGCATCTGAAACATTTAAATATTTATCCTTTTGAATGCATATCTTTATTTATTTATTTATGAATACAGAGTTTCGCTCTGTCACCCAGGCTGGAGTGCAGTGACGTGATCTCTGCTCAAGTGATACAGGAGATAGAAATTATTTAGGCAGGTAGTGAGGGCAAAAGAGTCCCTGGCAAGGCTTCCCTTCCAATAAAAAGAAGCCCAAGAAATAATTTTTTTCTAACAGAGCAGCCTGAAAAATAGAGCTGCAAACATAGATAGGCAAGTTGGGAGCTTGCATGGGGAATGCCAGCAGCTGTGCCAATAGGAAAGTGATACCAGGCATGTCTAACATGGAGGCTCCATCCTCCCTTTCTTTGTTACCATGTGTACAGTAATAAAGAAATGAGCAACATGACACAGCTCAGGCAGAGAACTCACCAGCATAATAAAAGTTTAGGGTGGGCAAGGCCAGAGATTTGCACCCTATGCAAATGGCACACCTGGTCTAACCAGTCTTTTGCACCCTATGTAACTCAGACACTGACTTCTCACCAGCTCATCTATAATTTCACCACGGATTTGGCAACCCGTTTTTCCAGGACCTATCTCTGCAGCAGAGAGCTGTTCTCTTTCTTTTGCCTATTAAACTTCTGCTGTCAACCTCACTGTGTGTCTGCGTCCTCGTTCTCCGTGGTCCGGAGACAACAAACTTCTGGTGTTACTCCAGACCAATGAGGTCGTTCCACAACCTCTGCCTTCTGGGTTCAAGCAATTGCTGTGCCTCATCTTCCTGAGTAGCTGAGATTATAGGTGCGTGCCATCATGCCCAGCTAATTTTTTGTGTGTATTTTTAGCAGAGATGCAGTTTCACCATGTTGGTCAGACTGGTCTCAACCTCCTGACCTCAAATAATCCACCTGCCTCGGTCTCTCAAAGTACTTGGATTATAGGTGTTAGCCACTGCGCCTGGTCAAAATGTCAATTTAAAACAAAGACTGAAGAGTTTATGGTTTATGGTAATCTGAGGAACAAAATTATTAACTGTTCAGTTGACAGGAGTAGACGTAATTTAGTTTTCTGGAAAGCAAGAGTTGATTAGGAATTTAGATGACACGGAGAGAGACTCTCTCTGGTAATAATGGGCTTTAATAGTCCGCTGTTAAAAAGAGTTTCTCTTTTTAAGAGAAACTGACAGGGAGGGAAGGGAGCTAGGAAAAAAAAAAGAGAAACTGACAAAATATGAACAAATAGGGATCAGCTGGCTAGTAAGTCAGTGTTTGGCTGCTTAGGGTAGTAATTTAATTTGTAATACTCTTCCCTCAGTCAGGGTTGCTTGAAAACATATTTTATGTGACAATATTATGGAGATATTCAGTAAAACTAAAAGAAAATGGCACATGAGTAGCATTAGTCATTAGAGTAATGAGTAAAATAATTTTTTTTGCTCATTTAGAATAATTACTCATTTAGAATTTGGAAGAATTCTTTTACTCATTAATGACTAATGCTACTCATGTGCCATTTTCTGAAAAGATTTAGAAGAACCAAGGCATATAAAACTGTAGAAACAGACCGGGCATGGTGGCTCACACCAATCATCTCAGCACTATCATCTGAGGCCAGGAGTTCTACACCAGCCTGACCAACATGGTAAAACCCCGTCTCTGCTAAAAATACAAAAATTAGCCAGGCATGGTGGTGCACGCTTGTAATCCCAGCTACTCAGGAGGCTGAGGCAGGAGAATTGCTTGAACCTGGGAGGGAGAGGTTGCAGTGAGCTGAGATTGCACCACTGCACTCCAGCCTGGGTGACAGAGAGAGACTCCATCTCCAAAAGAAACTCAAAAACAAAAAACTGTAGAAACAGAATTTTTATATCTAGAAACACAAAACAAAACAACAAAAACCAACCAACCAAATAAACAAAAACCAACCAACCAAATAAACAAAAACCCAGCCGGCCCTGGTGCCACGTGCCTGTAGTCCGGGCTACTCAGCTGAGGCAGGAGTGAGAGAAGGTGTTCTCTTTCCGGGTCCACAAGGGGGCGTAGTTTTAAGGGCAAGAACTTCCTAGCGCCATGTCCCCCTCCCATCTCTTTCCATCTGGGAGATTTAACAGTTTATGTTTGTATTTCAAGGGCGCGGGAAGAAACTAAGAGTCAATCACTCCAGCGGAAGTTCTAAGGAACTCCTTTCATTGGCCTGGGGTCTTAGAGAGGGTGGGGGTTCCTCCCAGTTTAAAAGTCCCCTTCTTTCACACCCCTTCGGACTCCATGTTTGGGTTCCCTTTCATGAACACTCCCTTCCTGGAAGCTGTTTTTCTCTCTCCTGGATTTTCCCTCTGGAGTCCCCTTCCACACTCTCTTGTGGAAGCCTGTCTTCCCCTCCTAAACTCCATCTCTCTCTATTACCTTCCACTCAGTGTGGAAGCTGCTTTCCTCTCCTGAATTCCATCTTTCTGGATTCTCTCACTCAGGGTGAGAGTTAGCTGTTTCTTTCTCCTTCTCCTGTTTCTCTCTCTCTTTAAATAAATCACTTTCTACAAACACTTTTGAGTCTGGCATTTACTGCGCACTGTGCCGTGATCCCCTCTCTCAGTCTTGAGAGGAACCTGGAGAAATGTCCTCTCAGGGGAGCTGAGGGACCCTGAACCCCAATATTACAGGAGGATCACTGGAGCCCGGGAGATTGAGACTGCAGTTCATGCCACTGCACTCCAACCTGAATGACAGAGCAGGACTCTGTCTCTAAAATTTAAGAAAGAAAAATAAGACACATAAGCAAAAACTCTGTGTTGGTCATTTATTGACTGAGAAATGGCAAAAAATTGAGTAAAGAAGTGCTCTTAATTTAAAAATAAAGTGACCAGAGCAGAGATCCTTAACATTCTAGAGAAACAAAGGTAAATGATAGGAAAGGAGGGAAGAGGAGGTCTGAGGAGGGCAGGGGCTAGAAATGGGAAGCAGCAGATTTAGAAATAAGAAGAAATCAAAAATATCCAGGTCATGCGTGGTGGCTCACACCTGTAATCCCAGCACTTTGTAAGGCTGAGGTGGGCAGATCACCTGAGGTCAGGAGTTCGAGACCTGCCTGGTCAACATGGTGAATCCTCGTCTCTACTAAAAATACAAAAAATTTACCCAGGTGTGGCAGCATGCGACGGTAGTCCCAGCTACTCTGGAGGCTGAGGCACAAGAATTGTTGAACCTGGATGGTGGAGGTTGCAGTGAGCAGAGATTGTACCACTGCACTCCATCCTGGGCGACAGAGTGAGACTGGGTCTCAAAAAAAAAAAAAAAAAAAAAAAAAAAATCCCGACTCAAAAATCTGCTGTCTACATGGGTGATGTTGTAAAGTGAAAACTGGTGTTTCAGATAAAGACCTGGAAGAATAGTAAGATCCCAAATTAATGAAAATTCTGTTTTTCAGCATTCCGGGTTTAATACGACAAAAAGCAGAATTGGTACAGTTTAAGCAGGTGTTTTTTTCTTTTTTAACTGGGGTTGGGAAGTTGTGGTAGATGATCTCAAAATTCCCTTATAGTTCTGAAATGGATTCTACAGTTGTAGTGCTTACAGATTTACTTCTTAGACCACGTGCCCATGGTAAAATGGGCTGTCACTTCTTGCATCAGTGGGAAAATATATCACAAAGACTGAGTGGCTATGTGAGATTGAACGATTTGTTTCTGAGATGGGTCAATGTTCGTGTATTTGTAGCTTGTTCCTTTTTGTTGCTGAGAGGTACATCATTGTATGACATACCCACAGGTTTACCTATTCGTCTGTTAATAGATAAGGAATACTGCTGGGTTTTGTCTCCTTTGCTGAAGCTACTCTGAACATTTGCAGACAGTTCTTTGTTTAGACCTGTTTCCTTTTTTCTTTTTCTTTTTTCTTTTTTTTTTTTCTGAGATGGAGTCTCGATCTGTCGCCCAGGCTGGAGTGCAGTGGCGAGATCTCAGCTCACTGCAACCTCTGCCTTCTGGGTTCAAGCAATTCTCCCACCTCAGCCTTCCGAGTACCTGGGGGTTACAGGCATCTGCCATTATTCCCAGCTAAGTTTTGTATTTTTGTAGAGATGGGGTTCCACCATGTTGGCCAGGCTGGTCTTGAGCTCCTGACCTCAGGTGATTTCCCTGCCTTGGCTTCCCAAAGTGCTGGGATTATAGGCGTGAGCCATCGCACCTGGCCAGTTTAGGCATGTTTTCACTGATCTTGGGTAAATGTCCAGGAATGGAACTTCTAGGCAGGTGATTTTAACTGACAAACTGTTTCCAAAGTGGTTGTGCCATTTTCCATTCCTATCAGCAATGCATGAGAGTTCCTTGCCAACAACTAGAATGATCAGGTGTTTATATTTTAGACATTCTAGGGGGATACAGTAGTATCTCACTGTGGATTTCATTTGCACTCCTAGGGTGACTAAGAATTTTCTGTACCTACTTTTGAAAAATTTGCAAAATACTAAACTCAAAGATCCTAACCTGTACCCATGGAGTCATTTGATTCTAAAGATCTTAGGATCAGCCAGGCGTGGTGGCTCACACCTGTAATCCAAGCACTTTGGAGGCCAAGGCGGGTGGATCACCTGAGGTCGGGAGTTCAAGACCAGCCTAACCAACATGGTGAAACCCTGTCTTTAAAAAAAAAAAGAAAGAAAAATCTTAGGATGACATCAGCATAGCCATTTCACATGGTATAAATCTCTACAGTTTATAGCGCCCTTAAGGGTGGATACTGTACACACAGTTCTTGACATATGGTAGTTTCAATAAACATGGGCTGAATTATGGTCTAGTGAAATGCTTAAAGGCAACAGTCACTATTATTAAGGGCAGGAAGGGTTTTACAGAATGTGATGTATCTGATTTAACTTGGATATTTCAATATCTCTGATTTCATCAGGCAATGAAGCTCCTAAGGGGGAAATCATTTTCAAGATTATTTTTAATTAATAAAATGTCAAAAATAATAGCAGAATCCTTGAAATTTAAGACTGGAAAAGATTCCTGTGTAAAGCAGTTCTTTGAAAATACGGAGTATGGCTGGGCATGGTGCCTCATACCTAAAATCCTAGCATTTTGGGAGGCTGAGGGAAGAGGATCGCTTGAGGCCAGGAATTTGAGACCAGCCTGGGCCAGATAGTGAGACCCAGTCTCTACAAAAATATAATAATGATAAATTAGCCAGGTGTAGTGGCACATGCCTGTAGTCCTAGCTACTCAGGAGGCTGAGGTGGGAGGATTACTTGAGCCCAGGTGATCAAGGTAACAGCAAACTATGATTATGCCACTGCACTCCAGCCTGGGTAACAGAGCAAGGCCATTTCTCTAAAAAAATTAAAAAATAAGTAATAAATAAAAATACAGGGCATGATTTCCACAGTACTTAGTTTCTCCATCTACAAAATAGAACGATCAGTGAATCTGAGCCCTTTCTTGAGATGGAGTTTCACTCTCGTTGCCCAGGCTGGAGTGCAGTGGTGAGATCTCCGCTCAGTGTAACCTCCACCTCCTGGGTTCAAGCAATTCTCCTGCCTTCAGCCTCCTGAGTAGCTGGGATTACAGGTGCCCATCACCATGCCTGGCTAATTTTTGTATTTTTAGTAGAGACAGGGCTTCACTATGTTGGCCAGGCTGGTCTCGAACTCTTGACGTCAGGTGATCCACATGCCTCGGCCTCCCAAAGTGCTGGGATTACAGGGGTGAGCTACCATGCCCAGCCTGAGCCCTTTCTTAACTCTAGTCAACCTCAATATATAACTGCCTCATGACTATCAGGTAGTTTTATCATGTTATTAGATTACTGAGTTGTTTGTTTGTTTTTGAGATGGAGTCTCGCTCTGTCGCCCAGGCTGGAGTGCAGTGGTACTACAATCTCGGCTCACTGCAACCTCTGCCTCCTGGGTTCAAGCAATTCTCCTGCCTCAGCCTTCCGAGTAGCTGGGACTACAGGCACATGCCCCCACACCCAGCTAATTATTGTGCTTTTAGTAGAGACAGGGTTTCACCATGTTGTCCAGCATGGTCTCGATCTCTTGACCTTGTGATGATCCATTCACCTTGGCCTCCCAAAGTGCTGGGATTACAGGCATGAGCCACCTCGCCCAGCCTTAGATTACTAAGATTTAACAGCAAAATTTTGGAGGAAAAAGAATATCCCTGGCAGTAATGACAAAGATCTTTTTTTCCTTTATTTTTAAAATTATTTATTTATTCATTTACTTATTTCTGAGACAAGGTCTTACTCTGTCACCTAGGCTGGGGTGCAGTAGTGCGATCTCAACTCACTACAACCTCTGCCTCTTAGGTTCAAGTGAGCTTCTCTCCTCAGCCTCCTGAGTAGCTGGGGACACAGGTGCCACCATACCCAGCGAATTTTTTGTATTTTTAGTAGAGACAGGGTTTTACCGTGTTGCCCAGGCTGGTCTCAAACTTCTGACCTCAAGTGATCCGCCTGCCTTGGGCTCTCAAAGTACTGGGATTACAGGCGTGAACCACCTCTCCTGGTGTTTGACAAAGATCTTTTTCTGCGTTTTTTTTTTTTTTTCCTGTAAGATAAGAGAATTGAACATCTTGATTTTCTAGCTATGATAATATCCATAAATTCTTTTTTCCTAACATTTTATTGTAATTATCTTTTCTTTCTCTCTCTTTCTTTCTCTTCTTTCTTTCTTTCTTTTCTTTTCTTTTCTTTTTTTTTTTTGAGATGGAGTCTCGCTCTGGTGCCTGGCTGGAGTGTAGTGGTATGATATTGGCTCACCATAACCTCCGCCTCCCGGGTTCAAACGATTCTCCTGCCTCAGCTTCCTGAGTAGCTGGGATTACAGGCACACATCACCCTGCCCAGCTAATTTTTGTATTTTTAGTAGAGATGGGGTTTTACTATGTTGGCCAGGATGGTCTCGATCTCTTGACCTCATGATCCGCCCGCCTCAGCCTCCCAAAGTGGTGGGATTACAGGTGTGAGCCACCGTTCCAAGCCTATTGTGAATATTTGCAAACACAGAAAAGTTGAAAGAATGTTACAATGAACACATATAGCTACCACCTAGATTCTACAATTAAAATTTTACTGAACTTGCTTTTTATCATATATCTGTTCATCTATTTATTGCTCTATCCATCTTATTTGTTTTTGACATATTTCGAAGTAAATGACACATATCGGTGCACTTCCCCCTAAATGATTATAAATTCTATTTTAAGGATGGACTCTCTGGGTACGTATATGCACTGCTGCATACACGTGCCTACTTTCTGGAAATAAAAGATGCTAGTGGCCAGGCACGGTGACTCCCGCCTGTAATCCCAGTACTTTGGGAGGCCGAGGTGGGTGGATCACCTGAGGTCAGGAGTTTGAGACCAGCCTGGCCAACCTGGTGAAACCCTGTCTGTACCAAAAATATAAAAATTAACCGGGCGTGGTGACACACGCCTATAATCCCAGCTACTAAGGAGGCTGAGACAGGAGAATCACTTGAACCTGGGAGGCGGAGGTTGCAGTAAGCTGAGCCTGCACCACTGCACTCCAGCCTGGATGACAGAGCAAGACTCCATCTCAAAAAAAAAAAAAAAAAATCCTAACGTTCATATGGAACCCAAAAAGAGCCTGAATAGCCAAAGTAATCCTAAGCAAAAAGAACAAATTCAGAGGCATCACAGTGCCTGACTTCAAATTTGACTACAAGGCAATATTAAACAAAATAGCATGTGACATAGATCAATGAAGTAGAATAGAGAACCCAGAAATAAAGCTACATATCTACAACCAACTGATCTTCAACAGTTAGCAAAAATAAACAATGGGCAAAGGACACCCTGTTCAATAAATGGTGCTGGGAAACTGGCTAGCCATATGCAGGAGAATGAAACTGGACCCTTACCTCTCACCAAATACAAAAATTAACCCCATGTGGATTAAAGGCCAAAACAAAAGACCTGAAACTATAAAAATCCTGGAAGATAACCTAGGAAAAACCCTTCTGGATATTGGCCTAGGTAAAGAATTTATGATGAAGACCCCAAAAGCACATCCAACAAAACTAAAAATAGACAAATGGAACCGAATTAAACTAAAAAGCTTCTGCACAGCAAAAGAAATAATCAACAGAGTAAACAGACAACCTACAGAAAGGGAGAAATTATTTGCAAATTATGCCTCTGGCAAAGGAGTAATATCCACCATCTACAAAGACCTCAAACAACTCAAGAAAAAAAAAAAAACAAACAACCCTATTAAAAACTGGGCATTTTTTGCCCAAATGTTCAAAGATCGTGAACAGACATTTTTCAAAAGAAGACATACAAGCAGCCAACAGCACGTGAAAACATGCTCAACATCACTAATTGCTGGAGAAAGGCAAATTAAAACCACCATGAGATATCATCTTACACCAGTCAGAATGGCTATTGTTACAACAGATGCTGGCGTGGATGCACAGAAAAGGAAACATTTATGCACTGTTGGTGGAAGTGTAAATGAGTTCAACCTCTATGGAAAACAGTATGGAGATTTCTCAAGGGACTAAAAATAGAACTACCATTCGACCTAGCAATCCCACTACGGGGTATCTACCCAAAGGAAAAGAAATCACTATAAAAAAGGCACCTGCACTTGTATGTTCAGCGTGGCATCATTCACAACAGCACAGTCATGGAACTAACGTTAAGTGTCCATCAATGGTTGACTGCATAAAAAAAAAAAGTGTGGGCTGGGCATGGTGGCTCATGCCTGTAATCCCAGCACTTTGGGAGGCCAAGGCTGGTAGGATTGCTTGAGCTCAGGAGTTTGAGACCAGCCTGGGAAACAAAAGTGAGATCTTGTCTCTACTAAAAATTAAAAAAAAATATCAGCCAGGCATGGTTGTGCATGCCTATAGTCCCAGCTACTAGGGAGACTGAGGCTGGAGGATTGCTTGAGCCCAGGAGATCGAGGCTGCAGTGAGCTGTGATTGTGCTACTGGGTGACAAAGCAAGACCCTGTCTCAAAAAAGAAAAAATGTGGTATATATACACCATGGAATACTACACAGCCATAAATAAGAATGAAATCATGTCCTTTGCAGCAACATAGATGAAGCTAGAGGCCATTATCCTAAGTGAACTAACTCAGAAACAGAAAATCAAATACTGATGTTCTCTCTTATAAGTGGGAGCTAAAAACAGGTACAGATGGACATAAAAATGGAAATAATACACAGGGGATTCCAAAAGTGGGGAGGATTGAAAAACTACCTATTGGGTAAAATGTTCAGTATTTGGGCAATGAATACACTAGAAGCCCAACCCCCACCAGTACACAATATGCCCATGTAACAAACATGCACATGTACCTCCTGAATCTAAATAAAATGAAGGCTGCGCATGGTGGCTCACACATGTAATTCCAGCACTTCGGGAGGCTGAGGCAGGCAGATTGCTTGAGGTTAGGAGTTTGAGACCAGCCCAGCACACATGGTGAAACCCCATCTCTAGTAAAAATACAATAATTAGCTGGGCATGGTGGTGAACACCTGTAAACCCAGCTACTCAGGAGACTGAGGCAGGACAATCACTTGAGCACAGGAGGCGGAGGTTACAGTGAGCCGAGATCGTGCCACTGCACTCCAGCCTGGGTGACAGAGAGAGATTTAAAAAAATAACAATAAAGAATAAAATACAATTCAAGAAAGAAAAGGCTTTTCTGGTTTTTAACAACCCTTGTTCTGCTTGTGAAATTATTTTACTGAGGTATCTTGTGCTCATCATTTAATTTTTTTTTGCTCCTAATTTTTCTCATTTTTTTTTTTTTGAGACTGAGTCTCACTCTGTTGCCCAGGCTAGAGTGCAGTGATGTGATCTTGGCTCACTGCAACCTCCACCTCCCGGGTTCAAGCGATTTTTCTGCTTCAGCCTCCAGAGTAGCTGGGACTACAGGCACGTGCCACCATGCCTGGCTAATTTTTGGTATTTTTAGTAGAGACGGGGTTTCACCGTGTTAGCCAGGATGGTCTCGATCTCCTGACCTCGTGATCCACCCGCCTCGGCCTCCCAAAGTGCTGGGATTAGAGGCGTGAACCACTGCATCCAGCCTCATCTTTCTCATTTACACCTAAAATAATTGTGCATTTTCTTACAAAGTGGTCTGAAATCTGCCAATAACAGGATGACTCAGTGGTTTCAAGATGACAACTGCCACACAAAAACACCACCTAGAGTATGAACACATCATCTCTGAAGTTAGGTAGAAAAGGGAACAGGAGTCTGAAACAGGCGTGTGGGTTCCTCTACAGTATTTTCTCAGTTTTCGCCTATGCTTCCTTAATTCCGATGGCATCTTGCTTTAGGTCATCTGAACAATTTTCTCTAAATTTCTCATCTCCACTTTCTTTCCTTCTTTTTTTTTTTTTCGTTTTTTGAGATGGAGTTTTGCTCTGTTGGTCAGGCTGGAGTGCAGTGATGCAATCTCAGCTCACTGCAACCTCCATCTACTGGGTTCAAGCAATTTTCCCACCTCAGTCTCTTGAGTAGCTGGGATTATAGGTGTGTGCCACCACACCCGGCTATTTTTTTTGTATTTTTATTTGAGACGGGGTTTTGTCATACAGGCCAGGTTGGTTTCGAACTCTTGACCTCAGGTGATCTGCCCACCTCGGCCTCCCAAAGTGCTGCGATTACAGGCATGAGCCACCACACCCAGACCTCATCTCCACTTTCGATGTCATACACATACTCGAGAAGAATAAAAATAGAAAAAAAAGCAAAGGGTTGAAAGACAAAAGCAAAAATAAAAAAATCATATCCAATGACAACTATGCATTGATGGTAATTATCAATGCATGTTTATTTCTCTGCCATGTTCTCACCAACCTCATCCCTGTCTGCTGTTATTAGCTGAGTGTCATAACAACTGCAGTGGAGGAGAAAGGGAGTGCAAATTCTCCTTATTTCTCCTGAAACTGGAATAGTGTATTTGAAAGTCTTCCCCTCGGCAGAGATCGCAGCGAGCCAAGATCGCGCCATTGCACTCTGGCCTGGGTGACAAGAGTGAAACTCTGTCTCAAAAAACAAAAAAGAAAGTCTTCCCCTCATCATTGCACACCCTTGGAGTATCACAAATGCTGACCGACTCACCAGACTGATTTTGATACGTTCATGAGAACTTCGCGATTTTGTGTTTCTTTTTCCTCTGGTCACTAATTTTTAAAATAGGTAAACCCATTTGTATAGTAAAAATTCACCAGACACAGGACGGTATATAGTGCAAATGAGTCTTTATCCCTCCTATATCCTTCTAAGTGCCCCCAAACAACCCATGTTGTCAGTTTTTTGTGCATTATTCCAGATACAGTATATGCTTATCCAAGCATGTACTTACAGAGAATCTCCGTGCTCCTTTTTATGCAGATAGAAGCCTTCTGTGCACACTGCCCTGTACCAGACCTTTTGAAAAATTGAACAAGCAAGTACTCAGAGATTTTATTACCACCAGGCCTGCTTTACAAGAGCTTCTGAAAGAAGCATTATACATAGAAAGGAACAACCAGTATTAGCCTTTCTAAAAATATACCAAAAAGTAAAGAGCATCAACATAAAGAAGAATTTATATCTACGAATGGATAAAATAGCTAGTTAACATCACATGGCAGTAATCCTAAATTTAAATCGACTAAATCCCCCAATCAAAAGATACAGCCAAAACCCATTTCACATCCAAAGATACACAAAGACTCAAAACAAAGGGATGGAGAAAGACTTACCAACCAAATGGAGAGCAAAAATAAATAAATAAATAAAAAGCAGGAGTTGCAATTCTCACATCTGATAAAATAGATTTCAAAGCAACAAAGATATAGTGATAAAAGGATCAATGCAACAATAAGAGCTAACGATCCTAACACCCAGATACATTAAGACCCATAAAGAGATTTAGACTCAACGAGACAGAAAATTAATAAGGACATCCAGGACTTGAACTCAGATCCGGAACAAGTAAACTTAATAAGTATTTATAGAGCTCTCCATTTTAAATACACAAAATATACATTCTCCACTTTAAATACACAAAATACTGATTGGCCATTATTAATGCCCATTTTTAGAATAAAGCAATATTCCCGTCCTCTCTCCCTCTTTTTCTTCCTCTTTCTTCCTCTCCTTCACTCCTTTTTTTTCCTTTCTTTCCTTCTCTCAAAAAAAAAAGAAAAAGAAAAATTGAAGTGTAGCCTACATACAGTAAAGGGCACAAGTCTGATGTGTACAACCGAATGAATTTTTATGTAAGTATACGCCTGTGAAACCACCTGCTCAAACAAGATGAGAATGTTATCTGCACCCCAGAGGTTCCATGATGTCTAGAGAAGCCAAGAATCTTTCATTTTAAAGAGATCTCATCCTCTGAAGCTTTGATGTGGCAGCAAATTTTTTTTTTTTTGTAAGCATGTTTTTTAAAAAAGTGAAAAATTTTTGGTCGAGTGTCGTGGCTCACGTTTGTAATCCCAGCACTTTGGGAGGCCAAGGCAGGAGGATCACCTGGGGTCAGGAGTTCGAGACCAGCCTGGTCAACATGGTGAAACCCTGTCTCTACTAAAAATACAAAAATTAGCCTGGCATGGTAGCACGTGCCTGTAATCCCAGCTACTCAGGAGACTGAGGCAGGAGACTCGCTTGAACTTGGGAGGCGGAGGATGCAGTGAGCTGAGATTGTGCCACTGTACTCCAGCCTGAGAGACAGAGCTAGACTCATCTCAAAAAAACAAAACAAAACAAAACAAAAAAGATGGTCTCTGGTTGCCAAGATCAGGCTTCCCGGGTTTTCAGTGTTGATTGTGCTCGGAAGGAGGGGAACCATGTTTGGAAGAGACAGAATCCCAAATTATTCACTTCTCAGCCTGGGGGTATTCTGATTCAGTTGTCAGAGACTGGTGGTTCTGGTTGAGCGCGTTTGGGGAGATAGAGTTATAACACAGAATGGGAAGGGTGGAATCAGGAGGGGCGGTGAATGATCTCTAGTGGCTTGTTCATCCTGGCTGTGTGTTTCCTCTTAGCCAGCGTTGGGTAAACATGGCCCACTTCTGGGTTTTGGGGTTGCTTTTCCTAATCTGGAGTCTACCAAACCCATCCTGGGGTCACCCTTTCCTCAAACAGGCACAATTCAATCCATTTAGTCTCTAGCTAATATATTACAACCACATTTGGTCTTTTTCCTTTCTGAGGTTATAACCAGGATACAAAGACATTTTGATATGTATGTGCATGTTGGGGGCCATGGGCAAGGTCTCTCATTCAGAAAAAAATCCATCACTGGCTAGAGTCACAGAGATGTGTGTGTGTGTGTGTGTGTGTGTGTGTGTGTGTGTGTTTAATCAAAATTTAGATTCAAATGTAAATATTAATTTTGAAGTAAATCCAATTTGGAGGGAATGTTTATTTAGAATGTCCACGGGCCCTCCACTTCATTCTACAGGAGGGAAAGTGTGATGAAAAGTAAGTTGCAGTGGAAACAGACAGTGATCTCAAGTGATTGGAAGGCTGGGTGCGGTTGCTCACTCCTGTAATCTCAGCACTTTGGGAGGCTGAGGTGGGCAGATGACAAGGTCAGGAGTTCAAGACCAGCCTAGTCAATATGGTGAAACTCCGTCTCTACTAAAATATAAAAATTTGCTGGGTGTGGTGGGCACCTGTAGTCCCAGCTGCTCGGAAGACTGAGGCAGGAGAATCGCTTGAACCCAGGAGGCGGAGTTTGCAGTGAGCTGAGATCACACCACTGCACTCCAGCCTGGGCAACAGAGCGAGACTCTGTCCCTAAATAAATAAATAAATAAATAAATAAATAAATGAAGTGAGTGGAATGATACTATCTGTCTTGTGTGAATTTTATAGAAACTTCTGACTATGTGAACATACAGCTAGGACTGTTTTCAGGGCCTTGGAAGGTGCCTATGCAGTGAGGGGCCCTGAAGCTCCACAGTAAATCCACCTCCACCAGGTTTACAGAGGCCCACCTGTAATAGATTTCTCCCACAAGTTGTCTCTTACATTTCCACGTGGAGTTTACTAATTCTCTCTGAGGCCAACTATATTCTCAACACTCCCCACATGAGTTTATAGAAGAAGCCAAACATGTAAAATTTATGAATAATGGATATTTTAAAATCACATTTTAGCTAGTACAAGGCCATTTAATCTTTTCCTTTTTTTTTCTTTTAGAGACAAGGTCCTACTCTATCACTCAGGCTGAAGTGCAGGGGCACAATCACAGCTCACTGTAGCCTTCAATTCTTAGGCTCAAGTGATCCTCCTGCCTCAGCCTCCCAAGTAATTGGGATTACAGGTGTGAGCCACTGTGCCAGCTCCCTTTTTTTCTATTGCTTTAAAACTGTACCTAGTTGGAATGTTGCAGGGAGAGGAAGGGGGTGGGAATAAAAGTCTGCTAAAAGAGGCATAAGAGGCCGGGCACAGTAGCTCACATCTATAATCCCAGCACTTTGGGAGGCCGAGGCAGGTGGATCACCTGAGATTAGGAGTTCGAGACCAGCTTGACCAATATGGTGAAACTCTGTCTCTACTAAAAATACAAAAATTAGCCAGGTGTGGTGGCTCACAGCTGAAATCCCAGCAGTTTGGGAGGCTGACGCAGGTGGATCACTTGAGTCCAGGAGCTTGAAACCAGTCATGGCCAACATGCCGAAACCCCATCTCTACTAAAAATGAAAAACTTAGCCAGGCATGGAGTGCACAACAGTAAACCCAGCTGCTCTGGAGGTTGAGGCAGGAGAATTGCTTGAGCCTGGGAGGCGGAGGTTGCTGTGAGTGGAGATTGTGCCAAAGCACTCCAGACTGAGCAACGAGAGCAAAACTCCATCTCAAAAAAAAAAAAAAAAAAAAAATTAGCTGGGCGTGATGGCAGGTGCCTGTAATCCCAGCTACTTGGGAGGGTGAGAAAAGAGAATTGCTTGAACCTGGGAGTTGGAGATTGCAGTGAACTGAGATCTTGCCACTGCATTCCAGCCTGGGAGACAGAGCTAGACTCTTGTCTCAAAAAAAAAAAAAAAAAAAAAAAAAAACAAACAGAGGCATAAGAGGTTACAGATGTTATGCTAAGACATCACTGCCTCTATGAAAATACTTGTGGCTTTAAGGGGCTCTCCAAAGGGAGATGCTACCTATAGCCAAGTGATCCTGATGATCTCAGGCTGGCTTTGTGAATGAATTGTCATCCAGAGGTGGTTAGTACTGAAGGAATTGAAAAGCTGGATGTTTACTCTTTCTACAGAAGACAGGTGGGGAAGGTTGGAGTTAGGTATAGGAAACAATGATTTTACTTTGAGGATAACACGGATTATTAAGGCAATTTGGGATCAAACTTTCTTGTAGAGCTACAAGTGGATCATTAAATTCCCATCTTTCTGAGACAATTTAGGCACAGATTTATTTCACGTTAGGAGACTAAGCAAAATCATGGCTCAAGAGTCCTTTGAGTCATAGTGACATCTGGTATGGATTTGCTTTGTTTGCAGCATATCGAATATTCTAAGTTCAATTTACAAAAAAGAAAGAAAAAAAAGTGCGCAGGGGTGGGGATGTGGGAAGTACGTGACGAAAGGACTTTTTCATGTAATTTGAAAAAACTCCTTTCAAGTTCAGTTTACATAACAAGCTGTTTTCTAGTATGTTTGGATTAGGGGGTCAGTAAACTATAGCCTGTGGCCCAAATCTGCCCTGCTGTCTGTTTTTGTAAATAAAGTTTTATTGGAACACAGCCATACTGCCCATTTGTTTATATATTGTCCATGGCTGCTTTTGCGCAACAACAGCAGAGCTGAAGAGTTGCCACGGGGACCATATGGTCTGCAAAGCCTAAAACATTTGCTATCTGGTCCTTTTTAAAAAAGCTTGCCGACTCTTGGTTTAGATTATGATTAGGTTTGCAAAAATTCAATTATGCACATAGTGTTTGATAGGAGATGCAGTCTGATTTTACTCAGTTGCAAGGTCCATGCAGAATTTAATCTGGGGGTAAATTTTTTAGGCTAAAGACTAAACTTTCATGGCAGTGAAAGCCTAAGTAAATAGTTCTCTCATAACATCTATCCTTTTCTAGTTATGGCAGCTAAATATAGTGCTAAGTAATCCACACAAATCATTTTATGTTGAATCGGATTTTATGAACATACAACAATGTTAGGGTTCTGTGGGTGGCTTTAGGAAGTGCTCACATGTTGTTCTCATCATAAATGAAATAAACGCTTTAGATTGGGGCACTGCTAATATGGTAAACCGCTTTAAACCGGGTGATTTGACACTAAACTATACTACCTATTGCTGTATTTTTTTTTTTTTTTTGAGATGGAGTTTTGCTCTTGTTGCCCAGGCTGGAGAGAATGTGTGATCTTGGCTCACTGTAACCTCTGCCTCCCAGGTTCAAGTGATTCTCCTGCCTTGGCCTTCCGAGTAGCTGGGATTACAGGCATGCACCACCACGCCCGGCTAATTTTGTATTTTTAGTAGAGACAGGGTTTCTCCATGTTGGTCAGGCTGGTCTTGAACTCCTGACCTTAGTTAATCCGCCCACCTCAGCTTCCCAAAGTGTTGGGATTATAGGTGTGAGCCTCTGCACTCAGCCTCATTTTCTATTTTACTAATATACTACCTTTAATTTAACAAATATATATATATATATATATGTTGGAGAGACAAGGTCTCACTATGTGGCGCATGCTCATCTCAAACTCCTGGCCCCAAGCAATCTTTCCGCCTCTGTCTCCCGAAGTGCTGGGATTACAAACATGTGCTACCACAGCTGGTGTACCTTTCATTTTTATTGTCAGTGTGTCAAAACGCATTTTAACCTGCTTTTTTTTTTTTTGAGACAGAGCCTTGCTCTGTGTCCCAGGCTGGAGTGGAGTGGCACGATCAACTGCCTCTCAGGTTCAAATGATTCTCATGAGTAGCTGGGACTACAGGTGTGCCCCACAACACCCGGCTGATTTTTGTATTTTTTTTTCTTTTCTATTTTTTCTTTTTTACTCTGCACTTATTGGTAAGATATTTGCAGATTTTTATACTTTTTGGTAGAGACAGGGTTTCACCATGTTGGCCAGGCTGGCTTCAAACTCCTGACCTCAGGTGATCTGCCTGCCTGGGCCTCCCAAAGTGCTGGGATTACAGGCATGAGCCACTGCACCTGGCCTTGATCTGCAATCTAATATGCTTCCTGGCATCGCCCTGAATAGAACAGTCTATATAGGATGCGAACTATTGCTATAACAGCTCATTATTGGCTGGGTGCGGTGGCTCACGCCTGTAATCCCAGCACTTTGGGAGGCCAAGGTAGGTGGAATACCTGAGGTCAGGAGTTTGAGACCAGCCTGACCGACATGGAGAAATTCTGTCTCTACTAAAAATACAAAATTAGCCAGGCATGGTGGCACTTGCCTGTAGTCCCAGCTACTCGGGAGGCTGAGGCAGGAGAATCGATTGAACTCGGGAGGCGGAGGTAGTGGTGAGCTGAGATGGTGCCATTACACTCTAGCCTGGGGAACAAGAGCGCAACTCCATCTCAAAAACAACTCATTATTATTATTATTTTTACAGACAGGGTCTCGTTATGTTGCCGAGGCTGGAGTGCAGTGGCTATTCACAGGTGCCATCATAGCTCACAGTGGCCTTCAACTCCTGGGCTCAAGTGAGCGATCTTCCTGCCTCAACCTCCCAAGTAGCTGGGAGTACAGGCACACACCACTGTGCCCAGCTTATAAAAACTTAATTGTTGACGTTTTGGAATCTTATAGTGGTTTATGAGTTTTTGTTTTGAGTTTCAGTTTCTTCTTCCGGGTAGGGAAATGTATTTTGGATCTTGTGTGAAATTTCTGGCATAAGCTGATGTGCTTTTATAGTGTTATTTATGGGTTGAATTGTGTACCACACCCTCACCAAAAAAAAAAAAAAAAAAGGCATATTGGAAGTCCTAACTCCCAGTACTTCAGAATGTGTCTTTATTTGGAAATAGTGTTGTTACAGATATAATTTATTAAAATGAGGAAGATGAGATGATACTAATGTGGCGTGGGCCTCTGACTCAATGTGAGTGGCTTCCTTATAAGAAGACCGCCTGTGAAGACAGAGACGCAAGGGGAGATTCCACGTGACCACAGAGGCAGAGAATGGAGTTAAGCAGCTGCAAGACGAGGAACTCCAGACCGCCAGCAAACCGCCAGAGGCTTGGAAGACTCAAGGAAGGATTCACCGACAGTTTCAGAGGAAACATGGCCCTAACAACACCTCAATTTCAGACTCCTGCCCTCCAGAACTGTGAGGCAATAAACTTCTGTTGTTTTAAACCATGCAGTTTGTGGTACTTTGTTACAGTAGCCCCAGGAAACTAATACAGAAAGGAAAGACGAAAATGTGAAACTGATTCTCAATTGCCTGTACTGAGTAGGGATATGAAAACCTAAGGGTGAGGATGGGTGCTGTGGCTCATGCCTGTAATCCCAGCACTTTGGGAGGCCAAGGTAGGTGGATGACCTGAGGTCAGGAGTTTGAGACCAGCCTGGCCAACATGGTGAAATCCCGTCTCTATTAAAAATATAAAAATTAGCCAAGCATGGTGGCATGGGCCTGTAATCCTAGCTACTAAGGAGGCTGAGGCAGGAGAATCACTTGAACCTATGAGGTGGAGGTTGCAGTCAGCCAAGATCACGCTACTGCACTCCAGCCTGGGTGACAAGAGTGAGACTCCATCTCAAAAAAACAAAAAACAAAACAAAGAAAAGTCTGCTCCCCGAATGCTCCGGGAGACTGATTTGAGTAGTAATAAAACTCCCGTCTCCCACATAGACAGCTCTGCGTGAATTACTTTCTCTATTGCAATTCCCCTGTCTTGAGAAATCAACTCTGTCTAGGCAGTGGGCAAGGTGAACCCCTTGGGTGGTTACACTAATGGCAAATCATGGAATCTCTCTGTTTCTAAGTTTCCTCATTATACGATAGACAAGGCTAATGCTGTCTACTGTGTCTGAGTCCTTAGGACACAGAATTGTCAACTATTGAATGTGCGTGACGGTCCTATGCACATATCAGATATTAATTCTTTGGTCTCTAGACTGAGTTTTCCCGTTTCTTAACTTCCTCAAAGCTGCCTGGGTCTGCTGCCTCTCCTACCCTCATAGTTCCTAGGTTTTTCACTTCCTGTTCTGCAGAGACTTTATATGACCCACAGAGGTCTTAGAAAACACCTCTCGCAGATCCTCAAAAGTCCTCTAATTAGGCTATTTTATTTTTTCTGCCAAAAAAGACAGACTCAAAGTGCAGATATCCCAGAGAAAAGGGGAAGTGGTGCCTGAACTTCCCACCCGGACCTAAATGACTTGAAGCCCTTGTCCTGAAACTTGGAATGAATGGTGCTGGAGGGGAAGACAGAAGGAGTCATGCGGGGGTGGGAGCCACTCCTCAGCTCAGACCCCTCCCACAGCCTGCCATCCCACTCAGATTAAAGGCCAGCTTCCTTACTGTGGCCCCTTTTGGAAATTGATGTTGAAAATAGATGCTCGGTGCTGCAAAAAAAAATCAGCACTGAGACAAAGGACGTTTCAGCAACGCAATTTTTACTTCCTGGACTGCAGGAAGGGTACCCCCACTAGCCATCGTGCCACGAGAGTACAATGAACCAAGGAAAACAGACAAATTGATTCCTTATACATTTGGGGTCCTCCTTACTGCTGTGTCTGATGTTTGTTGGCTGGAGTCAGACCTCACAATCAATTTAAGTTGATTGGCTAACAACTTAAAACTTTTCTAAACAGGTAAAAGCAATGCAGAGCTGGGACATGCCTGTGAGCATGTCCAGCACAGACATCTTGGTTAAAGTACAAGAACATAGAATGTACTACGTGCCTGTAAGCATGTCATGTCTAACAGCTACATAGCATAGGGCTTAACAAAGTTACTAGCACATTTATTCTTTTTTTTTTTTTGAGACAGAGTCTAGCTGTGTCGCCCAGGCTGGAGTGCAGTGGCACGATCTCGGCTCACTGCAACCTCTCCCTCCCGGGTTCAAGCAGTTCTCTGCCTCAGCCTCCCACGTAGCTGTGATTACAGGCATGTGCCACCACATCCACCCAATTTTTGTACTTTTAGTAGAGAAGGGGGTTCACTGTGTCGGCCAGGCTGGTCTCGAACTCCTGACCTCATGATCCACCCACCTCAGCCTCCCAAAGTGCTGGGATTACAAGCGTGAGCCACTGCGCCTGGTTGCACACTTATTCTTTAACAAGAAAGAAAATTAAAAAGGAACTTTTTTACTTTCCACAGGCCCCAAGGCCCTGCACAATGATATCCCTGTCACCCCCTCTCTGTCCTCATTTGCTGTTTTTCCCCCTGTTCATTCTGTTCCTGCTATACTGGCTGCTCCACCAACAGACCTGGCTTACTTCTCACGCAGGGCATTGCCGCTGGCATTTCTGTTGTTGGGAGTGGTCTTCTCCCCACAGATGCATGGTTTGATTCTTTATGCCTTTCAGGTCTTTGGCAAAATGTCACCTCCTCAGGGAAGACTTCTCTGACCATCCTATTTAAAATTGCAACTTCCTTCCTCTTCCCCCGACACTCCCTATCCTCCTTCCCTTGCTTATTTTTCTCCCTAGCATTTGCCAACATCTTTCACGTTAAATACATTATGTATTTATTCATCATCCCACTAGAATGCAAGTTCCATAAGGGCAAGGGTTTTCTGTCTATTTTGATTACTGCTATGTGTTCAGAGTTTAAGACGGCTCCCGGAAGTCGTGGCTTAGGTGCAGACATGGCCAAGTCCAAGAACCACACCACACACAAGCAGTCCCAAAAGTGGCACAGAAATGGTATCAAGAAACCCCAATCACAAAGATATGAATCTCTTAGGGGGCTGGACCCCAAGTTCCTGAAGAACATGGGCTTTGCCAAGAAGCACAACAAGAAGGGCCTAAAGAAGATGCAGGCCCACAATGCCAAGACCATGAGTGCACGTGCTGAGGCTATCAAGGCTTTCGTAAAGCCCAAGGAGGTTAAGCCCAAGATCCCAAAGGGTGTCAGCAGCAAGCTTGATCAACTTGCCTACATTGCCCACCCCAAGCCTGGGAAGTGTGCTCATGCTCACATTGCCAAGGAGCTCAGACTCTGCCGGCCAAAGGCCAAGGCCAAGGCCAAGACCAAGGATCAAACCAAGGCCCAGACTGCAGCTCCAGCTTCAGTTCCAGCTCAGGCTCCCAAAGGTGCCCAGGCCCTTATAAAGGCTTCAGAGTAGAGATCTCTGTCTGCCAACGTGAGGACAGAAGGACTGGTGCGACCAACCCCCTCCGCCTGGGCTGCCGTCTGCATGGGGCTGGGGTACTGCTGCGCTATTTGTATAAATAAAACTGAGGCAGGAAAAAAGAAACAGCTGCTGGAACCAAATAGATGCTCAAAAAATACCTGTTGAATGAATGAATTAGTAGAAGAGTGAATAGTGCCTTTCCTTCCATTTCCTCAGCGATAAGATCTGTGTGAATGACCTCATGCTGGTGTGTGAATGTGATGAGAGCTCTAGGAGAAAGGTCTCAATTTAATCCCAAATTAGTGGAGAAAGGGAAAGCAAAGTCTTCAGAAATCTGTGAATCACCCAAAGCAGTTCAGGTGAATGGAAGGAATTATAGGACAGTGGGTTAGAGACCAGGATTAAAGTGAATCTTTACCGTTTAAACGTTTGGGCCTTCAGTTGTATCATCTCTAAAAAGGGGAGAATTGGAATAAACAATCACCAAGAAAAAGTATATAGTGCTTTATAACTAAAAAATTTCTTTCACATGTATTATTGTAACCTGAATAAACAGTTTGTTAGCTTACTCTAAAAGTAACCCCTTTTGACCAGGCAGAGTGGCTCACGCGTGTAATCCCAGCACTTTGGGAGGCCAAAGCGGGCGGATCTCCAGAGGTTGGGAGTTTGAGAACAGCCTGACCAACATGGAGAAACCCTATCTCTACTAAAAATACAAAATTAGCCGGGCGTGGTGGCGCATGCCTGTAATCCCCAGCTACTTAGGAGGCTGAAGCAGGAGAATTGCTTGAATCCGGAAAGTGAAGGGTTTCGGTGAACTGAGATTGCGTCATTGCACTCCAGCCTGGGCAACAAAAGCAAAACTTCATCTCAAAAAAAAAAAAAAAAAAAAAAAATAGTAACCCCTTTCTCCATTTGTTTCTTGCTATATACCTAATTACCTGTTTGCTTCAGAATTCCAAAGGCTAATCTTGAAACAATCCAGGCATGAGGTGGAACTGGAAGTTGCAATCTTCCCCCTTCCAAGAAGAAATTGGTACACAGTTAATCTGTAAGCTGACCCCCAACGAGATGATGCTAACCAGGTCTCTGGATGGTCAATTACTCAAGCTAGCCATTAGAAAATGACAAGAGGATTTGCAGCCTATGTACCCCTTTCCCTTAAAACCCCTTGAGCCAGCCTGAGAATTTGAGCTGGCTTTTTTGAGACTTGAGTGTGGCTATCTCCCAAGCTGCTAGCACTGGAATAAACCTGCTTTCCTTCCACCAAACCTTTCTTCTTGTGTGTCTGGCTTTTTAAGCAGTGAGCAGCTGAACCTGAGTTTGGTTACATTATTTCTGATTCCCATGAGGCGGCCAGAGCAGGTGGGTAGATGTGAGAGAACAAAAAACCTTTTCTTAGTTGTTGCGGATTGTAACTTCTCACAAGACCCTAAGGAGGGTGGGTCCCACACAAGGAGAATCGTTTGTTTCTGAGCAAGTGATGGGGGACAGATTTGGACTTGTAAGAGGGTTAAATGGCTTTATGTAAGAATCAGCAGAGATACAAAGGACTGGGCAAGATCTGGTAGCAGAAAGCAGGAGAAGCAAAAGATGGGAGGTGGCAGAGCGCTGCTAGGAGAGGTCAGGAAGAGGCATTCTTGTGGCAAAATGAGCAAGCTGGCTCTGTGGGTCATGATGTAAGCACTTTCTACATCTATCTCAGAACATCCAGGTGGTTTCTGATGCTTTGGCCCAAATGAATGATCTCAGGAGCACAGAAATAGGTGTGGACTCCTGTGTGGAGGCTGCCAGAGGGGAGGGGACAGCCAGCATGTTGGACACATGATGGAGAAAGGAGAGCGAATGGTGCCTGGGAGTAGGGCTCTGGCACTACTACTGGCCTGGGAGTAGTGGCTATTGTGGGTGGCCCCACCTTGACTAACTTCTTAAGGATATGATATTGCCTATTCCCCCCCCCATCGTTATCACATAAAGGGTCTTCTTTGTTATTTTAATTTTTCACCCATTTGTTATAATTGGACACTGTTGCCATCAGCTTAGTGATTACTTTAAGCAGGAAAGCCTTCCTTGGCTTGATAAAATAGTCATCATGTTTAAACTCCTTAGGGTTGGAATGGAAGAAATCTAGAGCTTTTGCTCAGTGCTTTGACTTTGTAATTCAGTTTTTGATTTCGTACACCTAGTGTTATATCCCAGCGAGTTTAGCACACTAGGTAAATGAAAAGCACCTTTAATTCACTTTTGGATAATTAGCACAAAGAGAAAATGGCTTTGCATGTCACGATGTGGCTTGGTTCAAACTGAGCAAATGAGAACAAAAGTCAACACTTCCATAGTCGCACAAACTTGCAACAAATAATTTTCATTTAATTTAAAGTGATAAATCTGGGTAATTATGTGATGATGATTCATAAAACGATTAATCAAACTCGTATACATTTTGTAGCATCTCATGCATTACTGCAATTGGAGTATTTTAGGAAAATAGATTGTTTGAATTTTAAAATATCACTCCATTGTATCTATTTATCAGCAAAAATGGAAAAACGTATCTTGGCTAGTTCTGTTTAGTCAATTATTATAATGGAAGGCATTGGATAGTATCCAAGAAGAACAATTATAAATAACACACTGTAGACCTGCTTCCAATGTGTACTCCCTTATAAACTTCCAATGTCATTAAAATATAAATTGGATCTAGAATGGGTATAAAAATCCCTTTAAAAGTACGAGTTTGTCAGGAATAGATAACGAACAATGAAAGAATCCTTTCTCCAGTTTCTTTATTTTGTTAAATTTATACATAAGCAGCTTCTTGAAGGTATCTCATGCAATTATTCAGACAAATTTACCCAGACATTTCCCATCTGAGACAGTATGGTGTAAATAAGATTTTTTTTGAGATGGAGTTTCGCTCTTGTTGCCCAGGCTGGAGTGTAGTGGTGCAATCTCTGCTCACTGAAACCTCTGCCTCCCAGGTTCAAGTGATTATCCTGTCTTAGCCTCCCGAGTAGCTAGGATTATAGGCGCTTGCCACCATGCACGGCTGTTTTTTGTATTTCACTACTAAAAGTATCAATGGGGTTTTTGCCGTGTTGGCCAGGCTGATCTTGAACTCCTGACCTCAAATGATCCACCCGTCTTGGCCTCCCAAAGTACTGGGATTACAGGTGTGAGCCCCACACCTGGCCTCAGTAAGGTGTAAATAAAACCAAAATGAAGATGGCAAAGTTTGGAGGTGATTTAAAAAGCTGTATGTGTTCTTTTTGTTTGTTTCTGTTTCTGGTTGTGTGTGTGTGTGTGTGTGTGTGTGTGTGTGTGTGTGTGTGTGTGTGTCTGTTTTGAGATGGAGTTTAGTTTCACTCTTGTTTCCCAGGCTGGAGTGCAATGGCATGATCTCGGCTCACTGCAACCTCCGCCTCCTGGGTTCAAGCAATTCTCCTCCTTCATCCTCCTGAGTAGCTGGGATTACAGGTGCCTACCACTATGCCAGGCTAATTTTTGTGTTTTTTCAGTAGGGACAGGGTTTCGCCATGTTGGCTAGGCTGGTCTCTAACTCCTGACCTCAGGTGCTGGGATTACAAAGCTGAATGAGTTTTGAACAGTGGAACATGATGCCTCATTCTAGTACATTTAGAGGAATCCACAGATTGGCTTTTAGACACTAAGCTTCACTATGCTCAGCTCCATTAGATGAAATTAATTCTCATGTGGATGGGGTGCACCTTTCAAAAGAAGAGTCCTTTCTCAGTAGCTTAGAAGCATTCATTTGCATCTTCTTGGATTACCTATATTCTCTTTCAACACAGCAATTTCCAGCTCACTTTAGTCATTTTTGGGAAAAAGTGCATTTCCAGATATATTGGGCAGTTTTGATCTCTGTTGGCTCAGAGGCCCTCTTTGAAGATCACAGTCAGTAAAAACATTTTTTCTGAGGACGACAACAATCCAGAGAATGGCAGGTGACTCTTAGAGCTGGCGTAACAAACAGTTCATGTTTCCAGATCATTTCCAGATGGGTGGGCAGTCAAGATGAAAGGAGCATTTTGAGAACTGATAAAAATGAAAAGTTAATTAATATCATTATCTTACCAATGGAAGTTTAGGTTGCTTGGAGTCTTTCATATTACAGATAATGTTGCAATGATACTTGTTTCACTGAGCCTACATATAAGATTTTATCTAGAATATATTCCCATAAGTAGAACTGCTGGGTCAAGGGGCATATACATCTTCAATTTTATTTATTTATTTATTTATTTATTGAGATGGAGTCTCACTCTGTCACACACGCTGGAGTGCAATGGCACAGTCTCGGCTCACTGCAACCTACCTCTGCCTCCTGGGTTCAAGCGACTCTCCTGCCTAAGCCTCTTGAGTCACTGGGACTATAGGCATGTGCCACCACACCTGGCTTATTTTTGTATTTTTAATAGAGACGGGGTTTCACTACGTTGGCCAGGCTGGTTTCGAACTCCTGACCTCATGACCCACCCTCCTTGGCCTCCCAAAGTGCTGGGATTACAGGCATGATTCACCACACCTGGCTACATCTTCAATTTGCTAGATATTATCACGTTGCTCTCTAAGTGCCTACACAATTTGACACTTTCATCGGCAGGACATGACAGCTTCTGTTACCCTACAGCCTTGCCAAAACTGAATTATCTGAACTTTTAGCTTTTGTCCATCCAATATGGGAAAATTATATTTTATTACTGTTTTAATTTGCGTTTCTCTGATGAATAGTCATATTGGACATCTTTTTATGTTGTTGGGTTTTCCAGCTTCCTTTTTATGAGTTACCAGTTCATATTCTGTTGGCTTATTTTCCCCTGATTGATTTGTAGAAGGTTCTTAAAAATATTCCTTTTAAGTTTTATGTGTTGTAAATAGCATCTCCTAGTCCATGGATTTATTTTTCGCTTCATTTTTTTGGTGCATTTAATAGTCCAGAAGTATGTAATTTTAGCATACTTGAATCTATTGACCTTTTCCTTTAGAATTTGTGCCTTTTGTATTTTAAGAAATCCTGGCTGAGCTGGAACCTGCATCCAGGAACAGAGCCCTTTGCTCCTCTCTCAGAATGAATGGAGACCAGAAATCAGATGCTTATGCCCAAGAAAAGCAGGATTTTGTTCAGCACTTTTCCCAGATTGTTAGGGTGCTGACTGAGGATGAGATGGGGCACCCAGAGATAGGAGATGCTATTGCCCGGCTCAAGGAGGTCCTGGAGTACAGCGCCATTGGAGGCAAGTATCACCGGGGTTTGATGGTGCTAGTAGCGTTCCGGGAGCTAGGGGAGTCAAGGAAACAGGATGCTGAGTGTCTCCAGCGGGCCCTGACCGTGGGCTGGTGTGTGGAACGGCTGCAAGCTTTCTTCCTGGTGGTAGATGACATCATGGATTCATCCCTCACTTGCCTGGGACAGATCTGCTGGTATCAGAAGCCAGGCATGGGTTTGGATGCCATCAATGATGTTATCCTTCTGGAAGCATGTAACTACCGCCTGCTGAAGCTCTATTGCCAGGAGCAGCCCTATTACCTGAACCTGATTGAGCTCTTCCTGCAGAGTTCCTATCAGACTGAAATTGGGCAGACCCTGGACCTCATCACAGCCCCCCAGGGCAATGTGGATCTTGGCAGATTCACTGAAAAGAGGTACAAATCTATTGTCAAGTACAAGATGGCTTTCTATTCCTACCTTCCTGTAGCTGCAGCCATGTACATGGCAGGAATTGATAGCGAGAAGGAGCACGCCAATGCCAAGAAGATCCTGCTGGAGATGGGAGAGTTCTTTCAGATTCAGGATGACTACCTTGACCTCCTTCGGGACCCCAGTGTGACCGGCAAAGTTGGCACTGACATCCAGGACAACGAATGCAGCTGGCTGGTGGTTCAATGTCTGCAAGAGGCCACTCTGGAACAGTACCAGATCCTAAAGGAGAATTACGGGCAGAAGGAGGCTGAGAAGGTGGCCCGGGTGAAAGCACTATATGAGGAGCTGGATCTGCCGGCCGTGTTCTTGCAATATGAGGAAGACAGTTATAGCTGCGTTATGGGTCTCATTGAACAGTATGCAGTGCCCCTGCCCCTGCCCCAACCGTCTTTCTGGGGCTGGTGCGAAAAATCTACAAGTGGAAAAAGTGACCTAGAGACTGCAAGGGTGGGGAGAGGAGGCTCTTGATAAATAAATTATTGTGTAACCTTAAAAGAAAACGTGGCTCATGCCTGTAATCACAGCACTTTAGGAGGCCGAGGTGGGCAGTTCACAAGGTCAGGAGATCCAGACCATCCTGGCTACCATGGTGAAACCCTGTCTCTACTAAAAATACAAAACATTAGCCGGTGTTGGTGGCACGTGCCTATAGTCCCAGCTACTTGGGAGGCTGAGGCAGGAGAATCGCTTGAACCCAGGAGGCAGAGGTTGCAGTGAGCCAAGATCGCACCACTGCACTCCAGCCTGGGTGAAAGAGCAAGACTCCGTCTCAAAAATAAAAAGAAGAAAAAGAAATCCTTCCCTGCACCACAGTCATAAATGTATTTTTCTAAATTTGGTTCAAAAATTTGTAAAACTTTGTTCCTCATAACTGGAATTGATTTTTATTGATTGCGTCTGTTCTCTATTGCTGCATAACAAATTAACACAAACTTTACATCTTACGACAGGACACATTTTTCAGCTCACTTTTTCCATAGGTCAGGAGTCTGCCACAACGACATAGCTGAGTTCTCTGCTGAGGAGCTCATAAGATTGAAATCAAGTTGTTGTCTGTCTGCATGCCCATCTGGGACTGGAAGTCCTCTTCCAAACTAACATGGTTGTGGTAGAATTTGGTTTTCTAGCTGTATGACTAGAGTCTCCGTTTCCTTGCCAGCTGGTAGCCACAGGCTCCTCTTGGCTTTTAGAGGCCATCCATATTCCCTTCCATGTGGCCTCCTCCATCTTCAAAGCCAGCAAGGAAGAACATGCCTTGTGCTGAATCCCTCTCATGCTTTGGATCTCTCTATGAGTCTCTTCTTGAGGAAAAGTCCCAGCTTTGTGTTTTTTGGTTTTTTGTTTTTTGAGACGGAGTCTTGCTCTGTCACCCAGGCCGTGGTGCAGTGGCACAATCTTGGCTCACTGCAATCTCCACCTTCCAGTTTCAAGCGATTCTTCAACCTCAGCCTCCCAAGTAGCTGGGATTAAAGGTGTCCGCCACCACCTGGCTAATTTTTTTTGTATTTTTAGTAGAGACAGGGTTTCACCATTTTGGCCAGGCTGGTCTTGAACTACTGACCTTGTGATTCACCCATCTCGGCCTCCCAAAGTGCTCCAATTACAGGAGTGAGCTATCATGTCCGACCAGTCCCAGCTTTTTAAAGGGCTCACCTAATTTGGTCAGGTTAACCCAGGATAATCTCCCTATCTTAAGGCCAGGTGATTTGGGATCTTAATCTCATCCACCAAACTCCTTCACAGCACCACCTAGCTTAGTTTGACTGAATAATTGGGTGGAGGTGCGTGTACGCCATGGGCCTAGTATCTTGGTAGCCATCTTAGAATTCCGCCTACCACACGGTGCAGGGTAGTGAACCACATTTTTAATGCATAGATCACTGTTATTTTCATTTTGGAAATATAAATCACATATAAAAATAGAGACAATAGTTTCATAGTTTCATGAACTCTCATGTTCCCAGCATCCATCTTCTGTGACTCCACATGGCGAATCTATGTCTCAACTCCCTTCCCCCCACACCCTACGTAATTTTGCAGCAGATCTAAGACATACCAGTTCATCTGTAAATGCTTCCATATGTATCTTCAAAGACAGGACCTCTTTTCTTTCTACCTGGAAGTAGCCAGACTCAAGGTTAGGGGCGTAGTCCTCCACTGTCAAGTCTGCCCAAGATTTCCGATACCAACTATAAGTTGGGGTGGGTCGGGGGGGGGGTCCCAAAACCACCCTCAGTTTTAATAATTTGTGAGAAAGACTCATAGAATTCACCGAAACCTAATATACTCACAGCCATGTTAATCACAGGCAAAGATTGCAAATTATGAGACACATGGGGAAGAATCCTGGCTTGGGACAGTTCCAAATATGAAGCTTCTGTGTCATCAGGGATGTGTGAGCCTTCCAGCATAGATATTTGGCAATACATACATAGACTACTGCCAACCCAGGAAGCTTGCATAAGTTTTGGTGTCCAGAGTTTTTACCAGGTTCATTATGTAGGCATGGTTGATGGAATTATTACCCATGTGGTTGAACTCAAGCTCCAGCCACACCCTACTCGCACAGGGCAGGCTGATATCATGTGGCTCAAAGCCCCAACCTTCTAATTATGTGGTTGGTCTTTCTGGCATGGCCAGGCTTCACCCTGAGCCATCTATTAGCTTAAACTATCAGGTGGGGGCTCAGGGGTTCACCATGCCTAACCAAGATACTCCTATCACTTGGGAAATTTCAAGGGCTTAGAGGTTACCTCCCAGAAACTGAGGACAAAGGCCAGTCAAATTCCTTGTCTTTTTTCCTTTTTATTCCTTCATTCCTTCAGAACCACAGTATCATTATCACACTTAAAAAAATTAAACAATTCCCATTTTCATCAAAGATCCAATAAATGTTCTATTTTTTCCCCTTGGCGCATTAAAACAATGAGTTTATATCTCAAATTAATATCCTAACAAGCTTCACACATTGTACTTGGTTAATATGAATCTTAAGTTTCTTTTAGTTTATAGGTTTCCTTTCCCTTTTTTCCACTTGCAATTTATTTGTGGAAGAAAGTGAGTCATTTGTTCTATAGAGTCTATCACATTCTGAATTTGCATAAATTACATAACTATACAATTCACCCACATACTGTTTACACTTAACATATTTGAATTAACTCAGCTAGAGCAGACAGTTCAAGCACACCTTGTGGTACAAATTTCATAGGCACAATTCTAGAAACCGTTATGAAGCATTTAGTGAACGACTTGGTGACTTGGAAGCTCTGGAATATCTGCTCTAGTTCATCTCAATCCATCCTCCGAGCTTCACTGCATGTTGCCTTGAATTAATGTATACTCCAGTGCATGTAGGGTCCTAGGACTTCAAGGCCTATTTCTACATGACAGACGCTTCATAGAGCTCTGTTACTGTGGTGCTGCCAAGGGATTTTGAAGAATGAAGCAAACTGGCATTTCTATCTGTGACTTGGACCCATTTGTAACCTCTGCTCATAAAGAAATGAAGATTTGACCAACAAGAGCTTTGGAGCGACAGGGTCCACCTGAATGAGCTCTGGAAAAACTGGACTCTGGTTGGATTGGAAAGCTGGCTTTCTGGACCCTGATGACCTTCAAGTCGGGATGTCACAAATCTATAGAATGCAACTCTAAAAAGCCCAACTAAATAAAACTGTCTCTGTCACAAAAACAGACATATCTTTTAAAAAAGGTTTTCGAGAAGTGTTTCAAGTGCTGAAATGGATGTGAGCTATCTAATTCTCTTCCACCATAAAGGCATTGGAATTATGTCTTCCTATGATATGACATCCTGTGAACAGTATCATTCTATTCAGTGCAGTTAATGGTAATGTTGAAAAGCAAGCCCAAATAAGTGCCTTCAAAAATCCTATCACAATTTTCTTGCAATTCATGAATCTATAAAAGTCCTTTCTCTAAGACAGCTTCATTGTCATGTTTAGAGGAGAAATTGGCCCCCCATGATGAGTATGCATTAGGTGTTCCTAATGTATCTTTCGAGAGACAAGTCTAGGCCTTTCAGTTGTGTCTTTGGTTCAGGTTTCTGTCCTGTTAAACGCAGTGTGAGGATGGGACTGATAGCGTGATCATTCCATGAATCCTTCTGTAAGCAGAAGGAGTCCTTGGCGTATGGGACTCCATGAAGTACTCAGACCAAATGCCAAGGCATCTGGTGGACTTCAAACATAGGTTTACAGACTGATTTACCGCAGTGTAGGAACTCAGGAACACTCATGGTCCTATCCCCTGAACCTAGAACTCTGTCCCTCCTAAGATCTGTTCCTCCACCGGATGTCCAGTGATTTAGCTGTGAAGCCCAAAGGAAACAAGCAAGTTCCTTTTTAATTTAATTTTTTATTGTATTGTATTTATTTATTTATTTTCGAGACAGAGTCTCACTCTGTCTCCCAGGCTGGAGTTCAGTGGCATGATCTCGGCTCACTGCAACCTCCGCCTCCTGGGTTCAAGCGATTCTCCTGCCTCAGCCTTCCAAGCAGCTGGTATTACAGGTACCCGCCAATACACCAGGCTAATTTTTTAATTTTTAGTAGAGATGGGGTTTCACCATGTTGGCCATGCTGGTCTTGAACTCCTGACCTTAGATAATCCACCCACCTTGGCCTCCCAAAGTGCTGGTATTAAAGGCATGAGCCATCATACTTGGCCCTTTTTTTTTTCAAGATAGCAAGTATTCCTTCCTTCCTTCCTTCCTTCCTTCCTTCCTTCCTTCCTTCCTTCCTTCCCTCCTTCCTTCCCTCCTTCCTTCTTTCCTTCTCTGTCTCTCTCCCTCCCCCTTTCTTTTCTCTTTTTCTAGCTCTGTCACCCAGGCTGGAGTGCAGTGGCATGCTCATGGCTCACTGCAGCCTCAATCTCCCAGGCTCCAGTGATTCCCCATGTCCTTAGTAGCTAGGATCACAGGCATGCGCCACTATACCCGGCTAATTTTTGTATTTTTAGTAGAGATGGGGTTTTGCCATGTTGTCCAGGCTGGTTGTGAACTCTTAGTCTCAAGCAATCTGCCCATCCTGACCTCCCAAAGTACTTGAACTACATGTGTGAGCCACTACGCCCAGCCAGACAGCAAGATTTCATCATGACAGGCAAATTCTTTCTGAGAAGCACTGGGCTGCTAACCATGGTGGGTTTCAAGGATGAGGTCAGTAGCTTTGTTCCTCCCCGGCTGCCATCACTGAATTCTTCATTTGAACCACCACGGTCAGTTTCTGGGAAACAGTTCAGAGACTGTCCCATGGAGGGAAGCTGTATGCCTGAAGTAAGTTTCCAGGAGGAAGTGGTGCTCTGGAGGAGGAGCTGCTAAAAGAAATCCTATGTTGGGAGCCAGCAAAGGGGAGGAAACTTGTAAGATGGCCCTGAAGATTTTGGCTGAATGCTGTTTGGCCATATGGCTCAGGAAAGTAGCGGATGAGGCTGGGTTCTCAAGTGAACTACTGCTGGTGGGCTGAAAATGCCTCCTAAAGAGGCTGCCCTGGAGAATTGAATATTGAGACTCAGGAGGAAGATTCTGTGTCTGAGAGCTTGTTGCCAAATGAAGCTGAGTGGAAGGTGGGAGCAAAGCTTTTGTGCTGTTGATATCGTTCATAAAAGACCGAGTTGGATCCAGGTTCTGGGTCCCCATAAGATGTCTGTGGCAAATCATGGTGCTGCGATTTAGTGTTGCTCCTCTGGAAAGCTTTTGCTGAGGGGAGCCAGGCAGGAGAGCTCTTTGTCGCTAGAAAGAACTCCTAGGGTTTTTCTTCTCAGAGGGCTGTTCCGCGGCCACTGTCCACTCAGCCAGGAAATTGAGGAGGTGGTTACAGAGAGCTAGAGGGTGATACTCCAAAGGAATTAGGTTTTAGAAACTTCCTTCCTTCCTTCCTTCCTTCCTTCCTTCCTTCCTTCCTTCCTTCCTTCCTTCCTTCCTTCCTTTCTTTCTTTCTCTGTCTCTTTCTTTCTCCTTCCTTCCTTCCTTCTTTTTTGATGGAATCTGACTCTGTCACCCAGGCTGGAGTGCTGTGGTGCTATCTCGGCCCACTGCAACCTCTGCCTCCCAGGTTCAAGCGATTCTCCTGCTTCAGCCTCCTGAGTAGCTGGGATTACAGGTGTGCATGATGCCCAGCTAATTTTTGTATTTTTAGTAGAGATGGGGTTTCACCATGTTGTCCAGGCTGGTCTTGAACTCCTGACCTCAAGTGATCCACCTGCCTTGGGCTCCCAACATACTGGGATAATAGGCATGAGCCAGTTGCATGTGGTCTCTTCTCTTCTTTTCTCTTCTCTCCTCCGTCCCTCCCTCTCTCTCTTTCTTTCTTTCTTTTTCTTTTTTTCTCTTTCTCTCTCTCTTTCTTTCCTTTCTTTCTTTAAGACCCGGTCTCACTATGTTGCCCAGGGTGGTTTCAAATTTCTGGGCTCAAGCAGTCTTCTCGCTTCAGCCTCCCAAGTAGCTGGCATGCACCACCACACCCGCTGGGCCTCATTGACAAGGGCTTAATCCCATTCATGAGGGCTCCACCCTCCTGACCTGATCATCTCCCAAAGGCCCCACCTCCTAATACTATCATATTGGGGATTAGGATTTCAACACATGAATTTTGGGGTGGGGACACACACATTCAGTCCATAGCAGGTATTTCCAAGGGTCTAGAGAAGGGGTGTCCAATCTTTTGTCTTCCCTGGGATACTTTGGAAGCAGAAAAATTGTCTTGGGCCACCCATAAAATACACTAACACTAATGATAGCTAATGAACTAAAAAAAAAAATCTCATAATGTTTTTCAAAAGTTTATGAACTTGTGTTGGGTGCTGGGCTGCATTCAAAGCCATCCTGGGGTGCGTGCAGCCCATGGGCCATGGATTGGACAAGCTTGGTCTAGGGGTGTGAGTTCAGGGTTCCCACTTGCTGTGATATTCTACAAAGCCAGTTCCTTGGACACAGCTTTGAACAAGTGGGGTGAAGTAATCATTAAAGTCTTTATTTAATGCGTCTTCCAGATTGAGAAAAGCAGGATTAGCAAGGCCCCTGACAGACGCCTTGCGTGAGAGCATCCTGTTTGAGGCCCCCGTGTGCTGACCTCCCTGATGTTCTGAAGGCAAAACAATGAGGCTGGTAATTTGGGCTGAAGGAACGAGAGCCTTTTTAGCAGTTTCAGTCCGTGATTTCTTCACCCTGACTTTAGAAGGCGCCATTACTTTCTTCTTGTTCAGTATTAATGTGGAGGACTTAGGCTGTGTTCTGCTCTCCTGACACAGAAACCTGGGATGCGTCCAGACTGAGGTCAGAGAATTTGCCTTCTGTCACCCAGGCAAGCTTTCTCGTAGTCCCCTCCACACTGGGTCTTGTTTCCTTCCAGATCCCCACCCTCCGGATTCATCTTCACCACCACACAGAGCACCGCCTTGATTTCATCACTGGAAATCTCTTCCAGGCTCTGCTCTTCTTTTCTTTTTTCCTTACCAGAAAACAAAACAAAACAAAACAACAACAAAAACAAAACCCTGTTCTCTTTATTCTATGTCCCTCTCCTCCTCCAGCATCTTTGCAATCTTTGCTTGTGTCTATGCCTGGCATTCATCGTGGTACGCGGACATCTGCTCTGGCATTGCCCTGCCAGTGGCTTCTTCGAGTTTTTCTAGAGGCTCCTTCAGATGCACTCAACAGTTCCCAGAGATGACGGTGTTGAGCAAGTTTGACCAGGGTGTCCTCGCTGCAGGGCAGGCATGGAGTGAGATGACTGGCCGTGCACCTCACAGCAAATCTGGCTGCTCAGCTTCCATATCTACTCCTCTATGTCCAGTAGGATGCCACCCACATCCTGTGCGAAGGACTTCCCTTTGCCCTCTGTCTCTCTCAGCAGCTCTGGCAGCCTGAACCAGCTCCTTAATGACCTTCTTCAGCGGCACTGGCAGGCCTTCTGGGAGGGAAGAGAACTCCGAATTCCTAGGCCAATCCCACCCTAAGGGAATCTCTTTCATCATCCATATCACAGAAGGCTCTTCCTTCTGGAGACTCATCGAACAGCTGCTTCAAGTCCAAATCTGTCAGAGAGACCATGGCAGTGGCTGCCTGACGCAAGCTATTGTCAGAAGCAGAGCGGAAAGTTGAGAGCAAGGGGTGGGAGGTGCTCCCAATTCCCACAGGCTTCTGCTCCTTGTCCCCATTTTTCCTGGGCCCATTTCTTTCTGAAATTTCTCAAACCTCTTGATTCCTTAAAGCCCCAAGAACATTCTTTCTTCCCTTTATCGGCAATGAGGGCTGTAAAGTCCGCTCTGGAAAACCTGGGCTTTGTCCATTTCGTTTCCTTGTTGAAAGTGTCAACTTTCTTGTTTATCTTCTCACCACTTCCCTTCAACTTCTACTTTTTTGGTGACTTTTCTCTGTTGAAGTCCTCATCAGATTCTGGTGCTTGTCCTAACTGCAGGGTTCTCAGGTTAATGTAAAACCCTCCATACTTTGTGGTCAGAGAAGCAGTAATGAGCTCATCATATGCTTCAAGTCCAAATCAGTCAATGAAGAAATCAGATTCATCATAGCCATTGCTCACACTGATCAAGCCGTGTTTTCTGTCTTGTTTTGGTTTACTTTGTTTTTTGAAACAGGGTCTCGCTTTGTCACCCAGGCTAGGGTGTGGTGGTGCTATCATAGCTCATTGCAGCCTCGAACTCTTGAACTCAAGTGATCCTCCTACTGAAGCCTCCCAAGTGGCAAGGACTATAGGCACACATCACTAGGCCTGGCTAATTTCTACATTTTAATTTTTGTAGAGATGGGGTCTTCCTATGCTGTTCAGGGTGGTCTTGAACTCCTGAGCTCAAGCGGCCTTTCCAAAGTGCTGGGATTACAGGTGCGAGCCACTGTGCTTGGCTTATTTCATCTTTTCTATGATCCTTCTGACCCTGTTTCCAGGTTGAAGACTTCTGGCTTTTTCCTGTGCATTGTTCAGCAGCTCTGTGTAGAACTATGGCAGCACCTGGCGTCTGGGTCAAAGAGGGTGAGTGTAAGCTGACCCATTGCTGCAGCTGATGTAGTCTGAGTGCTGTTCCGCTCACCCAACCTCCTCTTGTCCAGATATAAATATATAAATATATATATATTTAATGTGGGATGCAAAAGGACTGGGAGAGAGATGACTTGTATCCTGTGGGATTTTGACATGAGTACAAACAAGCCTTGGCAGTTGCTACTGTATGGCTTGTCACAAGTACTATTGCATTGTGGCTGCAAATGTCACTTAATCGGCAGGATGGGCCAAGATGCACGGACTGTAGCTCTAGTACGCAAGTGGGCCCAGAAACAAGCCTGCCAGTGATGGCCTGTGCAATTCCACACTCCACATCCACAGATCAAAAAGTAAGAGTCAGGAAAGAAAGGGAAAATGCCAACTCAAGGTCTGTGAAACATTTCAGGGAACACGGGGGTGGCTTATAGTTAATGCTATGAAAGGACCCAGAGATCCAGTTTTTCAAAAACCAGTAGTTATAAAAGAGTATTCACTTAAAACTCAACAATAAGGAAACAATCCAATTTATAAATAGGCAGACCGGGCGTGGTGACTCACGCCTGTAATTCCAGCACTTTGGGAGGCTGAGGCGGGTCGATCTTAAGGTCAAGAGATTGAGACCATCCTGGCCAATATGGTGAAATCCTGTCTCTACTGAAAATACAAAACTTAGCTGGGCGTGGTGGCACATACTTATAGTCCCAGCTACTCTGGAGGCTGAGGCAGGAGAATCACTTGAACTGGGGAGGCAGAGGTTGCAGTGAGCTGAGATTGTGCCACTGCACTCCAGCCTGGTGACAGAGCGAGACTCCATCTCAAAAAAAAAAAAAAAATAGGCAAAGGACCTGAAAAAAGACACCTCACTAGAGGAGGTGTACAGATGGCAAATAAGCATTTGAAGAGATGCTCCACATAGTATGTTATCAAGAAATTTGCTAATTAAAACAACAATGAGACGCTACCATACACCTAGTAGAATGACCAAAAATCCAAAACACCGATAACACTGGTGAAGATTTAGAGCAACAGGAACCCTCATTGATTGTTGATGATGATGTAAAATGGTATGGTCACTTTAGAAGACAGTGTGGCAGGCTTTTACAAAACTAATCACACCCTTAATATATGATCTAGCAATCACGTTCCTATTTACTCAAATGGGTTGAATATTTACATATAACACACAAATGTGCACACAAATGTCTATAGCTGTTTTATTCGTAATTGCCAAAACTTGGACGCAATGAAGATCTTCAGTGAATGCATGGATAAATAAACTGTGGCACATCCAGACAACTGAATATTATTAGTGGTAAAATGAAATGAGCTATCAAACCGAGAAAAAACATGGAGGAACCCTAAATGCATATTGCCAAGCGAAAGAAACCAATGTGGCAAGGCTACTTCCTGTATGATTCCAACTACATGATCTTCTGGAAAAGGCAAAACTGTAGAGAGAGTAAAGAGGTACATGGTTGCAAGGGGTTGGTAGAGAGAAAGGGAGAAAACAGGCAGAGTGCAGAGGACTTTTAGTGCAGCCGAACTATTCCATATGATTGTAATGCATAAGTAACATACATTTGTCCAAACCCATAGGATATATAACACCAAATGTGAACCCTAATGTACATTATGGACTTTGGGTGATGCTGATGTGTCAATGGAGGTTCGTCAATGGTAACAAATGTACCATGCTGGTAGGGGGATGGTGATAGTGGGGGAGAGGGGGCATTTGGGAACTTTTTATATTTTCTGATCAGTGTTTGCTGTAAACCTAAAACTGCTCTATAAAAGAAAAGCTATTAACTTTATTTATTTATTTGTTTACTTACTTAGAGATAGGGTCTCACTCTGTCACTCAGGCTGGAGTGCAGTGATGCAATCACAGCTCACTGCAGCCTTAAACTCCTGGGCTCAAGTGATCCTCCTGCCTCAGCCTCCAGATTAGCTGGGATGACAGGCATGCACCACCGTGCCTGGCTAACCTTAAAAAACATTTTCAGTAGAGACAAAGCCTCGCTATGTTGCCTATGCTGGTCTTAAGCTCCTGAGCTCAAGCATCCTTCCGCCTCAGCCTCCGAAAGTGTTGCAATTACAGGCGTGAGCTACTGTACCCAGCCAACTTCTTTTAAAAAGCACTCACGGCTGGGGGCAGTGGCTCACACTTGTAATCCCAGCATTTTGAGAGACTAGAGTGGGTGAACCACTTGAAGTCAGGAATTTGAGAGCAGCCTGGCCATCATGGTGAAACCCTGTCTCTACTAAAAATACAAAAATTAGCTGGGCTTAGTGGCAGATGCCTGTGATTCCAGCTACTTGGGAGGCTGAGGCTGGAGAATCACTTGCACCCGGGAGGCGGAGGTTGCAGTGAGCTGAGATTGCGCCACTGCACTTCAGTTTGGGCTCCAAAAAAAAAAAAAAAAAAAAAAAAGAAGCACTCAAAACAGCAGGAGAATAGACCTGCAAAATGGCATTTGGCAGACAAGAGCAGGATCTGGAGCACAGTGGAGTGAACTTACCAAGCCTAGCACCCAGAGTGAGAAGAGGGCATCTGGCCTCCTGGGGCCATGGCCAAGCGGAACCCCCAAAGGCAAAGGAATAGCTCTGGGCTCACTGTGTGGGACGAATGGCCTTAAGGGAGAGGGGGTTGGGGTCCATGGGTGTTGGGTGGCTCAGAAAAGCTGGGGGCTGTGGTTAGAAGCCTGGGGGGTGGGGAAGAAGCCCAGTGAGAGAGGAAGGAGCCTGTCCTCTCTCTCTCTCTCTCTCTCTCTCTCTCTTTTTTAAATAATTTCAACTTTTATTTTAGATTCAGGAGTACAAGTACAGGTTTGTTACGCGGTACAGTGTGTGATGCTGAGGTTTGGAGTAAAGATCCCATCACCCAGATAAGTAAGCATAGTACCCAATAGCTAGTTTTTCAAGCCTTCTCCCCTGCTCCCCTCCTCCCTCTAGTAGCCCCCAGTGTCTATTGTTTCCATCTTTATGTACAGGATTACCTGATGTTTAGCTCCCAATTATAAGTGAGAGCATGCAGTATTTGGTTTTCTGTTTCTGTGTTAATTTGCTTACGTTTATGGCCTCCAGCTGCATCCATATTGCTGCAAAGGACATGATCTTGTTCTCTTTTATGGCTGCATAGCATTCCATGGCATACATGTACCACATTTTCTTTCCTGTTTTTTTATGAGACAGAATCTCGCTCTGTTGCCCAGGCTGGAGTGCACTGGCCCAATCTCGGCTCACTGCAACCTCTGCCTCCTGGGTTCAAGCTATTCTCCTGCCTCAGCCTCCTAAGTAGCTGGGATTACAGGCGCACACAACCACACCTGGCTAAATTTTGTATTTTTAGTGGAGACGGCGTTTTGCCTTGTTGGCCAGACTGCTCTTGAACTCCTGACTTCAGGTGATCCGCCCTACTTGGCCTCCCAGAGTGCTGGAATTATAAGGCCTTGAGCCATAGCACCCAGCCCACGTTGTCTTTATCCAATCCACCAGTGATGCGTACCTAGGTTGACTCCATGTCTTTGCTATTGTGAGTAGTGCTGCAATGAACGTATGAGTGCAGGTGTCTTTTTGGTGGAATGATTTATTTTCTTTTGAATATATACCCTGTAATGGGATGGCTGGGTTGAATGGTAGTTCTAAGTTGTTTGAGAAAGCTGCAAACTTCTTTTCACAGTCCTGCCCTCTTTTTAATAGATGTGTTGTCTTCACTGATCTTCTGGAGCATCCCAAACATAATTATTTAAAAAAAAAATTTTTTTTTTTTTGAGATGGAGTCTCACTCTGTTGCCCAGGTTGGAGTGCAGTGGCGCAATCTCAGCTCACTGCAACCTCCCCCTCCCGGGTTCAAGCAATTCTCCTGCCTCAGCCTCCTGGGTAGCTGGGACTACAGGTGCCCACCACCATGCCCGGCTAATTTTGTATTCTTAGTAGAGACAGGGTTTCACCATGTTGGCCAGGATGGTCTTGATCTCTTGACCTCTTGGCCTCCCAAAGTGCTGGGATTACAGGCATGAGCCACCGCACCCAGCCCCAAGCAGAATCAGTTTAAAGTCTTTTTTTGTCTCATGACATTGGCTTTACATGTATTGAGTTCATATCAAACTTTTATTCTGTAGTGTGTTTTTGCCTTAGCATGAGATTTCTTCATGTGTTCTAGAATCTTTGTTTGCAGCTTCATTTGGAGTGTGTTTTCCTTTTCATTTGTTTTATTGTCACATTCTTTCTCTGTTGAGCTGTTTGGCAGTTGCTTCAACTCGGCACTGCTTTAGTAGCAGGAAATGGAATTCCAGTGGCACACGTGCCTTATACTTCCTGGGTTTGTTACTCCATATAGATTTGAAGAACCATTGTCCATGAAAAGTGAAACCATCACTTCCACGGTGAACTCGTGGCATCTCTTGTAATGTGATTCTGCACCAGCTCAGACTTCTCTTTTAACCAGGGCCCCAGCCATGCCCTCTTTCCAGACAGAGGTTCTGGCGTCTATGTGCACATGCTGCATTCACATTTTTTGTGAGCTTGACCCCAGTAGAGGTTTGGTGCAGGAAAATTGCCCTCTTTCTATCTCTATCTCTACTTGCTGCTTCTGCCCAAACTAATCCAGAATCTTCATTCCATTTTGCTTGAGAGTCAGAGAAAACCTTTCAGCAGTGAAAGAGAAAAACAAGGCAGAAATGCAGAGAGAAACAAAATTGAGAGATGGGGAGAGAGGAATTCACAAGTTCCCTATATTCCTCAAGCTCTGTTCTCTGCCTTTCCTGAATTCTGACTAACACTTCCTTAGATTCCAGGAGACGCCTAGGTGTCCTTATAATACCTCTACTATGTATTTTTTTGCTCCAAGGAGTTTCTGATACTTGCAATCAAGAGGTATGGTGAATCTACATCTCGTGGGCATCCCTTGGTACAGTGTGTTGCCATTCCTATGCCAGGTGCTACTGCATCCCACACTCTGGACATTACGATTTCCACAACCCCTGCTTTGGAATAGCAATCTTGGTTTTCACTGTTCAGTAGGAGAGTTTGGACACCTCCTGCTACAGACAAACTTTGACAGGAAGGCAGAATTTGGTCAGGAAAACTGGGCCGTTGTATGTATTGCAGGAAACAAAGGGCTTAAAGGATCACAGGAATTACGGAGGAGTCGGGGAGTAGGGTCTGAAGGCTGCAGCTGGAAGGCTGGAGAAACAATCACTGATGCTTTCAACACAAACCACTGGACTGGGACAGGGGGTTCTCAGGGAAATTATCACAGTTCTCAAGTGCCCAGCAGTGATCCAACCAATGCTCCACTCTCCAGCAGTGAAATGAAAACTTGAGAAGTTTGGGAAACTGTGGCATTTGGCCATATGACTTCCCAGTGGGAAATTGTGGACAATTCTAAGAATCTGGAGAACATAATGACCTCTGAGAAAACTGAGTTTGCAGAAGAGACTTCAGACGTGGGAATAGTCATACAAAGTTGACAACTAACAATTGAGCCCAAGGACCATTGAAGAGAAGAAAGTAGTCATGTATTGAGAGCCAGAGGACTTCTCTTAAAATGAAAAACGACTGAACTAAATGATCTCTAAGGTACCGCCTAGTTGTTTTTTTTTGAGACAGAGTCTCACTCTGTCGCCAGGCTGGAGTGCAAGTGGTGCGATCTCGGCTCACCGCAACCGTTCAAGCAATTCTCCTGCCTCAGCCTCCTGAGTAGCTGGGACTACAGATGCGCTCCACCACACTCAGCTAATTTTTGTATTTTCAGTAGAGATGGGGTTTCACCATGTTGGCCAGGATGGTCTTGATCTCTTGACCTCCTGCTCCCCCTGCCTTAGCCTCCCAAAGTGTTGGGATTACAGGTGTGAGCCACCGCACCTAGCCCCAGTTTTAAGATATGCTGAATCTTTGACATGATCCAGAGTAATGCCCCCTGTAACCACTTCAATAGCAAAGAAAGAGTGCAAGATTGTGGAGCCAGGTCATTCTTAGTAAAGTGACGACAGCCCCTCTGGAAAGTGATGTGCAGTGTTTTAACATAGGTTTTTGTGGTTTAACATAGGTTTTTGTGTTTTTGGGGGGGGTTGCAGAGTCTCACTCTGTTGCCTAAGCAACAGAGTACAGTGATTTGATCATGGCTCACTACAACCTCCACCTCCTGGGTTCAAGTGATTCTCCTGCCTCAGCCTCAGGAGTAGTTGGGATTACAGGCATGCACCACCACACCCAGCTAATTTTTTTTTTGTATTTTTAGTAAAGACAGGGTTTCACTATCTTGGCCAGGTTGGTCTCGAACTCCTGACCTCAGGTGATCCACTTGCCTTGGCCTCCCAGAGTGCTGCTAGGATTATAGACATAAGCCACCATGCCTGGCCTGAGCTACTGTGCCCCACCGGTTTATTTTTCTGACAACTTCAGGTTTCCTGACTAAACTAGCCCTCCCTGCAACTCTTACCCATCTCCCATTGGTTCTGTGCCCTGCTTTTTGTACATTAAGAGCTTGGAAAGATCTACTTGTCTTAGCTGCATGATTTTCAAAATGTGTTAATTATGCAATACTCACATACTCTGAGTATTGCATTTTGCTGCTAATGTCATTTTACTGGACTGGGGAGAAGGTACTTGACTTGGAGTGGCTACACAATCCTCAGACTTGCTGACAGAAAATTTTACCATCATAATATGCTCAAGTGGTGGGGCAGGGATGTCTCATTTTTTATTCAGTGTCTTGATGAAATAAAATCTTTTTGGTATTTTATTCTTTCAATCAGATGGTAAAATAAGTCAGCATTTAAAAAATACCTAGGCGGGGAGTGGTGGCTCACTTTGGGAGGTCAAGGCAGGCGGATCACTTGAGGTCAGGAGATCCAAATCAGCCCAGCCAACATGGTGAAACCCATCTCTACCAAAAATACAAAAAAATTAGCCAGCTGTGGTGGTGGACACCTGTAATCCCAGCTAGTTGGCAGGCTGAGGCAGGAGAGTTGCTTAAATCTGGGAGGCAGAGGTTTCAGTGAGCTGAGATTGCGCCACTGCACTCCAGCCTGGGCAACAGAGCAAGACTCCATCTCAAAAAAAAAAAAAAATATGGATGTTCAACTTTACTTCTGTAAGCAAATGTCATTGAAAGACTGAGTTGATATTGGCAGTCTAAACAGAGGAGTCAAAATTCCTGTACTAAAGATTAATGGGGCTGGGCGGTGACTCACATTTGTAATCCCAGCACTTTGGGAGGCTGAGGCAGGAGGATCACTTGAACCCAGGGGCTTCAGACCAGCCTCTACAAAACATAAAAATAAATTAACTAGGAGTGGTGGCATGCACCTGTGCTTTCAGCTACTTGAGAGACTGAGGCAGGAGGATTGCTTGAGCCCAGGATATCGAGGCTGCAATGAGCCGTGACTGCACCACTGTACTCTGGCCTGGGTGACAGAATGAGATCCTCTCTCTCTCTCTCAAATAATAATAATAATAATAATAATAATAGTAATAATAATGGTTTTTTTTGTTATTTTTGTCAAAGTAAACTGCGGAGCATCATTTCATTCCCTTAAATTGTAGTTTCAAAAAGAAAACACAATTCAATTTCACGAGCATGGTAAAATTAATTGATCAGAGAGGCTACAGTTCCTTCATAGTTGTAAATGATGTGATTATCAAATGCACTGACAGAACACTTGACAGCTCTTTCCTTCTTTTACGCTATAATTAATCTTCAAACGAGCTTTATTTGTCAATTTTCAAAAGTCAACGAAGCACGCAGTTAACACATGGCATGATTCTATGACAGATAGGCATAATTCATGGTCCAGAGCAGGTTTATGCAGAAACCACCACTGCCTTCGATTAAATGGCAATGCGTGTTTCTATAGCATCTTCCAAGCCCTTAAGGAGACACTGTATTTGCTGCCGAAATGCCTATACTACCACTTTGTCTTTTCAGCAGCATAGATGCAATTATTTTGGTGAAACTCACTTTTGGGGTCTCATCTGTACAATTGCAGTGATAATGAATTGTGGCAGTTTAAAAATGTCTGTGAATTCTTTGAACCTATTCCCAGGTGGGTCCTATGGCTGCTCCCCCAAACCTGGGCTGATCTCAGTGACTTATTTGCAACCAATAGAATCAGCAGAACTGATCTGCATAATTTTTGAGGCTAGTTCATAGAAAGCCACGTAGTTTCCATCTGGTTCTCTTGGGGACACATGCGGTGGGAAAAGCAAGTGCTATGTAAGAAGTCCAACTACCCTGAAACCCTTCAAACCATGCTATTTGTGCCATATGGAAGTGCTCCAGTAGACAGCCCAGCTGAACTTCCAACCAATAGCCAAGCTGCCAGCCACATGAGCCAGCGATCTTGGATGCCCAGTTCAGTTGAGCCAGTCACTGACAGACTCTAAGCAAGAACTTCCCAGCTGAGTCCTTCTCCAATTCTGCAATAAAATAATTTTGGGGGGAATTCTATATCTTTAGGAGATTTGAAATGCACATGGTAGGCTGGGCATGGTGGCTCACACCTGTAGTCCCAGAACTTTGGGAGGCCGAGGCGGGCAGATCACCAAGTTAGGAGTTCAAGACCAGCCTGATCAATATGGTGAAACCCCATCTCTATTAAAAATATAAAAATTAGCCAGGCATGGTGGCATGTGCCTGTAGTCCCAACTACTCGGGAGGCTGAGGCAGAGGAATCACTTGAACCCACAAGGCAGAGGTTGCAGTGAGCCAAGATCGTGCCACTGCACTCCAGCCTGGGTGACAGACATATATGAGGCCAACAATCATATGAAAAAATGCTCATCGTCACTGGTCATCAGAGAGATGCAAATCAAAACCACATTGAGATACCATCTCACGCCAGTTAGAATGGCGATCATTAAAAAATCTGGAGACAACAGATGCTGGAGAGGATGTGGAGAAAAAGGAACACTTTTACACTGTTGGTGGGAGTGTAAATTAGTTCAACCATTGTGGAAGACAGTGTGGCGATTCCTCAAGGCCTTAGAAATAGAAATTCCATTTGACCCAGCAATCCCATTACTGGGTATATATCCAAAAGACTATAAATCGTTCTACTATAAGGACACATGCACACGAATGTTCATTGCAGCACTGTTTACAATAGCAAAGACCTGGAATCAACCCAAATGCCCATTGATAATAGACTGGATTGGAAAAATGTGGCACATATACACCATGGAATATTATGCAGCAATCAGAAATGATGAGTTTGTGTCATTTGTAGGGACATGGATGAATCTGGAGAACATCATCCTCAGCAAACTGACACAAGAACAGAAAATGAAACACCGCATATTCTCACTCATAGGCGGGTGATGAAAAATGAGAACACATGGACACAGAAAGGGGAGTACTAAACACTGGGGTCTATTAGGGGGAAAAGGGGAGGGCCAGTGGGAGGGGGAGGTGGGGAGGGATGGCCTGGGGAGAAATACCAAATGTGGGTGAAGGGGAAAAGGAAAGCAAAGCACACTGCCATGTGTGTGCCTACACAACTGTCTTGCATGCTCTGCTCATGTACCCCAAAACCTAAAATCCAATAAAAAAGTAAAAAAATAAAACAAAAAAAACAAAAAAAGAAACGCACATGGTAACATTAAAGGTGCTGATAAATTCTGCAGCACAGACATCTGTTTAACCTAAACTGATTTAGCTACAGAGCCATTTTGTCTTGAGATACTTGTTTGCATTGAAGTGATGGTATTAGCACCCTGGTGAATACATTTTAGTTTGTGCTGGCCTTCAGTTATAGCTTAGGACCAGTTTGGCTCAATTCAGAATGAGAGTCTATTACAGTTCTAATATCTGGTTGATGTCATCTTAATAAAGAAATCAAACTTCCATGGGGATATATGAGGAATAGGAATGGGAGGAAGATCTGAAATATCATATCAGAAAATAATAGGTTATTGGTTAAAGAAAATGCGGGGTCTATATTAGCAAAAGTTGAGAAGGAAGTTACTTCTGAATAGGAAAAGACTTGGTTGTTTTTTTTTTTTTTTTTTTTTTTTTTTTTTTTTTTTTTTTTGAGACAGAGCTTCACTCTTATTGCCCAGGCTGGAGTGCAATGGCAAGACCTCGGCTCACTGCAACCTCCACCTCCCTGGTTCAAGTGATTCTTCTCCCTCAGCCTCCTGAGTAGCTGGGATTACAAGTATGTACCACTACACTTGGAAAATTTTGTATTTTTAGTAGTGATGGGGTTTCTCCACATTGGTCGGGCTGGTCTCACACTCCCGACCTCAGGTGATCCACCCACTTGGTCTCCCAAAGTGCTGGGATTACAGGCATAAGCCACCGTGCTCGGCCAACAATTGGGATTTTAAATGTCCTTTTGGTTGTTGTCAAACAAGTGGCAGAAACTCCTGGCTGAGTCTCATGGCAAATCGATTATCTATCTGTCTATCTACCTATCAATTTATCTATCTATCATCTATCTATCTATCCATTCATCCATCTTCACTCATTTCATTGGAATAGGTAATATATTAATATAGAGCTATGGTCTGAATGTATGCATTCCTCCAAAATTTATATATTGGAACTTAAACCCTAAGATTTAAAATTTGTTTTATAATTTACCCAATCTAAGCTGTTTTGTTATAGCAGCCAAATGGACTAAGATATAGAATATTAAATTCACAAAGTACTAAGTGATATACATTGAAAACTCTCCCTCCCACTCTGTCTTCCAACCACAGCATTTCCAATTTCTTATCTATCCTTCCAGGGTTAACTTAAGCATATATAAGCAAATGCATATATATATGTGTGTGTGTGCTGTGTGTGTGTGTGTGTGTGTGTATGCTGACACAGAACATATATATACATACATATTTTTGAAAACACAGATAGTAAAATACTGTACATATTGTATTCTGTACTGTGCTTTTTTCATGTAAAGTCATTCCATATCCACATGTGGAAAGATTCCTTTTTTTTTTTGGAGACAGGGTGTTGGTCTGTTGCCCAGGCTGGATTGCAGTGGCATGACCATGGCTCATTGTAACCTTGACCTCTGTGCCTCAAGGGATCTTCCTGCCTCAGCCTACTGAGTAGCTGAGACAGCAGGCATGTGCCACTATGCCCAGCTAATTGAAAACAATTTTTTTGTAGAGACAGGGGTCTTACAATGTTGCCCAGGCTAGCCTTAAACTCCTGGGCTCAAGCAATCCTACCTCTTTGTGCTGGGGTTACAGGCACGAGCCACTGGGACTGTCCAATTTCCTTACTTTTTTCACATTCACCTAATATTCTATTGTATGGATGTAGCACAATGTAATTCACTAGTTGCTTGTTAGTGGGCCTTTTCATATTATAAGCAGTACTGCGATGAAAAACTTGCACATGCATCTCTTAGCACATGTGCAAAGATATCTGAGGATAAATGATTAGATGTGAAAGTACTGGGTCAAATGACGGTAGGTATTGTTGACGGCTGGCCCATATCTTTTACAGGGGTGGCATCCCTATTCTCCAGCTGCTATAGATGTTGGTTGCTAAAAGCTCACAGCTTCTTCCTTTTCTAGGGACCTGCTACTGGCTGACAGTTGCTGCCTGACGTAGAGATGTCTTGAAAGTTACACACACTAATGATTGTTTCTTTTGCTGTACAGAAGCTCTGACGTTTAATTAGATCCCATTTCTCCATCTTGGCTTTTGTTGCCATTGCTTTTGGTGTTTTAGTCAAGAAGACCTGGGAGAGGAGCATCACACACTGGGGTCAGTTGAGGAGGGTTTGGGGAGGGACAGCAGGGGGTGGGGAGGGTGGGGAGGAATAACATGGGGAGAAATGCTGGATATAGATAAAGTGGGAATGGAGGCAGCAAACCACCTGGTTATGTATGCACCTATGTAACAACCCTGCATGATCTGCACATGTACCTCAGAACTTAAAGTACAATAACAAAAAAAAAAAAAAAAGAAAGTTACACACACTTCTGGGGAAAGTCCTTGGCCAATGACTAACAGATGCATGGGTATAAGAGCCCAGCCTTCTTGTCTCTGGACAAGACAATTTCTGTGGTGCAGTTTTCACTCAAGAGCTCCTTGTGGGATCAGGCTGAGACCAGGCTTCTAAACCCACATTTTGCTTTTAGCTCCTTCCCCTGCCATCCTGCTTCCCTTGCTCCCCTGCAGGTTTCTCCTGAGAACATTTCCTCAATAAGTCATCTGTACAGAGTCCCTGTCTCAGCCTCTGTTTCTAGGAAGCACAGTCTAAGACAAATGATGTGCCCACATGTGATTTTTATATATTTTGTAGATATTGCTCAATTGCCCTCCATAGAGACTGTACCAATTTAGGCTCATCCTAGCAATGTAGGAAAGTGTTAAGGAAAACCTTATCATCCAAATTGCTCTCAAATATTACTGAAACTGCTGGGCATGGTGGCATGTGGCATGTGTCAGCCTCCTTGGGACGTTGAGGTTGAAGGATCACTTGAGGTCAGGAGTTCGAGATCGTAGTGAGTTGTGACAGTGCCTGTGAATAGCCACTGCACTCCAGCAAGAGCAACACTGTGACTCTGTTTCTTAGATAAGTAAGTAAATACAATTTAAAAAAACGTTAATGAAACCATGAATCTATGCTGCATCTGATTTTGGTGATGGGACATTTGGTGTAGTGTACCCATACCCTTTTTAAAATTTGTTTGTTTCCAGAGGAACAGGGATATGTGTCTGCTTAAATAAGTTATGTTTCCATCTCAACAGGCATGTGGGAACTGACCACATGGCCTTTCTACTTGCTGTGGGTGTCACGGAGTGTTGAAAGTAGATGGTGGGGAGTGCCATGGGAAAGGGGTGGATTAGACAGGCTTAGTATATTTTAGGATATAATAGGGTATAAGGACTAGTATCTCAGGTTTTTAATTTTTTCTGAAATCTTGACAAAGCATGGAATACCTAGATGAAAAGAAAGCATTTGAGACCCATAAGGGAGATTCTGCTTCTGGGTCCAAACTTGATCAAGGCCACATGGTTTGCAGAAGCCAGGGTCAGCCTGCTTTGGGCTTTGGGGTCTGGTAGACTGTGGATCCAATCCCAGCTCTGCCACCTTCTAGTTCTGTGATCTTACCTTTCCGAGTCTCAGTTGCATTTTCAGTTAAACAGTAATATTAATACCTATCTTGGAAAAGTTATTATGATGATTTGATGTGTTAGTCCCTGCTAGGGGTTCTGTAAATGGTATTGAAAAGGTAGTAGTAGGAATGGTGGTTATTATTGGTGGAGGATCCGCATGGATTATCATCATAATCCATGAAAGGTTTCACTGCTAGGGAAGTAGTTTTAGTGCAGAAGAAGGAAGCCTGGGAGAAGGGGTCCTGGTCTTCGCGTGCCAACAGCCCCAATTTTCACCACATCTTCACATTGTCCTATTCCACTACACTAACAAAGATCCCTACATCCTTCTCCCCGCCCCCCACCCCCACCTCCACCTCACCCGTTGCCTCCATCTCTCAGTACACCCAGGGGCTTCTGAAAACAGCCAATAAAAAAAAGCTGGAACATTCGGGCAGCAGGATTTTCTCTTCGGGCAAATGCTCAGAAATCTAATTACTCGTACCCAAGAGGAAGAACGAACTCCCTATATGGCAAAGGGTTTTGATGGTGAGAAGTTTCCCCATTTCCACTGAGGACAACATAATAGAAAACAGAAAAAAGCTGGAGCAGAAGGAATTGGGATGGACTTAAGCAAACTCTTCCCAGACCCTCAGTGGTAGGAGATTCCATTCTGGGAGCACATTGCCTCTGGGTTTATTTATTTATTTATTATTTTATTTATTTTTTGGGACTGAGTTTCGCTCTTGTTACCCAGGCTGGAGTGCAATGGCACGATCTCGGCTCACCTCAACCTCCGCCTCCTGGGTTCAGGCAATTCTCCTGCCTCAGCTTCCTGAGTAGCTGGGATTACAGGCACGTGCCACCATGCCCAGCTAATTTTTTGTATTTTTCGTAGAGACGGGGTTTCACCATGTTGACCAGGATGGTCTCGATCTGTTGACCTCGTGATCCACCCCCCTCGGCCTCCCAAAGTGCTGGGATTACAGGCTTGAGCCACCGCGCCCGGCGCCTCTGGGTTTATTTGAGTGTAGTTCAGCTTTAAACTTCCGCATTGGCTTTGCATTGTCTAAGCCACCCAAAGGAATCCCTGCACATAATACAAAATGCACACATTAACAACAAAACCCAGGATTGTTTTTTTCCAGAACCCTCTTTATGCTTAAACTCATTTTGGGGGAAAGTTTCAAATTATCTTCTTTCATTATCTTCCCCACTGCTAGCCTGCTCTTAAGTGTTGATGTTGTATAATGGGCCATGAGCAAGTTTATTTGCTTATTTGTTTTGGTGGAGGAAGGGGAATTTTTTGAAAAAAGAAAATTGGAACATTTGTTTAAGAAAAGTTTAGCTTGAAAGAGCTAACAGAGAAATCTGTTATGAAAAAAACCCAAGAAAACCAGATCTGTTTTGAGCCTTTCATGTTAGATAATAATTTGAGAGTACATCTTCATGTCTTATAAAGTAATCATTGCACAAATTATTTATCCTGTTTCCTAGAATAAAGAATCCCTTGGTACTTCACGCTTTAGAGAACTTGAAGATGCAGATTAGGAATAAAGTATCCTCCTAATTTTTTTTTCTTCAGCAATAGGGAAGGCAGATTGGGTAAGGGCACACATAGCACACGGAGAATTCACCAGGATCCAGGCAGCCAAGGCATACAACTCCAAGTGTTAGATAAAGTGAACTCCAAGTTTCTCTTTAAATAATCAGTATGTCAGTATGTTCAGCTCTCTTATTCTTTAATTCTCCATTTTGAAGTTTAACTTCCTGATTCTCTTCTCCCCCTTGCCTCTAGTTTTGGAAAACAACTTTCCCACCAGTTCTAATCAGTAGTTCACAACTGTTCCTCTGGTCACCTGCTCTGACCTGTTCCGTAATTGTCCTTCCCACAAAACTACCCACCCCACCACTCCCCCTCCTACCCCCGCTCTCTTTAATATAGCCAATTGGATTTAGACTAGACTGTGCAGGCCAACACTAGACAATGTTGAGTGACACAGCAATAGGGGCTACCTGCATCAGGAATAAGAACCCCTTCCCCTCCCTTGTCTACGTGTGCACTCAATATTACTCCATCTATGAGACACACCCTTCTATAGAAGTAAATTGCCTTGCTGAGGAAATTTATATTAGAGTGCTACTTCTTTTGTGGCACCAATACTTTATATACAACACAAGGGATGCTGTTACATTGTCTTCTATATGAATGGCACCTCCTGGAATCCAACAGTGCAACCGTTAAGCCCTGGAGCTGCACATCATTTGGAAGGGTCCATATTTTGCTTCCATATGCCACTTCTGGGGTCTTGCCTCATCTAGTGTCCTTAGCTAGGGAGCATTATCTACAGTCCAAGTTACCCCAGCAACAAATTGAGGTCGGTATTATCAGAACAGAAGCTGGCACCCAAACCCAGTTTAAGATACCCTCCTTTCTCTGAGCACTACTGTGGTGTGAGAGAGTGATTAAGGCTGGCCTTTGTATGGAGGTACTCACAGCACAGAGGTGACCCAACTAGGACAGTCGATTTTGGTTCTGTGGTCTGCAGGTTTGGTGATCATATTTTTTTTCAACAAAAACCAGGACAAATGGTCTGGGAAAGAATTATTCATGGTTTTTGGATATATTTAAAAGGAATGTTACACATAGCTTTTAGTTATTTTCATGTCAAATCATTGTGTAGAAAAGAATGAAACCATGAAATTGATGTCCCAAGAATTTTAATGTAGGCCCACTACCTATAACTTGAATAGCTACCATTTAATGAGGAATTATTATCAAAGTTTCAAATTAAGTGCTTTACAAAATTATCTCATCTTTTCCTCAGGACAACTCTAGGAAGTGGGCAGCATTAATACATTTTATAGAGAAGATAACTGAGGTTCCCAGATGAGAGGTAGCTCGCCAAGATTACATAGCTAGTAAGTGCTAGAGCTGACATTCTCTCAGCTGGTGGAACCCATTGTTTTCAATGATATGACTTTGTACCATCTCTCCCATTTAACGGAGGCTTTTCACTCTTTATTGGTAAGTTTTACTCTTTTATCTGATTCTTATATACAGCAAAAGGCTGTTAGCTCCATTAAGCCTAGAGATTTGCAACTTTCTCTTGTTGGTAGAGAATAAGATATTTCCTATCCAATTTAGTGTAGGACAACAAACATTTATTGAGTGTCTATGTGATACCAGACACTGACTTAGTGGTTATGGAATACAAAGATAAATAAATATCAATGCTGCACTGTTCCTGCCCTCAAGATGTGTGAAATGAAGGGAAAAGACAAGCACACACAAATAACTATAGCAAAAGGCCAACTGGAATAGGTGACATATTTGAGAAGCTGACTGCCAAGAGTGTTTAAAGAAGGTAGAAATTCCTGCTAGAGAGGCTTCCTACAGGAAATGTCATTTAATTAGGGCACCGGAAGTTTGTGGAGCTATCATGATTGCTATGATTGTGTAATAATTTACCCCAAAACTTAGTGGTGTTGAACAGTCATTTCAGCTTGCTCACAATTTTACGTTCAGGAATTCGGGAATTGCTCGCAATTTTAAGTTCAGGATTGCACGACACCATGAAGGTCTCAGTTGAGCAGATGTTGCTGCTTGGGGTGCTTTTTATTTTTTTGTGAGACAGAGTTTTGCTCTGTCACCAGGCGCCAGGCTGGAGTGCAGTGATGAAATCTCGGCTCACTGCAACCTCCACCTCCCAGGTTCAAGCAGTTCTCCTGCCTCAGCCTCCTGAGTAGCTGGGACTACAGGCACATGCCACCACGCCCTGCTAATTTTTTGCATTTTTAGTAGAGACAGGGTTTCACCATGTTGGCCAGGATTGTCTCCATCTCTTGCCCTCATGATCTGCCTGCCTCAGCCTCCCAAAGTGCTGGGATTACAGGCATGAGCTGCTTGGGGTGTCTTAAGTGATTGCGATCAGGTGTCCTCTGAAGACTCAAGTGGCTGAGTGTCCGAGATGGCACACTGACAGCAACTGTCAGCCATGAGCTATACTGAGCTGCTGTGCCAACTGGAGTGCTTACACATGGCCCCTTTGGCATGGTGGTCTCAGGCAAAAGTTGCTTGGACTTTTCTGACCTAGCCTTGGAAATCAAGTAGCCTCACTTCTGCCGCATTCTACTGGAAATGAGAGAGTCACAAAGGCCAGCTCCGATTCGAAAGGAGGGACCATAGGCCCCACCTCTCAATGGGAGGATGGTCAAAGTCACGTTGTAGGAGAATGTGGGATGGGAGATACTGTTGCAGCCATCCTTGGAAAATACAGTCTGCCACAAAGATGTGATAGGTAGAAGTGTGGACAAAAGGACTTTGAGTTCGTTAAGACTGCAGGAGTATGGCAGGGAGATGTTCAAAGTGTGTTTGAGGAATGGCAGGTTACCTGGGATAGCGGGGATGAGGAGTATAAGGAAAGCAGGAGATAAACTGGGAAACTTATTTTGGGTCTTGTCCGTAGAGGGCTCTGAAAGCCAGAATACTGGGTCTGGATTTTATTGAGAGGCAATTTAGTGATGAGATTAAGAGCATGGCTTTGAAGTCAGCTAGAATGCTTTCCTCATCTTCCCTTTATTAGCTGTGCGACCTTAAGTGAATTCCTCACCCTTCCTGCAGCTCAGTGTTCTTCCCTCCAAAAGGGGGAAAATTCTAACTTTGTTGCAGTTTTACTCCACAGGATAAGATAACGAATGTACATCACTTAGTATATAGTAAAGGGTGGCTATTATTATTATCACTCTGATAGTAATAAGGTAGCCAATGAGAGTTTCTCAGGAAGAGAAACATGATCATATCTGTCACTCAGAAAGATACCAGCAGGTAGCTAATAGACCTAAAGTTAGGAAGACAAGTTAGGAGGAAGTAACATCTACCTAGAAGTCAAGAGAGCCTGGTGACTGGGGAGAACTTGGAATGATGAGACATTGAGGAGATAGAGGCTTTATTTGGTGCTCACTGGCCACAAGGATAAGAGAACCCTCTTAGGGTAGAGGTCAGAGGTCAGAGTGGCATGCAGATCCTCTTGATGGGGTGTTGGGAAGAGGCAGCATTTCTGCTATCTAGGATTGCTCTTGCAATCCACGTAAAGACATGTCTTCGCCAAGGTCTTAAAAGCAGAACCCTAGATGGCAATTTTTGGGCAAGTGTTTATTGAGGGAGTGTTCTGAAGAGAACAGAGTGAGGGAAGAGGACTGTAAGAGAAGAAAGCCCTTAGAAAAGGAGAGCATCAGCCAGGCGTGGTGGCTCACACCTGTAATCCCAGCACTTTGAGAGGTGGAGGTGGGCGGATCACGAGGTCAAGAGATTGAGACAATCCTGGCCAACATGGTGAAACCCCGTATCTACTAAAAATACAAAAAAATTAGCTGGGCGTGGTGGCGCACGCCTGTAGTCCCAGCTACCCAGGAGGCTGAGGCAGGAGAATTGCTTGAACCCGGGAGGCAGAGGTTGCGCCACTGCACTCCAGCCTGGCGCCTGGTGATGGAGTGAGACTCTGTCTCAAAAAAAAAAAAAAAAAAAGGAGAGCGTCCCACCTGGAGACTAGCTTCAGCCAGATCCTGCTGGGAACTCTGCAACTTGATTGCAGGACACTATCAGTCATGCCTTGAGGCAAGGGCCTGCTTTTCTACCGGGGGAACCAGTCAGTCATTGACTTTGGTCAGCCTTGGGGTAGTAGGGTAGGGTGTAATCTCTGTTGCCAGATGCTTCCGTTTGGCCAAGAGCAATTCTCTGGAGAACAGCAGCTGTGAGCTCTCAGCAACCACCATTCCTGGCAGCTGGGGAACGAGTGTACTGGCCCGGAAAAGAGGATTTGGATGAGGTACCAACAGTATTCATGATAAGGATCTAAGCATTGCTATCACTCTGCCAGACCCCTTCCCTATCCGAGCCAGTGCGACTGGTCTGCTGAGCACGCTTACAGTCATTATAGAAACGTCCTTTAGGTTGCAACCTGTGATAATAACTAATGTCTTGTGTTTAGGAAGTCATTTTTTCTTCTTAAAAAATCCTAGGGTATGTCATTGTGCACGTGTAGACTGCTGTAATGGAGGCCAGGTGAGTCTGCATAGCCTCTTGGCTTGCATTTAGCAGGGGTGGAGGAAAGGGGGAAGAGAGAGAGAGAGAGGGAGAGGGAGAGAAAGTAAGAAGTGGGAGAGGCACAGAGAACAGACAACACACAGAGATGTGCACTGCATTATGTTTACTGAAGAAATTTCCCCCTCATAATATATGTACCTCTCAAAGGACCTAGCAGGCGCTGTTATTTCATCTCTGGTTCTGTGATCTCCTGTGCCATGCACACTGGATGTGATCGAGATTAGGCAAATCATTGTTTTCTTTTAAATGGGAGACTTCTAAAGCAATCTCTAAATGTATCGCATGATAAATTTAACTTTTCACATAGATGTTGTTTGCTTCTTTAAAATCAATATAAATGATTAAATGGGACTATCATATATAAGATAAATGATTATAAATTGATATATAACCAGTATAAATGATTAAATGGGAATCTTTCAAAGTAAACACACACACATACACACCAAGTCTTTAGATGAATGGGTGGGCTACCTACCACAAGACATCTCCCACTTCCCTTTTATTATTAGAGGCAAACACAAAACTGAATCAACACCATCAAGGGTTTGCCCACTTGGAAAAAATATTGCATTCCAGAGTAGTAAAAAATGTATACGACTCAGGAAAATTGTATTTGTTTTCTATAAGATTCATGGAACGGTAATAGTCGTTATTTTCTACCCTCATTCCAGCTTTCCAGCACTCACAGTCCTTCTAGAAGCACATCTTCTGTGCGTTTTGTAAAGTGGTCCCCTTTGGGTTATCCTTCGGGAAGTCCTCCTACTGAACCGAGCCCACCTATTTACTGGAAGCCCGCATGGCTCTACCATTTTCTTTGGAAGCCCTGGTTCACGTAGGTAGGTCCTCCTCAATTTCAGAAGGAAAGAAAATATTCATGAAAACCACTCACACACTACCACTATTTCAGTACTAGACAGATAACTGTGTAAGAATGAGCTACTGGCGGTCAGAGTTATGTTTTGACCAGATGACTACAAATAAATGTTTTCCAAATATGTGTCAGATGCCACTGCATTGAGTAAGCTAATGAAGTCCTAAAGACGAAATGCTAGTGGATTATCTTAGTTCCTGCTTCTATAAAGCACCACAACTTGGTAGCTTATAAACAACATGTATTTCCACAGTTCTGGAGGCTGGGATGTCCAAGATTAAGGTGCTGGCAGATTTGGTGACTGGTGAGGGCCAGTTTCCTGATTTGTAGGTAGCTGTCTTCTCCCTATGTCCTCACATGGGTGAAAGGACTAGCTAGCTTTCTGGGGGTCTCCTTATAAGGGCACTAATCCCATGACAGCAGAGCTCCCATGACTTAATCACTTCCCCCAAACCCTCCCTTCTAACACCATCACCTTGAGGGTTAGGATTTCAACATACGAGTTTTGTGGAGGACATAAGCATTCTGGCTATTGCACAGGTTTTCTCACTTCTATCAAGGTTAATACTCAAGATGAGCATGTTCTGTATGTATTTATAATAAAAAAAATCACTCAGCCAGGCATGGTGACTCACGCCTGTAATCCTAGCACTTTGGCAGGCCAAGCGGGCTAATCACGAGGTTAGGAGACTGAGACCAGCCTGACCAACATGGTGAAACCCTGTATCTACTAAAAATACAAAAATTAGCCAGGCGTGGTGGTATGCACCTGTAATTCCAGCTACTCAGGAGTCTGAGGCAGGAGAATCGCTTGAACACGGGAGGCAGAGGTTGCAGTGAGCCGAGACTGTACCATGACACTCCAGCCTGTGCAACACAGTGAGACTCCCTCTCAAAAAAAAAAAAAAGTCACTCTTTGTTATCTGATGTATAATGAAAAGACGACTTTGAAAACCCATATTTATAGTGACAAGAGATTTTGGACAAGTTTCTGAGCCTCAGATTCTGTCTCGCAAGTGATAATGTTTGTTAGGCCCATCACATAGTGTCACTGGGAGCATCTGAGAAGATGTAGATGAAGTGAAATTGAACATCACTCACAAACTCCTGAGTGATGTTCAAATATTGGAAACTAGGAAACATTAAATAATTGTACATTTAAAAGTGTTCTTTTATTCCATTATATAGAAAATACATACTCATAACAAAAAATACAGAGAGTGAGAGGGAAAATCAATTACAGGATTTAAGGTATTATTAGATTAAAAGTGGATTGAGTTGGATGCTGTAGTGGATTGAATTGTAGCCCCTGAAAAGACATGTACAAGTCCCTACCCCCTGTGGATATGACCTTATTTGGGAAAAGGGCCTTTGCATATGTAATTAAGGATATCAAGATGAGATTATCCCAGATTTACTGGATAGACCCTAAATCCAATGACAGGTGCTTTTATAAGAAGAGGAAAGTGTAGGGGAAGGTCATGTGAAGACAGAGATTGAAGGGATGTGTCTAGAAGCCAAGGAATGCAAGCAACCACCAGAAAGCTGGAAGAGGTAAGGAATGACTCCGTCCTAGAGACTCCAGATGGGGGATGGCCCTGCTACCACCTTGATTGCTGACTTCTGGCCTCCAGAACCGTGAGAGAATATATTTCTGTTGTTTTAAGCTGCTAAATTTGTGTTAATTTGTTATAGGAGCCCTAGGAAAAAGATACAGATGCCCACCATAAAGAAAGACCGACAAATTTTATTATGCCGGAGAATGAGCACAGCCTTGAAAGAGAGAAACGTGTGGTTTTTCCATCCTTTTTAAAGGGGCACGGTCTCTTTAAATGGACAGAAGCAAAACAGCACTAGAAATGATAACAAAGGCAAGTTAGAAGAAGGAAAGTAATTACAGCAACTAATACAGATTGAGTCAGTTGATTGGGTGTATCTTGTAGTAAGAAAAGAGTTGACTGGGCACGGTGACTCATGCCTGTAATCCCAGCACTCTGGGAGGCCAAGGCAGGTGGATCACGAGGTCAGGAGATTGAGATCATCCTGGCTAACATGGTGAAACCCCACCTCCACTAAAAATACAAAAAATCAGCCAGGCATGGTGGTGCACGCCTGTAGCCCCAGCTACTCAGGAGGCTGAGGCAGGAGAATTGCTTGAACCCGGGAGGCGAAGGGTGTAGTGAGCCGAGATGGCGCCATTGCAGTCCAGCCTGGGTGACAGAGCGAGACTCCTTCTCAAAAAGAAAAAGAAAAAAAAAGACTCTTGGCCTCAAGTTAAGTATATAAGCATTTCTTCTTTACCTTATTTTATTTTGTTTTATTTCATTTACACCAGTGTCACTTGCCAGCAATTTGTCTTTAAAGTGGTGCATGGTTGGGAGGCTGAGGCAGGAGTATCGCTTGAGCCCAGGAGTTTGCGACTGCAGTGAACTATGATGATGCCACCATACACCAGCCTGGGTGACCGAGTGAGACCCTGGGTCTAAGAAAGAAAGAAAGAAATAATAAAAATAAAAGTAAGAAAATAAAGTGGAGCACGGGACTAAAAAGAAGAAAGGGATTAGGAATGGTAATACTTAAGGGATAGAGAAAAAAGCACCTAATTGATTCAGAATTTACACCACCTCGGCTCAGCCTTCATCTGTCCTTTCTTTTGACTTTGCATTTAGTTATGTTTAAACAGTTTAATAAAGAGATTGATTCTTATCAAGTAAAGTTGGAAAAAACACATTGTTTAATTTGGGCTAGTCTGGGCAAAGTTCTTGGCTATTTGAGCAATCTTAATGTGGTACTTGGCACCTATAGCTTAATCAAAGCCCAAGCATATAATATGGATTTTCTATGTCCTAGGACTGACCTTTTCTCCAGAGGATTTTTATAAGAATTTCCTGCCCAAGCAGATGTCAGCTTAATTCGAAGTCTGCCTGGTTCCTATCTTGCCTAGCCCATCTCCCTTAAATTCATATTTTCTATTCACTTGACACGTGTCTAGGGTTGTTTTATTTTTAAAAAGAATAACTAACACCAGCTATCTCTAGGCACTCATGTTTTTATACACACCATTTGATTCTTGTGATGATTTTGAGAGGTGTCTATTATCATTTTCATTTTATGTATGAGGAAACCAAGGAACTGTGACCCTGAAGGTACAATGTGATGAACGGAAATCAGACAGAGCTGAATTAGATTTCTGGCTCCATATTCACAAATAGCTGTGTGACTGTGGTTGGATAAATGGCATAAATTCTTTTGCTAAGCCTCGGCAGTCTTGTATGTAAAATGGGGCAATACTCCATTTTTTGGTATTTTAAGCAGCTTTTAATTTTCACTTCTTATTTTAATGTTTGAAATTGAATTGTGTTTATAATTGATTATGTGTTTTTTTTCTTTTTTGAGACAGGATCTCTCTCTGCCACCCAGGCTGTGATGCAGTGGCGTGATCTCAGCTCACTGCAGCCTCGACCTCTTAGATGTAAGCCATCCTTTCACCTCGGCCTTCCCAGTAACTGGGACTACAGGCACATGCCACATTAGGCTAACTTAATTTTTTTAAAAAATAGAGACGGGGTCTCGCTATGTTTCGCAGGCTGATCTGGAACTCCTGGCAACAAGCAGCCCTCCTGCCTTGGCCTCCCAAAGTGTTGGGACTACAGGCATGAGCTACTGCACCTGGGGGCTTATGTCCTGTAAAGCATTACCCTATAAAACTATTATTAAATTGATTACGTGTCTTGCCACTGGTAGCGTTTGATAAAAGGAATTTAATGATACATCCCCTCCAAAGTTCTCCTAAAGGTTAAAGCACTTGGTACACATTTAGCTCAAGAAATGGCATTATTACTTCTCATTAACTTCGCCATGGGCTGCATTACTAGCAAGTGGCAAAACCTCAATTGGAATCAAGTTGGTAACTGCAGCTACAGAATTCCTTCTCTTCTGGCCCAATTTCTAGCCTCAAACAGTGAGGGGACAAGCTCCTTATATTAGCTGGGAGTTGGTCCCTCATGTCATGGCCCAGACTCCTTGATTCTCACAACTCTGCCTGCTCTTCTAACTCTACTATCTTCCTCAGGCACAAATCATGTGAACCCATCAGCATTTAAAATTTGACATTTTAATCCTTAAACCAATGCACACAGGACTTTCGTAATTATAATTTGTTTTACTAAGTTGTCATATTGCCTTCTGGATATGGCACTTCTGGTATAACAGGAACCAGGTAAAACATAAAACAGACTAAAAAGCAAACAGAAAGGTAGGTATTAAAAGTGTTGAAATGAAGTCAAGCCATTAGCCTATTCCAACATTCCGTTTCAGTGTGTGTTTTTTTCATGTCTCCCAGAAAGAATCAACAGTTCATTATTGTGCTATGATTGGTGCCTATGCTACCCTGCCTGCTGAAAGGGACCCTGAGCTGGGGAGGGGAGTGGGGCCAAGAATTACAACCATAAATTTGGTGTAGTTGACACCTCTCATTATTATTGTTGTTGTTTTCATTTGCTTGCCTATCATCCAATCTTCATTCTTTTCCATTGGAGCTCTGCCCTTCCTCAGGACTTATGATCTGTTGGGGAGCAGGACTCATCCTAGAGATGGTTGAGAATCCCAAGCTTGGACAATCGGCACATTTCATCCCTTTGGCCACTATGTTTGGTTTAGGAATTAGCAACTAACTTACTTTTTATTTATTTATTTTTGCTTAAAAGTTCATCTTTGCTAATGGCTATCAAGATCAATTGGTGGTTGGAAGACCCCTAGTAGCCACAGGCCAACATTGGAGCTAAACTCTTAATGAGGCATTGACAATGATAGTTTTTCAGGGTCTCCCAGTACCATCAAGGAAGAGGCTGGCTCTGATGTCCTGACCCCTTAAGCCAGGCAGATATTTTCATTGAGCTTACTGTGGTACCACAAATTAATAACCTTGTTAAAACCGTACCATTCCCTCTTTTTGAATCTAGTGTTCATCAGCCAATTATTTTAACTTAATTCAACCTTACTTTAGTGGGAAGGGAGTACAGAAAGCAGATGACCCTGGTGCTCTGGGAGGTATATGGTATGGTAAGTATAAATGAATAAACTCATGGTCTCATTTGTAAGTGAGCCTCCTATAAATTTGATTATCACGAGCCAAGCCAACTGATGACCTCAACTGGCGCTAATTTAACACATTTAAATTTTGGAACCTACCTGCAAATTTGAAAAATCACACCCAAAACAGAAATGGTTAACAGCAAGAACCACCATAAAGATTCCTTAAAACACCAAATTTTAAAATGACCTATTTGTTGTTATTTTATTTTCCTTCCTTCCTTCTTCCTTCCTTCCCTCATTTCTTTTTCCTTCCTTCCATTGCTTTTTCCCTCCCTCCCTCCCTCCCTCCCTCCCTCCCTCCCTCCCTCCCTCCCTCCCTCCCTCCCTCCCTCCCTCCTTCCTTCCTTCCTTCCTTCCTTCCTTCCTTCCTTCCTTCCTTCCTTCCTTCTTTTTTTTCAGACAGAGTCTTGCTCTGTTGCAATGGCACCATCTTGGCTCACTGCAACCTCCGCCTCCCAGGTTCAAGCCATTCTCATGCCTTAACCTTTCCAGTAGCTAGGATTACAGGCTCCTGCCACCACGCCTGGCTAATTTTTTGTATTTTTAGTAGAGACAGGATTTCACCATGTTGGCCAGGCTGGTCTCAAACTCCTGACCTCAGGTGATCCACTTGCCTCGGCCTCCCAAAGTGCTGGGATTATAGGCATAAGCTACCGCGCCTGGCCTGTTACGAAGTAGAATTGGTGTTTGTTCTATGTTCTGGATACATTGTGTGGGTGATCATTGAGAGTTTTGGGACCGATTGGTTTGGACACTTCACAAGTCTTCAGCCATCAAACTTTTTGATTCTTTGTGTGGTTGCTGAGATATTAGCTATGAAAAGTGGACCACCAGCACAGCCTTAGAAAAACGTTTTAAGATGTTACTTGATAAAGTGATTCAGTCTTTCAGAAAGCTTGCATGCATCTATGACTATCCAGGTAAGGCATTAGGTTCTAGAGAAAGGGATGGAAAGTTGAAGGAATGTCCAATTAAAAAAATATGGCATATTGCAGCATATTCAAGATAAAGAATGTCCTTTAGAGAATATTATTTTTCATTAAAACTTGATATTCCTATGTGAACTGGAAATAAGTAAACTATTAATAGACTTGCTAGGGTTTTTACTTATTAAGTATAACGAACACTGAATATCTACTATTATACAGCATGGGTTAAGTAAATGTTCCTTTTTACACAATGTAAGTGCAAGATACTGTCAAAGTAATTTCATAATCATTTCAAAAGCCAGATAAAGGCACTTGCCATAAAGGTTGTAATGTTTTTTAAATGTCAGAGCAGTAACTGAACAATTATAAGAGTTAGGGCACATTTTGTTATTAATTTGTCACTCTTACTATGACATTAACTTCCTTCCTCAAATTGCTTGTCTGCCATTTTTCCAATTCCAACTGCGTGAGGAGCTTCACAATGGACATTGCTTCATTGTCCTTCCTTCCTTCCTTCCTTCCTTCCTTCCTTCCTTCCTTCCTTCCTTCCTTCCTTCCTTCCTTTCTTTCCTTCCTTCCTTCCTTTCTTTCTTTTTCTTTTTCTTTCTTTCTTTCCTTCCTTCCTTCTTTCCTTCCTTCCTTTCTTCCTTTTCTTTCTCAATAGTTAAAAAGAAAACCATGTAAGTTAAGCACAAGTACTTTTTTGTAAAGATAATTTTCAAATGATGAAAAGCAAATGTTTTATTTGACTCTTACCCAATCTTACTTCTCTTTCCAGAAGTTATACTGCATATCCACTTCCAGCCCCTTCTCTATGCATTTATGAAAAAATATGTGCATATATCAGTGTATGGTTCTATTTCTGGCATGTGTGTTTATACATTGGATCATAGTGTATATACTGCTTTGCAACTTGCTTTTTTCACTTAATGAGATGTGTTAGGGATCTTCCCATATCAGTACATGTAGATTTTATTCATACAGTCATTCAACAAATATTTATTGAGCACAATTGTGGATTTTATCGTGGCTCAGCAAACATTCACTCTCCTTTCCCCAGCTCCCCAGGGGAGGAGTGTATTTCCCTTTGCCATTTATGTGCAGCTTGTTCATGTGAGTTGGTTAGGCCAAGGGAATGGAAGTGGCGGAAAGGACAGTGTGCCAGATCGTAGCAGAAGCTTGCAGAATCATGGCAAGTTCTGCTAGCCTTCTTGGGCTCCTGCTGTCCACTAAAAAAATTATATGTCCCCCATGTTCTTCAGCTGAGTCCCTTGCTTAGAAAGACACATGGAGCAGACCTGGACCGACCCCACAGCCTGGACAAGAGTTGCTTCTGTTCACTATAGAGCCATGAGCAAGAAATAAATGTTTGCTGCTGTAAGCCATGGAGAGTTTGGGAGTTTTGTAACTCAGCATGGTCCCAGCCAAAGCTGATTGGTACAAACACCTGCCATTTGCCAGGTATTGTTCTAAATGCTAGGAAAACAACAAAAATCCCTGATCATATGGAACTTCCATTGTGTCTAGTCTGTTTTCATGCTATAAAGACATAGCTGAGGCTGGGTAACTTATAAAGAAAAGATGTTTAATTGGCTCACTATTCTGCAGGCTCTACATGAAGCACAGCACTGGCAGCTGCTTCTGGTGAGGGCCTTAGGAACCTTACAGTCATGTCAGCAAGTGAAGGAAGAGCAGGCACATCACATGGTGAGAGTGGAAACAAGAGAATGAGGAGGTCCTAGACTCTTTAAGACAACCAGATCTCCTGTGAAGTAACTGAGCTATTAACTCACTCATTACCAAGAAGCTGGCACTAAGCCATTCATGAGAGATCTACCCACATGACCCAAACATCTCCCACCAGGCCCTACCTCCAACACTGGGGGAACCATATTTTTTTTCTTCCCTTCTCTTTTTTGTTTTTGGAGACAGGATGTATTAGTCCATTTTTGTGCTGCTGATAAAGACACACGCAAGACTGGGCAATTTACCAAAGAAAGAGGTTTATTGGACTTGCAGTTCCACAAGGCTGGGGAGGCTTCACAATCATGGTGGAAGGCAAGAAGGAGCAAGTCACATCTTATGTGGATGGCAGCAGATAAAAAGAGAGTTTGTGCAGGGCAACTCTCGTTTTTAACACCAACAGATCTCATGAGATCCATTCACTATCATGAGAACAGCGCAGGAAAGATTCACCCCCATAATTCAATTGTCTCCCACTGGGTCCCTCCCACAACATGTGGGAATTATGGGAGCTACAAGATGAGATTTGGATGGGGTCACAGAGCCAAATCATATCACAGGGTCTCACTCAATCACCCAGGCTGGAGTGCAGTGGCATGATCTCAGCACACTACAGCTTTGGCACCCTGGGCTTAAGTGATTCTTGTGCCTTGGCCTCCCAAGTAGCTGGTACTACAGATGTGCACCACCACGCCCAGCTAATTTTTTGTATTTTTTTAGAGACAGGGTTTCACCATGTTGCCTAGACTGGCCTCAAACTCCTGGCCACCTGCCTTGGCCTCCCAAAGTGCTGGGATTACAGGTATGAGCCACTGTACTCCGCAGGTTCACATTTCAACATGAGATTTGGAGGGGACAAACATTGAAGTCATATCACATTGAAAGGCAGGGTAGTATTCTATGGAACAGTGGACCATGGTAAGGCATCGTCCCTTTTTCAATCTCATCGGTCTTTTGTAGAAAATGCTTAGCATGCAACGTCTGTGCGTCCTCCATCCTTCTGCCATCTCCATCCCCTCCTTCCCATTGCCACTGCTACCTGTTCATTCGTCCCCTTTCCACTTTCCGTCTTGACCGTGGAGCCGGTAAAAATTAGCCCTTTCTCTAGGTTCTCCCCACCCTTAGATGGCCCCATGCATTGTGATGCCACAACTTCTAGCCATCACCTTGCCTCACACAAGAAACCCTTTCTCCTTACTTAAAAGACACAATGTCGGGCCTTCAACGTCCACCCCTCCCAACTTTCCAACCTCATTCTTTCCTAACTCTTGCACTCTCATGTTTGGCTAGATCAACCTGCTTACTTCCCAGGGCACACACCCTACAGTGGGCTACAGTGGTGAGCCCTCCAGAATACCCCTTTAGGACTGAGACACTCACTCCCCAGCTGCTGTGAGTGTTAGTGGATGATGGCTTGCATTTGAGTTCCTCTGTGGGGATTGCTGTCAGCGGAGGAGAACCACCTCATCCAAAATTCACATTCCTTTGTCTATACCCACTGACTGGTCAAGGGGAGGGGCTATAAAGACCTGCCCCCCTGCCTTGTCTCTGAATAGTTAATCCATGGAATTGGCTAAGGCCTTTTCTTTTTTGAAGATGTTGAAGCCCTATAACTTTCTCTGCAAAATTCTGCTTCCTTTACACTCACAGGGGTTGATCCAAAGTATACTCCCTAATACATTTTTCTTTTTTCTTCATGGCCTTCTCCAAGAATCACCTATTTCATAGCGTTTTCCCTGACTCATCAGCCCAGAAGACCTTACTCTCCCTTTGAATCCTTACTAGAAACAATTTTTTTTTGTGAGGTGGAGTTTCGCTCTTGCCCAGGCAGCAGTGTAATGGTGTGATTTTGGCTCACTGCAACCTCCGCCTCCCGGGTTCAAGCAATTCTCCTGCCTCAGCCTCCCGAGTAGCTGGGATTACAGGCATGCGCCACCACACCTGGCTAATTTCGTATTTTTGGTAGAGATGGGGTTTCTCCATGTTGGTCAGGCTGATCTCGAACTCCCAACCTCAGGTGATCCGCCTGCCTCAGCCTCCCAAAGTGCTGTGATTACAGGCATGAGCCACTGCCCCCTGCCAAGCAGCACTCTTTTCATACTTCTGTTGTGGCACTATGGGAGCTGGCAGGTTGAAAGGGAAAGAGCCTGCACTTTGGAGCCAAGCAGGCTGGGATTCCTCCACTTGCTAGTTGTGTGGCCATGGCCTCTGCAGTTTTTCTCATCAGTAAGGTAGGATTACAAAATGGTGACTTCATAAGATTGTTGTGAGCATTAAATGAGATCATAGAGACAAAAGTGCCTCCCACATAGGGGGTGCCCAAATTCAAGATCTTTCTATATTTTTCTTTCTTCTGTTCTTTACTATATCTTGTATCTTTATTGATTATATTAGTCATTTGTTGGCTTGTCTCATCTGCAGATAGGCGTTGTAAGGGCTGGAATGTGCCTTGCTTATCTTTTTAAAAAACTTTTATTTTAGCTTGGGGGATACATGTGCAGGTTTGTTATACAGGTAAACTTGTGTCATGGGGGTTTGTTGTACAGATTAGTCACCTAGGTACTAAGCCTAGTACCCAATGGTTATTTTTTCTAATGCTCTTGCTCTTTTCACCCTCCACCCTCCAATAGGCCCCAGTGTATGTTGTTCCCCTCTATGTATCCATAAGTTTTCATCATTTGGCTCCCTCTTATAAGTGAGAACTTGTGGAATTTGGTTTTCCATTTCTGCATTGTTTACTAAGGATAATGGCCTCCAGTTCCATCTACGTTCCTGTAAAAGATATAATCTCATTATTTTTTATGGCTGCATAGTATTCCATGGTGTATGTGTACCACATTTTCTTTACCCAGTCTATCATTGATGGGCATTTAGATCAGTTCCATGTCTTTGCTACTGTGAATAGTGTTGAAATAAACATTCACGTGCATGTGTCTTTATGGTGGAATGATTTATAGTCCTCTGGTTATATAGACAGTAATGAGATTCCTGGGTTGAATGGTAGTTCTGCTTTTAGCTTCTTAAGGAAGCACCACACTGCTTTCCATAATGGTTGAACTAATGTATACTGCCACCAACAGTGTATAAGTGTTCCCTTTTCTCCACAACTTCATCAGCATCTGTTATTTTTTGACTTCTTAGTAATAGCTATTCTGAGTGGTATGAGATGGCATCTCATTGTGGTTTTCATTTGCATTTCTTAATATCAGTAATATTGAGCTTTTCTTCGTATACTTGTTGGCCATATGTATATCTTCTTTTTTTTGAGACAGAGTTTCGCTCTTGTTACCCAGGCTGGAGTGCAATGGCACGATCTTGGCTCACTGCAACCTCTGCCTCCTGGGTTCAGGCAATTCTCCTGCCTCAGCCTCCTGAGTAGCTGGGATTACAGGCACGTGCCACCACGCCCAGGTAATTTTTCATATTTTTAGTTTCACCATGTTGACTAGGATGGTCTCAATCTCTTGACCTTGTGATCCACCCGCCTCAGCCTCCCAAAGTGCTAGGATTACAGGCGTGAGCCACCGCGCTCGGCTGTATGTATATCTTCTTTTGAAAAGTGTCTGTTCATGTCCTTTGCCCACTTTTTAATGGGGTTGTTTTTCTCTTGTAAATTTGCTTAAAATTCCTTATAAATGCTGAATGTTAAACCTTTGTCAGATGCATAATTTGCAAACTTTTTCTCCCATTCTGTAGGTTGTCCGTTAACTCTGTTGATAGTTTCTTTTGCTGTGTAGAAGCTCTTTAGTTTGATTAGATCCCATTTCTCAATGTTTGCTTTTGTTGTGTTTGCTTTTGGCATCTTCATTATGAAATCTTTGCCCATTCCTGTGTCCAGGATGGTATTGCCTAGGTTGTCTTCCAGTGTTTTTATAGTTTTGTGTTTTACAATTAAGTCTTTAATTCATCTTGAGTTGATTTTTGTATATGCTGTGAGGAGGGGTCCAGTTTCAATCTTCTGCATTTGTCTAACCAGTTATCCCAGCACCATTAATTGAATGGCAAGTCCTTTCTCCATTGCTTGTTTTTGTCACCTTGCTTATCTTCGGATTCACATAGTGCTTAACACAAAGAGCTTAATGAATGTTGTTGAACTTCTCTAGTGTTCTATAGCACCTAGGGTGACTATTATAATTAGCAACAATTTATTGACTATTTTCAAATAGGAAAAAGAACAGATTTTTTTGTTGGTTTGGTTTTTGAGACGAAGTCTTGCTCTGTCACCTAGGCTAGAGTGCAGTGGCAGGACCTCAGCTCACTGCAACCTCAGACTCTCAGGTTCAAGTGATTCTCCTGCTTCAGCCTTCTGAGTAGCTGGGACTACAGGCATGTGCCACCATGCCAAGCTTACTTTTTTTTTTTTGTATTTTTAGTAGAGATGGGGTTTCACCATGTTGGCTAGGCTGGTCTCAAACTCCTGACCTCAGGTGATCCACCTGCCTCGGCTTCCCAAAGTGCTGGGATTATGGGTGTAAGCCACCACACCTGGCCAAGAACAGATTTTGAATATACTCAATACAAAAAATGATAAATGTTTGAGGTGATGGATATGCCAGTTACCCTGACTTGATCATTACATATTATATACATATATCAAAATACCACATGTACCTCAAAATATGTATAATTACTACACATCAATTAAAAATATATAAAATCAGTTCTCACTTTGGCAGCACATATACTAAAATTTGAATGATACGGAGAAGATTTGCATAGCCCCTGCGCAAGGATGACATGCAAATTTGTAAAGTGTTCCATATTTTTAGACGACCCCATTGTCTCAGCCCCAAATATCCTTAAACTGATAAGCAGCTTTAGCAAAGTCTCAGTACACAAAATCAATGTGCAGAAATCACAAGCATAATTATACGCCAATAACAGACTTAAAGAGAGCCAAATCAAGAATGAACTGCCATTCACACTTGCTATAAAGAGAATAAAATACCTAGGAATACAACTAACAAAGGATGTAAGGACCTCTTCAAGGAGAACTATAAACCACTGCTCAAGGAAATAAGAGAGGACACAAACAGATGGAAAAATATTCCATGCTCATGGTTAGGAAAAATCAATATCATGAAAATGGCCATACTGCCCAAAGTAATTTACAGATTCAATGTTATCCCCATCAAGCTACCTATGACCTTCTTCACAGTACTGGAAAAAACCAACTTAAACTTCATATGGAACCAAAAGAGAGCCCGCATAGCCAAGACAATTCTAAGCAAAAAGAACAAAGCTGGAGGCATTGTGCTACCTGACTTCAAACTGTACTATAAGGCTACAGTAATCAAAACAGCATGGTACTGGTACCAAAACAGAGATATAGACCAATGGAACAGAATGGAGGCCTTGGAGGCAACACCACACATCTACAACCATCTGATCTTTGACAAAGCTGACAAAAACAAGCAATGGGGAAAGGATTCCCTGTTTAATAAATGGTGTTGGGAAAACTGGCTAGCCATGTGCAGAAAACAGAAACTGGACCCCTTCCTGACACCTTACACTAAAATTAACTCCAGATGGATTAAAGACTTAAACATAAGACCTAATACCATGAAAACCCTAGAAGAAAACCTAGGCAAAACCATTCAGGAGATAGGCATAAACAAGGACTTCATGACTAAAACTCCAAAAGCAATGGCAACAAAAGCCAAAATAAACATATGGGACCTAATTAAACTTAAGAGCTTCTACACAGCAGAAAAACCAATCATTAGAGTGAACCAGCAAGCAACAGAATGGGAAAAAATTTTGCAATCTACCCATCTGACAAAGGGCTGATATCCAGAATCTACAAAGAACTAAAACAGATTTACAAGAAAAAAACAAACAAACCCATTCAAAAGTGGGTGAAGGATATGAACAGACACTTTTCAAAAGAAGACATTTATGAGGCCAACAAACATATGAAAAAATGCTCATCCTCACTGGTCATTAGAGAAATGCAAATCAAAACCACATTGAGATACCATCTGACGCCAGTTAGAATGGTGATCACTAAAAAATCTGGAGACAACTGATGCTGGAGAGGATGTGGAGAAATACGAACACTTTTACACTGTTGGTTGAAGTGTAAATTAGTTCAAGCATTGTGGAAGACAGTGTGGCGATTCCTCAAGGACCTAGAAATAGAAATTCCATTTGACCCAGAAATCCCATTACTGGGTATATAACCAAAGGATTATAAATCATTGTGTTATAAAGACACATGTACATATATGTTCATAGTGGCACTGTTTACAAAAGCAAAGACCTGGAACCTACCCAAATGCCCATTGATGATAGACTGGACAAGGAAAATGTGGCATGTATATACCATGGAATACTATGCAGCCATAAAAAACAATGAGTTTGTGTCCTTTGTAGGGACATGGATGAATCTGGAAACCATCATTCTCAGCAAACTGACACAAGAACAGAAAATCAAACCCTGCATGTTCTCACTGATAGGTAGGTGTTGAACAATGAGAACACATGGACACAGGGAGGGAAGCATTAAACACACTGGCGTCTGTTGGGGAGTACCAGGAGAGGGACAGCAGGGGGTAGGGAGGTTGGGGAGGGATAACATGGGGAGAAATGACAGATATAGGTGACGGGGATGGAGGCAGCAAACCACATTGCCATGTAGGTACCTATGCAACAATCCTGCATGATCTGCTCATGTACCCCAGAACCTAAAGTGCAATAATACAATAATATGTATATATATACACACACACACTACAACTAATAATAAAAGCAAAAAAATGTTGTTGAACTCAATACTACTTTGGGACAAACCCTTCTAGTTTGTTTTTGGAACCAAGAATTTCCATGTTGTATCTCATAATCCATGAATTTATCATGCAAATAAAGGAGTCCACAATGCCTATTTATGAATTCTCAATAGCAACTGTAATTGAAAAGAGTTCTGACAGCCCTTGGGCTGGCCTTGTCTTTCTCTGCAAGCACCATATGGGAACCCAGGCTGCAAACAAAGATACGCTTAGGGTGTTTGAAATTAGATAACAGCTAAGGAATTCCAAAGCAAGCCACACACATTGGTGTTCCTGTGATTAAAGCTTATTTTAATCTAATTTTTTTCTATGACCATAGTTGAGTATTCTAAAATAATCTTGAATGTTAACACTGGGGCTGAGTGTGGTGGCTCATGCCTTTAATCCCAGCACTTTGGGAGGCTGAGGCGGGTGGATCACTGGAGGTCAGGAGTTCAAGACCAGCCTGGCCAACATGGTGAAACCCTGTCTCCACTAAAAATACAAAAATTTGTTGGGCGTAGTGGCAGCTGCGTGTAATCCCAGCTACTCAGGAGACTGAGGCAGGAAAATTGCTGGAACCTGGGAGGCAGAGGTTGCAGTGAGCCGAGATCACGCCATTGCACTCCAGCCTGGGCGACAAGAGTGAAACTCCGTCTCAAAAAAAAAAAAAGCACCGGGGCAAACAGTGACCAAGTTAGCATAGTGACTTAGCATATGTGCAAGACGTGTTTCTTAAATGAATAAATGAATAGGTGAATGGATGTGGCTGGGTGATGGGTGAAGTTCTGTAGAAGGCATACTTTCATCTCCTCAGACACACTTCAGTCACCTTTGGGGAAAACTGAAGGGAGCTGGACCTCTTTCCTATTTGTATATGTTTCCTATATGTATCTTTCCTCTTTGCTGGGGTAAGATAAATGGTGCCTCTTGTGTCTGACAGTATCATTTTGAAGGGGAGCACATATGATGATAATGATGTGGTATGGGAAAGGAACTTAATTTAAAACCCCAGGAAAGTTTTAAGTCCAAGTTTCTTTTCTTGTAATTTTTTTTTGAAATGAAGTCTTGCTCTTTTGCCCAGGCTGGAGTGCAGTGGTGCGATCTCAGCTCACTGCAACCTCTACCTCCCAGGTTCAAGTGATTCTCGATGCCTCAGACTTCTGAGTAGGTGGAATTACAGGCATGCGCCACCATGCTCAACTAATTTTTTGTATTTTTAGTAGAGACAAGGTTTCACCGTGTTAGCCATGATGGTCTCGATCTCCTGACCTCGTGATCCACCCGCCTCAGCCTCCCAAAGTTCTGGGATTATAGGTGTGAGCCACTGCACCCGGCTTTTTAAAATTTTTAGTTAAAAAATTTTTTTTTTATGTAGAGATAGGATCACACTATGTTGCCCAGGCTGGTCTTGAATTTCTGGGTCAAGAAATTGCCTAGTACTTGCCTTGGCCTCCCGAAGTACTGGGATTGTAGGTGTGAGTCACTGTGCTTGGCTTCCAAGTTTCTTAATAAGCATTAATAACCCATGTCATATGTTGGGTTCCCTGTGATGCAAACTCTAAGACTGAGTTAGTGTCCAGGATGTTTATTAAGAAGAGCACTTGGAATCAACACTGTGGAAGGGAGAGGAAGGAAGCAGAATTTGGTGGTAACTGTAGTAGAGAGAGGAAGTGGGACAACATGGGCAAATATATGAGTGTCCAGAGGTTGAGTGTTTGGGATGTGGCTATTGAAGGACTGGATGGGAGAAAGCAGGAGGCAGGAGGCAGCATACCCTGCCTTGTCTCTATATTCTGCTTTGCACAAGGCTGATGAACATAGATATTTCAAATAACTGAAAATGATGTCTCAACAGAAGCCTCTTTATGTGGAATTGGCTGCTGTTGCCAAGCCAGGATGAGCTGAGGATGGTAAATGAAGCAGAGCATGAGCTGAGGATGTAGACCACTCAGAGAGGCATGTCCTTGGTAAAAGAGAAAATTTGTCCTGTATACGTCTGTGCAAAGAACACTCCTGTATTAGATCTTGTGGTTGCAAATGATAGAGGCCCAACTGGAGCTATCTTAGAGAAAAAGGAGGATTTATTGGCTCTTGTAGAAAACCCGGTAAAGAGAGAAGTGCAGCTGGCTTCTAGGAGGACCGGGACAAAGGCTGGTCTCCTATTAGCATGGAGAATGAAGCTTTCTTTGTGTCAACTGCCCTCTTTCAGGGGCCTTATTATAAGACTGGCCCACCAATAACAGAAACTGCTAACTCTCATCTGTCCAAATTTCTTTCATCCAATTCATAAAACACATATCCATGTAACACCTATAACATTACAGACACTTTTCTAGGTGTTGGAAATAGTAGGAGAAGAAATGCAATAAAATAAACTCTTTATATTCTAGAGGAGAAAATTCAGACAGTAAACAAAAGTAAAGAGAAATATTTTACAGGGTGTTAGAAAGTAGTAAGTGCTATGGAAAATAAAAATCAAGCATAAGGCCAGGCATGGTGGCTCATGCCTATAATCCCAACACTTTGAAAGCCAGAGGCTGGCAGATCACTTGAGCCCAGGAGTTTGAGACCAGCCCGGGTAACGTGGGGAAACCCCTCTCTACAAAAAAATACAAAAATTAGCTGGGTGTTGTGGCTCATGCCTGTAGTCCCAGCTAGTTGGGAGGCTGAGGTGGGAGAATCTCTTGAGCCGAGGAGGTCGAGGCTGCAGTGAGCCATGATTGTGCCACTGCACTCCAATCTGGGTGACGGAGTGAGACCCTGTCTCAAAACCAAAACAAAAACAAAAGGAAAAAAAAAAAAAAAGAAGCATAGAGGAGGCACAGGAAGTGCCAGGTGGGGAGTTGCAATTTAAATCGAGTAGTCAGGGTGGGCCTTACTAGGAAGATGACATTTGAACCAAGACCTGTAAGAAGAGAGGGAGGGAGCCATGCAAATAACTGAGGGAAAAGGACTGACGTCAGGGAGAACAGCAAGTGCAAAGGACATGAGCTAGGTATGTACTTGGCATCTGCGAGGAAAAGCAATGGGTCTAAGGCTAAAGAGGAGTGAGCAAAGACACGAGGCCAGGGAGGTAAGAGAATGCGGGGCAGATTCTCTAGAGCTTTGTGAGTCATAGCAAAGACTTTGACTTTGACTTAGAGTGTGAGATAGATAACCGCTAGAGGGTTTTGCCTGGAGGAGTGACATTATCTGATTTACATTCACCTCTGGCTTCTGTGCTGAGAGTGAGCTGTAGAGAGGCAAGGGTAGAAGTAGGGAGACCAGTTAGGTACTTACTACAATCATTCAAGGGAGATATGATGGTGCCTTAGACCAGGTTGAGTCAGTTTTGCTGTCTAAGAGAGGTTGATTTTGTCAAGTTCCACGTAAAAGGAGAATGAAACCTATGGGGTCATGTGGGTCACATGGGCACAGGTATGACTGGTTACCGCATTGTGAGCACTTAGGTGGAACGGGAGAAGGGATAGTTTATATAAAATGTGGGGAGCTGTTTCTAGAAGGGAAGAGAAAGCAGCAGATCACAATAGCTGTCTATTTCAGGTATTGTTTACTCAAGGCTGCTTTGAAATTACAGAAGCATTCTTCTGCCTTTGACTGAATAGATCTGGGAAAAATTCTCTTCCTATAACTCACACAATATATTCCACTGCATCCATGGGCTAGTTTGCTGCCAAATCAAGCTAAGGTTTTTGTGAAGAACCGAGCTGTGAGTGGATTTCATCCTGACACGTCTTTTAGAGTTCTTGACTTCCCTCCTAGAGAAGTTCTCTTTGTTGAAATATAGCTTACTCAATTCCTCATTACTGTCACAACAAATGACTTAAATGGCTCCATATGCATGTGCCTAGTTTTCTCAGAAACTACCTCTTTAGAATGCCACCCTGATTCTCTGAAAAGAGAATGTGTGACAAACATTACAATATTTATGTTATCTTATCTTCCGAGTGACTCTTCAAAATGCTGGACATAAATTTAGGAGTCTTAAGAGTAAAATAGGCTCTTCCAACATGGCTGTTATAATCTCAATGAAATATTCTAAAAACAGAAATGGTAGTCTTTTATATTTAACCATGATGTAAATCCAATGACTGGTCCTTAAACAGTGGTCTCTTTCTTCTCAATTTTTTTTTTTGGTCACAAAGTCATGATATGATGACAACCTCAACCATTTCAGACTGTATCCACTATTAAAATTGATTTCTCTCACAGTGACAATGCACTCCTCCACTTCAACTCTTAATTTATACTCTGGGTTTAGATTGAATTTAACTTTACCCGTTACCACCTTGTATCCTGGAAAAAGCAGCTGACTGTTTCTTTCTTTTTTGTTTACAAGCTTAACTGTGGCTTTTCTAGAATGAGATGTTTAGACTTTGTTTCTGTTGCATACTCTCTGAGGACTATGAGGTACATCCAGATGGAAATAATTATTCCCGGATGGGACTAGTCGTTGTTAAGGCACCATTCTATTCACCACTGATTCCATGGTCTACACTTTCTGATAGTCGATGGTCACCTTCTGTACCCTCAATGACCAGCTACTGTGTATCTGCCACTTCTCTTTCTCTTTCTCTACTCTTCACCCATTTCTTCTCTCCCCTGGATTTAGCACAAAAATGTAAATGGCAACACAAAAAATTGTTCTAAAAGACTAAATCCATGTTACATCTTAGAAACGATGTGTGGTGCGTTAGATTGTTAACTTACACAGAATTATAATGTAAGAAACCATAATGTATGCCCTTAGTGCTTCTGCTATAAAGGAGAGGATGGAAGCAGACTTACACTCCAGTGGTGAAGAGTATTTTTATCACCTGTTATTGTTTAGAATTGTTGACACATGGATATAGTAAAAGGCAGACTAATTTTATTCCTGTTATTGTTTTCAAACCCCCTAAAGACAATGCCCTTCTTTATTGCCTGTCCTCACGGCTGACTGGTATTACTGCTTCCACTTTAGTTCACCATTTTCTGGTATCCGTTAAGAAAAAAAAAAGAAAACCACATGAGGACAGCGATTTTTGCCAGTTTTGTTCATCGTTGTATCCCAAGTGCCTGGAACAGTGCCCAGCATATATCAAGTGCTCAATAAATGAATATTTTTTAATGAATCCATTTATCATAAGATATTAACACAAACAAAAGAAGATATAGAATCAACTTGTAAGATATAAAGAAAAATGTAGCAAATACTCAGCAAGCTGACCTAATAAACAGCATTTAACACTACTAGATCACCTGAATAAATTACCCTTGTCATCTCTTTCCATATTCCAGAGGCTACAGCAATCCTGAATTAATATTTATGTTACTTTTTCTACTTTACTATATTATTTGTTTTCATTCTTAATTGAGTGTGGATTACTTCGTACATACAAAAGAATGTTAGGTGGGGAGGCCGAGGGGGCAGATCACGAGGTCAGGAGTTCAAGACCAGCCTGGCTATCATGGTGAAACCCTGCCCCTACTAAAAATACAAAAATTGGCTGGACATGGTGGTGCACGTCTGTAATCCCAGCTACTTGAGAGGCTGAGGCAGGAGAATCACTTGAAACCAGGAGGTGGAGGTTGCAGTGAGCCGAGATCGCACTATTGCACTCCAGCCTGGGCAATGGGCAACAAATTAGGACTCCATATCAAAAACAAAAACAAAAAACAAAGAATGTTAGGTAGAAAACAAATGCCCATATATTTACCACCTAACTAAAGCAATAAATTATTATGAAGACCACTGACATTGCTATGTTCCTCCTGATCTTAAAGGCCACATCTTCTTCCCCTTTTCTAAATTTTGTTTATCATTTCCTTGCTTTTTTTTAGGCTTACTACATTTTAATGTATGAATATAAAATATTCTTTCATTTGACATTTTAAACTTCATGTAAATGGTAAAATATTGCATATATTCATCCATTACTTGCTTTTTGTGATAAGCATTATGTGTGTGAGAGTCCAGTGCTGTGGGGACCAATTATGCTGGTTGTGTACTGCACAATTCTAGGGGGCGCTGTTTGCCTTGAGGTCTGAGTGAATGATATCTCCTGCAGCTGTACAGTGTATAACCTGCTTGGCTGTACATAAGGCTGTGACACATTGTGTTTCCAACTGTGGTCGCAAAATATCTCCCATCCCACAAGCTTTTTTGCAATGTGACCTTGTCATGCCCCCATGAAGAAATGGAGTCTATTTCTTCCCCCTGTGGATGTGGGCGGGCCTTGTGACTATTTTAACTAACAGAACATAGCAGATACTATGTTGAGTAACTTCCAAGGCTAGTAAGAGATCTGTAACTTCTTCCTTTATCACTTGTAATGCTCCAAGTTATCATGTAAGAAATCTGATTACTCCAAGACCAGGAATGTTGTAAGGAAGTCTAAGTGATGGTATAGTAAGAGAGAAGCCACTTGGAGGAGCGCTGATGTGCCAGACATGAGCATGAAGCCTTATTGAACTTCCTAGCTCAGCGTAGTCACGGACTGAATGCAGCTGAGTGAATAAACTCAGCTGATACTATGTGGGGCAAAACTGCCCAGCTAAGCTCTGACTAAATTCCTCACTTGCAATATCATGAGCCAATAAAATGAAACTAGAATAGCTCTTCAAAACATTCCCACTTGTCCCTAGTTGGACTGATCAGTCTTTGGATGTGGCCACCCCAGCAAGGAAGGTGATCTTGGACCAGGAAATTCTATGCAACTGAGGCAGTCTCTGAGGTCCCACCGCTGAAGGTGAACTGCCAACAGCACTACCATAGAGTCTTTAGGTTTTTCTCCCTATAAGATCATGTGATCTGCGAACAGGGACAATTTGACTTCCTCCTTTCCAATTCGGATGCCCTTTATTTTTTTCTCTTAGGTAATTGCTCTGGCTAGGACTTCCAGTACTATGTTGAATAAGAATGGTGAGAATAAGCATCTTCGTCTTGTTCCAGTTCTTAGAGGAAAATCTCACAACTATTTTATTGTGTGAATATCTAATTATTTATTAATTCTTTTCCTAATGATGAATATTTGCATTCCTGGGATCATCAGATATTCTTTTGCATTTTCTGAGTATTTTAAAGTTTTGCTGTTCACATTTGAATCCTGAATGACACGAAAAGTGATTTGTTTTTTTCATGGTATTAAGTAAACATCCAATTTTTTCATACAAATGACTGTTAATTTGCAATAATGCTTCTGTCATATATCAAGTGCCTGCATGTTTTGATGTCTTGCTGAGTTACTGATTGTGTTATTGTGTTCTGCTGGTTCATTTGTCTATCTCTGAGCCAGTGTCTTAGTGCCTTAATTGCTCTAAATTTAAGACTTGGAGCAGGATTCCCTTAACCTTGTCATTATTCTCCAAGAGTGTCTGGGCTGTTGTTGACTCTGCTCTATCATATAAATTTTAAATCAGTTTGTCAAATTTCACACACACAAATATATTAGAAATTGTGTTTTGTTCTGTTTTCTATGAAAATGTCTTTATTTTAGAAGTAATCTGTATCTTGCTGAAATCTAAGAAACACTCGGTTGAGGGATTTGCTAGCCATTTGTAGTGGGTTGAATGGCGGGACTTCCAAATGCTATGTCCACATCTGAATCTCTGGAACCTATAAATGTGATGTTATTTCGAAAAAGGATCTTTGCAGATGTAGTAAATTAAAGATCTTGAGAAGAGATTTTCCTGGATTCTCCAGGTGGGCTGTAAAGCCAATGTTGAATTTCCTTATAAGAGACACACAAAAGGAGAAAGACACAAAGCGGTGAAGATTGGAGTAATGCAGCCAAAAGCCAACAAACGCAGCTGCCAAAAGCTGGAAGAGGCAGAAAACAAAGTCTCTTCTAAAGCCTCCAAAGAGGGTGCTACCTTGCGACACCTTGATTTCGGAGACACCAGATCTCCAGAATGTGAGAGAATGTATTTCTGTTGTTTTAAGCCACCCAACTTATGGCAATTTGTTACAGCGGCCACAGGAAACTAATACACCACTCATTCTTTGTTTTCTCTAAGCTGTTCTCCTGTATTGTTAGATCCCTAGAAAGCAACATACCAGGGGCCATATCATTACCAATACAAATGTGAATAAATAGAAATGTTTTCACTGGTTGAAGCCAGATGTTATCTCCTTGACTTTTCAAAAGTGTAGGAGAAATGGCCACATTAAAAAAATGTCTGCATCCGCTGCAAGACACCAGCTCTAGTTACTAGGAAAAGGTCAAAGCAGAGCATTCCTGTGGGTGAAATGAGTCCGTCCCCTCTGTAAATCCAGGAAGTAGATCATGTTAGGGAGAGCCACAAGGTTATTATTAATATAAGTTTTGGTTAAGACAAGCCAAAAAGGAAAAATCTTGGTCAGAGTTACTCAGGTAAGCTGCTCTTATGTTAAAAAGATGGTGCAGGCTGGGCACGGTGGCTCACACCTGTAATCCCAGCACTTTGGGAGGTGGAGGCGGGTAGATCACCAGAGGTTTGGAGTTCGAGACCAGCCTGATCAACATGGAGAAACCCTGTCTCTACCAAAAATACAAAATTAGCCAGGAGTAGTGGTGCATGCCTGTAATCCCAGCTACTCGAGAAGCTGAGGCAGGAGAATCGCTTGAACCCAGGAGGCAGAGGTTGTGGTGGGCCGAGATTGCACCATTGCACTCCAGCCTGGGCAACAAGAGCAAAACTCTGTCTCAAAAAAAAAAAAAAAAAAAAGATGGTGCAAAGGCAATGGGTATTTTGGTAATGGCATCCCTCAATATGCTTAGCACTTGAGTCTCCTGTCCCAACTGGGACTGGCTACCTAGGCCTAGTGCACTGCCATCATCCTGAGATATCCCTGCACGGCTACCTGGGAACTCCCTTAATCTGTTAATTACATTGAATCTCCTGTTCCCTGTGTCTTATATCTTCCTATGTCTTGATTTACTCTTCATATTTTGGTGAGCACCTCCTCCAGTAGCTTCTTGGGAAACTGTGCTTGGGGAACAAGAACAAGTATTTTGAGTTCTTGCATGTCTACAAATATCTTTATTTACTTACTCTAAAATGATAGTTTAGTTGAATAAAAATTGTCGCTTGAAAATAATTTTCCTTCAAAATTTTAGAGCCATTGCTTCATTGTTTTCTTGCTTCCATTGCTGCTGTTAAGAATAGAGCCATTCTCATATCTGATCCTTTGTATAAAATCTATTTCTTCTCTTCTAGAAACTTCTGTTTATTCCCATTGTAGTGAAGTTATCTTGATGTAAGCCTATTTTCTCCCATTGTGCTGTATCCTAGGTAGGCTCCTTTTATTATTAATTTTATTGCATTTTAGGTTTTGGGGTACATGTGCAGAACATGCAGGATAGTTGCATAGGTACACACATGGCAGTGTGTTTTGCTGCCTCCCTCCCCTTCACCCACATTTGGCATTTCTCCCCAGGCTATCCTTCCCCAGCTCCCCCCACCGCTGTCCCTCCCGTATTCCCCCCAATAGACCCCAGTGTGTAGTACTCCCTTCCCTGTGTCCATGTGTTCTCATTTTTCATCACCCGCCTATGAGTGAGAATATGCGGTATTTCATTTTCTGTTCTTGTGTCAGTTTGCTGAGAATGATGTTCTCCAGATTCATCCATGTCCCTACAAACGACATGAACTCATCATTTTTGATTGCTGCATAATATTCCATGGTGTATATGTGCCACATTTTCCCAGTTCAGTCTATCATCGATGGGCATTTGGGTTGGTTCCAGGTCTTTGCTATTGTAAACAGTGCTGCAATGAACATTCGTGTACATGTGTCCTTATAGTAGAACGATTTATAGTCTTTTGGATATATACCCAGTAATGGGATTGCTGGGTCAAATGGAATTTCTATTTCTAAGGCCTTGAGGAATCGCCACACTGTCTTCCACAATGGTTGAACTAATTTACACTCCCACCAACAGTGTAAAAGTGTTCCTTTTTCTCCACATCCTCTCCAGCATCTGTTGTCTCCAGATTTTTTAATGATCGCCATTCTAACTGGCGTGAGATGGTATCTCAATGTGGTTTTGATTTGCATCTCTCTAATGACTAGTGATGATGAGCATTTTTTCATATGTTTGGTAGGCTCCTTTTATCTGACAATTCACATCCTTGAGTTTGGAGATTTTTTTAAAATTCTTTCAGTGATAATTTTATCACCTCTGCTTTCAACATTCTTTTCTATAACTCAGATTTTTCAGATGTTGTTACCACCTTGTCTGGTCTTTTAATTTTTTTCACATTTCTTTCCTCACTACTTTTCTTCTTCTTGTCCTTGAATTTCACCCTTGAGTTTTAAAGTTCTGCTATCATTTTACTTAACCAGACAGAATTTCTAGTTAAATGTTGAATAGAGGTAGTAATAATCCTTGTTTTGTTCTTGATTTTATTTTAAAGGTAATGTTCTCATGTTTCAGATTTGGGTATTAGGTTGATTCGAGGTCTTTGGCAATAACTTTCATTAGGTGTCTATTATTTCTAGATTGTTAGGCAATTTTATTCCAAATAGGCATTGGATTACATTGAATGCTTTTGGTGTATTTATTAAGATAATTTGTTTTTTCAGTTTTAATCAGTGAATAAAAATAATGGGTTTTCTAAAATTAAACTAACTTTACCTTCCTGGGATAAGCACAGCTTAGTTGTAATGTTTTCTGTTCTGTTCACTGATGGATTCAGTTTGTATACATTTTGTTTAGAGTTTTTATATCTGCATTGGTGAGTGAATTTGTGCTGTAGTATTCTTTGCCTATACTTTTCTTCTTCTTTTTCTTTTTTGAGACAGAGTCTCACTGTGTTGTCTAGGCTCGAGTGCAGTGGCTCAATCTCGGCTCACTACAACCTCCGCCTCCTGGGTTCAAGTGATTCTCCTGCCTCAGCGTTCTGAGTAGCTGGGACTAAAGCAGCACGCCACCATGCCTGGCTAATTTTTTTTTGTATTTTTAGTACAGACAGCATTTAACCATTTTGGTCAAGCTGATCTCGAACTCCTGACCTCGTGATCTGCCTGCCTTGGCTTTCCAAAGTGCTGAGTACAGGCATGAGCCACCGCGCCCGACCTTTGTTTATACTTTTCTTGTCTTTTTTTGCTATGGAGGTTGTATATAACATAGCTCTCATAATAGTTGGAGAGCTAGAGAGTTTTCTTTCTATTTCTATTCCCTGGAATAGTTTTTTATAATATTGGAAATATTTCTTCCTTAAATGCTTAGTAGAACTTGACGACAAAATTATCGGGACAACGTGCTTTTACATATTGATTTTATTTCCTCATTGTTTATAGGATCACTCAAGATTTATACGTTTCTTTGAGTCGGTTTGGGTTGGTTATATTTCCTAGGAGTTTTGCCTTTCTGTCTAAATTCTAAGTAATATTGGCATTAAAAATGTCATAGTATTATCTCTTAAATACATCCGTTTTTCACGTTGTTGATCCTCTTTGTTGTCTGTCTTTTTGTTTTGTTTTTGGCTGTTTTTCAAAGACAGCATCTTCTGTGCCTAGGCTGGAGTGCAGTGGTGTGATCATAGCTTACTATAACTTCAAACTCCTGGGCTCAAAAGACCTTCTTGCCTCAGCCTCCTGAGTAGCTAAAACTACAGGCATGTGCCAGGTAATTTTTACAAACTTTTTGTAGAGAAAGGGTCTTGCTATATTGCCCAGACTTGTTTTAAACTCTTGGCCTCAAGCAATGTTCCCACCTTAGCTTCCCAAAGCACTGATATTAGAGATGTGACCCACCACAGCCAGCCTATCTTCTCCTTTATTATTTAGCTTTATTATTTCTTTTCCTTGGGTTTATCCTGTTTTTCTTTTACTAGCTTTTTAAGTTCAATGCTTAGCTCATTACTTTTCATTTCAGCTTATTTCACAATTTCAACTTTTAATTTCGAAGTAATTGTACATTCACAGAAATTTGTGAAAATAATAAAGAGAATTGCTATGTACCCTTCACTGAGTTTCTCCCGGTGGTTGCATCTTAGGTAACCATAGGACAGTATCAATCCAGGAAACTGACATTGGTACAATGTGAATGTATAATTTTATGGCATTGATCACATGCATTGATTCATGTAACCCCACCATCACAATCAAGACACAGAACAGTTCCATCAACACCAACATCTCTCTCTTACCTACCGTTTATAGTCACACTCATTCCCTTCCCATCCACCACGCCTAACTCCTGGTAACTACAAATCTGCTCACCATCTCCATAGTTTTATCATTTTGAAAATGTTATATAAGTGGAATCATATAGTATGTGACCTTTGAGACTGACCCTTTTCACTTGGTGCAATGCTCTTGGTAGCCATATAAGTTGCATGTATCAATAGTTTGTTCCTTTTTATGGATGAGAAGTATTCCATGGTATGGCTATACTACAGTTTGTTTAACCATTCATCTAATGAAGGACGTTTTGATTGATTCCAGTTGTTGATGATTACTCACTTCCAGGAGGTCTTATGTAGAATCCTTGAAATTTTCTATGTAGACCATGATATCATAGAAAAATAGGGATGCTTTTATTTATTCCTTTCTGATCTATATGGCTTTTATCATCTTGATGCACTTACTAGGATTCTAGTATTATGCTGAATAAGAGTGATGAGAATGGACATATTTGCATTGCTTTTGAACTTAAGAGGAAAACATTGAGTCTTTCACCATTGTGTATGATATCAGTTACAGGGTTTTTAAAGACATTTTTTATTAAGTTGAAGAAGTGCTCCTCTATGAGTCTGCAAGAACCACACCGTTACTGGGCTTGGGGTCCCTGCTAAAGCAGATACAGACTAGATCACAACACTCAAGTCTTTTCAAGTATCTGGAAAGCCTTCTCAAGAAGAACAGGTACAAACAAACCAAGACTGAAAAGACTACAATAAATACCTAACTCTTCAATGCCCAGACACAGACGAACATCTATAAGTATCAACACAGTCCAGGAAAACATGACTTCAACAAATGAACTAAATCAGGCATCAGAGACCAATGCTGGAGAAACACATATGTGACCTTTCAGACACAGAATTCAAAATCATTATTTTGGGGGAACTCAAAGAAATTCAAGATAACACAGAGAATTCAGAATTCTATCAGATAAATTTAACAAAGAGATTGAAATAATTTAAGAGAATCAAACAAATTATTGAGCTAAAAAATGCAATTGGCATACTGAAGAATGCATCAGAGTCTTAATAGCAGAAGTGATTGAGCAGAAGAAAGAATTAATGAGCCTGAAGACACATTATTTGAAAATGCACTGTCAGAAGAGACAAAAGAAAAAAGAAATTTAAAGAATGAAGCATGCCTGCAGGATCTAGAGAATAATCTCAAAAGGGCAAATCTAAGAGTTATTGACTTTAAAGAGGAGTTGGAGAAAGAGATAGGGGTAGAAAGTTTATTCAAAGGGATAATAACACAAAGCCTCCCAAACCTAGAGAAAGATATAAATATCCAAGTACAAGAAGGCTACAGAACACCAGGCAGGTTTAACACAAAGAAGCTTATCTCAAGGCATTTAATAATAATCAAATTCTGAAACGTCAAGGATAAAAAAAGGTTTCTAAAAGAAGCAAGAGAAAAGAAACAAATAATATACAATAGAGCTCCAATATGTTAGGCAGCAGACTTTTCATTGGCAACCTAACAGGCCAGGAGAGAGTGGCATGACATATTGAAAATACTGAAGGAGGTCAGGCATGGTGGCTCATGCCTGTAATCCCAGCACTTTGGGAGGCCAATGCAGGCAGATCGCCCAAGGTCAGGAGTTTGAAACCAGCTTCAATCAACATGGTGAAACCCCGTCTCTACTAGAATTAGCTGGGCATGGTGGTATCCACCTGTAATCCCAGCTACTAGGCAGACTGAGGCAAGAGAATCACTTGAACTCGGGAGGTGGAAGTTGCAGTGAGCCAAGATCGTGCCACTGCACTTCAGCCTGGGTAACAAGAGTGAAACTTTGTCTCAAAAAAAAAAAAAAAAGAAAAGAAAATACTGAAGGAGAAAAAACTTTTACCCTAGAATAGTACATTCAACAAAAACGTCCTTCAAACATGAAGAAGAAATAAAGACTTTCCCAGACAAACAAAAGCTAAGGAATTTCATCAATACCAAACCTGTCTTACAAGAAATGCTAAAGATAATATTTCAATTAGAAGGAGAAGGACGTTAAGGAGCAATAAGAAATCACCTGAAGGTACAAAACTCACAGGTAATAGTAAGAACACAGAAAAACAGAGAATATGATACCACTGTAATTGTGGTGTGTAAACTACTCATAAGTAGAAAGACTAAATGATGAACCAATAAAAAATAATAACTACAACTTTTTAAGGCATAGACAGTATGATAGGACATAAATAGTCACAATAGAAAGTTGAAAAGCCGAAGGATAATGTGAAGGCATAGAGTAGTAGTTATCTTTGTGCTTGCTTATTTATTTGTTTATGCAAGCAGTGTTAAGTTCTCATCAGCTTAAAATAGTTGGTTGCAAGATAAACTAAATCATATCACCAGAGAAAATCACCTGCACTAAAAGGAAGACAGGAAGAAAAGAAAAAAGGGAATGAAGGCCACAAAACAATTGAAAACACATATCAAAATGGTAGGAGTGAGTCCTTGCTTACCAATAATCACACTGAATATAAATGGACTAAACTCACCAATTAAAACATGTAGACTGGCTGAATGGATAAAAAGACCCATTGATCTGTTGCCTACAAAAAACACACTTCTTCTATAAAGATAAACATAGTCTGAAAATAAAGGGATGGAAAAGGCTAATGGAAACAAAAAAAGAGCAGAAGTAGCTATCCTTATATCAGACAAAATAGATATCAAGATAAAAACTGTAAGAGAAAAAGAAGGTCACTATATAATCATAAAGGGGTCAATTCAGCAAGATGATATAACAATTTTAAATATACATATATGTATGCATTCAACATTGGCATGCCCAGATATATAAAGCAAATATTTTTAGAGCTATAGAGATAGATCCCAATGCAATAATAGCTGACTTCCAGACAGAAAATCAACAAAGAAACATCTGATTCAATCTACACTATAGACCATATGGATCTAATAGATATTTAGAGAACATTTTATTCAACAACTACAGAATATGCATTCTTTTCCTCAGCAGAGGAATCATTCTCAAGGATAGACCATGTTAGGTCACAAAGCAAGTCTTAAAACATTCAAAAATTAAAATAATATCAAGCATCTTCTCTGACTGCAATGGAATAAAGCTAGAAATAAATAACAAGAGGAAGACCAGCCTGACCAACATGGTGAAATCCTGTCTCTATAAAGAATACACAAATTAGCTGGGTGTGGTGGTGTGCGCCTGCAATCCCAGCTACTCAGGAGGGAGAATCTCTTGAACCCAGGAGGCAGAGGTTGCAGATCACACCACTGCACTCAAGCCTGGACAACCCAGTGAGACTCCATTTCGAAAAAAAGGGAAAGAAATGGACAAATTCCTAGACACATACAATCAATAACAAGTAACAAAACTGTATCCTGATGAATATTGATGCAAAAATTTTCATTAAAATACTAATAAACCAAATTCAACAATACATTAGAAAGGTCATTCATCATGAACAAGTGAGAGTAATCACAATGCAAGACTGGTTCAACATATGCAAATCAATCAATGTGATATATCAACAGAATGAAGGACAAAAACCATATGATTATTCCAACTGATGCTGAACAACCATTTGACAAAATTCAACATTCTTTCATAATAAAAACATTTAAAAAACTGGGTACAGAAGGAACGTACCTCTACATAATAAAAACCGTATATGACAGACCCATAGCTAGTATCATACTGAATGGAGAAAAATCGAAAGTCTTCCTCGAAGATCTGAAACACAAAAAGGGTGCCCACTATCACCACTATTATTCAACATAGCACTGAAAGTCCTACCCAGAGAAATCAGACAAGAGAATGAAATACAGGGCATCCAAATTGGAAAGGAAGAAGTCAAATTATCCTTGTTTGCAGATAATATGATCTTATGTTTGGAAAAATGTAGACTCCATCAAAAGACTGTTAGAACTGATAAACAAACTCAGTAAAGTTTCAGGATACAAAATCAACATACAAAAATCAGTAGCATTTCTGTATGCCAACAGTGAATAATCTGAAAAATAAAAATAAAAAAGTAATCCCCTTTACAATAGTCACAAATAAAATTAAGTACCTAGGAATTAACTGAAGAAGTGGAAAATCTCTATAATGAAAACTATAAAATACTGATGAAAGAAATTGAACAGGACATCACAAAAATTGAAAGATATTCCATGTTCGTGAATTAGAAGAATCAGTATTATTAAAATGTTCACACAACAAGCAATCTACAGATTCAATGCAATCCTTATCAAAATACCAATGACATTCTTCACAGAAGTAGAAAAAACAATCCTAAAATTTATATGGAATCACAAAAGACCCAGAATAGCCAAAGCTATCCTAAGCAGAAAGAAGAAAACTGGAAGAATCACATTATCCAACTTCAAATTATACTACAGAGCTATGATAACAAGGACAGCATGATACTGGCATAAAAACAGACACAGAGACCAATGGAACAGAATAGGGAAGCTAGAAATGAATCCACACACCTACAGTGAACTCATTTTCAACAAAGATGCCAAGAACATTCACTGTGGAAAAGACAGTCTCTGCAATAAATGCTGCTGAGAAAACTGGATATCCATATGCAGAACAATGAAACCACCATGCTCAGCTAATTTAATAAATATTTTGTAGAGACGGGGTCTCACTGTGTTGCCCAGGCTGGTCTTCAACTCCTGGGCTCAAGTGATCCTCCAGTCTCAGCCTTCCGAATACCTGTGATTACAGGCAGGAGCCACTGCACCTGTAAAAATAATTCTGTTCTCGTCAAGAGACATAAAATAAAAAAAGAGAGAGATATAAACTAAAATAAGGTATCCTTTAACCAGATTGGAAGGATTTAAAAAGACTGACAAGGTGGTATGGTTACAGAAAACCAGCTATCACTGATGACATAGAGAGAAGGTAAGAAGAAAACATAAATGCAAAACAAAAGAGACAAAAGAGCAATGTTATTTAAAAGAATGACAATATTCAGCACTGGTTAAGATATAGGCTAGAGTTTCTCAACCTCAGCACTGTTGACATAATTCTTTGTTGTGGGGACTGTCCTGTGTATTGCAGGATGTTTTGCAGCATTCCTGGCCTTTACCCACTGGATACCAGTAGCATCTTCAACTCCTGTCCCCAGATCTTATATTATTTTTGAATTTATCTTTTTGTACAGATTTTTAGTGGATGCCATTCATTCATTCAAGTATCTATTGAACATATAAAATGTCATAACACCTTTGTACACCCTCAATGAGATGAAAAAGGCATGTAAATTACAAACCAAGCTACTTAAGAAACTCTCAATCAGTTGGAGAGATGAGACATTCACATCAATAATATTTTTTGAGCAATGACAAAGTACCATTTGTCTATTTTAATGAATAGCACAGACCATGCTTGCCTGAACAAGTGAGAGAAAATGGGAGAGAGTGGGAATAGAAAAGATTCCCGGACTGGATTCTTAGAGAAAGATTTGAGGGAGGAATCTTCAACTGGAAGAGAAAGATGCTGAAGTGTTTCAGATAAAACATTGAGATGAGCGAAACAATGTTAACAAAAACCTAAAAATAGAGTGAAAATGGCAGGAAAACCAAGGGAACAGTGGAAAAAGGGGCCAAGGACCCCATGAGAGAACTGAGTGGCCAGCTACAGTCTGTGGGTAAGGTGAGTATCCTTCCATCATGTGAGCTAGACTGGTTTGATTTAGTGGCATACCAAGGGAGAAGCAGTGGGGCCATTAGGCCTCAAGTGAAATCAATAACTTGGTGATTGTATATAGGGAATCTAAAAACAATATTAAAGCCAATTTAAAGTCAGTCTACTTTTTATTGCATTGGTAATTCTAAACAATGTCAGTGACAAAATACTCCTCCCTTAAAAAATTGTTTGTCAGTCTAAGGCAGTGCTGTCTAATAAAAATATAATGCAAGTGATGTGTCATTTTAAATTTCCTCTTAAGAGATAGGCAATATAAAAATAAGTAAATTGCAAAAACTTAAGGTAAAAATATGGAGCTGATGGATTTAAAATCTAAAGATTTTGTAGAAGCTTTTTTCTTTCTTCTTTTTCTTCTTTTTTTAGAGACAGTGTCTTGCTCTGTTGCCCAGACTGGAGTACAGTGGTGTGATTATAGTTCACTGCAGGCTTGACCTCCTGGGCTCAAGCAATCCTCCTGCCTCAGCCTCCTGAGTAGCTAGGACTACAACTGTGCACCACCACATCCAGCTATTTCTGAAAAATATTTTGTAGAGATAGGAGTCTCACTATGTTGACCAGGATGTTTCAAAACTCCTGGCTGCAAACAATCATCTCACCTCGGCCTTTCAGTGTGCTTGGATTATAGGCATGAGTTTCTATTCCTTTCTTTGTGATCTAAGATAAGTTTTCAACTCTTTAAAATAACTTGTTATATCTATAAAATGTTTTTTGTAACCCTCATGGTAACCACAATACTAAAACCTATAATAGATTTACTTAAAAAAAAAGCAGAGACAAATTAAAACATACTATCAGAGAAAATCACTTAACCACAGAAGAAGACAGTAGGAAAGGAAGAAAGGAAGAAAGGAGTTACAAAACACCTAGAAAACAAGCAACAAAATGGCAGTAGTCAGTCTGGTAGGGATTGGTAAGTAATATCAATAATAACACTAAATGTTAATCAATTATCTAATGAAAACATATAGAGTGGCTGCATGGATAAACAAGACCTAACTATACTCTGTCTATAAAAAACCAACTTCACTTATGAAGACACACAAACTAAAAGTGAAGGGATGGAAAAAAATATTCTATGTAAGTTGGAAACAAAAAGGAGCAGGACTAGCTATACTTAGAGTACATAAAATAGAGTACAAGTCAAAGAATGTAAGAAGAGACAAAGAGGGTCACTATATAGTGATAAATAGGTCAAGTCACCAAGAGGCTATAGCAATGATAAATATCTATGCACCCAACACTGGAGCTCCCATGTATGTAAAGCAAACATGAATAGATCTAAACGGAGAGATAGACTGCAATGCCATAATGGTAGGGAACTTCACCATTGCACTATCAATAATGGACAGATCAACAGAAAATCAACAGAAAAATATTGGAGTTAAATATTTTTTAACTAGGCCAAATAGGTCTAACTGACATTTAAAGAATATTTCACCCAAGTGCTACAGAATACCACATTCTTTTTATCAGCACATGGAACATTCTCCAAATAGAGCATACCTTAGGCCACAAAACAAGTCTCAAGAAATTCAAAAAAGTAAAAATCATATCAAGTATCTTTTCTGACTACAATGGACTAAAACTAGAAATCATTAACAAGAGGAATCCTGGAAAACACACACACACACACACACACACACACACACACACACACACACGGAAATCAAACATGTTCCTGAATAACCAATGAGTCAATGAAGAAATTTTCTTTTTTTGAGACAGAGTTTCTCTGTTGTTACCCAGACTAGTGTGCAATGGCACGATCTCGGCTCACCGCAACCTCCGCCTTCTGGGTTCAAGCAATTCTCCTGCCTCAGCTTCCCGAGTAGCTGGGACTACAGGTGCGCACCACCATGCCCAGCTAATTTTTTGTATTTTTAGTAGAGACGGGGTTTCACCATGTTGACCAGGATGGTCTCGATCTCTTGACCTCGTGATCCACCCGCCTCGGCCTCCCAAAGTGCTGGGATTATAGGCGTGAGCCACTGCACCCGGCCGTCAATGAAGAAATTAAGGACATTTAAAAATTGTTTGAAACAAATTAAAATGAAAATGCAACATAGCAAAATACAAAAGTAGTACTAAGCAGTCTTGGGAACATAGCAAAGCAGTATCAAAAGGGAAGATGTTAGCAATAAATGCATATATCAAAAAAGTAGATAGACTTCAAACAAACCACCTAAGAATGCGCCTCAAGGAACAAGAAAAGCAAGAACAAATGAAACTCAAAATTATTAGAAGAAAAGAAAGAATAAAGATCAGAGCAGAAACAAATGACATAGAGACTAAAAAAATAGAAAAGATCAACAAAATGAAAAGTTGGTTTTTGAAAATATAAACAAAATAAACAAGACTTTAGTTAAACTAACTAGCAGAAAAAGAGAGAAGACCCAAATAAATAAAATCAGAAACAAAAAAGGAGACATAGCAACTGAGATCACAAAAATAAAAATCATTCAAGACTATTAGGAGCAACTATATGCCAACAAGTTATGAAATCTAGAAGAAATTGATAAATTCCTGGACATGTACAACCAAGGTTGAACCATGAAGACATAGAAAACTTAATAAGCCAATGATGAGTAATGAGATTAAAGCTGTAATAAAAGGTATCCCATCAAAGAAAATCCCACAAGGTGATGGCTACACTGTTGAATTCTATCAAACGTTTTAAAAAGAACTAACACCAATTCTACTCAAACAGTTCAAAAACATGGAAAAGGAGGGAACACTTCCAAACTCATTCTATAAGGCCAGAATTACCCTGATACCAAAATCAGGTGAGGACACAACAACAAAAAAAGACTACTATAGGCCAGTATCACTGACGAACATAGATGTTAAAATCCTCAACAAAATACTAGCAAACCAAATTCAACAACACATTAAAAAAGGTCACTTATCATGATCAAGTGTGATTCATCCCAGGGATGGAAGGATGATGGTTCAACATGATCAATAATAACATCATACATCAATGTATCAAACATGATACATCACATTAGCAGAACCAGGAACCAAAACCATATGATCATTTTGAAAGATGCTGAAAAAACATTCAATAAAATTCAACATCTCTTTATCATAAAAGTCATCAACAAACTGGGTATAGAAGGAAAATACCTCAAAATAATAAAGGCCATATACAGCAAATCTGTATGAGTGGAAAAAATAAAAATATAATGAGTGGAAAAAATAAAAACCTTTCCTCTAGGATCTGGAACGAGGCAAGGATACCAACTCTTACCACCCTTATTAAACATAGCACCAGAGGTCCTGGACACAGCAATTAGGCATGAGAAAGGAATGAAATGCATTCAAATTGGACAGGAAGAAGAGAAATTAGCTTTGTTCACAGATGACATGAACTTCTATGTAGACAATACTAAGATGCCACCAAAAAATTGTTTGAACTGGTAAATAATTCAGTAAAGTTGCAAAAGAAAAAAATCTACTTACAAACATCAGTATTTCTATATGCTAACAGCAAACAATCTGAAAAAGAAATCAAGAAAACAATCCATTTACAATTGCTACAAATAATATTTTAAAAACTCAGGAATCAATTTAACCAAACAAGTGAAAGATCTATGCAAGGGAAACTACAATACATTGATGAGGTGAAGGACTTTTGCAGATGTTAACTAAGGCTCCATCCAAATCACTGATGGATACAATTCTACTCTTTGCATTTCATCCCTTTGGCCTAAGGCCCAGATGCGAATAAGACTAACAAGAAAGTAATGGTAAACATTGTAAGTCATTCATTCTTCACTATGGATAAGGTTCCAGGTGACTTTAAATTAATCAAAAGAATACTGAGTGGGCCTGACTTAATCATTGGAAGTCCTCTAGGAGAGGGCTGAAGGTTACCCTGGGGTCAACCCTCTTGCTGGCCTTGAAGAAGCAAGGCACTGTACGTTGTACAGCTGCAAGGAAATGAATTCTGCCAACAAGCTGAATGAAGCAGATTCATCCCTAGTTGATCCTCCAGATGAGAATTGCAACCTGGCCAGCACATTGATTACAACTTTGTGACACCCTGAGCAGAGGACTCTGCTAAGATGTACCTGGATTCCTGACCTATTGAAACTATAAGATAATATATATGTTGTCTTAAGGCAAAAATAAAAAATAGAAATAAAAAATACACTGATGAAAGAAATTGAAGAAGACACACACACAAAAATGGAAAGATAGTCCATATTCATGGGTTGGAAGAATTAATATTGTTAAAATGACAATACTTCCCAAAGCAATTTACAGAGTCAATGTAACCCCTATAAAAATAGCGATGACATTCTTCACAGAAATAAAAACGAAAACCTTAACATTTCTTTTATTTAATGTGTACTGTAAAACTTGAAATACTCAGGAGCTGAGTGAATATGTTTGTTGCTACTTACAATCCCAACCTGCTGGTCCCAGTAGTTTTGTTTCAACATGGTCTTTTTCAGCTTTGTTTCCTGTTTAACTACAGATGACTTCTGTTGTAGACTCACAAGTTTAACTGTTGTATTATAACAGTATTACATGTCAATGGTGTGGTTATGACTTTTTTTTATATAAAAACCAAATATTTAGTCAATTTACTATGTCTTAATTTAATCTTTGTACACTTCCCATTTTTAAGTGCTTAAATGAGTACTATATTGCAATAAAATGTAGTGATACAATTAACCAGCCATTAAAAATTTACCTCTACAGAAAAAAAAAAATTCTTTTCTTTTCTTTTTTGAGACAGAGTCTCACTCTGTGGCCCAGGTTAGAGTGCAGTGCCGAGATCTTGGCTCACTGCAACCTCCGCCTCCTAGGTTCAAGTGATTCTTCTGCCTCAGCCTCCAGAGTAGCTGGGATTACAGGCGCCCACCACCATGCCCAGCTAATTTTTGGTAGAGATGAGGCTTCACCATGTTGGCCAGGCTGCTCTTGAACTCCTGACCTCAGGCGACCCACCTTCCTTGGCCTCCCAAAGTGTTGGGATTACAGGTCTGAGCCACTGTGCCCAGCCCCAAATCTTAACATTTCTGTGGAATCACAAATGATCCCAAATAGCCAAAGCACTCCTGAGCAAAAAGACCAAAGCTGGAAGCATCACACTGTCTGATTTCAAAATATACTACAAAGCTATAGTAATCAAATCAGCATGGTACTGGCTTAAAAACAGACACATAGACCAATGGAACAGAGTAGAGTACCCAGATATAAATCCACACATTTACAGTCAACTGATTTTATGTTCCAAGATTTTAAGGTTCCAAGAACACTTATTTGGGAAAGGACAGTCTCTTCAATAGTACTGAGAAAACTGGATAACCATATCTGGAAGAATGAAACTAGACCCTTATCTTTCATAATATGCAAAAATAAAATAAAAATGGATTAAGGACTTACATATAAGGCCTGAAACTATGAAATTACTAGAAGAAAATATTGGGGAAATGTTTTCCAGAACATTAATCTGGGTCAAAAAATTTTTTTGTGTAAGACCTCAAATGCACAAGCAACAAAAACAAAAAACAGGCAAATGGTATTACATCAAACTAAAAAGTTCCTGTACAACAAAGGAAATAATCAACAAAATTAAGGGACAACCCATAGAATGGGAGAAAATTTTTGCAAACTGTCCATCTAACAGGGTATTGATGACCAGAATATATAAGGAGCTCAAATAACTCAATAGCAAAAAAAAAAAAACAAAGAACCCTCATTTCAAAAATGAGCAAAAGATCTGGACAGACATTACTCAAAAGAAGACATACAAATGGCCAACAGGCATGTAAAAAACATGCTCAGTATCACCAATCATCAGAGAAATGCAAGTGAAAACTACAATGAGATATTATCTCATTCCAGTTAAAATGGCTTTTATAAAAAAGACAACTAATGAATGGATGTTGGTGAGGATGTGGTTAAAAGGGAACCCTTGTACACTGTTGGTGGAAATGTAAATTAATACAGTCACTGTGGAAAACTGTATGGAGGTTCCTAAAATAAATTAAAAATGGAGGCCGGGTGTGGTGGCTCACGCTTGTAATTCCAGTACTTTGTGAGGCCAAGGCAGGCAGATCACTTGAGGTCAGGAGTTTGAGACCAGCCTGGCCAACATGATGAATCCCAATCTCTACTAAAAATACAAAAATTAGCCAGGAATCGTGATGCACAACCTGTATTTCCAGCTACTTGGGAGGCTGAGGCACAAGAATTGCTTGAACGTGGGAGGTAGAGGTTGCAGTCAGCTGAGATCAGGCCACTGCACCCCAGCCTGGGCGACAGAGCAAGACTTTGTTTCAAAAATAAGCAAAACTGTAAATGGAACTGTCATATGGTCCAGCAGTCCAGCAGTGCCACTACCAGGTATATATCTAAAAGAAGGGAATCAATATGTCAAAGAGATAATATGCACTTCCATGTTTACTATAACACTATTCACAAGAGTCAAAATAGGGAATCAACCTATGTGCCCATTGATGAATAAACGGATTAAGAAAATGTGGTATATAAACAATGGAATGCTATTCAGTTAAAAAGAATGAGATCCCGTTATTTATTTATTTATTTATTTATTGGACAGGGTCTTGCTCTGTCACCCGGGCTGGAGTGCAGTGGTGCAATCTAGGCTCACTGCAACCTCCACCTCCTTGGCTCAAGCAATCCTCCCACTTCAGCCTCCCAAGTAGCTGGGACCAAAGGCATGAGCCACCACACCAAACTAATTTTTGTATTTTTTTGATGATGGGATTTCACCATGTTTCCCACACTGGTCTCAAACTCCTGGACTCAAGCAATCCACCTGCTTTATCTTCTCAAAGTTCTGGGATTATAGGCATAAGCCACTGCGCCCAGCCAAGATACTGTCATTTAAAGCAAGATGGACGGAACTGGAGGTCATTATGGTAAGTGAAATAAGCCAAGTGCAGAAAGAGAATGTTTGCATGTTCTCTCATATTTGTAAGCTCTAAAAATGGATTTCACGAAGATAGAGAGTAGATTGATGGTTACCAGAAGCCAGAACAGGTTGAGGAGAGGAGGCGAAGAGAGGCTGATTAATGTGTACAAATATGCAGTTTGATAGAAGAATTAAGACCTAGTATTTGGCTGGGTGCAGTGGCTCACTCCTGTAATCCCAGCATTTTGGGAGGCCGAGGTGGGTGGATCACGAGGTCAAGAGATCAAGACCATCCTGGCCAACATGTTGAAATCCCATCTCTACTAAAAACACAAAAAAATAGCAGGATGTGGTGGTACGTGTCTGTAGACCCAGTTAATCAGGAGGCTGAGGCAGGAGAATGGCTTGAACCCAGGAGGCGGAGGTTGCAGTGAGCCAAGATTGCACCACTGCACTCCAGCCCAGGCGACAGTGCGAGACTGTCTCAAAAAAAAAAAAAAAAAAAGACCTAGTATATGATAGATCAGTAGGGTGACTATAGTGTACAATAATCTATTGTTTATATCTAAGTAACTAGAACAGGATAATTAGAAAGTTTTTAGCATAAAGAAAAGACAAATATTTAAGATAATGGGTATATCAATTACATGAAATTGATCTTTACAAATTACATGAATTATATGAATGCATTAAATTATCACATGTACCCCCAAAATATGTACTTCTACTATGTATTAATAAAAATTTTAATAACAAACATTTCCCAATAACCACATTAAAAAAGGAATAAATGAAATTCATTTTAATAATATGCTTAATTTAACCAACATATCCAAGACATTGTCATTTTAACATGCAATCAATATAAAATTATTAATAACATATTTTACATAATTTTTTTGTGCGGACTTGGACACAGCCCATGATTTGAACCACTTTAAATTCTGTGGGTAGAGGTCATCATATTGTTTCTGAGTTTGAAATCTGACGTGTGTTTTCCACTCACAGCATATTTCAGTTTGAGCTAGCTACATTGAACGTTCTAAGTAGTCACATGTAGCTAATGGCTATTGTTTTGGACAGAGCAGGTTTAAGGTCTAAACAAAAGCTGTGGTTTTGGTTGCCTAGTAATAATATATTAAGAGCTTCAATTTAGCACAATGTTATTACTTATCTTTTAATAAACATTGCAGTCTAAATGGAAGTCAGCTTCCAGAATTCCCAGGTGTATGGTTGGCCCCTAAAACAAGAGGATTCAGACACATGTATTTCTTTGGATATTAATTTTGTAATGGTTCACAATTGTGAGAGCTGGTTTAGGCACCACTTTTGTCTCTAATTAATGTGGCACTGCATAGTCCCAGGAATAAAGAGTAGATTAGAAATAAGCAATATCATAGTTCTTGTAAACCACAAGAAACAGAACATGAGATGGTTCAATTCTATCATTTTTTATTATCACTTGGTGTTTGTGTTTGTTTTTAAATTTAAAACAGTGAAGCAAAGTACAAACTGTGGCATCTATTTTTTTCTTTTTTTAGACTAGCCAAGTAAAGCAGTGGGAGTGGAGAAGGAACAAAGAACTCTATAACTGGTTGTGATCAATTAGTTGCAAACACTGCTGCACTCACACCAGCCTGTGATATTTGATATTTATGATGGTGAATGAAAATATTAGTTCACACATGAAATATATTAGGGTATTTAAATAACATTGTTGTCTTAGTTCATTTGGGCTATTATAACAAAATACCATAGACTGGGTAGCCTATAAAGAAATTTATTTCTCACCGTTCTGGAGGCTGAGAGGTCCAGGATAAAGGCACCCACAGATTCAGTGTCTGAAGAGGGTCCATTTTCTGACTCATGGATGGTGCCTTTTTACTGTGTCCTCCCATGATGGAAGGGGAAACAAACTTCCTCACGTCTCTTTTACAAGGGCACGAATTCCGTTCATGAAGCCTCTGCTTTCATGATCTACTCACTTCTCAGAGGCCCCACCTCCTAATACCCTCACACTGGGGGTTAGGATTTCAACATATGCATTTTGGGGGGACACAAACATGGAGACCATAGCAATTGTGAAATTTAAAATGTATTATTTTTAATTGTTAATTGCTCATTTTTAAGCTAGAAAATCAAGACAATAATGATGACTACATTTTCTCATATGGAGATGGATGTGTTAAAAAAATGATCTACTCTCGAGTGTCAGATTCAGTACGCAGGTTACTGGTTTGACTGGAGAACATTTCCTTACACATTCCTCCTTCCCATCCAGACATATCCCTTTTGGTTAAAAAAAGAAAAAAAAAAAAAAAAAACATAAACAGTACGATGACCTCTACCCACAGAATTTAAAGTAGTTCAAATCATGGGCTGTGTCCAAGTCCACACAGAAAAGTTCTTGTTATTGCTTCCTAAAGCAAAACGCCCACAGCCTCTGAGAATATTACTCGCGGTGAACTCATCCCATCCGCTACAATTATGATAACATTCATTCCCACAAAGAGAAGACTTAATCAGAGCAAAGGAATGTAGTACCTCGGTGCCTGATAGAAAAAGTACCATCTCAATGCAAATGTGTTTAAGTAATTCATTCCAGGCTAGAGAATGATCATACTGAAACTAAGACACTTAGAAATAAATAAAGCCATTTGTAAATTCTATAGCTTGAAAGGCAAATACCATTTCCGTGAATGGGAAGTTTGACATTAGACATTCCAATTAAATGAGCTTGGATACTTTATAGGGTAAATCTTTGGGCTTAAAATCAAAGAACATATAATGAAAACTTGCTGTAACATGATTAATTTATGTGATAGGAGTCACTCTTACCCTGTCCCTATATTAATATGGAGAAAGTTCTGCCGTATGCCTGACTGAATAAGCATATTCCCAGTAGAGCACATAAAGTGAAGTCCATATGCTTCCCTGGGGATGTTCCTTCTATTTCTGAACTGTTTCTTGGCTCTAAATAAATACAGGCTTTATTTTGTTTGTGTGTGTATCTGACCTTACTTGTCTCTTTTTAAAAGTTTCGTTATCTTGCACTATCGTTTATTATAATATTATATGTCATTTATTACAATCTCTAACTTATAGATCTTTATATAGATCCTTCTCCTTCAAAATTGTTGAAACCATAAAAAGCATCAGAATGTAAGTACTCACATCATACCACAAATGGTTATTTTTTATTCTTGTGCTGTTAGAATTCCAAACTATTTTAGATGGCAATTTGGTATCTGAAATGATTAATCTAGCCATTCTTTGCACATAGTTATTCGTATAAAACACATAGTCTCTAAACAGACAAGTTATCAATAGGTACAACCTTTAAGTGCATGAAAAACTCATTGCAAAATGACTCCCTACTTTGAATCTGTGATCTTATGGTCTTTTGGATGCCACTCTCCTCATCCAGAAAAAAATTGTTCACTTGCAAAAGGCCTTTGGACATGACATTTACAATGTATAGAGTGTACATTTCATGTTTATTTCTCATGTATTTCCCTGGATAAAAACTAACATGCAATCTACGACATCCAAATAAGTGATTTAACGTATTTTATACAACACATGTTCAAGTAATTAATTTTCTCATGGAAATGTCATACCATTTAACTCATAGTTATGAGCCAAATATTTGTGCAGTAGTTGGTAATGAATATATGCATAATCACAGATTGCCCTATTTTCTTTGTGCTCAAATGTAATTTAAAGGGACAGAATTAGGGTGCAGCAGACTTCACATTATTTAATGCTTGATACATAGTAGGTTCTCAATAACTGCTTGTTGGATGAAAAAATACATGATTGAACTGTTAACAGATTTTTAGCAAATCTTATGAATTTTGGTTTTTGGTTAGTCTTATTGGAGTTGTATTATTATATTATGAACACAATTAACTGTGTGATATGTTTTGAAAATACTTGGTTGCCAAAGAATGAGGCAAAAATAATTATGCATATATGTAAGCAAAAGATGATATAATAACCTATTTATATGCATCAAGTAGAGATCTCTATCAGTCAGTTTACTTCCAGCAGCAGATAACAGAAATAATGCTCAAACTGATTTAAAAATAAGAAAATCCATTACAGTTGAGTATCCCTAATCTGAATATCTGAAATCCAAAATGCAAAACTTTTTGAACACTGACATAATGCCATGAGTGGAAAATTCCATGTATAAGTACTTAAAACAAACTTTGTTTTATACACAAATTTATTTAAAATTTCATATAAAATTACCTTCAGTCTATGTGTATAATGTGTACAGGAAAAACAAATGCATTTCATATTTAAACTTGGATCCCATCCCTAAGATATTTCATTATGTATGTGGAAATATTCCAAAATCTGAAAAAATTTCCAAATTCAAAATATGTCTAGTCCCAAGCATTTCAGATACAGGATACTCAACCTGTGCCACGTCCAAAGGTAATGCAAGCCTTAGCTCACATTGTGTAGGCAAATAACAGCATCCACTCTGACACTACCCTTCTTCAGAAGAGGAACTGAACTGGTCAATCAAGAAGTACAGGAATGAGGCCGGGCGCGGTGGCTCACGCCTGTAATCTCAGCACTTTGGGAGGCCGAGGCGGGTGGATCACGAGGTCAAGAGATCGAGACCATCCTGGTCAACATGGTGAAACCCTGTCTCTACTAAAAATACTAAAAATTAGCTGGGCACGGTGGCGCGTGCCTGTAATCCCAGCTACTCAGGAGGCTGAGGCAGGAGAATTGCCTGAACCCAGGAGGGGGAGGTTGCGGTGAGCCGAGATCGCGCCATTGCACTCCAGCCTGGGTAACAAGAGTAAAACTCCGTCTCCAAAAAAAAAAAAAAAAGGAAGTACAGGAATACCTTGGAGACGTGGATTCAGTTTCAGATCACCGCAATTAAGCGAATATCACAATAAAGCAAGTCACACACAAATGAGAGATTTTTTGGTTTCCCAGTGCATATAAAAGTCATGCTTACACTATGCTGTAGTCTATTAAGTGTGCAATAGCATTATGCCTAAAAAAGGCACATACCTTAATGAAAAAATGCTTTATTGCTAAAAAATGCTAACAATGATCTCAGCCTTCAGTGAGCTGTAATGTTTTTGCTGGTAGAGAGTCTTGCATCAATGCTGATGGCTGCTGACCGATTAGAGCGGTGCTTGCAGAAGGTTGGGTGGGTGTGGCAATTTCTTAAAATGAGAAAACAATAAAGTTTGCTGCATTGATTGACTTTTCCTTTCACAGAATATTTCTCTGTAGCATGCAAAGCTGTTTGATAGCATGTTATCCACAGGTGAATGTCTTTCAAAATTGGAGTCAATCCACTCTTAACCCTGTTGCTGCTTTATCAACTAAGTTTATATAGCATTTGAAATCCTTTGTTGTCATCTCAACAGTGTTCACAGCATCTTCGCCAGGAATAGATTCCATCTTTAAAAAAAAAAAAAGCACTTTCTTGGCCCATCCATAAGAAGTAACTCCTTGTCCCTTCAAGTTCTATCATGAGATAGCAGCAAGTTAGTCATATCTTCAGGCTTCACTTCTAAGTCTATTGCTATTTTCACCACATCTGCAGTTACTTTCTCGCAGTCATTGATGAGGATTATAATCAACTTCTTCCAAACTCCTGTTAATGTTGGTATTTTGACCTTCTCTCATGAATCCGAATATTTTTAATGGCATCTAGAATGGTGAGCCCTTTGCAGACAGGTTTCAGTTTACTTTGTCCAGATTGATCAGAGGAATCACTCTCTATGGCAGCTCCAGCCTTATACAATGCATTTCTTAAATAATAAGACTTAAAGTCAAAATTACTTCTTGATCCATGGGCTGCAGAATGGATGTTGTGTTAGCAGGCATGAAAACAGCATTAATCTTCTGGTACCTCTCTATCACAGCTCTTAGGTGACCAGATGTATTGTCAATGAGCAGTAATATTTGAAAGAAATCTTTTTCTTTTCCTGAACAGCAGGTCCCAACAGTGGTCTTAAAATATTTAGTAAACCATGCTATCAATAGATGTGCTGTCATCCAGGCTTTGTAATTTCATTTATAGAGCACAGGCAAAGTAGATTTTGCATAGTTATTCAAGGCTTTAGGATTTTTTGAATGGTAAGTGAGCATTGGCTTCAACTTAAAGTCATCAGCTGCAGTAGTCCCTATCAGGAGAGTTAGCCTATCTTTTGAAGCTGTAAGCCAACCCTTGATTACTCCTCTCCAGCTATGAAAGTCCTAGATGGCATCTTCTTCCAATAGAAGACTGTCTCATATAGATTGAAAATATGTTGTTTAGTGTAGCCCTCTTCATCAATGATCTTAGCTATATCTTCCAGATAACTTGCTGTGGCTTCTCCATCAGCACTTGCTGCTTCACCTTGCACTTTTATGTTATGGAAGCAGTTCTCTTCTTAAACCTCAGGAACCAAATGCTCTGCTAGCTCCCAACTTTCCTTCTTCAACTTCCTTATTTTTCTCAGCCTTCACAGAATTGAAGAGAGTTAAGGCCTTGCTCTGAATAACACTTTGCCTTAATCCTAATCCAGAGTATCAAAGCCTAATCCAGAGAAAGGCCCCAACTCTCTTCAATTCTATGTATGTTGTGGCTGGTTTAATCTTCTACCCAGATCACTAAAACTGTCTCTACATCAGCAATAAGGCAGTTTCACTTTCTTCTCTTTTATGTGTTGACTGGAAAAGCACTTTTAATTTCCTTTAAGAACTCTTTTTTTCCCATTTGCACTTTCGCTAACTGATGCAAGAAGCCTATCTTTTTAACATATGTCAGCTTTCCACGTCTCCCTCACTAAGCTTAACATTTCTAGCTTTGGATTTAAAGTGAGAGATGCGCGACTCTTCACTTGAACACTTGAAGGCCATAGTAGGGTTATTAATCGCCCTAGTTTCAATATTGTTGTGTCTTAGGAAACCAGGAGGACTGAGAAAAGAGAGAGAGAGACAGAGACAGAGAGACCAAGACAAGGGAATGAGCAGTCGGTGGAGTAGTCATAACACAGAAACAACATTTATTCTTTGTCATGCTCTATGGGTGAGGTTCATGGTGCCTCAAAACAGTTACAATAGTAACATTCAAGATTGCTGATCCCAGATTGCCATGGCAGATAGAATAATGATGAAAAAGTTTAAAATATGTTGAGAATTACCAAAATGTGACACAGAGACAGGAAGGGAGCACATGCTGTTGGAAAAATGGCAGGGATAGACTTGATTGACACAGAGTTGCCACAAACCTTCAGTTTGTAAAAAACACAGTTGTCTGTGCAGCACAATAAAGTGAAATGCAATAAAACAGCATATGGTGTATTCCTATATCTCCACAAAAGTAGGGACGTATTATCTCCTGAAGATATATTCATCAGTGAATTAAGGAAATGATGACAAGGTGGGAGAATGTAGCCAGTCTGTCCCAAGTCATTATTATTTTTAAAAAGTTCACTTTCCTGGAAGGGCACAGTGGCTCATGGCTGTAATCCCAACATGTTGGGAGGCCGAGGTGGGCAGATCATTTGAGGTCAGAAGTTTGAGACCATCCTAGCCAACATGGTGAAACCTCGTCTCTACTAAAAATACAAAAATTAGCCAGGTGTGGTGGCACGTGCCTGTAGTTGCAGCTACTTGGGAGGCTGAGGCAGGAATGGGTTGAACCCAGGAAGTGGAGATTGCAGTGAGCCAAGATCATACCACTGCACTCCAGCCTGGGTGACAGAGCGACACTGTCTCAAAAAAATAAAAATAAAAATAAAAATGAAAAATTCACTTTCCCCTTGGTTGCTATTTGTGAAAACTCCATTATGTTTAGTTTAGTTTTTTTTTTTACCTGCTACCTAGCCTGCCTCTCTTTTTCCTTTCAAGAGTGATCTTCATGTTCTTTGTATGATTTCTTTTAAAAAAAGTCTAAGAATCACCAAGACTCTTAATCACTTCCTGCAGGTTTTGTACCTTCTTCAACTAAATTTGATCTGGAGGAGAAAAAAAAAAGCCCTATCATCCCCCTTAATGCTTATTGAAAATGGGTTTATCAGGTGCATTCTGTAAGGATTTCTTCCCCTCACAGTTATTTAGCATTTCCTGAAATAGGAAACCCTGTACCTGCAGCTTGGATATCATGACTGACCATAGCCAGTTTAAGAGGCAAAGAGTGGTGGGTAGGTCCGCTAAAGGGCAGACTTTCAGGGCTCTGGCCACTGGGATAAAGGGATAGAAACCCAATTCAAGTCTGCTGAACCAAACAAAGGAATTTTGGAAAGCAAACCACCCAGGCTCCTGGGATCCATTCTCTTCCTGTGCAGCCCAGTACACATTTTTGGGTGACTAAAATAGTCAAATAGGTACAGCTTGTGTTTTCTTTTTTGAAAGAATTCTTGCCTTTTTGTTAAGGTCTTGCCTTAAATAAACATCATGACCAAACATTAAGGAAAGCAAAGTCCCATTTATGGAAAGAAGATAAATACTATTGTCTTCTTATTTTTTAATGCCTCCATCTTCTTCCATGTGTATACTGTACAAAATTTTTCTTATGAAAAATGGGGCCTTTCTCTGGGTGCGGTGGCTCATGCCTGTAATCCTGGCACTTTGGGAGGCCAAGGTGGGTGGATGACCTGAGGTCAGGAGTTCAAGACCAGCCTGGCCAACATGGTGAAACTCCGTCTCTCCTAAAAATACAAAAATTAGCTGGGCATGGTGGCATGTGCCTGTAGTCCCAGCTACTCAGGAGGCTGAGGTAGGAGAATTGCTTGAACTCGGGAGGCAGATTGCAGTGAGCTGAGATTGTGCCATTGCTCTCCAGCTTGGGTGACAGAAAAAAAAAAAGAGAGAGAGAGAAAAAAAATGGGGCCTTTTTTGTTGTTTTTGGCCAGAGTTTGAGTTTGTATTATTGTTATTTTGTAGAAGCTTTCTATGGAAAATGGAGCCATTCTTAGGTACAATTTTGTGTCCTATCTTTCTCACATTTAAGCATTTTTCCATGTTATTAACAGTATTCAGAAAAATGATTTTATATAGTCATGTCATAAGCCATACTATCTAAATATCACTATTTACTTAATTATTTCCTTTTAAATTTATTATTAAAAAAATTTTTAGAGTCAGGGTTGTGCTCTGTCACCCAGGCTTGAGTGGGGCATGATCATAGCTCACTGCAGCCTGAAACTCCTGGGCTCCAGTGATCCTCCTATCTCAGCCTCCTGAGTACCTGGGACTATAGGTACATGCCACCATGCCCAGCTACATTTTAAACTTTTTCTAGAGATGGGGTCTCCTTTTGTTGCCCAGGCTGGTTTCCAACTCCTGGGCTTAAGTGATCCTCCCACCTCGGCCTCCTAAAGCACTGGGATTACAGAAATGAGCCACTGCACCTGGCCTTTTAGAGGATGTGGGGAAATAGGAATGCTTTTACACTGTTGGTGAAGTGTAAGTTAATTCAACCATTGTGGAAGACAGTGTGGTGATTCCTCAAGAATCTAAAAATAGAAATACCATTTGACCCAGAAATCCCTTTACTGGGTATATACCCAAAGGATTATAAATCATTCTATTATAAAGACACATGCACATGTATGTTTATTGCAGCATTGTTCACAATAGCAAAGACTTGGAACCAACCCAAATGCCCATCAATGATAGACTGGATAAAAAAAATGTGGCACAGTTACACCATGGAATACTATGCAGCCATGAAAAAGGATGAGTTCATGTCCTTTGTAGGGACATGGATGAAACTGGAAACAATCATTCTCAGCAAACTGACACAAGAACAGAAAACCAAACACTGCATGTTCTCACTCATAAGTGGGTGTTGAACAATGAGAACACACGGACACAAAGAGGGGAACATCACACACTGGGGCCTGGGGGGTGTGGGGCTAGGGGAGGAATTGCAGGGGCTGGGGGGACTGGGGAGGGATAGCATTAGGAGAAATACCTAAGGTAGATGACGGGGTGATGGATGCAGCAAACCACCAACGTGGCACATGTATACCTATGTAACAAACCTGTATGATCTGCAGATGTACCCCAGAACTTAAAGTATAATAAAAATAAATAAATAAATAAAATCTTTTACTTTTTTAATGGAGATATAATTTACAGACTTGAAATGCACAGATCTAAAACCCACAGTTAAAGTTTTGACAAATGCAAACACACTCTAATCAAGATAAAGAATATTTCCATCACCCCCTAAAATGTCCTCGTGCCTACTTTGATGCAATATTCTGTCTCCCTGCAACCACTGTTCGGATTTCTATCAGCACAGGTTTGTTTTGCTTATTTTCAAACTCCATATAAGCAGAATGATACAGATATACCCTTTTATGTCTGGCTTCTTTTTCACTTAACACTTATTTTTCTTAGATTCACCCATGATGCTGCATTTATCAGCAGTTCATTCTTTTTCACTGCTAGTAATACTCCATTGTATGGACATGTCACAACTTGGCTCTTCACCACTTGATAGACATTTGAGTTGTTTCCAGTATGAGTCTATTATGTATCATACTACTGTCAACATTTTGTTTTCAAAGCAATTTTAAAGGAGGGTGAGAAATGGCAAAAATGATTGCTGCATTAATGATGATTTTCTTTTTTAAGAGGAACTGCAGAGAAGCAGGGAGTGCAGTTGAAATACTGGGGGTAGGGGAGCTGGATGAAAAATGAAATCAAAGGGGCTTTTGAGAAAGCTAATCCAAGGGGAAAATTAATTTCCCCTTGGCAAGGATATGAAGAAGCAATCAACAAACAAACAAGCAAACAAACAAATGATGATAGAGGAATGAGAACGCAAAAACCTTCAGAAATGGGAATAAGTAAAAAAAGAATCAGAATCATGATACTTCTGTTTTTAATCATGTTCTTCGAAAACTCTTGGAATGAAGACAAACAAACTTTTGAGCCTCTTCCGTGGGGACTTCAGCCCTTCATATGTTCCTCATGCTCTCATGTTTCACATTAGCTTTTTCTATGGGCAACGTTCTTTCCTGTCCCTGCCAGAGCAGAAGAGTGTTCAAAGCGGCTTTGATCAGGGCAGCACACTCAAGGCAGTCTGTAAGGGAAGCCAGGAGGCTTTTTAATTTAAAAATAAGTGCTGCTTTGTCTCCCATGTTTCCTTAATTGAGGTAGAAGTTGAATCTGGGACACAGCTTGGTGGGAGATTGGCTATGGCATAGTCACATGGAGCCTGGATTCTGAGCGAGAAGAGGATGGTGTGCATCAGAGAGGCAGAATGGCACGGTTGTGTGTGTGTGTGTGTGTGTGTGTGTGTGTGTGTGTGTACAGTTACAGGGAAGTATTTTCAACCGTCAGGCCTGTCAGATGTCTGAATGGGCTATGAGAGAAGTAACTGAATCCACATTCACTGTATGCTTTGTGGAAATTTTGCAACAGGATTTAAACGCCTTCAACCAGACAGACGGAAGCAAGGAAAGGAAGAAGCACCAAGGCGGCTACAATTGTTTTTGCCTTAAAGAGACTCTAGGCCCGAGGCTTGAAAAATTGTTTTTTTTTTTTTTCCAGTGATGTTGCCAACATTTATTTCAACCTAGAATATCCGTCTTCTCTTGAAACCAGAGAAGAGACACAACAATAATTATAGGAAATAGGAGGAAAGAAGAATGAGGAAATATCCAAAGTATATGTGAAGACACTGCTGATGAAGTTTTATGGTGCTTTATGGCATTCTACCTGCCTCCTCCACATGGGTTTGAAGTAAATTTGATGGTTAAAAGCATGAAAGGAGGGAGGAGAATGGACCGCAGCAGCAGTCTACAGCTAATGAAAGGTGGTAACACGAAAGAGGATTTATTTAGTCTATAAAACCCAGAAGACACAACCGTGGGAAATACAGTGCAGTTTACAAAAATTCTGATTTAAAAAGAGGAAAAATGTTTTGATGTTAGAACTATTGGAATACAAAATAAAATTACATGTGTAGACACACTTGGAGGAGTAAAAGTGTATGCATATTCAAATCATCATTATTTTTCTTCCCTCAAGGGAGATGGTGGTAATTCCACCATTAAAATGTACCAGAGCAGTTATGTAGATAACCTATCTCATAGTGACTGCTGATCCCAAAATACAGGAAATTTGGGGAAATCTGATGGGCTTTGCAGCTCCGTCACGTAAATGGCTGCTTCTGTTGAAAAATCTGAAGTGATTCATGTGATTGAGGCCATTGCTTGGTTTGAGGTGAAGAGTTACGTTAGACATTAACCCTTCAAGAAACTTGCTGAATTATCAGCTATTAAATGTTAGAGCATGTTCCTGGTAGGAATCAGGCTGGAGTGGGGTGTGTTTCCACTTTAGGTGTTTGAGAGAAATTGGAATGGTACATGTGAGTGTGAAAGAAGATTCTCTCTGGGAGGCCCTCCCCCAACTTTTTTTTTTCAAAGACAGTGTCTCGCTCTGTCACCTAGACACTATCTTGGCTGGCTGCATCCTGGACCTCCCAGGTTCAAGTGATTCTCATGCCTCAGCCTCCCTAGTAACTGCAATTACAGGTGTGCACCACCATGCCTGGCTAATCTTTGCATTTTTACTAGAGATGGGGTTTCACCATGTTGGCCAGGCTGGGAGGACACTTCCATATAGAAAGTACAGTTTTCTGTTCCATTGCATAGCCTGGGGGTAGGAGTTGTGGGGCTCTGTAGTAATAACAATCTCATCTCTTTGAAAGTTCATCCTATATTCTGTGCCCTTTACATCTGTTATCTTGTTTAATACCCACAACAACTCTCTAAGTAAGACTTTACAGCACTCAGAGATAGTATATAATTTGACCAGGGTCACAGGATTAGGAAATAGACAATTAGAATTAGAGTCCAGCCCTATCTGACTTCACAAAGCTGGTGCTTGCCTCATTTCACCATTAGTCTGTCAGGGGATAGTGTTTGCTCTGTTCCCTTCAGTGTGCTTCAGTGTCTGTGTTTTCATTTGGGTCCTTCCAGAAGCAATTCATTTTAAAAAATAAAATAAAATACATTTTGGCAGGACAGTGGCTCATGCTTATAATCTCAGTACTATGGGAGGCCAAGGCAAGAGGTTTTCTTGAGCCCACGAATTTGAGAGCAGCCTGGGCAACATAGAAAAACTCAGTCTCTACAAAAAATTCTTAAGAATTAGCTGGGTATGGTGGGGCACACCTGTAGTCCCAGCTACTCGGAAGGCTGAGTCAGGGAGGTCAAGGCTGCAGTGAGTAGTAATTGAACCACTGCACACCAGCCTGGGTGACACAGCAAGATCTTTCTGAAAATAAATATACAAATAAGTAGTATTGTGTATATTTAAGGGATACAACATGATGTTATAAGATACATATATATAGTAATATATACTATATATGTATATTACTATATACTACATATAGTATTACATATAGTAATATATAGTAATATACATATAGTAATATACATACTAATAACCATATTACTATATGTATATTATATTCAGTAATATATAGATGTATACATATATATGGTTACAATAGTGGAACAAATTAATATATCCATCACCTCGAATTGTTACCCATGCTCCATCTCTCTGTCTCCTACACCCACCCCACCCTGTGGCAAGAGCAGCTATAATCTACCCATTTAGCAAAAATCCTGAATAAAATACACTATTATTAACTATAGTCCTCATGTTATACATTGGGTCTTTCAACTTGTTCCTCCTTCCTACATATCCACTACTTTGAATCCTTTGACTTACATCTCCCCATTCCTATCCCCAATCCCAGCCCTGGTAAACACTGACTTACAAAGTAAATATATCGTTATCCCATTACTGATGAAAACACTGAGGTGAGAGAGGTAAGCAACTTGTCCAAGATTGTTCAGGTAGTAAGAAGCTACAGTATCAGTACTGATGATCAAACTCAACACTCTTTCCCAACCCTTTCTCATGTATCCACCTCTACCATTAGACTAGAAAAACACCTTCTTTACAGCTGGGATAGACCAATGAAACATACAAAGAAGGCTTCTGGGAGGTTCCTGCAAAGGCTTTGCACTTCTTGTAGTCTTGAATATGGAAGAGAGAATTTAAGATGATGCAGCTGTCTCACCATCTTGCAAGTATAAGGAAAAGGTCAAGGGAATTACAGAGATGCTAGACCTGACGTTGTTAAGCTTGCAAACCAATGTCAGGAGCTGTTTGTTTTTAGACTTCATATAATGTGAGAAAAACGAACTCCTACTTAAACCATTGCTGGTTTGCTTTCCTGTACTTGCAGCCTAATGCATTCCTACCTGATACGTAGTCATCCCTCAGTATCAGGGAGATTGGTTCCAGGATCCCTTAGGGTAGCAAAACTCATGATGCTCAAGTTCCTTATACAAAATGGCACATTTCATCTATGCACATCCCCATATATACTTTAAATAATCTCTAAATTACTTACAATACCTAGTACAATGTAATGATATATAAATAGCTGTTATACTGTATTGGTTTTTTATTTGTATTTTTTAATCATTGTATTATTATTTTTTATCTCTATTTTTAAATATTTCCCATCTGCAGAACCCATAGATAAGGAGGGCCAACTGTATTCTTGTAGTGGAGCAGGGACTTGGGTCAGGCAGTCTGGAACTGAGGGATCCCCTTCCCCACTTTTAGACCATATGGGGTAACTTCCTGAGGTTGCCATGACATTTGTTAACTGTTATGGTGCTGGTAGGAGCGTCTTTTAGCATGCTAACGCATTATAATTAGCGTATAATGAGCAGTGAGCACCCTCTTGGTTTTGGTGAGTTTTGGCTGGCTTCTTTACCTTATGCTGTTTTATCAGCAAGGTCTTTGTGACCTGTATCTTGTACCAACCTCCTGTCTCATCCTGTGACTTACAATGCCAAACCTCCTGGGAATGCAACCCAGTAGGTTTTCTAGTCTAATGGTGGAGGTGGATAAAGGAGAAAGGGTTGGGAAAGAGTGTTAAGTTTGATCATCAGTACTGACACTGTAGCTTCTTACTACCTGAACATACTTAGACAAGTTGCTTACCTCTCTCACTTCAATTTTTCATCAATAATGGGATAATAATGTATTTACATTGTAAGTCTTACTATGAGGATTAAACCAATTATTATATAGGAAGTGTTTAGAACAGTGCCTGGAACACAGTAAATCCCTAATTATGGTAGATATTATTTATCATAGCAGAAAATTGAGCAGCCCCATTTTACCTAGCCCCTATTCGAGATGGAGTCACTCTGGTTCAAATGCCTCTGACAATACCACTTCTCTTGCTGTTTTATTAAGGAAGAAAAATTTCCAGGATTACCTGTCAGACTCTGCTTGTGTCCAAAAGCAAACAGTACAGATAAAGGATGAGGGAGATAAGTTTCAGCAGCAGCATGCATGAGAATGACTGAAGTAATTTAGAATAAAGAACATTCATTGGGTCATCTGCGTGATGCTGAAATGCTAACTTGACCTGAGGTGTATACAGAGAATTGTGATGTCTCCATGGAAATGTGGTGTTTAGCTTTGACAACACAAATGAAGACATATTCTGACAACAATGTGCTGAGTGAGAGACCCTACACAAAAGAATGCTGTCTTATCATAGGTGCATTGAAAGGCAGACACCAAGGCGACATTAAATGGGTAAAAATTTTATCAAGGAAAATGACCAAGAGAGAAATAGAGAGGGAGCTGGGAAAAGCTGGGAGAGCTGAATCCAACTGCTTATAAAAGCTTTAACTAGGTCCTTGTGTAATCAAGAGAGCAGCCCAAAAGATGGGGCACCAAGGACTTACCAACAGGGTAGGAGGGCACCTATTTCTTTGTCCTTCTTTCGCCCAGGAAACAGCATATGAATGGAGGAGGAAGTTTGGGTCTAAGGGAACTGACAAAGTGTTATTATTACTATTTTGAATAATAACAGGAGTCACTGCAATTAAGTGCAAATTGCAATAAGAATTGCAATTAGTGAAAATCAGTGCAATTAAGAATTAAGAAGGAAAAGATTTTTTGTAGAAATATTTAAAAACATTTAAAAATAACGTGGTGGTGGTAATGGTGGTGGTGTGTGAGACACACAGGAAAGAAAGATCCATTCACCAGTTCCCTGTTAGGTAAATGAGAATGAGAAGACACTGTGCCGTGCTCTCTGATACCTGCCTAGGGACGCCCACATCTGCCCTGAGCAGCTGTGCAGGGTTTGGAGTCACTTTGGAGCAAATCATCCGGGAAAGAGGGGCTTCATATGTAACCAACCCTTTCTTATCTACCAGGTAACTTACTGGGGAAAAGTAGGGATAATCTGTTATCTCCCTTCTAAATGCATCTAAATGCTTTAACTATAATGAAGGTTTACTTTAAGACATTTGTAAATCTTCCTTCATGTGTAGTTTAAATCTCTGTCTAAGGAACTCATCCATGGTGAAAACAGAAAGCAGCTATTGATCATCCTTCATACCACTGTATTTCTTGTGCTTGGAAGCTTTCTTTTTTTCATTTAAATCGTTACCTTTTATTTTTCTTCCTTCTTAGATAATTAATCCCAGTTTCCCAAGTTTAGTCCTTTCTTTTAAATTGTGGGCCTTTGAATTCTAGTTATGTGCTTTGCCTCTTGAGGTTACACTTTCTTTTTCAGGGAAGTCACTGAAAGATTAAATTGTTCACTTGAAAATTGTTAAAGGGTTTAACTGTCTCTTTGCCTTTTAGGTTCAATCCTAGGTTCTTATCTTGTTTAGAACAACTATACTGTTTTGTCAATTACCTTTTTTGTTTGTTTTTCAAAAAAAAATTTACATTCTTATTGAATTTTCAGGAAAGTTGTTTGGAGTATGGGGCCAGGATGAAGATAAGGCCAGGAGGCCCTCGTCCTGACCCTGCTAGGGTGGTTTAAATAGAGTTTTGACTGGAGGCCTGGAGATGAAATAGAAAAAACCTCTGGATCGTCACTGACCTATGTTCATGCTATTCTGTTGAATCAGGCATGTTCAATAAAGAACATTGACTCTAAGGGAAAAAGAATTGCTTCTTGAGGAACACAAGACCTGTAAATATTAAAGGAATGTTTTCTCTTATAGGGATTGTGGTCAACCAAACTCTCTCCAGTGGGAAGTGAATTAACTCAGGGCATCAATCTAATTAGAAAAGCCATAGCAATGGTCCTCAAGAGAGGAAGACCTGGAACAAAATCACCCAGGGAACTATGTACATCGCTTCTCCCTCCCCCCCAAGAGTCTGATGGGGGAGAGCATGTCAGAATGGCCCAGGGAAAATGGGCACCAGTGGTTTTGACATGTTTCCCAGACAACACAGAGAGGCAGCTCTCCCTCGCCCAACTGGGAATCACTGGGCAAGAGACATACCCAGTGTTACTTATGAAAGTTTAAGATACATACTTTCTAAATTTACTTGTAGAAATTTATTATGCAGAAATACTTGTACATTCCTTCAGATATAAATGTACAAGAATGGGAATTATAGCACTCTGTCATAGTAATGTTAGTAATGATAATAATAACCTTGACGTCCATTAGCGGTAGACTGGTTACATTTGTGGTTTAGCCATACTATGGAATTCTGTGCCTTGGTCATGAAAAATGAGGTTGGCCAGGCACGGTGGCTCACGCCTGTAATCCTAGCACTTTGGGAAACCAAGGCACGTGGATCACTTGAGGTCAGGAGTTCAAGACCAGCCTGGACAACATGGTGAAACCCTGTCTCTACTAAAAAAACAAAACTTAGTCGGGCGTGGTGGCACACACCTGTAATCCCAGCTACCAAGGAGGCTGAGGCAGGAGAATTGCTTGAACCCAGGAGTCAGAGGGTGCAGTGACCCAAGATCATGCCACTGCACTCCAGCCTGGGCAACAGAGCAAGACTCCATCTCCAAAAGAAAAAAGAAAAGAAAAGAAAAAATGAGGTCTATTTTTATGCATTAACGTGGAGTGATCTCCAAGATATACAGTTGGGTGGGTAAAGTAATTGGCAAAACAATATGTATAATTTGGTATTTTGTAAAACAAAACAAACAAAAAGCAACCAGATTATTTGTATACATGTGTAAGTGTATAAAAAGTTCTGGAAAGAGATATACAAATTCCCAGCACTGGTTGCTTAGAAGATGAAAGTAGAATAGGCTGGAACTTTCCATTTTTAAAGTGGACTTTGGCATTTAAACTTTTTAAAAAAAATTATACTCTAAGTTCTGGGGTGCATGTGCAGATCATGTAGGACTGTTACATAGGTATACACATACCATGGTGGTTTGCTGCCTCCATCCCCCCATCATCTACCTTAGGCATTTCTCCTAATGTTATTCCTCCCCAATCCCCCCACCCCCTGCTATCCCTCCCCTAGTCCCTGCACCCCCCAACAGGCCCTGGTGTGTGATGTTCCCCTCCCTGTGTCCGTGTGTTCCCATTGTTCAACACTCACTCATGAGTGAGAACATGCAGTGTTTGGTTTTCTGTTCTTGTGTCAGTTTGCTGAGAATGATGGTTTCCAGCTTCATCCATGTTCCTGCAAAGGACATGAACTCATTCCTTTTTATGGCTGCATAGTATTCCATGATATATATATGCTGCATTTTCTTTTACAACTGAAGTTTATTCATGAATTATTTTTGTCCAGTGAAAAAGTCAATTAAAAAATTAGACTGGGAGAAGTGGCTCATGCTTGTAATCCCAGTCCTTTGAGAGGCCAGGGCAGAAGGATCATTTGAGCCCAGGAGTTCAAGACTAGCCTGGGCAACATGGAAACATCTCATCTCTGAAAAATAAAAAATTAGCTGGGCATGGTAGTGCTTGCCTAGAATCCCAGTTACTTGGGAGACTGAGGTAGGAGGATTGCCTAAGCCCAGGAGGTTGAGGCTGCAGTGAGCTGTGATTGTATGCTACACTCCAGCCTGGGCAACAGAACAAGGCTCTGACTCTTAAAAAAAAGAAGAAAAAGAAAAAGAAAAAAAATGCCCAAGAAGTTTCCTTTGCCTCATGTGGTCCTCAGTCTCCTCTCCATTACCCTTATGAGCCTCAAGATGACCCTGAGAGGTAGCATTTTACAGATTTTATCCAAGTCAATCATGATCTCTCTGTTTTGTTTGTTTATATGTTGTGGGGGAGGGGAGTGGTTGAGACAGGTTCTCGCTCTGTCACCCAGGCTGGAGTGTAGTGGTACGATCATGGCCCACTGCAGCCTCCATCTCCCAGATTCAAGCGATCCTCCTACCTCAGCCTCCTGAGTCCTTGGGGCTATAGGTGCTTTCTGCAGTGCTTGGCTAATTTTTTATTATGTAGAGACAAGGTCTTGCTATGTTGTTCAGGTTGGTCTTGAACTAGGCTCAAGTGATCTTCCTGCCTCAGCCTTCCAAGGTGCTGGGATTATCGGGATGAGCCATGGTACCTGGCCTCTCTGTTTTGAATACACCTTAAAATGTGGACTTAAATTATGAATAAGTAATTCTTATTCATTATAGGTCAGGTCCTCATAATTCCCCCCTGGGATTAACCAGCATCTTCCCAAATGGATTCAATATCTTCCATTCCAATCCCCTTCAGTGTGTCCCAAGAGATATTGTTTCCTAACATAAACCTCAACACATCTCTTTCTTGCTTAAAATTCTTTCAGGATTAAACATTGCCTATGGGACAATATGAAAATTCACAAGCATAGTTTCCAAGTCCCTACACCATGTGGCCTCTGACAATGTTTTTAGTTTTATCTCCTGCCACTTGCCCTACCCTTTGGCAAGCTAAGCTAGTGGCGATTCCTTGAACTTGCCATTTGTTTTCATTCTTTGGGTCATTGTACATGTAGAATATTGGGGTTTCTCTGATGAATTCCTACTTATCTTTCTAAACTGAATTCATGTATCTGAAACCTTTTCTGATCCACTTAAACTTTATTTCCTCTACTTACTCCATGCCCTGTATACCTGGTGTTTTAGACATTTGTGTTTTTTTAACCTGTATTTTATTTTACTTTTTGAGATGGAGTCTTGCTCTGTTGCTCAGGCTGGAGTGCAGTGGTGTGATCTCGGCTCACTGCAATCTCTGCCTCCTGGGTTCAAGAGATTCTCCTGACTCAGCCTCCCGAGTAGCTGGGATTACAGGCACCCATTGCCATGCCCAACTAATTTTTCTATTTTTAGTAGAGACTGGGTTTCACCATATTGGCCAGGCTGGTCTCGAACTCCTGGCCTCAGGTGATCTGTTGACCTCGGCCTCCCAAAGTGCCGATTACAGGCGTGAGCCACTGCACCAGGCCTTTTTAACCTGTTTATTTCTCCTATTAGACTTTTAACTCCTTGAGCATTTGTTTTCTTTAGTATTTGTATATCCGATACCCAGAAGGCATATGATAGACAGTAAATAAATGTTTAGTCCATGAATAAATAAAAAATGAATACATAGTCAACTGAAATAAATTTGGGGAAGGCAAGGATTTGAAGGTGAGTATGTGCAAGAGAGCCATTATTTGAAATGATCTGCAAGATTTGGGCACCAGGTAATATAGAAGAATTCTCAGGAAGTAAGAGTCTTATTTGAATAAAATGAGATTATCATTGATTTCAAATGTTTCTCTGTCTTGGAAACTTTGACTTTGCTTTATATAGGATTGTATGTTACAGACACGTCAACTACACAGCAAAGAAAAAAAGTGGTAAAAATCAGCCCCATACGCAAACTCACTACTAAAAATGTAGTTGCAATTCCACACACAACAGATGAGGTGTGGACTTAAAAAAAAAGTGACTGAAGAAGAAATGTTGCTCAGAGGTGTATTTTTATTTTTGTTCTTTTACTAAGTACCTGTGTATAATAATTGATGTTAAAAGCAGCCGAAGCAAATTCTAATGGCTGCGGAATGATTTTAAAATAGAGCATTGACAGCAGTCCACAGCACTTTCTTGTAATTACTCACCTGAGTAAGGGCTTCAAAATGTATTAGCCATAAAGGAAATACTTCAGTCAGACATCTGCAACTCAAAATGCATAGGCTGTTTCAGTTATGATGACTATTTTAAGCACTCACTCACGCTCTGTCTCTCTTTCTTTCTTTTTTATTTATTTATTTTTTGAGTTGGAGTCTTGCTCTGTCAACCAGGCTGGAGTGCTGTGGTGCGATCTCGGCTTACTGCAACCTCCCCCTCCCAGGATCAAGCGCTTCTCCTGTCTTAGCCTCCCAAGTAGCTGGGATTACAGGTACCCACCATCACACCTAGCTAATTTTTTTCTTTATATTTTTAGAAGAGATGGGGTTTCACCATGTTGGGTAGGCTGGTCTTGAACTCCTGACCTCAAGTGATCCACCGCCTTGGCCTCCCAAAGTGCTGGGATTACATCATTTCCAGTCCTTTCTCTCTCTCTTGCACACACACACACACACACACACACACACTCACACACCCCCCCCAAAGGCCCAAATATGTGTTGATTCATTTTACTAATTTACTAATAGGCCTTTGCTTTAGATTGTAAGAGATGGAAATAATGACACAAGCCACAAGGAGAGCAAAAAAGCACTCATGGGATAAAATATTACCCCTAGTTCAGTAAAAAGTTAACATAGCAGTCCTAACTGCTTATCCTTAGAAAGGCTTGCTCACATGGTTGGCTTTTAGTTGGTATCCCGGAACTGGAATTTCAGGAGGGGTCCTACCATTTCTAGAATTGGTAAGAGTGGCTCACTGTGCTTAAACTTCATGCAAGCAATGTGGTTTATGCTGAATATCTACCTGTTTTCCTTCAAGGAGTCTGAACTTGGGTACCTGCCAGGCAAGGGGTACTTCCGTGACCAGCCCCCCAGGAAAAGCTCTGGATGCTAAATTTCTAATAAGCTTCCCCAGTAGACATTTTAGAACTCAATGCTGGGGAAATTAAATACATTCCTTGTGACTCCACTGGGTGAATTCTTGGAAGCTTGCTCCTGGCTTCTTCCAGACTTCAACCCCATGTGCCTTTTGCTTTTGCTGATTTTGCTTTGGCTCTTTTGGCTGTGATATAGCGTAACCATGAGTATAACGGTACACTGAGTCCTGCGAGTCCTCCTAGCAAATTATGGAAACTGAGGATGGTTTTTTGGGTCCCCCACTCCTCCAACACCAGTTTGGATTCTTTTTATAACCTTACTTGAAAATTATTCTGATTTAATATTCTCACACCTTCTCCTAGCATATTTACCTCTTTGATGTGCTGCAAATGTGCAGTCACAGCAGAGCCAGCTTTTAAAAACAAATATTGTTACATACAAACTCCTACAAAACAAAATATAGCTAGAAGTTAAAATTTCCACCAAAGAGGCCAACCATTTTGGTGTAAACTTCAAGTATTAGAATATTGTAACTGACTTGATGAACAAGTCTGTAGGCATGTGCAACCATTTGGGAATATTCTCTTTCCCTGTCAAGTCACCTGCCTGACTTTCTAAAAAAGGAGGAATGTCCAAGATTTCTTTTTTTCTCTTCGCCACCTGGCAAATCTCTACTCAGCCATTGCATTAGTCTATTCTTGTGTAGGTCTTATAAAGGAATACCTGAGGCTGGGTAATTTATAAAGAAAAGAGGTTTATTTGGCTCATGGCTCTGCAGGCTATAGAGGAAGCATGGTGCCGGCATCTGTTTCTGGTGCAGCCTCAGCAAGCTTATAATCATGGTGGAAGGCAATGGGAAGCCAGTGTGTAATATGGTAAGAGAGAGAGCAAGAGAGAAGAGAAGGTGCCACATGCTTTTAAGCAGCCCGATCTTGCATGAATTAACTGAGTTAGAAGTCATTCATTACTGCCAGGAGGCACCAAGCCATTCGTGGGGGATCTGCCCACACGACCCAAACACCTCCTGCTAGACCCCACCTTTAACATTGGGAATCATATTTCAACATGAGACTTGGAGGGCACAAACATCCAAACCATATCAGCCTTCAAAATTTATTTCAGATGTCACCTTTTCAGTGAAATCTTCATTAAAAAAAAATTTAACTTCTATTTGAGAAACAGAGGGTGCATATGCAGATTTATTACATGGAATAGTGTGTGATGCCGAGGTTTGGGGTATGGATCCTATTACCCAGGCAGTGAGCATAGTACCCAATAGACAGTTTTTCAACCCTTGCTGTTCACTCCCTCCCACCTCTAGTAGTCCCCAGTGTCTATTGTTTCCATCTTTAAATCCATGTGTACCTAGGGTTTAGCTCCCACTTATAAGTGAGAACGTGTGGCATTTGGTTTTTTGTTTCCACATTAATTCACTTAGGATTATGGTCTCCAACTGCATCCATGTTGCTGCAAAATACATGATTTTATTCTTTTTTATGGCTGTGTAGGATTTGATAATGTATATGTACTACATTTCCATTATCTGATCTACAATTTATGGGCACTTGAGTTGATTCCATGTCTTTACTATTGTGAAAAGTGCAGCAAAGAACATATGAGTACACATATCTTTTTGGTAGAATAACTTCATATTTTCCTTTGGGTAGATACTTAGTAATGGGACTGCTGGGTTGAATAGTAGCTCTGTTTCAAGTTCTTTGAGAAATATCCAGACTGCTTTCCACAGTGGCTGGACTAATTTGCATTCCCACCAACAGTGTATAAGTGTTCCCTTTTCTCTGCAACCTTGCCAGCATCTGTTGCTTTTTTGACTTTTGAATAATAGACATTCTGATTGGTGTGAGATGGCATCTCATTGTTGTTTTGATTTGCATTTCTCTGATGATTAGAGATGTTCAGCCTTTTTTTCATCTGTTTGTTGGCTGCTGATATGTCTTCTTTTGAGAAGTGTCTGTCCATGTCCTTTGCCCATTTTTAATGGGGTTATTTGGGTTTTTTTTTTTCTTTTTGCATGTTGTTTAAGTTCCCTACAAATTCTGAAACATGAAATACCTAGGAGGATAGCTAACCAAGGAGGTGAAAGACCTCGACAAGAAGAACTACAAAACGCTGCTGAAAGTAATCAGAGATGACGCAAACAAATGAAAAAACATTCCATGCTCATGGATTGGAAGAATCAATATCATAAAAATGGCCATACTGCCCAAAGCAATTTATAGATTCAATGCTATTCCTATCAAACTACCAACATTATTCTTCAAAGAATTAGAAAAAAACTGATAAAATTCATACAAAACCAAAAAAGAGACTGATTAGCCCAAGCAATCTTAAGTAAAAAGAACAAAGCCAGAGGCATCACACTATCCAACTTCAAGCCATAATATAAAGCCCAGTAACCCAAACAGCTTGGTACTAGTATAAGAACAGGAACATAGACCGATGAAATCGAATAGAAAACTCAGAAGTAAATCCACACACCTACAATCATCTAATCTTTAACAAGGCTGACAAAAACAAGCAATGGGGAAAGGACCCTCTATTCAATAAATGGTACTGGGATAACTGGATAACCTGTAGATTGAAGCTGGACTCCTACTTTTCACCATATACAAAAATTAATGCAAAATGGATAAATATTTAAATAAAAAATCTCAGATTATAAAAATTCTTGGCTGGGCATGGCAACTCATGCCTGTAATCCCAGCACTTTGGGAAGCTGAGGCAGATGAATCACTTGAACCAAGGAATTTGAGACCAGCCTGGGCAACATGGCAAAACCCTATCTCTACAGAAAACAAAAATTAGTAGGATGTGATGGCTTGTGCCTGTAGTCCTAGCTACTCAGGAGGCTAAGGTTAAAGGATCACTTGAACCTGGGAGGTAGAGGTTGCAGCGAGCCAAGATCACGCCATTGCACTCAAAAAAAAAAAAAAAAAAAAAAAAAAGGAAAAGAAAAGAAAATCCTAGAAGACAACCTAGGAAATACTCTTCTCAGCATTGGCCTCGGCAAAGAATTTTTGGCCAAGTCCCCAAAAGCAATTGCACCAAAAACAAAAATAGACAAGTGGGACCTAATTAAACTAAAGAGCTTCTGCACAGCAAAAGAAACTATCAGCAGAGTAAACAGACAACCTACAGAATGGGGGAAGATACTCGTAAACTCAGAGCACCCTTCTAAACATCGCCAGGTTAAGTGGGTCCTTCCTTTATCAGTTTGCACTTTGAATTTTGTGCCTACCTCTTCCGTATACTGATTATGTTACATTAAGATTGTTTCTCTCTCTCCAGAACTTTGAGGTTCAGGACTATATCTAACCATCCACCAATTCCCAAAGCATACCTAAGTACGTGACACAAAGATGTGACAGAAACCAGAGATGGTTGTTTATCACAGGGGAGGAAAAGCTTCTTCCACCGTCTTAGTGTCTCTGGCTGGGTCTGAAAACCGAACTGACAAAAGGAATAATTAACAGGAGAAAATCATACAAATGTATTTAGTGTAAGTGTTACATGATATGGAGCCTTTGTAAGGAAATGAAAACCCAAAGAAACTGTTAAACCTAAGCAGTCCTTTCTGTATCTGCTGTTTCTCAAATTCCTTAGGATGAAAGCATTCAATATGCCAAGGTGCCATATTATGGGATAGTGTGTTCTGAACTCCATCATGAATAATATTAAATGAATCATTAGGCATCCGTTTAATTCATAGATCAAATATATTTGTGCTTGAGGGACGCAAATCTTCTATGAATTGTGGTACTCTGAGATATTGAGTGACCTTGAAAAATTTTTGAAAAGTGTAGAGTGTTGTATTTCTTTTAATTTTTATTAATTATCATCATCACTGAGATTTTGCATTATTATCATTACTGTATAAAAATACAAGTCCTGGAATTTTGAAAATCTGAAGTTGAGCATTACTGTTCTAGCTGTTGCTGTAGAGCCAGACAATATCTCATTATACAATAGTTCATCTTTTCAGAAACTGACCAAACATGATCACAGAGGAAGCAGCAAAGGGCTAACAGTTGTTCTACTTCAAAGCAAACCAGATAACAAGAAAGTACTATCGGCCAGTGGCTCTGGTCTCTTAAAGATCAACAAGGACCTCCTATTAGCAAATACAGTGGCCTTTTCACCTTCAACTCTGTGGTGTCTGAAGCTGTTGCCTTCCTGTGTTTTGAGAGACTCTCCTTTGCTTTCTAGGAACCTGTACTCTATTATCCACCTTCCAGTTTTTCTGCCCCTTCTCTACTTTCTTCTCTGGCTTTCCTTCCACCTCCCACCCCTTAAATGTGTTCATTTCATGATATTCTATCCATGGCCCTCTTTTCTTTCTATTCCCATCCTTGGAAAATAAGATAGTTAACAATTACTAAGCATTTGCTATTTAATTTAATCCCCAGACTATGGTATAGGTGTTACCTCCATTTAAAGATGAGGAAACTGAGGCACAAAGAGGTTAGGTAAGCAGCCCAAGACCACATTACCCATGAGGAAAGAGGCTGGGATTGAAACTCAGGCAACCTGGTTCCACAGTCCAGGCTCTTAACCGCTCCATCACTCTTTCTAGAGAGCATCTATGAAGCAGGACCCTTCGGTTCAGAGTCTGGAAACCATTTGCCATAGAATGCTGAGTCTGGAAGAACTGAGGATTGGCTGGTTTCTTTTGAATTCCTCAAAGGGATCTGAAAATCAGTTTATTTAAAACAGAAGCCACCATTTACTCTGAAGTTGTGAGACCAGGCAATTGAAAAATTCTTGGCAACACTGATCTCACACTAGTTTTCCTTATGACCTTCCTGTCTCTGTTATTGATGCTAATGTTCATGCTTTCATCAGACACTGAATCTGAGTTATCTTTGGGTCTCTTTCATTTTCCAAATCCCATCTGTTGCCTAGTTTTGAACGTTCACGTATATATTTGTCTTCCAAATTCACTTTAAATCTCCCTTGTTAGCTCTCATCTGTTTGTAATAATCTCCCCACCTGTCCACCTGCCTCATTTAACTTCCTCTATTGTTCTATAGAGTAGATCTTTACTGGCTGATACATAATAGCCTCACTCCTTAGCCTCATTTATAAGCATCTTTTCAGTTTGGTGTCAACTCATCACATTTTTAGCCTTATCCCATTCCCAACTCCAGTCCAACTGTTCTACCTGTCAATTCTTTTTTGTTTTGGTTTGGTTTGCTTTATGAGATGGACTCACTTTGTTGCCCAGGCTGGAAGGCAGTGGTGCAACTTCAGCTCACTGCAACCTCCATCTCCTGGGCTCAAGCAATTCTCCCACCTCAGTAGCTGGGACTACAGGTGCACACCACCATGTAGCTGGGACTACAGGCACGCACCACCAAGCCCAGCTAAATTTTTTGTATTTTTAGTACAGACGGGGGTTCCACCATGTTGGCCAGGCTGGTCTCAAACTTCCGACCTCAGGAGATCCGCCCTACTCGGCCTCCCAAAGTGCTGGGATTACAGGTGGGAGCCACCATGCCCCGCCTCCTGTCAATTCTTGAGTCTTGGGATTTACCTTATCCTTTTGTTTTTATCTGGAACGTTCTTTCCACCATACTGGAAGTCCACTCATTCTTTAAAGCCATTCTCCAATGCCAACCCCATTCATTAAATCATCAATCCATCCATCCATTCATCTATCCACTCATTCTTTCTTTCTTTCATGCATTAAATATTTAATGTCAGACACTGCTCTAGGTTATCAGTGCAAACATGTCCAAGGCTTACCCTTGCCCTCCAGATATCCATGTCCCATAGGGAAGGGAGATGGGTAATATAGAGCATGCTATAATCTACATATGTACATGGTGGCAAGGGAAGAGAGTGAGCAGATCAGCTAACTCTTCTGAAGTGCATAGAGGAGGAAGGCATAATGATGGAGGCTTTACAGATAAGTTGTTTGAGCTCTATGCCTCTGTGAATTCAAAATAACCTCTTAACCCTCCATTTACCCTTGGTAACACATAGACATCACAATCATCATGCATTGCATAACACCAGGCACACTGTCATCTTTTGTGAAAAATATTTAAGGGAGGAATGAACACATTTCTACCAGATGTAAGTGCCTGAAAAGCAGGGGCAGTGGTTCTCTTAGATTGTATTCTGTAAAGCGCCCACTAAGTAATCCTTCAATTAGGTGTGTCTGTTAAATTCCATTGATTGGAATCAACTTTTCAGTTGGGCACATCTGAATGCAGTGGAAAGCTTATTTCAGGATTTAAGAAATATTTGCATCACTTTAAAGGAGCTTATTAAATTCTAAAAAAAATCCAATTTAAAAGCCTTTTTATTGAACCAAGAGCGAAAGTAATGAAAACCAATTTTGTGAAGTTAACAAAACAGTAAGACTCTTAATAATAATTGTTTTTGAACTCCCTATTGCTTGACTCAATACATTTTGTCTCTGGGTAAAACTTTTCTGTTCTCTTGGGAACTCCCTAGCCAATCCCAAAGTTACACAATAATTGAAGTTGTTAACTACTCTGCCAAATGCAGATCATTTGCCTGGGAGTTTGAATCACTCTTAAAAGCTCGCTAATATTGCTTGTGGTGAAGGAACAGCTCATGGATGGTTCAGAAAATTCCTGTGGATTCACTTCAGGTTTTTTTCTCAAGTTAAATTAAACTATTATTAAATTTCATATGTTTTGTTAGACATAGGATGTCTAGTCCAACTCTATTCTTATGAAATTGCTTCAGGGTGTCTGGATGCGTTACATTCTCTATATCCATCGTTGGCGCTCTTGACATTGGCTGATTCCACATGGTGAGACTCTGGGGGATTTGTACTTTGATGTATTTCTTGATTCTTTTTTTAAAATAAAGAGCATTTCTCATTTTTATAAAGTCAATATGTCATTAGTTGATTTCAAAAAATTTTACTCTCTGTGTTTCAGATTCAATTCAGACAACAAAAGCCTACTGAGTTTCTACGATGTGCTAAGATGCAACACTGAACAGGATGGGATCTCTTCCCTTAAGGACTTTTTAGCTCAGCTGGAGAGAAAAACATATTCATAGACAAAACATGTATAATGGCTGTAGGCACAGGGAACAATGGTAACAGAGGAGGAGTTCTCTTAGAACAGAGAGTCCTGGCATGACAAGGAGGACAAATAGTAATTGACTAGGAGGCTGGCGGCAGGAAAGGCAGAGGTTCCAGCATAAGCCAAAACCTAGGGATTAGAAACAACATGGTTTATGTGGCTCACTGCAAGCCTCGCTAGGATTGCTGGGGAATATCGTGCTTTTTGAGACAAGGTCTCACTCTGTCACCCAAGCAATCTTTCCACCTCAGCCTCCTGAGTGCCTGGGACTACAGGAGTCCAGCTCATTTCTATACATTTCCTGGATAGGTACAGTCAATATGGGTACAGTCCTGTGTATAGTCAGTATGGAAAGATACTAGAGAGGTGCCAAAGACTAGCTCGAGAAGGGCTTCCTTGCTCCTCCAAGCCAGCCATGCCATGCTAGGGAGCTTGGTAGGAAATGAGGCACTGTGGAAGGGTTGTAAAAAAGAAAATGACATGGTCAGATTTGCAATTTAGGTAAATCATTCAGGTGGTATCAGGTATGGATGCAAGGCAAGCAAGACTAGAAGTTGAGACTACTTAGGAGTTTTTTTTTTTTTTTTGCCACGATTCTTTGATTGAATTAAAGCAATGAAAGCCGGAGTAGAGAAATGAAATGGTGGGTTTGAAGCATACGCTAGTAGGTGGAATTACCAGGGCTTGGTATTTGATTGCTGTGGAGGGTGAGAGGAGAGCCATAGGTTCATTCTCAGGTTTCTGGTTGTGTGTCTGTTGCTGAGATGAAAGGCAGGAGATAAATTTCAGGGCTAAGTGTAATGGGCTCTGTTTTTGACTTTTTGGATTACCGGGGCCAGTGGACCATCCAAGCAGGACCATGCAGCAGGAATTTAGATGTGCTATTCTGTAGGGGAGGAAAAAATATTTTTTTCCTTCTACTCTCTTAGGTTCGCTGTCTGGAGCTCTATAAATTAGGTTGACAAAAGACAAATGAACAAGAGAAAAGCATAGATATTAACTAAATATAAGTTTTACATTACATGAGACTCTTCATAAGGAAATGAAGAGCAAAGAAATTATTAAACCTGAGTATCTTTATACTGGTGTGATAAAGAGTGAAGAATCATGAAAAAATGTGATAAAGTGGTACAAGCTAAGGGCAGTTAACCAGGGGAAATTTAGCAAGGCCTGTTCATTTGGATTCTTCTTGGTGTTCCATCTTCAGAAATAAGGATACTTCTTTCTTCTGGATCTAGGGAGGGCACCTCTCACATGAGGGTCTTCTGACCTACTTCAGGGGAAGGTCAGAGAGTCCTTTCTGTACCTGCTGTTTCTCAAATTCTTTCAGCTTAAAATATTCAATATGCCAAGGTTACATACTCTGGGGTAGCATGTTTTGACCCCTGTTGATTCTAAAGCTCAGGAGACATTTCTGGGCTAGAGCATACATTAGGAAACACCTGTGGTTGAGTACATGCGGTCAGGTCACATCAATCAGAAAGCATGTTAGGAAATTATAGACTGAGGACGAAAATCAGGGAGATTGAGAGAGGAGCATAAGGAGACACAGAAACAATATTTAGGGGCCATGAAAAGAGGCCCCAGAGAGTGCAATGGTATCGAAGCTGGGGCACTAGTGACTTTCTAGGAGGAACTAGATGACCCCAGTGTCAACTGCTTCAGGACAATCTAGAAGATAAAGACAATAAAATGTCAGGGCTGGGTGCAGTGGCTCATGCCTGTAATCCCAGCATTTTGGGAGGCCGAGGTAGGCAGATTGCTTGAGGTCAGGAGTTCGAGACCAGCCTGGTCTACAAGGTGAAACCCTGTCTCTACTAAAAATACAAAACTTACTCAGGAGTGATGACACATACCTGTAATCCCAGCTACCTGGGAGGCTGAGGCAGGAGAATTGCTTGAACCTGGGAGGTGGAGGGTGCAGTAAGCTGATACCGTGGCGCTGCACTCCAGCCTGGGTGACAGACTGAGATTCCATCTCAAAAAAAAAAAGACAGTAAAATGTCCATTGGGTTTGGCAATCAGAAGTTCATTTGTATCCTTTGTCAGAGAGACTGCAGCAGGTGAATGATTATTCTAACCTTGACCTGCATGAGGGCAGGCCTATGAGTAATGGGAGAGATTTATTTCCCACCTTAAGCCAGTCCAAGTCAATTATGCTTCTTTGTACAGTAACATGTTGCTTAACAACAGGGCTCGGTTGTGAGAAATGCATCATTAAGGCGATAGCATGTGTGGACACCACAGAGTGTCTTAACACAAACCTAGACGGTATCACCTACTGCACACCTAGGCTGTAATTTGTAGCCTATTGCTCCTAAGCTACAAATCTGTACAGCATGTGACTGTACTGAATACTGTAGACAATTGTCACACAATGGTAAGTATTTGTATATCTAAACAGGGACATATACGGCAAAAATATGGTATAAAAGATAAAAAAAAAAAGGATTGCTTGAGCCCAGGAGTTTGAGGCCAGCCTGGGTAACATGGCCTAACCATATCTGCACAAAACATGTAGAAATGAGATGGGTGCCTGTAGTCCCCAGCTACTCAGGAGGCTGAGGTAGGAAGATCACTTGGGTGACAGCAGTGAGACCTTGTCTCAAAAAACATTTTTTTTCTTTCTTCAGTGACAAATTAGCCTTAGCTTACTATAACTGTTTTACTTTACAAACTTTTTCAGTTTTTAAACTTTTTGACTCTTTTGTAGTAAGACTCATTTTAGAACACAAACACATTGTACAGCTATGCAAAAATATTTTCTTTCTTTACATCCTTATTCTATGAGGTTTTCTCTATTTAAAATTGTTATAAATTATTATTTTTCCTTTTTAAACGTTTTTGTTAAAAACAAAGACATGGCCAGGTGCAGTGGCTCACGCCTGTAATCCCAGCACTTTGGGAGGCCAAGGAGGGCGGATCATGAGGTAACGGTAAAGCCCCGTCTCTACTAAAATACAAAAATTAGCTGGGCATGGTGGCACATGCCTGTAGTCCCAGCTACTTAGGAAGCTGAGGCAGGAGAATTGCTTAAACCAGGGAGGCGGAGGTTGCAGTGAGCCGAGATTGCACCACTGCACTCCAGCCTGGCGCCTGGCCACAGACCAAGACTCTGTCTCAAAAAAACAAAACCAACCAACCAAACAAACAAACAAAAAACGAAGACATAAGCACACTCTAATGTGTGCTAATGCCTAGGCCTACACAGGGTCGGGCTCATCTATGTCACTGTCTTCCACCTCCACATCTTGTCCCAGATCTTCAAGGTCAATAACACGCATGGAGCTGTGGTCTCCTGTGATAACAATACCTTCTTTTGGATATCCCCTGAATGACCTGCCTGAGGCTGTTTTACAGCTAACTTGTTTTGTCTATGTTTTCAATAAGTAGAAAGCGTACGCTCTAAAATGACAATAAAATTCTTTTATAGTATAGTAAATCCACAAACCAGTAACATAGTCATTTACTATCATTGTCAAGTCTTATGTACTGTACATAATTGTATGTGCTGGTTTTTTTTTTTTTTGAGATGGAGTTTTGCTCTTGTTGCCCAGGCTGGAGTACAATGGTGCAATCTCAGCTCACGGCAGTGTCCGCCTCCTGGATTCAAGCTGGGATTACAGGCATACGCCACTAAGCTTGGCTGATTTTGTATTTTTAGTAGAGACGGGTGCCTTTCCGTGTTGGTTGGGCTGGTCTCGAACTCCCGACCTAAAGCTATCCACCCGCCTTAGCCTTCCTAAGTGCTGGAGTTACAGGCATAAGCCACTGCGCCCAGCCCAGATTCAGTTTTCTAATATTTTATTTAGGATTTCAGTATCTATGTTATAAGTGAGATTGACTTGTAGTTTTTTTCTTATTCTTTTCTTCCTTACTTTTCTCTTTCCCTTTTTCTCTCCCTGCCTTCTCATTCTTTCTCTTTTTGTTTGGTATTCATATTAGGGTTTTGCTAGTTGGCATAACAGAGAATTGGAAATGATATTGTTGTAAGTTCTTTAACAGTATAACAAAAGAGAACATCTGTTTAAAGAACAGGAAACTGTTCTTTTTAAAGAGCTAGGAAACGTCTCTCACTAAACTTTCTGGGCTTGGTAACTTTTTGGCAGATTTTTAGTTACCTTTTACATTTCTTCATTGGCTATTGATTTATTCAGGTTGTCCACTTTTTATATTAAAATTATCATGTAATCAAAGGATACAAAATTTCAGTTAGACAGGAGGGGTAAGTTCAAGAGATCCATTGTACAACATGGTGACTATGGTTAATAACAAAGTACTATATATTTGGAAATTGCTGAAATTGTTAAGAGAGTACATACATTTGAAGTGTTGCTACCACAAAGTATGTGAGGTAATGCATATGTTAATCAGTTTGATTCAGCCATTCCACAACATATACATATTGCAGAACATCATCTTGTACACCTTAGATATATACAATTTGATTTGTTGATCAGATCGTAAGGCAAAAACTTTAAAACCCATCGATTTATACACTTTAAATGGCTGAATTCCCAGCACTTTGGGAGGCCGAGGCGGATGAATCATCTGAGGTCAGGAGTTCAAGACCAGCCTGGCCAACCATGGTAAAACCCCGTCTCTACTAAAAATACAAAAAATTAGTCAGGCATGGTTGCAGGCACATGTAATCCCAACTACTTGGGAAGTGGAGGCAGGAGAATCTCACTTGAACCTGGGAGGTGGAGGTCGCAGTGAGCCCAGATTGCACCATTACACTCTAACCTGGGCAACAAGAGCACAACTCTGTCTCAATAAATAAATAATTACATAAATAAATTGGTAAATTGTTCAGTATGTGAATTATATATCTCAATAATGCTGTGACCAAAAATTACCATATAATAAAATTGACTGTTTTTTCTTGTGATGGACAGTTCTATGAATTTTAATACATGTAGATTTGTGTTACGCCACCACAATCAGCACACGGAACAGTCACAATGCCCCCCAAACTTTCTTGTGCTTTCTTTGATAGTCGCACGCTGCCCTCACCTCTAACTTCTGGCAACCATAGATCTTTTCTCCCTCACTATAGTTTTGTCTTTTCAAGAATGTCATATAAATGGGATCATACAGTATGGAACCTTATGTCGGGCTTCCTTTTCTTAGCAAAAAGCCTTTTAGATTTATCCACGGTGTTGCGCATTTTGGGAGTTCATTTTTATAGATGAGTAGTAGTTAATCTTATGGAGGTACCATAGTTTGTTTATTCATTCACTCATTGAAGGACATTTGTGTTGTTTCCAGTTTTTGTTTTTGAGTTCACACAGGTTTTTGAGCATATGATTTCATTTCTCTAGGGTAAATGAAGGAAGTGGGATAGCAGGATCACACGATAGGAGTATGTTTAACTTTATAAGAAGCTACTAACTTATTTTCCAGAGCTGCTATACTGTTTTGCATTCCCATCAGCAATGTATGAGAGTTCCAGCCTCACCTGTTTTTGTTCACTTGGCTTGTCTTTAAGTTTCTCTGTAATGTTGATGGTGACTTGTTGCTGTATGTGTTTGATAAATATTCATTGTGAACTTTTGTGGCTGACATCTATTTCTACTTATTTTGATTGTGATCTGTTGTACTTATTGTAACTGATTATTGATGTCATTCAACCCCTCTGGAAAATCTTTAGTCAATATGGCTTTGAAGGTTGCTTTTTCTTTTCTTTTCCCTTTTCTTTCTTTTTTTTTTTTTGAGACAGAGTTTCACTCTTGTTGCCCAGATGTGATCTCGGCTCACTGCAACCTCTGCCTCCTGGGTTCAAGTGAGTCTCCTGCCTCAGCTTCCAGAGTAGTTGGGATTACAGGCATGGACCACCATGACCGACTAATTTTGTATTTTTAGTGGAGACAGGGTTTCTCCTTGTTGGTCAGTCTGGTCTCAAACTCACAACCTCAGGTGATCCACCCGCCTCAGCCTTCCAAAGTGCTGGAATTACAGGTGTGCACCCCTGTGCCTGTCCTGAAGTTTACTTTTTTATGTTCTCTCTAATTTTTTTTCTGGAACTCCATTAAGCATATGTTGGATCCTCTCATGATTTTCTACCAGCCTCTTTATTTCTCATTCATATTTTCCAGTCCTTACCCTCTTTGTTTTGCATCCTGGGAAATTTTCAGTCTTCCAAGTCACCAATTCTCTCTTCAAATAAATCTAATTCTTTAAATTATCCATTAATATTTTAGTTTTAGTGGTTACATTTGTCATTTATAGAGGTCATATTTCAGTTATTCCTCATCGTGTTTGATGATATATTGTCATTTTCTCAAATTCCTATTTATTCACTTTAAACATATTTTTAACACATTTATGTTGCAGTCTTTATTTCTGCTATGGTTCCAACACCTGCTCTAATCTTTTGCTTTTTTACTCCTATGGTTCTCTCTGTCAGAAAAGAAAGAAGTAAGATAATCTCTTCTTCAAAGGAAAATAGATCAAATAACGGGGTACACTAAGAGCCCAGACCTCAATATATGCATGTAAGAAATCTATACTTGTACCCCCTAACTCTACAAGTAATGAGTAAAGTAATCCTTAATTTGGTAACTGCGAGGCAAGGAGGAGATCAGCTTACCAACCTGTTACCTACAATTTTCTCTAATGGGACTGCCAGTAAAAATTGGTGAAATAGTTTTTGATTGCATATATCAAACTCTGTTATTTTTGCTTGTTTTTTCTTTGTTTTTCAGATTATGCCAAAATTTGTAGAGTATAGAAAATAAAAAATTATTATGAAAATTATATTCCATATAATATACTTTCAATACTTCCTGCATAGAGAACATTTATGAAAATCTCAGAAAAAACACATTTTTAAATAATTTTAACACATATGTTTATATGCCTAAATATTACTCTCTCAGTCTCTGATCTTCCTGTTTCTAATACAAAATTTAAAAATAAAGTGGCATTTGTTGAGTGCATTTTATGTGCTTGCTACAATTCTAAGTGCCTTCTGTATATTTTTTATGTAATCCTCATGATTATCTATTTTATAGATGAAAAACTAAAGCACAGAGAGGAAAGTGATTTTCCCAATATTATCCAGCTAGTAAACAGCAGAGCTGGAATTTGAACACATGCCTTTCTTTCTTTAAATCTTGGTCTTTCTATGAAGTCATTTGACTTTAGTAAGAAATATTGGCAATTAAGGGAGTTGTTGGCCAAAGCTTATTCTCCAGTTCACTGCTTTGCCTCTTTTATAATCTCCCATTAGATAACTAATTTTCAGTTTTAGTAGTCGTCTGTGTGTAGCTTACTTCCAAATTTTCCGTCTTCAGTCCTAACATCTCCTTTAAACTCCCCTGAACTCTAGTATCAAATATGTGAAACTGGATGTTGCCTAATGAGTATCTAGAGGCACAGTTGTGTTGTAATAAGATGGGAAGGTCTTGCACATGGACTGCCAAAATTTGAATCCTGCTTCTACTACTTGCAGATGTATAACCTGAGCAAGTTGCTTAAATTCTCTCTGTCTAAGTTCTCATTCGTAAAAAGAGAATAAGATAACTTTGCTATTATGTCTTAAACATATAATTTCTAAAACTGATCTCCTCAATCTCCCTGTAAAAGTACATCATCCCTCTTTCCAACCTCCCCCAGCCAATAGATTTGGGTTCTTTGTTTTCTCATTAGCCCCAGAGCCCTTCTATGAAGTGTTTTGAACGTATCCCTTTCTTTCTACTTCCTTAGCTACGGTACTTTACTTCTGTATGTATTACTTTAAGAATCTTTGTGTTTTTTTTTTTTTTTGCTCTGTTTTCAGGCTTTTTGTCTTTTAATCCATTTTTGTTCATATACAAAATGAATACTTCCTGCATGTCTATGATCTTTTGTTACTGATTTTTTTTTTGAGATGAAGTCTCACTCTGTTGCCCAGGCTGGAGTGCAGTGGCATGATCTCAGCTCACTGCAACCTTTGCTGGCTAGGTTCAAGCGATTCTTCTGCCTCAGCCTCCTGAGTAGCTGGGATTACAGGAGTCTGACACAGCGCCTGGCTAATTTTTGTAGTTTTTAGTAGAGACGGGGTTTCACCATCTTGGCAGAGCTGGTCTTGAACTCCTGACCTCATGAGCCACCCACCTCAGCCTCCCAAAGGACTGGGGTTACACGCGTGAGCCACTGTGCCCAGCCTGATTTTTTATTCTTTTTTTTTTCTTTCTGATGATGAATTGTAAAAAATGCAACTGTTACAGAACAGAGAAAATGAAAGACTGCCAAACTTGCCCTTGTATATGACCACTATCAACAATTTGGTGCATATTTTATTTAATATTATACATATCCACTGTTAACTTTTGGTGCATATTTCCACCATTATCAATTTGTGCATATTCTATGTAATATTTTGTGTAACCACTATTAACATTTTGGTACATATTTAATACTATATATAAGGCTTTTCAATGTTATTACTTAACCATATATGTTGTTGACATATTTCCATGGTAGTGCTATCTCATTATTTTTAAAAAATTGATTTTATTTGGCCAGGTGCGGTGGCTAATGCCTGTAATCCCAGCACTTTCAGAAGCCAAGCCAAGTGGATCACCTGAGGTCAGGAGTTCGAGACCAGCCTGACCAACATGGTGAAACTGTGTCTCTAACAAAAACTAGCTGGGTGTGGTGGCAAATGCCTGTAGTACCAGCTACTCAGGAGGCTAGGCAGGAAGAGTCACCTGAACCCAGGAGGCAGAGGTTGCAGTAAACCAAGATTGCGCCACTACACTCCAGCCTGGGTGACAGAGTGAGACTCCATCTCAAAAAAAATTGATTTTATTAAATATTGATTGAACACAAAAAGAATATTTATGAAATTTGTGTAAGTTATACAGAATTTTTATACAATGATTACCCACGTTCGTACCACCCTGTTTAAGGAATAGAGAACATTATCATTACCTTTACATTTCTATTCCCTTTCCCCTCAAATGTATCCTGTATCATTTGTTTCCATTTATCATTTTCTTGCTTTTCTTTATAGTTTGCATATATGTTTGTGTAACTAAACAATATATCGTTTGCTTTTGCATGTTTTTGAGATATAGATGAGTGAATCATTCTGCATGTTGCCTTTTGCCACTTGACTTTTTCCCTTTCTACATCATGTTTCTTTCAGGATTGTGACTGGAATAACGTTGAGGAGAATTGATATTTTCATGATTTTGAGTCTTTCAACCCATTTGTTGTTGGTAGATATAAATGCAATTGATTTTTCTGATGGAATGAAACCATTATTTAACGTCTAGAAGAAGGAAAACAACACATTTATTGCTTTTTGGATACATGACGGCTTCAGTGAAATTCTATAAATTTGGTTGAGAAAGATGGATACAAATTTGAGGAGAGTGTTATTTAGAGAGGCAGAGGGAAAGGAATCAAGGAGAGGCGCAAAGAGGGCATTAATGGTTTTCATCATATTTTATTTCTTTTTGAAGTAAATATGGGAAAATATTAAGATTTGTTAAGGCTTCATCGTTGGTACATGAGTGATTACTTTATTATTCTTTGCACTTTTCGGAAACAGATCATAGTTTTAAAAATAAAATATGCAATGTTAGACATATGCTCAAGATAAATCACTTTTATGATAGATGACCACAGAATCCATTTACTTCCATCAATTATTCTAAATTGGACATTGCAAAACGGGAGCTGTGTGCTGAATTGAAGCTCCAGATGTATTTTTTTTGTGTGCCCGATGATTAAACAAACAGATCAGTAAACACCAAAGATTTACCTTCAAATCTGGATTTCAGAATTCTTTTAAAAAATTAGAAAATCTGACCATACTGTATTTCCATGTGGTAATAGTCAATTAGATATGAGTAAGTATTGGCTGCCTGTATGTGTTTTGACTGTTTAAAGATTTTAAATATTTTCAAAGATAGAGAGAAGAACATAATAAGCCCCTGGATACTCATCATAGAAATACAGAAATTTTTGATTCATGGTCAATTTTATTTAATTATTTATTTATTTAAGAGGCAGAGTTTCACCCTGTTGCCTAGGCTGGAGTGATCATAGCTCACTGTAACCTTGAACCCCTAGGCTTAGGGGATTCTCCTGACTCAGTCTCCTGAGAAGCTAGGACCATAGGTGTTCACCACCAGCCCAGTTAATTTTTAAATTTTTTTGTAGAGGCCAGGGGTCTTGCTTTGTTGCCCAGGCTGGTCTCAAACTCCTGACCTCGAGTAATCATTCTGGCTCAGTCTCTAAGAGTGCTGGGATTATAGGCATGAGCCACCATGCCCAGCCTGTTTTTTATTGTTAACATTTTGTTTATTTTTTAATTGACAAAACAACTATATATGTGCAACATGATGTTTTGAAATATGTATACATTGTGAAATGACTAAATTGAATGCCAATTACCATATCCATGACCTCACATATTTATCATTTTTTTGTGGTGAGAACACTTAACATCTACTCTGTCAGCAATTTTTAAGAATACAATATATTATTATTAACTATAGTCACCATGTTGCTCAATAGATCTCTTGAACTTACTCCTTTTATCTAATGGAAATTTTGTATCCTTCGCAACATGTCCCAAAACTTGCCTACCTTTCTCCCTCTCCCCAGCTCCTGGCAACCATCATTCCACTCTCTGCTTCTGTCAGTTCAACATTTTTAGATTCTCTATATAAGTGAGATCATGCAATATTTGTCTTTCTGTGCCTGGCTTATTTCACATAACATAATGTCCTTTAGGTTCATCCATGTTGATGCAAATGACAGGATTTTCTTCTTTTTAAAGGCTGAATAGTATTCCATTATATATATAAATAGACACACACACACACACACACACACACACACACACCCCACACATTTTCTTTATCTGTTCATTTGCTGATGGACAGTTAGGTTGACTCAATATTGTGAACTTGGGATTGCAGTTATCTCTTCAACATACAGATTTCATTTCCTTTGAATATATACCCAGTAACGGGGATTGCTAGATCATGTGATAGTTTCTTTCTTTCTTTTTTTTGAGATGGTATTTTGCTCTTGTTGCCCAGGCTGGAGTGCAATGGCGTGATCTCAGCTCACTAACCACCATCTCCTGGGTTCAAGCGATTCTCCTGCCTCAGCTTTCTGAGTAGCTGCAATTACAGGCACATGCCACCACACCTGGTTAATTTTTGTATTTTAAGTAGAGATGGGGTTTCACCATATTGGTCAGGCTGGTCTGGAACTCCTGACCTCAGGCGATCCACCCACCTCGGCCTCCCAAAGTGCTGAGATTACAGGCATGAACCACTACATCTAGCCTGGGTTTCTATTTCTGAGGAACCTCCATGCTGTTTTCCATAATGGTTGTACTAATTTACATTCCCACTAATAGTACACAAGGGTTTCCTTTTCTCCACATCCTCACTAACATTTATTATCATTCACTTTTCTGATAATAGCTATTCTAACAAGTGTGAAGTGGTATTTCATTCTGGTTTTACCTGGCATTTTCTTGATGATTAGTGATGTTGAACATTTAAATCTTTTACCCATTTTAAAAATAGGGTTACTTGTCTTTTGTGCTATCAAGTTGTCTGAGTTCCTTATATATTTTGAATACTAACTTCTTTTATTTATTTATTTATTTATTTATTTATTTATTTATTGTATTTGGGCTCTGGGGTACATGTGCACGTCCCGCATCCTGCAGTATGGCCATTTTCATGATCTTGATTCTTCCTAGCCATGAGCATGGAATGTTTCTCCATCTGTTTGTGTCCTCTCTTATTTCCTTGAGCAGTTGTTTGTAGTTCTCCTTGAAGAGGTCCTTTACATCCTTTGTTAGTTGTATTCCTAGGTATTTTATTTTCTTTGTAGCAATTATGAACGGGAGTTCACTCATGATTTGGCTCTCTGTTAGTCTGTTATTGGTGTATAGGAATGCTTGTGATTTCTGCACATTGATTTTGTATCCTGAGACTTTGCTGAAGTTGCTTAAGGAGCAACTTAAACTTTTATCAGCTTAAGGAGATTTTAGGCTGAGACAATGGGGTCTTCTAAATATAAGATCATGTCATCTGCAAATAGGGACAATTTGACTTCTTCTTTTCCTAGTTGAATGCTCTTTATTTCTTTTTCTTGCCTAATTCCTCTGGCTACAACTTCCAATACTATATTGAATAGGAGTGGTGAGAGAGGATATCCTTTTCTAGTGCCAGTTTTTAAAGGGAATACTTCTAATTTTTTGCCCCTTCAGTATGATATTGGCTGTGGGTTTGTAGTAAATTGCTTTTATTGTTTTGAGATACGTTCCATGGATACCTAGTTTATGGAGAGTTTTTAGCATAAAGGGCTGTTGAATTTTGTTGAAGGCCTTCTCTGCATCTATTGAGATAATCATGTGGTTTTTGTCTTTGGTTCTGTTTATGTGGTGGATTACATTTATAAACTTGCATATGTTGAACCAGCGTTGCATCCCTGGAATGAAGCCTACTTGATCATGGTGGTTAGTCTTTTTGATGTGCTGTTGCAATCGGCTTGCCAGTATTTTATTGAAGATTTTTGCATCGATGTGCATCATGGATATTGGCCTGTAGTTTTCTTTTTTTAGCTGCATCTCTGCCAGATTTTGGTATCAGGATGATGTTGGTTTCACAGAAAAAGTTAGGGAGGATTCCCTCTTTTTGTATTGTTTGGAATAGTTTCAACAGGAATGGTATCAGCTCATTTTTGTATGTCTGGTAGAATTCAACTGTGAACTTGTCTGGACCTGGACTTTTTTTGGTTGGTAGGCTATTAATTGCTGCCTCGACTTCAGCCTTTGTTATTGGTCTATTCCGGGTTTCAACTTCTTCTTGGCTTAGTCTTTGGAGTGTGCAAGTGTCAGTAATTTATCCGTTTCTTCCATACTTACTGGTTTATGTGCATAGAGTTGTTTGTAGTAACCTCTGATGGTAGTTTGTATTTCTGAAGAATTGGTGGTGATACCCCTTTATTGTTTTTTATTGCATCTATTCAATTCTCTCTTTTCTTTTTTATTAGTCTAGCTAGTGGTCTATTTTGTTGATCTTTAAAAAGAACCAGCTCCTGGATTTATTGATTTTTTGAAGGTTTTTTTGTGTCTCTATCTCCTTCAGTTCTGCTCTTAGTTATTTCTTGTCTTCTGCTAGCTTTTGAGATTTTTTGATCTTGCTCCTCTAGCTCTTTCAATTTTGACGATAGGGTATTGATTTTAGATCTTTCCTTGTTTCTCATGTGGGCATTTATTGCTATAAATTTCCCTCTAGACCCTGCTTTAAATGTGTCCCATAGGATCTGGTATGTTGCATCTTCATTGTCGTTGGTTTTAGAGAACATTTTTATTTCTGCCTTCATTTCATTGTTTATCCATTTGCCATTCAGGAGCAAGTTGTTCAGTTTCCATGTGATTGTGTGGTTTTGAGTGCTTTCCTTAATCCTGATTTCTAATTTGATTACACTGTGGTCTGAGAGACTGTTATGTATGATTTCTGTTCTTTCGCATTTGCTGAGGAGTGAGTTACTTCCAATTATGTGGTCAATTTTGGAGTAAGTGCATTGTGGTGCTGAGAGGAATGTGTATTCTGTGGATTTGGGGTGGAGAGTTCTGTATATGTCCATTAGGTCTGCCTGGTCCAGCTCTACATTGAAGTCCTGGATGTCCTTGTTAATTTTCTGTCTCGTTGATCTGTCCAGTATTGACAGTGGAGTGTTAAAGTCTCCCACTATTATTGTGTGAGAGTCTAAGTCTCTTTGTAGGTCTTTAAGAACTGGCTTTATGTATCTGGATGCTCCTGCATTGGGTGCATAGGTATTTAGGATCATTAGCTCTTCTTGTTGCATTGATCCTTTTACCATTATGTAATGCCCTTCTTGCCTCTTTTGATCTTTGCTGGTTTAAAATCTGTTTTTTCAGAGACTAGGATTGCTACCCCTGCTTTTTTTTGCTCTCCATTTGCTTGGTAAATCTTCTTCCATCCCTATATTTTGAGGCTATGTGAATCTTTGCATGTGAGATGGGTCTCCTGAATACAGCACACCAATGGGTCTTGACTTTTTATCCAGTTTTCCAGTCTGTGTCTTTTGATGGGGGCATTTAGGCCATTTACATTCAATGTTAATATTGTTTTTTTTTTTTTAATTTTTTATTGGATTTTAGGTTTTGGGGTACATGAGCAGAGCATGCAAGACAGTTGCATAGGTACACACATGGCAGTGTGCTTTTCTTTCCTTCTCCCCTTCACCCACATTTGGCATTTCTCCCCAGGCTATCCCTCCCCACCTCCCCCTCCCGCTGGCCCTCCCCTTTTCCCCTCAATAGACCCCAGTGTTTAGTACTCCCCTTTCTGTGTCCATGTGTTCTCATTTTTCCTCACCCACCTATGAGTGAGAATATGTGGTGTTTCATTTTCTGTTCTTGTGTCAGTTTGCTGAGGATGACGTTCTCCAGATTCATCCATGTCCCTACAAACGACACGAACTCATCATTTCTGATTGCTGCATAATATTCCATGGTGTATATGTGCCACATTTTTCCAATCCAGTCTATTATCAATGGGCATTTGGGTTGATTCCAGGTCTTTGCTATTGTAAACAGTGCTGCAATGAACATTCGTGTACATGTGTCCTTATAGTAGAACGATTTATAGTCTTTTGGATATATACCCAGTAATGGGATTGCTGGGTCAAATGGAATTTCTATTTCTAAGGCCTTGAGGAATCGCCACACTGTCTTCCACAATGGTTGAACTAATTTACACTCCCACCAACAGTGTAAAAGTGTTCCTTTTTCTCCACATCCTCTCCAGCATCTGTTGTCTCCAGATTTTTTAATGATCGCCATTCTAACTGGCGTGAGATGGTATCTCAATGTGGTTTTGATTTGCATCTCTCTGATGACCAGTGACGATGAGCATTTTTTCATATGATTGTTGGCCTCATATATGTCTTCTTTCGTAAAGTGTCTGTTCATATCCTTTGCCCACTTTTGAATGGGCTTGTTTTTTTCCTGTAAATCTGTTTGAGTTCTTTGTAAATTCTGGATATCAGCCCTTTGTCAGATGGGTAAACTGCAAAAATTTTTTCCCATTCTGTTGGTTGCCGATCCACTCTAGTGACTGTTTCTTTTGCCGTGCAGAAGCTGTGGAGTTTCATTAGGTCCCATTTGTCTATTTTGGCTTTTGTTGCCAATGCTTTTGGTGTTTTGTTCATGAAGTCCTTGCCTACTCCTATGTCCTGGATAGTTTTGCCTAGATTTCCTTCTAGGGTTTTTATGGTGCCAGGTCTTATGTTTAAGTCTTTAATCCATCTGGAGTTAATTTTAGTGTAAGGTGTCAGGAAGGGGTCCAGTTTCTGCTTTCTGCACATGGCTAGCCAGTTTTCCCAACACCATTTGTTAAACAGGGAATCCTTTCCCCCTTGCTTGTTTTTGTCAGGTTTATCAAAGATTGTATAGTTGTAGATATGTTGTGTTGCCTCCGGTGCCTCTGTTTTGTTCCATTGGTCTATATCTCTGTTTTGGTACCAGTACCATGCTGTTTTGATTACTGTAGCCTTGTAGTATAGTTTGAAATCCAGTAGTGTGATGCCCCCCGCTGTGTTCTTTTTGCTTAGAATTGACTTGGCTATGCGGGCTCTCTTTTGGTTCCATATGAAGTTCATGGTGGTTTTTTCCAGTTCTGTGAAGAAAGTCAATGGTAGCTTGATGGGGATAGCGTTGATTCTGTAAATTACTTTGGGAATATTGTTATATTTGAATTTGATCTTGCCATTTTGTTACTGGCTGGTTGTTTTGCCTGTTAATTGACGTGGTTCCTTCATTGCATCATTGTTCTTTACCATTTGGTGCATTTTTGCAGTGGCTGGTACTGGTTGTTCCTTTCCCTGTTTAGTACTTCCTTCAGTAGCTCCTGTAAGGCAGGTCTTGTAGCAACGAAATCTCTCAGCACTTGCTTGTCCATAAAGGATTTTATTTCTCCTTCACTTATGAAGTTCAGTTTGGCTGGATGTGAAATTCTGGGTTGAAAGATCTTTCTTTAAGGATATTGAATATTGGCCCCCACTCTCTTCTGGCTTGCAGTGTTTCTGCCGAGAGATGGGCTGTGAGTCTGATGGGCTTCCCTTTGTGGGTGACTTGACCTTTCTCTCTGGCTGCCATTAGGATTTTTTTCCTTCATTTCAACCCTGGTGAATTTGACAGTGATGTGCCTTGGGGTTGCTCTTCTTGAGGAATATCTTTGTGGTGTTCTCCTTATGTCCTGGATTTGAATGTTGACCTGCCTTGTTAGGTTGGGAAAGTTCTCTTGGATAATATCTTGAAGAGCGTTTCCAACTTGGATTCATTCTCCCCATCACATTCAGGTACACCGATCAAACGTAGATTAGGTTTTTTCACATAATCCCACAGTTCTTGGAGGCTTTGTTCATTTCTTTTCACCCTTTTTTCTCTAATCTTGCCTTCTCATTTTATTTCATTGGTTTGATCTTCTATCTGTGATATCCTTTCTTTTGCTTGATCCACTCGGCTGTTGAAACTTGTGTATGCCTCTCGAAGTTCTCATGCTGTGTTTCTCAGCTCCATCAAGTCGTTTATGTTCTTCTCTAAGCTGGTTATTCTAGTTAGCATTTTGTGTAAACTTTTTTCAAGGTTCTTAGTTTCTTTGCATTGGGTTAGAACATGGTCTTTTAACTCAGAGAAGTTAATGTTATTACCGACCTTCTGAAGCCTGCTTCTGTCAATTGATCAGATTCATTCTCTGTCTTTTTCTGTTCCTTTGATGATGAGGAGTTGTGATCCCTGGGAGGAGAAGAGGTGTTCTGTTCTTTGATAGTTTCATCCTTTTTGCACTGTTTTTTTCCCATCTTCATGGATTTATCTCCCTTTAATCTTTGAAGTTGGTGATTTCAGGAGGGGTCTCTGAGTGGAATTTTTTCTGTTGAGGTTGGAGCTGTATATTTTTTGGCTTGTAGAGGGCGTGGCTGGGCTCTCTCGGGTTCAGTCAGGTTGTTGGGTGGGTGGTCCTTCCCTGAAGTTTGTTTGCAGGTGAGATGGGCCCTGCCTTCCCAATGGCATCTCTCCTTCCCCAGCTGGATCTTCCTGGTTGAGGTCAAGCTGGTGTATTTGCTGCCAAGCTCTCTGGCGAGGGCTTCAGTTTGAGTTCTGTGGAGGTGGGGCCTGCTGGGCCTTATGGTCTGTTTCCCTGCTTGCAACTCTGCCTCCCTCCATGGGACTGTCAGTCCCGCTGGCGTTAGTCCAAACTCCCGCCCAGGTCCCTGCGACATGCCGCGCCCCCTGGCAGTAGCCACTGCTCAGATTTGCATCGACTACCCACGGCACCCCACCGTCTGGCAGGACTTTCATTGACCGTGGGTTGCAGGAGGGATGAGGTAAGCACAGAATCTGAATGGGAGCACAGAGAGGGTTAAGTCCCCTGACCCTCTCAATGGGCTGCTTGTTTCAGGTGGGGATGCGCCCCCCACCCCCTGTCTTGATTTGCCCCTTCCCCCCCTGCGGTTCTTGCCCTGCGGCTCCCTCCCTGGGCCTATTTTCAGAGCCCTATGAGTCCCACAGAAACAAACCCGGCACCTCCTTTTGAATCGTGAAGTCCTCTAGCCCTCTGCGTCTCATTCGATGGGAGCTGCATTCTGATGCTGGCTTCTCTTCGGCCATCTTGGCATCCACTGAATACTAACTTCTTATCAGATGAATGGTTTGCAACTAGCCCCTATTCTGTAGGTTGCCTCTTCTCACGATTGTTTTCTTTGCTCTGCAGAAGACTCATGGCCAGTTTGGTTATATCTATTTTCTCTGTTCTCCTGACTTCTAGATTATTTCAAAGCAAGTACCAGATACTTCATTTCATCCATAGTATTTTATTTTATTTTATTTTTTGAGACACAGTCTCATCCTGTCATCCAGGTTGGAGTGCAGTGACATGATCTCAGCTCACTGAAGCCTTCACCTTCTGGGTTCAAGTGATTCATGCCTCAGCCTCCCGAGTAGCTGGGATTACAGGTGGGCACCACCATGGCTGGCTGAGTTTTGTATTTTTAGTAGAGATGGTGTTTCACCATGTTGGCCAGGCTGGTCTCGAAGTCCTGACCTCAGATGATCAGCCCACCTTGGCCTCCCAAAGTGCTGGTATTACAGGCATGAGCTACCACACCTGGCCACATCCATGGAATTTATTATTTATCTCTAAAAGGTTAGTACTTTTAGAAACAATAACCACAATATTATTGTCACACCCAAAATCATTAACAGTAATTCCTTAATATAATCAACTAGCAGTCAATGTTCAAAATTTTCCCATTTTCTCAACTTTATTTTACTGTTTGTTCAACTAGAATTCAAATAAACCTCTTACATTGCACCTGCTTAATATGTTTTTGAAACCTCTGGCATCTGGCAGTGAGGTCTAGACCAGCAGTATCCAACAAAATTTTCTGTAATAACCAAAATGTTCCTTATCTGTGCTGTCCAGTGCAGTGGTAGTTACTAACCATATGTGCTATTGAGCCCTCGAAACATGATGACTGCAACCAAAGGAATAGAGTTTTAATTTTATTTAATCTTAATTAATTAAAAAATGTTTACTGATAGCTTTATTGCGATAAAATTCACATGCCATAAAGGTCAAGTTCTAAAGTATACAATTCAGTGGATTTAGTAAGTTCACAACGTTGTACATTATTCACCATCTACTCCAGAACATTTACGTCACCCCTAAAAAAGCTCATTAGCAGTCACTTCTCATTCTCCACAGGCCCTGCCAACCATGAATCTACTTTCTGTCTCTTTGGATTTATGTATTCTAGATATTTTATATAAAGGAGTCCTATTGTATGGGCTTTTTATGTCTGGCTTCTTTCACTTAGCATCATATTTTTAGGATTCATCCACATTGTAGCATGTGTCAGTTAATTCATTTTATTTTATGACTGGATAATGCTCTATTGTATGCATATTCCTCAGTTAGCTTATCCATTCATCAACTGATTGACACTTGGATTATTTCCACTTTTTGTCTATTATGAGCAATGCTGCTATGAACATTCCTGTATAAATTGTTGTGTGGACAGATGCTTTCAATTCTCCTTAGTGTGTAACTACGGTTGGCGTTGCTGGGTCATATGTTAACTCAGTGTTTAATTTGTTGAAGAACTACCAAATGGTTTTCCAAAGTGGATGCAATACTTTACATTCCCACCAGCAACATATGAAGGTTCCAATTTCTCTACATTTTTTCCAACAGTTGTAATTTTATTTTATCTATCTATCTATCTATCTATCTATCTATCTATCTATCTATCTATCTATCTATCTATTTATGAGACAGAGTCTCACTCCGTCACCCAGGCTGGTACAGTGGCATGATCTCAGCTCACTGCAACCTCTGCCTCCCAGGCTCAAGTGATGCTCCTGTCTCAGCCTCCTGAGTAGCTGGGATTACAGGTGCCCACCACCATGCCCAGCTAATTTTTGTATTTTTAGTACAGACAGGGTTTCACCATATTGGTCAGGCTGGTCTCGAACTCCTGACCTCAAGTGATCTACCCATCTCGGTCTCCCAAAGTGTTGGGATTACAGGTGTGAGCCACTGCCCCCTCGTGTGATTTTCTATTTTCTAGAAAAATGATAGCCATTCTAGTGGGGGTAAAGTGGTATCTCATTGTGGTTCTGACTTAGATTTCTCTAATTACTAATGATGCTGAGAATTTTTGCATGTGTTTACTGGCCATTTGTTTATCTTCTTTGGAAAGATGGCTGCTCAAATCTTTTGTCCATTTTTAAATTGGGTTATTTATTGTTTTTCTTTGTGTAATTGTTTTTGAATTGTAAGTGTTTATACATATAGATTCTAGATATGACTCAGTTGTGTATTAGATAGATGATTTGCAAATATTTTCTCCCATGGTCTGAGTTGCCCTTTTACTTTCTTGTTGATTTCCTCTGAAGCACAAGTTTTAAATTTTGATGAAGTCTAATTTATCTGTTTTTCTTCTGTCGTTAGTGCTTTTGGTGTCATATTTAAAAAAAACATTGCCTAAAGCAAGTTCAGAAAAATTTACTCCTGTTTTCTTTTAAGAGTTTTGTAGTTTTTGCTCTTACATTTAGGTCTCTGGTCCATTTCAACTTAATTTTTCTATATGGTGAGATCTCCATGTCTTGGTGTATGGCAGGTGAACATTTCCCTTCTTTAGAATGTTTAGCCAGTTGTCATCATATCATTTGTTGAAAAGACTGTGCTTTCCCCATTTATTTGTCTTAGCACTCTCGTCCAAAATCAATTGACAGTAAATGTAAGAGTTTATTTCTGGACTCACAATTCTATTCCATTGATCTATATATGTGTCTTTACACATTGTGATACTTTACAATAAGTATCACATTGTCATCACTACTGTAGTTTTGTAATAAATTTTGAAATCAGGAAGCATGAGTTCTCTAACATTATTTTTTAAGACTTTTTTTTTGCTTCTTTATTTATTTATTTGAGACAGAGTTTCACTCTTGTTGCCTGGGCTGGAGTGCAAAGGCATGATCTCGGCTAATTGCAACCTCTGCCTCCTGGGTTCTAGTGATTCTCCTGCCTCAGCCTCCCCAGTAGCTGGGATTACAGGCACCTGACACCATGTCTGGCTACTTTTTGTATTTTTATCAGAGATGAGATTTCAGGTTTCATCATGTTGGCCAGGCTGATCTCAAACTCCTGACCTCAGGTGATCCACCCTCCCTGGCCTCTCAAAGTGCTGGGATTACAGGCGTGAGTCACCGTGCCCAGCCAGTTTTTGCTTCTTTTTATCCCTTGTATTACTACATAAATTTTAGGATCACCTTGTCTATTTCTGCAAAAATGGGCAGCTGAGATTTTGGTAGGGATTGCAATTAACGCAAAGGTCATTTTGGGGGCTATTGCCATCTTAATGATATTCAGTCTTCCTGGCTGGGCGTGGTGGCTCGTGCCTGCAGTCCCAGCACTTTGGGAGGCTGAGGCGATGGATCACTTGAAGCCAGGAGTTTGAGACCAGCCTGGGAAACACAGCAAGACGTCATCTCTATTAAAAATCCAAAAATTAGCTGGATGTGATGGTGAATGCGTGTAGTCCCAGCTACTTGAGAGGCTGAGGCATGAGAATCGCTTGAACCTGGGAGGTAGATGTTGCAATGAGCTGAGATTGTGCCACTGTGCTCCAGACTGGGCTACAGAGCAAGACTCTGTCTCAAAAAAATCCCCTCCAAAACCTCACAATATTTAGTCTCTCAGTCCAGGGAAAACATATTTTTCCATTTATTTAGGTCTTCTTTAATTTCTTTCAATAATGTTTTACAGTTTTTAGTTCAAGTCTTGTACTTCTTTTGGTAAGTATATTCATCAGTATTTTATTCTTTTTGATGCTATTGTAATTCAAATAGTTTTCTTGTTTCATTTTTAATTGTTTATTGTTAATGCAAAGACATACAATTGAGTTTTGAATATTGATGTATTCTACAGCTTTACTAAATGCATTTTCAATTGTTTGCATGTGTGTAAATTCCTTAAGATTTTCTATATACAAGATCATGTTTTCTGTGAATAGAGATAATTTTACTTTTTCATTTCCAATCTGGATGCCTTTTATTTTATTTTGTTTTAGCTTAATTGCCTTGGCTAAAACCTCTAGTACAAGTTGAACTGAAGTGGTGAGAAGGAACATCTTAGTCTTGTTCGTGATCTTAGGGTACAGCATGCAGTATTTCACTATTAAGTGTGGTGTTAGAAGTGAGTTTTCATAAACTGCTTTTACTGGATTGAGAAAATTCGCTCTATTCCTGGTTTGTTGAGTGTTTTTATTGAAAAATGATGTTGTATTTTGTCTGATACTTTTTCTGTGTCTATTGAGATAATCATATGGTTTTTATCCTTTATTCTATTAATATGGTACATTACATTGATTTATTTTCAGATGCTAAACTGACTTTGCATTCTTTGAATAAAACCCACTTGGTCATGGTTTATAATCCTTTTTATAGGTTGCTGGATTTGGTTTGCCAGTATTTTTTTTTTTTTGAGACGGAGTTTCACTCTTGTTACCCAGGCTGGAGTGCAATGGCGCGATCTCGGCTCACCACAACCTCCGCCTCCTGGGTTCAGGCAATTCTCCTGCCTCGGCCTCCTGAGTAGCTGGGATTACAGGCACGCGCCACCGTGCCCAGCTAATTTTTCGTATCTTTAGTAGAGACGGGGTTTCACCATGTTGACCAGGATGGTCTCGATATCTTGACCTCGTGATCCACCCGCCTCGGCCTCCCAAAGTGCTGGGATTACAGGCTTGAGCCACCGCGCCCGGCCATGGTTTGCCAGTATTTTTTTGAGGGTTTCTGTGTCTCCATAAAAGGTGTTGGTCTACGGTTTTCTTTTCTTGTGATGCCTTTGTCTGGTTTTGGTGTCAGGGTAATACTGGCCTCCTAGAATGAGTTGGGAAGTATTTCCTTCTCTTCTATTTTCTAAAGAATTTGTAAAGGATTGGTGCTAATTCTTTAAGTGCTCAGGATGAGGACTTGAAATGTGGATATAACCAAGTAAGCACAAAATAATGAAGCCGAGTACCAGCCTTCAGGAGCTGAGAGGAATGGGGCAGTGATATTTCTGAGGATATCAAAAGAGGGGAGAATTGACCGGCAAGGCTTTGCTGGAGGAGAAAAGGAAGTTTGTGCAGAAATACCATCAAAGGCACTCCTTCCTGCTGCCAAGGGCACTTGCATCTTGTAGAAAGGCTCCAGATTGCAAGATGACCTCATTCCTCAGAAGAAATTCTCCAACTGGGCAAATATTTCCTTGCTCTTAGGCCAGTCTGAGCTTGCTCAGCAGTGTTAGTTCTGTTGGCCTTCCCTGCACTTTCTTCATCTGTGGGTGTGTAACACAGACTCTTTGAACATCAATAGCAGTGCTTCCCAGTGCTGGTCTTGACATGCTCCAAGGTGTCTTCAGTTATTTCAGGGGGTGTCTTGTAATTCCCAGAATTAGTTTACTTTAAATTTATTTTAGAAAGAGCTATATACCATTTGAGATGTTCCTTTGTGGTAGACGTGTCAGGAGAATCGGATGGGAAGATATGTGTCACAGAAGGAAAATGAAGCAAGAAGTTACAACTTATAAAAGGCAGAATTCAGATCTGGGGTGTTTGGAAGTGTTCACTCTGTCCTACTCATGATATGTCCCAGTGTTTGGCAGAGGTTCTGGCACATCAGAGTAGATGTTCAATAAATATTTGGTAAGTGAGAGACTATGGAATCAATGATTCTAAAACTCTGTGTGTTTATGGGAGAGCAGACATTATGTGGGGAGTACCTAAAGAGGTACAAGTAGATATCATTGTCCCCAAAGGAGGTAGCAAGTATGAACATGCTAGGATAGACGTGTTTGGTGGTCTTAGGTCCCAGATTTTTCCAACAGCCCTAATTTAAGATACTTTTCTTTATTACTCTCTTAGGAAAATCATTCTTATCAGAATTGCTTTTTGCTTTGTAAAATATCTTCACTGTAAAGGCAGAGGCCTTCTTGGTACAGATTGTGGCTGTGATGGAGCAGTGGTCTGTGCGTGTGAGCTATGGTATATTACAGAGAACACTCCACTTGGAATAAGAAGGTGCCAATCCCACCTTGACGAGTTGCCACGTAGGTAGGATCACCATAAACATTTATAAACACATAAGGAAACAATCCACCATGAAGGAGAGGTAGCCAACACAAGAAGCAGGGTAAGTGGCAGCCCATGAACATAAGAGATCAGAATTGTTGGTCAAGGACTCCGAGCTAAGTATGTTTAAAATGATTAAAGAGATAAAATTAGCAAGGGAAATTACTCAAAGAGCAAGACTCTCTTTAAAAGAACATACAGATTTAAAAAGAACAAATGAGATTTAGAGAAATAAAATTAAATTTATTGAAATTAACATTTTAATGTATCAGCTATGCTCACTTTAAAAGGAGTGTAATATTACTTGGTAAAATGGAAGACGTACATACCCTATCTCTTAAAAATACTGTAAGCACAAAGGCAAACAAACAAAAATGCAAACCTTCCTAAATATTCGAAGATATTTATAAATTATAATATCAAAGAAAACAATATCATGAAGAAAAAGAAACAGTAGATATACATAATATGCATGGTGATCACAATAGAAAAGAATATATTTAAGATGAAAACACAAATATCAATTTTACCAACAAATGTGAATGAGCTTAACTCATCTACTAAAACAAATATATCTTCAATGTGGCTTATAAAGCAAGACCCACTACATGTGGTGTATGGGAGATACATCTAAGTCAAAATAATTCAGATGGGCTAAAAATAAAGGCATGTGCAAAAAGGTACCGGGCAAATGGAAATAACAAGTAAGTGGGGGTTGAGATCCTCATATCGAAGTAGAATTTAGGCCAACAAAAAATTAAATGTGACCCAAAAAAGTCAATTTTACAATGTAGGTTTAACAGTTAGGAAAATCTGTGTACCAAATAACCTTCTTTAAAAAGCAGAAACTACAGCTGAAAGGGGATACAGATAGAAACACTTGGTGAGTAGGAGAGTATAATATACCATTCTCAGAGCAAAACAGATCAAGTGGTAGAAATATAAGTAAGGATATAAAGTTAACAGCATAGTCAATAAAATAGATTTATGATCAATACTGAACTTTAGAATTTCATAACAGAGAATACAACTTCCCTCTCAACTGCATAGGTAATAGTTATAAAAGTTGATAAAATATTAGATCACAAAGCATCAATAAATTATATACAATAGAAATATTAAGGGCTCAGTGAGGTGGTTCAGATTTGTAATCCCAGGATTTTGGGAGGCTGAGGTGGGGGGATCACCTGAGGTCAGGAGTTCAAGACCAACCTGGCCAACATGCTGAAAACTTGTCTCTACTAAAAATACAAAATTCAAAAAATACAAAAAAATTTAGCTGGTGTGGTGGTGTGCACCTGTAGTCCCAGCCTGAGGGCTGAGGTGGAAGAATTGCTTGAATTCGGGAGGCAAAAGTTGCAGTGAGCCAAGATGACCACCACTGCACTCCAGCGTGGGTGACAAAGCAAGACTCTGTCTCAAAGAAAAGAAAGAAAAAGAAAAGAAATATTAAAACAATTCTTACAAAAGTTCAATAAAACTAAAATTAAGGTAAAATCAAATCCCGCCCCCGCCCCCAGTCTTTTCCACCTAGAGACTCTTAACATTTTTTATTAAACAACTCTTGGGTGAAAGGGAAAATACAAGCCCAAATCACAGAATATCTAAAAAGCAAACAAATAAACTGAAAAAAGCAAATAATGAAAACACTACATATCAGGATATTGGATATGTTTAAAGTAGAGATAATAGGAAAATTTATAGCCTTAAACACTTATATCGATAAAAAGCTAATGAAAATGAGTGAATTGTATTGTCAACCTTAAATAATTATATTCAGGCCGAGTGCAGTGGCTTACACCTGTAATCTCAGCACTTTGGGAGGCCAAGGCAGGTAGGTCACTTGAGTTCAGGAGTTCGAGACCAGCCTGGTCAATATGGTGAAATACTGTCTCTATTAAAAACACAAAAAATTAGCTGGGTGTGGTGATGGGTGCCTATAATCCCAGCTATTCAGGAGGCTGAGGCAGGATAATCGCTTAAACCTGTGACACAGAGGTTGCGGTGAGCAGATATCATGCTACTGCACTCCAGCCTGGGTGATAGAGTGAGACCCTGTCTTAAAAAAAAAAAAAAAAGAAAGAGAGAGAGAGAATGAGATTCAGAAAATATGATTAAGTGTAGAGTTTATCAAGCACAAAGCTTGAAGATGGATGGCCACTGGGAAAGCACAGACTCCAAACAAATAGGGTCAGTGGTCTCAAAGTGGAGAAATTAAAGTTTCAATGATACAGGCAGAGACAGAGACGATCTAGCAGGATTACATTTGCCATACAAGACCAGTGCACATGAGCCACAGTGATCTGACTGGTTACCGATTGCTGTATTCTAAGGAAGATTATTACTCTGTGAGGAAGGGTAGTGACTTGAGTCGGGGGTTCTTATCTCTGGAGCTGTTTGGTCTTAATTATTTATAGTAAAAAGAGAAAAAAAGGCAGAAGTTGCAACTGCATGCGTTGTGAACCAGGTTGCATAGTTCCAATCCTCTAAAGGCTTGGGGTACTTTAAAGTTCCAACAGCTTTAACTTTGAATTATTTAATTTTACAATATCAGCTTAAAAGTGAGAAAAAGAACAACAAATGAGTCAAAAGCAAGCACAAAGAAGAAAGCAATGAAAGTAAAAGCAGAAAAATAATAAAGATTAAGAATAGAAAACTGTGGGTCAAATTAATAAATCACAATTCTGGTTCTTTGAAAAAAGGAAGAAAATATGTAAACAATTAGCTAAATTACTCAAACCACAAAGGGAGAAACACATGTATACGAAAGAAGACAAACAAGAAATAATGTGAAATATGAATAGGCATGAACAGACCAAACTGTTTTTTAAATGAATAACATAAACATTCTAAATAGGGGCGGGGGGAGGCAAACGCTTAAGTAATTTTTGAACCTGGTATTTTGACTGTGTACATTAAGACTAAAGAAAAACACTGAAAACAAATCTTGAACTCTAGTTAGTAGGTTTGTCTCTTGTTCCACAGAGATATGAGTTAGATGTTCTGAAGCTGCTTTCAAGTCCTATGGTAGTGAGCAAATAAGTAAATACAGTTGTCCCTCAGTGTACACGGGGCATTGGTTCCAGAATCCGCGAGTATACCAAAATCCTTGAACACTCAAGTGTCACAGTTGGCCTTGTAGAACCTGTGTATACAAAAGTCAACCCTCTGTATATGTGGGTTTTGCATCCCACCAATAATTTATTTTTATTTTTATTATTATTTTACGTGACAAGGTTGCAGTAGGCAGCACAGCAGAAAAAGGGCTGTCTGCCCCATGAATAATTTTAAAAGTTCAAACCTGTGTTGTTCAAGAGCCAACTATATTTTGAGGATAATTGAAATAAGATTTCTTACAGCTTGAGCAGAGCGTCACCAGTGCAGAGGGTAACAGCAGCAGGTACCCTATTATGTAGTTTGGAATTGGAGGTATTAGTATAAACTCATGACTTTTAATATATCCATCTATGTATATCTATATCTTCATCTATCTGTAGACAGAAACTTGGCACACTTCACTTTAACCCAATGATCAAAGTGAACCTCATCATTGATGGTAAAAATGCATATTATGTGCCTGTTTCCTTGATGAACTAGAAGGACACAACAGTCCTCTTGTGACATTCTTGTCCAAAAGCCATAAACTGAATCTCCTCATAAGGAAACATCAGTCACATCTAAACTGAAGAACATTTACCAAATATCTGGCCTATCTTTTTCTTTTCTTTTTTCTTTTTTATGAGATGGCATCGCCCAGGCTGGAGTGCAATGGCGTGATCTTGACTCACTGCAACCTCCGCCTCCCGGGCTCAAGCGATTATCTTGCTTTAGCCTCCAGAGTAGCTGGGATTACAGGCAGGCACCACCACGCCCGGCTAATTTTTGTATTTTTAGTAGAAATGAGGTTTTGCCATGTTGTGCAGGCTAGTCTCGAACTCCTGACCTCAAGTGATCTACCCACCTTGGCTTCCCAAGTGCTGGAATTATAGGCATGAGCTATCACGCCTACCCATGGCCTATCCTTTTCAAAAATATTAAGGTCACAAGAGATGAAGAAAGATGGAAGAACTGTTCCCAATTAAAGGAGAATAAAGAGATATGACAAGCGCCGTATGTGATGTTGCATCAGATTCTGGGTCAAAACAAATTATTTTTCTTTTTGTTAAAAAAGGACACTATAGGCCAGGTGTGGTAGCTCATGCCTATAATCCCAGCACTTTGGGAGGCCAAGGCAGGAAGACTGCTGGGAACCAGGAGTTTGAGACCAGCTTAAGCAAAATAGTGAGACCCTCGTCTCTACAAAGAAAACAAAATTAGATGGCCATGGTGGTGTGTGCCTTATTCCCAACTACTAGGGAGGCTGAGGTGCAAGGATCACTTGAGCCCAGGAGGTGGAGACTGCATTGAGCTGTGATTTTACCTGGGTGATACGGCAGGACCCTGTCTCCAAAAAAAAAAAAAAAAAAAAAAAAAGGATGTTATTGGGACAATTGCAAAATTTGAATAAGTATTTTAGATTGGAAAACAGAAAATAATATTGTAAGACTGAGATGGGTGGATTGAGATCAGGAGTTTGAGGCCAGGCTGGGTAACATAATGAGACTCCCATGTCTACCAAAAAAAAAAAAAATAGCTGGGTATGGTGGCACATGCCTGTAGTTCCAACTACTTGGGAGGGTGAGGTAGGAGGATCACTTGAGCTTGGGAGGTGGAGGCTGCAGTGAGCCATAATCATGCCACTGCACTCCATCCAGGGCAACATTGTGAGACCCTGTCTCAGAAAAAAGAAAACCATATTATATTAATATTAAATTTCTGATTTTGATTATTATACTTCAGTTATGTAAGAGACTGTCCTTATTCTTAGGAAATACACACTGAAGTATTTAGGAGTCAAGGGCCAAGACATCTGCAACTTACTCTAAAATGGAAAAAAACGATATATGGGGAGAATGGTAAAATGAATGTAGTAATATATAAAGCAACTGGGGAATCTGAGGAAAGGATAAATGAGAGTTATTTAGACTCTTCTTTCAACTTTTCTACTAGCTTAAAATTATTTCAATTTAAAAAGTAACAGGGAATATTTTAAAATGTTTGCAAGAACATGTAGGAGAATAACTGTTCTTTTGGAGCATAGGATTTTTGAATTCACATACAAAACACCAAACAGGCCAGGCGCAATGACTCACGCCTATAATTCCAGCACTTTGGGAGACCAAGGTGGGCGGATCACATGAGATCAGGAGTTCAAGACCAGCCTGGGCGAAGTGGTGAAACCTGGTCTCTACTAAAAATACAAAAATTAGCTGGGTGTGGTGGTGCATGCCTGTAATCGCAGCTACTCAGGAGGCTGAGGCAGGAGAATCACTTGAACCTGGGAGGCAGAGGTTGCAGTGAGCCGAGATCATGGCATTGCACTCCAGCCTGGGCGACAGAGTGAGATTCTGTCTCAAAAAAAAAAAACAAAAAACAAAAAACAAAACAACCCACCAACCATAACTGAAAGAATAATACATTTGAGTAGAATAAAATGACAAATTTATGTATACAGTAAAGAACTCTATGTAAGTGGAGTTAAAAGATAAACAATGAGAAAATATTTGCTATGCTTCAAATTAGTATCCAGAATATCTGTATATCTATCTATCTAAAAAAACCCTGCAAATAGTAAAACTAAAAATAGACTTTATTAGTAACAAAGACTAAAAGAAACAAAGAAGCACATTCCATAATGGTAAAAGGATCAATGCAACAGCAGAAGTCAATGATCGTAAATATATATGCGCCCAACATAGGAGCACCCAGATAATAAGACAAGTTCTCAATGACTTATAAAGAGACTTGGACTCCCGCACAATAATAGCAGGAGACTGATACCACATTGTTAATATTTGACAGATCAATGAGATAGAAAATTAACAGGGACGTCTATGATTAGAACTCAGTCCTGGAACAAGTAAACTCAGTGAATATCTCTAGAATTCTTCACCCCAGGTCCACAGAACATACATTTTTCTCAGTATCACATTACACCTATTTTGAAAGTGACCACATAATTAGAAGTAAATCACTCTTCAGCATTTGCATAGCATTTCACAGACTTAAATGAAATATTGGTTGGCTGTTTGTTTGTTACTTTTTCCCCTTATTCCTTCCTGTCTCCGCTGTTAAGCACAATTATCAGCATAAAAGAGGTTTTTAATATCTATTTCTAGATTGCATTCCAGCCTGGGCAATAGAGCAAGACTCCTGTTCTCTCTCCCCCTTTCTCTTTCTCTTTTTTTAATTCCAAAAAAATAAAAAATAAAAATAAAAAGAGGTCAGGAGTAGCCATATGTGAGAACAGATTAAAGACGATGAAAATGTTTTACATTTGCATATTACCTTGTAATTGTGTATATCATGTTGACTGCATTTAGTTATTTGACCAGTATGGGCAGTCACCCACCCCAGTTGAAGTTTTTGTTATATTTTGTGCATGGTTGTTTAAGGTTTTTTGTTTTGCTTTGTTTTGTTTTTAATTAAAACAATATGATAGCACTTGAAAGGTCGAAGAATATGCCACTTTGGCATTAGGATTATTTTGAGCTAAAGGTAATTGAGAAGAAGTAGATACAAGAAAAGTTTTCTGCTTTGCTGTTACTTGCCTAAAAGCAGGACCTAATTTGTGAAGGTATCCTCCTTTCCTCCCTACAAAGAAGGACAAAGGTTTCTCAATGGAGATGACTTACATTCTCAGCCTGAAAACCAGTACCAGAGGAATTTATGTAACAAACTTTACCAGCCCACCTTTATCCACCATATCTGCCTTATTCACCTTTATCAGCCTTCCCACAATTTGCTGCCTCTAAAGCTTCCTTTTCTTTTGTCCTCCAATTTCTTCAAAAATTTGTTGTTCTTTGGTGAAGATGTTATATAAGCCAGAGTTCTAAGCCGCGTCTTTGAGAACCATTCATTCCGTCTCCCATGTATGTATGAGATATACATGTTCATAACTTGTTTTTTTCTTGTTGATCTGTCTTATTATAGCAGCTTTACCTAAGATCTCAAAAGGTAATGATGATTTATTAACAAGATGGCTGAAATAGTTTAATCTATGAGCCCTTTAAAAAAAAAAAACTGCAAATGAGCAAAGAGGAACATCAGCAAAGGATATAAATAGCTGAGTCACAGGTGAAAGCACAGGAAAAGGTGACCAACTGCACTAGGAGTTAGGGAGAAATAAATTAAAATAACAATAGTATACCATTCACACTTATTCAGATGATTATCCAAAATTATACAATTTGATAATACCTACTGTTGAAAGGATGAACAGGAAAGGGGACTTTCTTGATTAGTTTATCTATCTGGAGATTGTCTAACAAAATCTAGTAAAGCTGAAGGCCTGCACTTGGATATGTATGTGATTCCATCTTTAGGTCTGTGCCCTAGATCATTGCCAAAGGAACAGGTAGAGTCGTTCATTGCAGCATTGTTGGTCACTAGTGGAAAATTGGAAACAACCTAATTGTCATCAACAGATGACAGAAGATAAACAATTTGTGGTATAATTATACAATGCATTTAAAATGAATGAACTCTACATGTGTCAATGTGTAGAAATCTCAATAATAGAATTTCATTATTATTATTTTTGAGACAGAGTCTTGCTCTGTTGTCCAGGCTGGAGTACAGTGGTGTAATCTCGGCTCACTGCAACCTCTGCCTCCCTGGTTCAAGCAATTCTTCTGCCTCAGCCTCCCAAGTAGCTGGGATTACAGGCATGCGCCACCATGCCTGGATACTTTTTGTATTTTTAGTACAAACGGGTTTCACTATTTTGGCCAGGCTGGTCTCGAACCCCTGACCTTGTGGTCCACCTGCCTCTGCCTCCCAAAGTGCTGGGATTACAGGTGTGAGCCCTGCCACCCAGCCTCAATAACAGAATCTTAGGTGAAAAAAGCAAGAAGCAGAAATGTAGTGTAAAATTTATAAACACAGAAACAATAATGGATATTTTTGATTGAATAGCAAAGGAGATACAGTCAGTCCCTGCCCTGGAGGAATTTGGGGGCATTGAAAGAAATGTCAAGCAAACAGTTGATTCCAATGTGGTACGATGAAAACCACAATTAGAATGGACGCCAAATACAGATGGAGGTGGCAAGAAGAAGGTGAAAAAACATATTGAAGAAATGGCAAAACCTTCCATGCCCCTCTCCCACGCTGAATCAAGTCCTGAAAGACAAGAAGGGGTTACTTAGGTGAAAGAAAGGGAGTTTCTAGATGATAGTGATATTTGCAAAAGCCCCAGGAAGAGAAACTGCAGAGCCTGATTTGGAAACTGCCAGTTTTCTCAGAGTTGGAGTAGATGGAGGAGGGGGCAAAGAAAGGGATGGAGGGCATTGGTAGGCGCCCCCTGACAAAGGCTCTTCAGATCAGGCTATAAGGAGTTTCACTGCCTTCTGAAGGCAGTGGGATGGCTAGATTATTGAAGCAGAAGAGTAACAGTTGCATCATGAATTATAAAAACGACGGCTCTGGAGGTAAGATCAGTTAGGGTTTTTTTTTTTTTTTTTTTCTTTTTAAAGGAAACCAGGCAAGAAACAATGGGATCTCAGCTGAAATAGACGAGGTGGTTACTGAGAGATAGCACCTTGTCCAACCCATAGGGCTTCAGGGATGGATTAGATGTAGGTGTCAGGAGAGGATTTGAGGAAGTTCCTGGCCTGGCTGTCTTGGGTGTATGATGGAGTGACAGGGGTTGCGTTTTGTGCCACTTGACTCTGCCCCTGGCCACCCCTGATTGGACCTTACAAACGTTTAGTTCAAACATAAAAATGGGCCGGACACAGTAGCTCATACTTGTAATCCCAGCACTTTGGGAGGCAGAGGCGAGGCGGGAGGGCTGCTTGAGCCCAGGAGTTCGACATCGGCCTGAGCAACACAGTGAGACCTTGTCTCAAAACACAAAACAAAAACAAACAAAAAACAAATATAAAAATACCCAGAGGGAAAACTGAAGGCAGTGGTTACCATTACAACGTGTTCTTGTTAGGGGTATATGTGGCCTTAGATTCATCGTGAACTTTTAAATTACAAAATAAAAGCTGATTTTCTATGCAAGATAGGAAATTATCGACTTGTGTAACATCTCAGTGAGCACACGGGCGTCATATTATTTTCTGTACTTTGCTGTGTGTTTGAACCACATAGCAAAAGAATGTTGGCGACAGGAATTGGAAAAGCAAGAAAGTACATACAAGAAAGGCTCTGCGCTCTATAAAGGGGTTAAATGAGAAAGCGGCGGGGGCAGGGAACAGTGTGACGGTCAGTCTTTGTGTGTGCACACTACGCGTGCAGAGAGGAGACTCCTCGGGAGACCCCTCGGGAGACAAGGACCCGGCTGTGTGTGCGCAGTGCGGGGGTAAAGCGGGTGGAGGGGAGCTGGGGCGGGGGAGGAGGTGCGCGCCGCGGAAGTCTCCCCCACCCCCACCCCGCCCCCGATCACGTCCCTTCCCCCCGCCCTCCTCCCTCCGTGACGCCACCTCCCGTCTCCAGGTAACGTGGGGGGTTAAACAACGCGGCCGGAAGGCAGCCGCTGCCTGCCGGGCCTTCTCTTCTGCGACCGTTGATTTTCAGACATTGAGCGCCATGCCCTTGCCTCTGCTGCCGGGCAACAGCTTCAACCGCAACGTGAGTAGGCAAGGCGTCGAGTAGGCAAGGCGTCTGAGGTCACGGCTCCCGGCTGGAGGCTGGGGTCTAGGCAGGGTCCTGGCCTGGCCACCTCCGCGGACTCTCCTGGAGGCCCCCTGCTGCTGCCCTGGGTTGGTTGCAGCTTGGACCAAACTTTATAGGCCCCTCTTCCCATCGCCAAATGCATCTGAATGTTTTTCCTAATTTAGAAACATATAGAGTCCTTATGGGTGGCAGGACCCTCCAAGGTAACCAATAATGATGATAACCATCGAGCATTTAATGTGTGTCAGGTGCAGTGCTTTAATCACCTCATGCAGCATCCAATATCCCAGCAGCCCTTTGAATTAGGTAGTTTTTCCCCCCATTTTACTATTGAGGAAACTGAGGCAGAGAGCTACACAGTCTCATTGGTGAAGCTGGGTTTCTTTCAAGCAACCTTATCTCCACAGCCCAGAAGCCTAATCATTAGCCCCAGCATCCTGTGTGAAAAAAAAGTTGTTTCAATTACCAAATCGAAGAAATCCGGCACTATAAAGAGGGGTAGGTGGCAGATAAGAGTTCTATCAGCCTGTAAAGTTTACTCCCAAACTTTATAGAGACAGGCACCCAAACATGGAGGGATTTTTTTCCCCTCTATTTAGAAGTGGGAGGGGCCATTTCTTTTTTTCTTTTTGAGATGGAGTCTGGCTCTGTTGCCCAGGTTACAGTGCAGTGGGGCGATCTCGGCTTACTGCAGCCTCCCACTCCCGGGTTGAAGCGATTCTCCTGCCTCAGCCTCCCGAGTAGCTGGGATTACAGGCGCCCACCACCACACCCGGCTAATTTTTGTATTTTTAGTAGAGATGGGGGAGTTTCACCATGTTGGCCTCGGCCTCCTGAAGTGCTGGGATTACAGGCTGAGCCACAGCGCCAGCCCCGGAAGGGTCCATTTCAAAAGAAGATGAAGGTACAGAATACAGCAACACAACACAAAAAACCCCGAGCATGAAAGAACTTTTGCTAATAAATAGCACCTCATTTAAACAACAGCAGGAAAATGATTCAGGCTTTTGTTTACACTGTTTACTACTCGTTACTTGGGTCTCCCAGCTGTGTCTGCAGAAGAAGGTAATTCCCAATTAGACAAGAGGGAATTAGATGGAGTCACTCAAGGCAATTGTGTAAACCTTTGATAACTTTAGCAAGCAGATAGCAGACTGAAGTTTTTGGCTTTATAGTTTCCGAACGGTGTCTGCAGCTAAGTCGTTGGCCCTAAAGTACCACTTTTCTTTGTAGCTTCAGGCCATTGAATTCTGACCCCCACATATCTGGTGAGTCCAACTTTGAACACTGATTTGTGCATTTGTTGGTTGATGGGTAGAGGTTGGCCTTCCAGCATTGCATTGCCCTTTGGTGAGTATAAGCCAGCCATGCAAATAAGAAACGCCCCTGAGAGACGGGCATAAAAACAGATTCCAGGAGTAAAGACGCATGTTGTGTAAAAGTAATTTGAATTAAAAAATGATAGTAAAGCCTACAGCTTTTTGCCCAGCAACACTTCTGATTACCAATCCCCATCTCCTGCAGAAGTATCATAGCTCTTACGTGCAAGTGATTAAGGATGGGAAGGAAAAACAGTGGTTGGATGGGTTATTTTTAAATCTGCAAGGTTCTGAGTGTGTTTTTGCTTTTTAAAACACTTTTAAAATGGTGAAGTACAACACATATGCAGAAAGAGGCACAATGGATGATCACAAAATGAATATCAAGAAATTAAATATGGGGGCTGGGTGTAGTGGCTCATACCTATAATCTCAGCACTTTGGGAGACGGCGGTGGAAGGATCCCTTGAGCATAGGCGTTCAGGACGAGCATGGACAATATAATAAGACCTCGTCTCTACAAAAATTTAACATAATTAGCCAAGTGTGGTGGCATATGCCTGTAGTCCCAGCTAGTCTGGAGGCTGAGGTGGGAGAGTCACTTGAGCCTGGAAGGTCGAGGCTGCAGTGAGCCATGATTACATCACTGTACTCCAACCTAGGCAAGAGCCAGACACTGCCTCTAAATAAATAAATAAATAAATAAAATGTTACCAGTTCTCCATAAAATGTTGCCAGATTTAGCAAATAAAAAGACACATCTCAAATATTGCATGGAACCTATTTATGCGAAAGGATTATTTGTTGTTTACCAAATTTAACTGAGCATCTTGTATTTTAAGTGACTACTCTACCTATACACTTTCTGTTCATAATACCTTCCCTGCTCTCCAGATGTAACCACTGTCCTGGCTCCTATCACTGTAATTAGGCTTTGCTTGCCTTTGAAACTTTTATCAATGAAATGTTTGGTGTTTATTTTTTTATGACTGGCTTTTTTAGCTCAACATTGTATTCATTAGATTTGTCCATGTGGCTATCTGTAGAGGTAGTTTGTACATTTTTATTACTCTGTAGTATTGCATTGTGTGATTTTCACAATATTTATATATACATTTTAGTCTTGATAAATATTTGGCTTGTTTAGGATTGTTAAGAATAGTTTTACTGTGACTATTTTTTTTCGTGTCTTTTGGTAGGATTGCTAGATCACACAGTATTCATATGTTCAACTTGCTGTCAAAGTGATTATACTACTTAAATTCCCACCAGCATTTTCTGTTCCTGTTGCTCCACATTCTAACACTTGGTACTGTTAGTCTTTTCAATTTTTGGAATATTTTGGTTGGTGGGTGTAGCAACTCTTTGTAGTTATAATCTGCACTTCCTGATTTCTAATGAAATTGAGCATGTTCTACACATTTGTTGGTCATTTGTATGACCATTTATGGTCACTGCTTTTTTTTTTTTTTTTAAGATAAGGTCTCACTCTGTTGCCCAGGCTAGAGTGCAGTGGTGTGATCTTGGCTCAGTGCAACCTCCGCCTCCCGGGTTCAGGCAATTCTCCTGCCTCAGCCTTTCAAGTAGCTTGGATCACAGGTATGCAGCACCATGCCTGGTTAATTTTTTTTTTTTTTTTGTATTTTTAGTAGAGACAGGGTTGCACCATGTTGGCCAGGCTGGTCTTGAACTCCTGACCTCAAGCGATCCGCCCGCTTCAGCCTCCCAAAGTGCTGGGATTGCAGGCGTGAGTCACCGCGCCTGGCTTTATTTGTATGACCATTTATTGGTCGCTACTTTTTTGTGTAGTACCTACTTATCTCTTGTCTAATTTTTACTGGGTCGTCTGCCTATTTCTTAGTGATTTGTAGAAGTTCTATATAAATTTTGGATATCTTCCTGTTAGTAGTTGGACTTTTCCCTCTCCTAATGATGTTTTAGATGAATAATTTTTGGAAAAGATTACTCTTTCTCTATGTCTCTGCAGAGCCACCTTTGTCAAAACTCAAGCATCCATCTACGTGTGGGTCTATTTCTAGGCTCATGAGTATTTAGAACATTTATTTACTTTATGCTTGAGAACAATGGGAGTGTGTGTGTGTATGTGCGTGTGTAATAGAGAATGACAATATACTTATTAGACACCTTGGACTGTCATTCAACAAGTCAGTATTTATTTATTGAGTATCCTAGTATGTGCCAAAATTAAGTGACTGCATTTAGAAAATTGTTACTCTAGCCTTGGTACTAAACGCACTGTGTGTTGCCCAAAGATTAATATTTTAAAAACTTGTACTTAGTTAAAATATCGGATGTTCTCTGGCATAGAATGGTCAGAAAGTAAGTAAAGCTGTATCTGGCCTTTTCATCTCCCCCCCCCACACCCCACCACTTGCTGAATTAAATTACCAAGTGAAAAACCTTGGCCTCCTGTAGATAGCATAATTACTTGGCTGTTTGGACTTAAAATTATAACACAGCTAACTTTTATTGCTTTTCCATAGAAATTGAAAAGGAACTTATGTGCCCCCTTACTTAGCTGCCAGTGGTCAGTCATAGGCAATAGATGGATTTCTGTCTGCAGCTAGGTGATATGCAACCTGTATTTCTCTCTCTGAAATACAAGAAATATTGTGCCTTCTAAAATATGAAGATTTGTAACTCTGATGATATTAAAGTTATTTTGATATGAGTTGAAAACCTTTGGGAAAGATCACAACTGAATTCCAGATACACTATATCTTTTTTCCAACAATTTCCATGCTGAACTTGTATTGAGCAAGAGAATCTTGGACATATTGTTAAAATGAGAATATTAAAATTAAAAGGACCATTTCCAGCCAAAGCCAAAAATTCTTTCTACAGTATTTTGGTTGTGTAGATCATCCTGATCCTGACTATCTCTAATGAGTGATGAGGAGCTCGCTCTTTCTGCTTTTTTTTTTTGAGATGGAGTCTTGCTCTGTCAGCCAGGCTGGAGTGCAATGGCATGATCTCGGCTTACTGCAACCTCTGCCTCCCAGGTTCAGGCGATTCTCCTGCTTCAGCCTCTCAAGTAGCTGTGACTACTACAGGTGCCCGCCACCATGCCTGGCTAATTTTTATATTTTCAGTAGAGATGGTTTTTTTTTTTTTTTTTTGAGACCATGCCCAGCTAATTTTTTTTTTTCTATTTTTCGTAGAGACGGGGTTTCACCATGTTGACCAGGATGGTCTCGATCTCTTGACCTCATGATCCACCCACCTCGGCCTCCCAAAGTGCTGGGATTACAGGCGTGAGCCACCGCGCCCGGCCGAGATGGGGTTTTATCATGTTGGTCAGGATGGTCTCGAACTCCTGACCCCAGGTGATTCACCCGCCTCAGCCTCTGAAAGTGCTAGGATTATAGGCATGGCCGCTCTTTTTGCTTTCAATGAAGCTATCTTGCCACCATCTTAGGAGAGTTTGCTGTAAATAGCCCATCATCTAATTTGCAGTGAAGCAAAGTCCTTAAGAAGAAAGAAAACATATTTGAATTCACAGCAATAAAAGAAAATAAAATAAGAATTTAATGATTCATGACCAGCATTTTTCTTTCTTTTTTTTTTTAGACAGAGTTTCACTCGTGTTGCCTAGGCTGGAGTGCAATGGCAAGATCTTGGCTCACTGCAACCTCCGCCTTATGGGTTCAAGTGATTCTCCTGCCTTAGTCTCCTGAGTAGCTGGGATTACAGGCACCCGCCACCATGCCCGGCTAATTTTATATTTTTAGTAGAGCTGGGGTTTCTCCATGTTGGTCAGGCTGGTCTCGAACTCCTGATCTCAGGTTATTCGCCTGCCTCAGCTTCCCAAAGTGCTGGGATTACAGGCATGAGCCACTATGCCCTGCCCTTTTTTTTTTTTTTAAGGAAAAAATAAGAAAAAGAAATGAGTGGGATAGAGTAAAGAATTAGAGTGTATTATACTTGAGAAGAGTTAATTGTTTCATGGACTTGTTTTTCCTTCCTGTGTGTGCTTGTGTATGTATGTGAACTGGCCTGCATTATATGCCTGTTACTGTGGTTGTGCAATCAGCATTTGAAAAACACTCATTCAAGCCACCTCCATCAATTTTTTTTTTTTGAGATACAGTCTTGCTATTTCTCGCAGGCTGAAGTGCAGTGGCACAATCACAGCTCACAGTTCACTGCATGCAGCCTCAGCCTCCCAGGCTCAAGACATCCTCCCACCTCTGTTACCCCAGTAGCTGGGACTACAGGCGTGTGCCACCATGCCCAGCTAATTTTTAAAATTATTATTTATAGAGATGGGGTCTCACTATATTGTCCAGACTGGGCAATTCTTATTTAAATTCAGATCTTCAGCTTCTTTGAAGGTCAGATCTCATCTCTCACCCTTCAGGCAGCCTCATCAGCCTTTCTCAATATACTTTTTTAAGTTTTTTGAGGTAAATTTCATGTACCATGAAATTTAATCACTATTTGAAAGTATAAAATTCAGTGGAACTTAGTACATTCACACCATTGTGCAGTTATCATCTCTAACTAGTTTCAAAACATTTTCATCACCTCAAATCTCAATCTTTTTACCCCGAGCAGTCTTTGAAATGATTTTCAGGTCTTAGAGAATTCCTGCATAAAAACTATATCTATAGCCCATGGTACATTAGAACAGTCTGTAATAATAAATAAATAATTACACAAAAAGATGTTTAACATCATAGCTATTAGGGAAATAAAAATTAAAATCGATGAGATACCACTATATACCTGTTAAAATGGCTCAAATCCAAAACACAATAGCAGTTGCTTACAAAGATTTGGAATAACAGGGATTCTCACTCATTTTTGGTGGGAATGCAAAATGGTAATTTCTTATAAAGTTAAACACATACCTGCCATATGGCCAGTTCCCAATTTATGTGAAGTAAATAAATTCCCATAAATAATTTGGGGTTACACTTGAAATAAGCACACATCAATTTCATTTTCAACTGGAATGAGAATATTGTAGATATACTAATCCAATAATAATTGTCTTTTTAAAGTAAAGAGTTGTAGTTTTCTGTGTATCTCTGGATTTCAGCCAACTTATTTACCTACTCTTCCCTTTCTCACAAAGGGTATCAACCGTAAAGCAAGTGTGAATATAGTAGAGGAAGCTTCAGGTTGTCTTGTGGTAAAATTTCCTACTTGATTTATTTTTTCTTTTTACCTTATCCAAGTAGGCCTAAAAGTTCTCTATAGCTTCTATTATAGAGGGTGCTATTAAGGAATGGTATATGGTATATAGCATGAACAAGAGTAGTATTCTCCCATATTTAAAACTGAAAAGGACTTTTCACCAGCTTTTTTGAGGGGAAAAAAACAAAATAAGCAGTCTAGCTTACCTTTGTTTCCTTTTCATACATTCAAAAAAACTTCAGTCAGCATAAGATAAACATGTTAAAGAATTCAAGATTATTTCCGTTTATATCTAAGATGGAATTGACTTTTTCAAAAAGTAGGCTAAGATGACTCAGTTTAAATAAAGGTTGTAAATTCATTGTAATTAATGCCGTTTACAGCATGAGAATGTATTGACAATGTTATGTAATAAAGCTACTAAAATCATGACAAAGCATTATGAGTAAAAATATAACCTAAGATATAATTTTACACAAGACTTAAAAATTAAGTTCTTTTACTGACTGACATGATTGGGCTTAAAGATAGGTAGTTACAAAATTATAATCTTGATTTCTTTATACACCTGTATGTATGTAAGAGTCTTATTTTTTAAAAGCTAAAAATAAATAATTAAATGTACCTCTCCACTCTGAATCTGTGTTTGTATTTTCTCACATAAATAATTCTGGGTCAAACTTGAAATAAGCATCTATCAGTTTCATTTTCAACTGGAATGAGAAGCTTTCTGGCCTTCTTTTTGATATTTGTTAAACAAGAAAAGCTTTGCTTGCAGGTATAAGGAGTTGAAAATTATAGCAAAATGGTCATTGCTTCCCTGTGAATGGCAGGATGCTTGCTTTCATGTAATTTGTAACTGGCCATATGGTAGGTATGAAATAAGAAATTATCATTTTGTATTCCCACCAGCAATGATTGAGAACTTCTGTTATTACAAATCTTTGTGAGCAATTGATGTTGTCAGTGTTTTGAATTTTAGCCGTTTTAATAGGTATATAGTGGTATTTCCTCTTTTCTCTCTCTCTCTTTTATTTTTATTTTTTTTTGAGACAGAGTCTCTCTCTGTCACCCAGGTTGGCGTGCAGTGGTGAGTTCTTGGCTCACTGCAACCTCTGCTTCCCAGGTTCAAGTGATTCTTCTGCCTTAGACTCCAGAGTAGCTGGGATTACAGGCATGTGCCACCACGCCTGGCTAATTTTTGCATTTTTGGTAGAGACAGGGTTTTACCATGTTGGCCAGGCTGGTCTTGTACTCCTGACCTCAGGTGATCCACCCACGTTGGCCTCCCAAAGTGCTGGATTACAGGCCTGAGCCACTCTGCTCAGCCTGGTATCTCCTCTTGATTTTAATTTTTATTTCCCTAATGGCTATGATGTTGAACACCTTTTTATGTGCTTATTTGCCATCTGTATATCCCCTTTGGTGAAATGTCTTCTACTAATTTTTAATTGTGGTATTTCCTTACTGCTGAGTTTTGAAGGTAATTTTTAATATATTCTGGATACAAGTTGGATGCAAATCCATTATTGAATGTACGGTCTGTAAATATTTAGTTCCAGTCTATGACTTGAATTTTCATTCTCTTAAAGCAAGGCTAAAGAATATGTACATATATTTAAGGATAAAATATAACATGAGTTCAAAAACTGTTATTTCCAATGCAAATTAAGGAGTATAGGGTTTTTATTTCTTTGATTTTATATATTTACATGAAATCTTGCTTCATAAGTACATTAACTTAATTACTTATCCTAACATAAATAAAAATGTACAACTATATAATACTTTTGTATTAATAATTATTATTAACAATTTGAGTTTTGAAAATAGTTTAAGATTTCTTTGTAGCTATTTCTGTTGTGAAGGTATATCCCACCGGGAACGTACTGTCAAATTACTTGGTTTTAGTTTCATTTAAATGATTGCTGTCAATATGGTTAAGTCACCAATTCGGTATCCAGTTAGGTTCATTTGTTTCATGGTGCTTTTGATTCTGAAATTTAAAAAAGCATTTGTATGGTTTCAAAGTCAAATTTGCAAAGTAAGTTACTTTCAGAGAGGTCCAGCTTTTATCCCTGTCTCTTCAATCTTATTCTCTCCCTCTCTCCATAATAACTTAAAAAAAAAAAAACTCTATTTAGTTTGGGGTTATCCTCTTTCTCTTCTTCCTTCTCTTCTTTCTTTTTTTTCTAGATTTTTAAAACAGTAAATTGTTAAATATATTCACATGTTCCCTTTTTATTAAATAAGTAGTAGCATACTCTATACATTGTCTTGGACCTTCCTTTTTTCATTTTAACAGTATGTCTTGGATGTCACTTCATAGTAGTATATGAGGCTCTTCCTCATTTCTTTTTACAGTTACATAGTACTCCATTGTGTAGACTTAACAATAGTTTATTCAACCCATCCGCTTTTGATGTACAGCTGTATTATTTCCAGTCTTTTGTTATTATCAAATAATGTTGCAGTAAATAGCCAAAGTGTACTTCACAAGACACTATCAAAAAAGTGAAAATGCAGACCACAGTGTGGGAGGAAATATTTATAAAGCATATTATCTGATAAGGGACTAGATTCAGAATATATAAAGAACTCTCAAAACTCAATAATAAAAAGGTGAATAATCCAGTTTTGGTTGTACGGGATTTTTGGGCAAACAAACCAATTGATGTCTACTATGCCAGGTCACAGGATAGTTTTGATTTAAAGATTTCTGTCACTTTGTTCCCAGTGACTATTAAAATATCCCTGAAATAGCATGATTTCAGATTGAGCCTCTTACTGAAGCAGCCATCCATACTGTGGAAATAACATATTCCATTGCTATTCCAAAATGTTCATTTGAAGTTCAGAAATTAGAGTGTCTTTGCCTATGTAGGATTCAAACACCTAATTTTGGTCACTGTGCATTCTGTACGGAACTTCATAGCTCTGTCACCTAGGGTACATTTGAGTATAAGTCACAGTGGCCAGGTGTGGTGTCTCATGCCTATAATCCCAGCACTGTGGGAGATCCAGGCGGGTGGATCACCTGAGATCAGGAGTTTGAGACCAGCTTGGCCAACATGGTGAAACCCTGTCTCTACTAAAAATACAAAAATTAGCCGGGCATGGTGGCATGTGCCTTTAGTCCCAGCTATTCGGGAGACTGAGGCAGGAGAATCGCTTGAAGCCAGGAGGTAGAGGTTGCAGTGGGCCGAGATCGTGCCATTGCACTCCAGCCTGGGCGACAAGAGTGAGACTCCATCTCTAAAAATAAAATAAGTTACAGAATACCTAACAATGGTTTAAGCCAAATTAATTTTTTCGTATCATAAGAACTTTAGAGTTGTGACAGTTTCAGGTTTAGGTAGTAACTGATGAATGTCAAAGAACTCAGGCTCTTTTGATCTCTGCATTCTGCCATCTTCAGAATGTTGGCTTTTCTTTCTTAAGCTTGTGACCTCATAGTGGCAAAATAGTTGGCTCAGTTCCAGTCATCACAACTACATGTAAACATGTTCAAGACAAGCAGGAAGGAGAGGAAGGGAAAACAGCTCTTCTTATATCAGAAAACAAAATGTGTTCCAGGAGCCCCCCCCCAATAGATTCCCTCCTTCCATCTTTGCTAAAAGGAATGCTGGGAAATTATCTTGATTTTTTTTCACCATCTACTTTTGGAGGTGGGAAAAGGAAAAGAAGGTTCAATAGTACTGTTAATAATGACCAACAGGCCGGGCACAGTGGCTCACGCCTGTAATCTCAGCACGTTGGGAGGCCGAGGCAGGCAGATCATGAGGTCAAGAGTTCGAGACCAGCCTGGCCAACATGGTGAAACCCTGTCTCTACTAAGGATACAAAATGTTGGCTGGGCGTGGTGGTATGTACCTGTAATCCTAGCTACTCGGGAGGCTGAGGCCGGAGAATTGCTGGAACCCGGGAGGCAGAGGTTGCAGTGAGCCAAGATTGCGCCATTGCATGCCAGCCTCAGCGACATGACGAGATGCTGTCTCAGAAAATATTATATAATAATAATAATGGCCAACAAACTTTGTCTGCCACACCAGCCACAGACAATACCTGTGAGTCTGGTATTGTCAGACTTAGTAGTATCTCTTTTATTACAATTTCTTTGTGTTTTTAAATTATACAAGTAACACATGAATATGTCATCATTGCAAAAGATTCCACGAATACCATTCTTTCTAAACTATCTTCTTTTCGATAATGGAAAATAAGCCTAATACTCCAGTTAATCCAGCATGTTCACACTTTGTCCTTTGGGTATATTTTGGACTTTTCCACTAAATTATTAATTTGTCCCCTTGCCTGATAGCAGTGTAACCGGATTTGCAGCTTGGGCTCCAGGCTCCGGTTCTTGGCTTCCTTTGCTCGAAGAATCGAGCAGAGAGCCTTACCCTCACCGTGAGTGTTCCAGCTCCAAATAAGCATTCACGGACCTAGAGAGTGAGCAGCAATGCCGTTTATTGAGCAAGCGAAAGTAAGAGCTTCCAGAGCATGGAAGGGTGGAAGGGAGCCCAAGAGGGTTGCCATTGCTGGCCAGGGCTGCCTGGGCTTATATCTGCAAGTAAATCTGAGTTGCTCAGTGTCTGTCCCCTAGTCCTGTGTGGGGAGAGGGCTTGTGACCATGAGTCACCTCATCTCTCCTCTGAGTTGCTGAGTGTGTGCCCTTTAGTCCTGTGTAGGGAGGGCCTTGTGGCTACGAGTCACCTAATCTCTCCTTCTGGTGGTTTCTTCCTAGTTTCTGTTGAACTTGCTAGCAGTATTGGAATGTGGTTGAACAGCTAACGGATACTTTGAACGCAGCCTCCTGATATAGTTGAAGTACCTGTGTTGACCTTTTCCCATGTTAGGATTTCCAAAAGATTCCTTATTTACCCAAAAGGTTTTATTACCTCAGTAGCATCCTTCTGCCTCTTCCTTTTCCCATCTAGATCCTGACCTTCCCTCAAAACTTGGCTCTAATCCCCTCCTCATTAAAGCCTTCCCTGATCTTCTCAGCAAGAACCATCTGTGTACATAACCTTGCATGCTCATATTGCCCATTTACTGTGTTATTTCCTGTGTTGTGTTTTGTGTTCCTTATGTGTGATCGTGGCAGTCCTCAGCTGACTAAGAAAGTGTGATTGGTAGCTCTTTGGGTTGCCCTTCATGTTCTCAGTGCCTTCCTTACACAAAGCGAGTCCTTAATAGGTGATTGTCTGTTGCTGCCTCTACCTGCAGCAGCCATGATTAAAACATAGATGGGGATAAACACAGTCTGGGGGAATTATCTCTGGAATTAGTTTCCTGCTCATGTCTTCCGCTGCTGCTGTGGAACAAAATAGCTCTTATTTTTGCAATGGTGAATATAAAGGAGGAAAAAAGTCATTTGCTTTTGTGGCTTAAATAGGTGATAAGCTTCTCAGGATGCATGGTTTATACAAAGCAGCCAGGGCAGCATGAAGATGTCCCTATCTAAATTGTGACTCAAAGCCCCTCTGTGGCCTCTTGTGCCATGCTGAGGGGTATTTTTCTCTCTCTCATTGGCATCCAGTTTGGGTTTTCCTGGAAGCAGCAGGTTTGTCTATGCATATTCATCAGTCAGGACTTCTAAGGAGACCATTCTCCCCACACTGGGATTCCAGCTATGCTAATGGTACAAATGTACAGGGATTTCTTAGGCTATTTCCTGGGGGGAGTTTATTCTGTTTCTGCAGTTGCAGAAAGGGCAGAGCCAACTTCTTGCAGAGGGGGGATTCCCTAAAGCAAAGGGAATTGAGAGGTGGGCATTTTTACACCCGTTACCCAGGCCCCTGGGTGCTCAAATTCTACCTGGCGACTCCGGTGTGGCAAAGTGACCAGCTTGACCAGCTGAAGACTAAACAAACCCTTTGCTTTCCTAATGATGTGTTTGATATTCCAAAGGAGGGAATAGTCAAAACCACTAGATTTTTATTGGGGATTGGAGGGATTAGGTCAGTTGCATGGTTTACCTGTAATTTAGACTACCTTTCCTTCTTCACATGAATTTGGTAATTGAAGCTTACTGTTCTGTCAGATTCAAGCAGAGATGTTTATTTAATCATTTACAGGTCTATTTCCATATCATTTCGGTTAGAGTTCAGTCATTTGTTGCTCAGCTGTTTTCAGATCTAAACTTTATAAAAGGCATTTGAGTAGAGCCTCTCCTAGTGACCAAGGAAAGTGGACCTTCTCTTTCCTTTGTTTTAAATTGAAGTTTTTATTGAAATCATTGTAAATGAACATACATGTAGATTCACTTAAGAAAGAATACAGAGAGGTCCTGTTTACCCCTCATCCCATTTGCCCCAGTGGTAACATTTTTCCTTTCTTTTCTTTTCTTTTTTTTTTAATTGCATTTTAGGTTTTGGGGTACATGCGAAGAACAGGCAAGATAGTTGCATAGGTACACACGTGGCTTTTTTTGTTTTTAAGATAGGGTCTTGCTCTGTCACCCAGGCTGGAGTGCAGTGGCATAATCATAGTTCACTGCACCCTCGACCTCCCTGGATTAATTGATCTTCCTGCCTCAGCCCCTTGAGTAGCCAGGACTGCAGGTGCACACCACCATGTCTGGCTAACTTCTAGAGTTGGGGGGAGGGTCTTGCTATGCTGCCCAGGCTTGTCTCAAACTCTTGGGCTCAAGTGATCTGTCTGTCTCGGCCCCTGGAAGTGTTGAGATTACAGGTGTGAGCCACTGTGCCCAGCTCATTTTTCAAAGCTGTAGTATAATATCACAATCAGTATCTTGACATTGATATACTCCACTGATCTCATTCAGATTTTCCCAGCTTTACTCGTATTCATTTGTATGTTAGTATGTGTGTATTTAGCCTATACATTTCATCACATGTGTAGATTTTTGTGGCTACCACCACAGTAAAGGTACAGAAGAGTTTTATCACCACAGGGATTCCTTATGTTGCCCTTTTTTAACCACACCTCCCTCCCTTCCACCAACTCCCTGGACCCTACCATTCCTAACCCCTGGCAACAATGAATCTGTTTTCCATTTCTAAAATTTTGCTATTTCAAAATGTTACGTGAATGGAATCATAAAGTATGTACCTTTTGGAATTTGTTTTTTCCACTTGGTGTAAGTCTCTGGGGATTTATCGAGGTTGTTGCGCGTATCAACTGTTCATTCACTTTTACTACTGAGTAATAGTTCGTGTATGTATCACAGTTTCTTTACATTTGCCTTTTGAAGGTCATTGGGACTATTTCTAGTTTTTAGCTATTATGAATAAAGATGCTGTGAACATGTATGTATAGGTTTTTGTGTGAGCATACATTTTCATTTCTCTGGGATAAGGGCCCAAGAGTGCAATTGCATGTTATATGATACTTACATGTTTAATTTTATGAAAAGACTATCAAACTATTTTTGAGAGCAAATTACCATTTTACATTACCCACAACAATATATTGTGATCTAGTTTCTTTGCGCCCTGGTCAGCATTTGGTGTTGTCACTATTTTTATTTTAGCTGTCTGATAGGTATGTAGTGATATCTCATTATGGGTTTAGTTGGCATTTCTCTGATGGTTAATCAATTGAATATCTTTTCATGTGCTTATTTGTCATCTGTTTATCCACCTAAGTGAAATGTCTGTTTATGTCTTTTGCTTATTTCTAACTGGATTGTTTTTTACTAAGTTTTTTTTTGAGACAGAGTCTCACTCTGTTGCCCAGACTAGAGTACAGTGGCATGATCTTGGCTTACTGGAACCTCTGCCTCCCAGGTTCAAGTGACTTATGCTTCAGGCCTCCCAAGTAGTTGGGATTACAGGGAAGAGCCACTGTGCCCAGCCTTGTTTTTTTTTTTTTTTCCACTATTTTGAGAATTCTTTATGCATTCTGGATACTAGTTCTTTGAGATGTGGTTTGTACATATTTCCTCCCAGTCTATGGCTTATCTTTTCATCCTGTTAACAGTGTTTTTTGTAGAGCCGAAGTTTCTAATTTTGATAAGGTCTAATCTATCACATTTTTCTTTTATGAGTTATGCTTTTGGTGTCAAGTTTAAGGGCTCTCTGCCTAGTCCTGTATCATGAAGATTGTCTCCTGTGGTGGTTTATTTTGAGACAGGGTCTCATTTTGTTGCCCAAGCTGGAATGCAGTGGTATAATCTTGGCTCACTGCAGCTTCAACCTCCCAGGTTCAAGCAGTCCTCCTGCCTCAGCCTCCCAATAGCTGAGACAACAGGTGTGCACCATCATGCTAGGCTATCATTTTTTTTTTGTTTTTTTTTGTAGAGACAGAGTTTCACCATGTTGCCTAGGCTTGTCTCAAACTCCTGTGCTCAAGAGAATCACCTGCCTCAGCCTCCCACAGTGCTAAGATTAAAGTTGTGAGCCACTGCGCCTGGTCTCCTGTGCTGTTGTTGTTGCTTTTTTCCCTGAAGGATTTATTTATTTAGTTTTGCATTTTATATTCGAGTCTGTGATCTGCTGGGCATGATGGCTCATGCCTATAATCCCAGCATTTTGGGAGGCTGAGGTGGGAGGATTGCTTGAGGCCTGGAGTTCAAGACCAGCCTGGGCAACATAAGGAGACTTTGACTCTACAAAAATAATAATACAAAAAAGCTTGGTGTGGTGTCGTGCACCTGTGGTCCCAACTACTTGGGAGGCTGAGGTGGGAGGATGGCTTGGGCCTAAGAGGTGGAGGCTGCAGTGAGCTGTGGTCACACTACTGTATTCCATTCTGGGGGACAGTGTTTGACCCTGTCTCAAAAAAAAAAAAACCTGTTAAAACTTAAAAGCCTAATTAACTTAAAAGGCTTTTAAGTTAATTTTTATATAAGTTGTGAGATCTAGGTTGTGATGAACTTTTTTGGCCTATGGATGTCCAGTTACTCAAGCACCATCTGTTCTAAAGGCTATCCTTCCATTGAATTGCTTTTGAATCTTTACAAAACCATTCGAGCTTATTCATGTGGGTTGCCTTTGAGTTGTCTGTTTCCTTGATCACTGTGTCTATCCCTGTGCCATTGCCACACAGTTTTTATTACTATAGCTGTATAGTAAACCTTAATATCAGGTTCAGTGATTCCTCCCATTTTATTTTTCTTTGTCAAGGTTATTTGTCTTTTTTAAAATTTTTCCTTATATATAAAGAAAATTTCTCTTTAAATCATTTAATCTTTTTCTGCTAAAAAAAGATAGCTTTTAGAGACTACATGCATTGGTTTGTAATGCTTTCTCCTGCAAGTAATGGAATACCTGACCAATAGTGGTTTAAACAAGCAGGGATTTATTTTTTTCACTGAGCAGGAAGTCTGGAAGTGTTACCAATGGAGGGTGTCCATGTTCTTGGCATATTGAACAAAGAATTGGACAAAATGCTCAAACAAAGCAAGGAAAGAATGAAGCACCAAAAGTAGAGATTTATTGAAAACAAAAGTACAGTGTGGACCAGGTGGAGCATAGGGGCTCAAGAGCCTCTTTACAGAATTTTCTGGGGTTTAAATACCCTCTAGAGGTTTCCCATTGGTTACTTGATGTAGACCCTATCAAGTAATAGTGGCCTGCAATCAGTTTGATTGGTTGCAGAAAAGCAACCAGTCAGAGGCTGCAGTGAGGTTACAAAGGTTATACCCTATGCAAGTATCTGATTGGTTGTGGGAAACAGTCAGAGGCTAAAGTGAAGTTACATAGTTACATGCAAAAAATGCAGAGTAACTCTCTGCAACCAATCAGAGATACTTTTGATTTTTCATCTACCATGAAGGAAAAGGTTGGGGTGGGATTGCAAAGGGGGTAGCCTACCTCCAGTCCTTTTGTTACTTAGGGGTGGAAAGTTGTGCTTTTCCTTTTGATTTAGTTCCAGAAGTCAGCATGAACTGGCTTTAAGTTTCCTGCCTCCAGACCCTATTCTCTTGCCTCCCAGGTAGTTGGCTGCTGGCACATGTTTAGAGGCTTAACTTTGTCTCAGCCAACATTTCTGCAATCCTGCCCATGATCCCAAGGTGGCTGCCACAGCTCCAGGGATCATGTATACATTTCAAGAGAAGAGGTGAGTGAGGGCAAGGTGATCTGCATCTGTCCCTTGGCTCAAGAGAGCAAAAGTCCTTCATAGAATTCCAAAACAGACTCCTGAAAAAGAGGCTGAGGAAACAAGTGGAAGCATTTAGCTTTTTCTGGAGATTTTAAATGAAGACTTGTAAGGGAGAAGAAATTTGGGAATGTCTGTATGAATCAGCTATAATGAGCCAGTGTTTTCAATTTACTTTGGGGAAAATCTTTAGAATTCTTTATTGATTGGTGCCTTGAGTTGAATTATTTAGAGAAAAAATATTAGAGCCTTGTGAGAAAGATTCTGCACATCTCTAGATCTTATTGATTTAAATTTTTTCACTCTACTGATTTAAATATATTATTAAATATATAAAATCAATCTTATTGTTATATTGAGTTGGTGGCTAAGAATCATGAGCACAACACTTTTTCAAGTTAGTTTTGGAAAGAAAGGAAAATTAGCTTGAAAATGTTTGAGGTTTTCTTTGACATGCTTTTTAAATTTGCACATTTGGTGTTAGTTTTTGAGTGATTTAGCTTAATTAATAAATAATGGTAGCTTTCATGCTCTTATAGTCTTACACTCTCAGATCCCAGTATACCTGAGGCAATTTTGTTATTTTCTCTGAGAGGCTCACAGAGAGCCTCTTTTGAATGACTTTTTATTCTCCATAGAAGTACAGAAAAGAAGAAAAGATAAAATGAATTTCTAAAATAAATATTAGATGAAAGAGGAAAAAAACCTACACTATTCATAGAATAGAAGCAAATTAGTTCAGAACCTGATCAGGCAGAAATATCTAAGAATGATAGTTTTAGATAATTCTATATCAAATTTTCTATTAACCTCAAAAAATAGAAAAATAAGGTTTGTTAATGTTTATCAAAATATTAAATATTAACTGTCTCTCTTCAGTTCCCAAATTTCCAGTAACTGCTGGTGACTGTAGAGGGATTGCTACAGCACTCTCTTTTAATACTTCCCTAGCTTTTAAGGGATTGAGTCTAGATCCAATTATCTGGTCTATTTCCTCCCTTCCAGATCATGGTGGATGTTTTTGCTATTATATTTGCCAAAAGCAAAAGTAACAATTCAATCCGATGACTTAAACAAGGAGACATCTATTACTTTTCTCAAAAAAGCACAAAGAATATTAGGCCTAATGCTTAAGGGCTCAGGTATTGGGTTTGTATCCCGGATTCACCATTTATACTAGTTGAGTGACTTTGGGCGAATTACTAAAACTCTGTCTCTCAGAATCCCCATCTAGGCTGGGCGCAGTGACTATAATCCTAGCACTTTGGGAGGCTGAGGTTGGCAGATCACTTGAGCCCAGGAGTTTGAGACCAGCCTAGGCAACATGGTGAAACCCCGTCTCTGAAAAAAATACAAAAATTAGGCAGGTGTGGTGGCATGCACCTGAGGTTCCAGCTATTCAGGAGGCTGAGGTGGGAGGATCGCTTGAGCCCAGGAGGTCAAGGCTGTAGTGCGCCTTGATTGCACCACTGCACTCCAGCCTGAGCTACAGAGTAAGACCATGGATCAAAAAAAAAAAAAAAAAAAAGACTCCTCATGTACAAAATGGGGATGATGATAGAATATAGGTAGAGATTTTCTCTCTGAGGATTAAGAGCATTAAAAAAATGTGCATATCTCATTTATTAATGAGATTAACTATATTTTAGTATGTTTATTGGCTATTTCCACTTCCTTTTTCTGTAAAGTGCCTTTTCAAATCCATTGCCCATCTTTCCACTGGGTTTTCCCTTTTTTTTGTACATATATATGCGATATAGAGCAGTATTTCCATATCTGTATACAATGTGTAATGAGCAAATCAAGCATATTTATCACCTCAAATATTTATCATTTCTTTGTTTTGGAAACATTCAAAATCTTCTCTTCTAGATTTTTGAAAATATGTAATAAATTATAGTTAACCATATTCACCCTACAGAGCTACAGAACACTAGCATTCATTTCATCTGTCTACTGTAATTTTTTATCTGTTAACCAACCTCTCTCCACCTCCTCTCCTTCTCGTTTCCACCCTTTAATGCCTCCATTGATTAAGAGAATTTGATGTGGCTAGACATGGTGGGTTACACTTGTAATCCCACCACTTTAGGAGGCTGAGGTGAGCAGATCACTTGAGCCCAGGAGTTCAAGATCAGTCTGGTCAACATGGTGAAACCTCATCTTTACAAAAAATACAGAACTTAGCAGGGTGTGGTAGTGTGAACCTGTAGTCCCAAGCTACTCAGGAGGCTGAGGCGGGAGGACAGCTTGAGCCCAGGAGGTCAAGGCCGCAGTGAACTGTGATTGTGCCACTGCACTCCAGCTTGGGTGACAGAGCAAGACCCTGTCTCAAAAAAAAAAAAAAGTTTAATGTTTTTTAAGTGCTTAGAACAGTGCTACAATTGTTAGCTGTCATGGCAACAGAAATGACATTTACATCTGCTTATCTAGCTCATGGTAGTCCTAGTAAGCTGTCAAATTCTTACCAAGCACCTCATTCTTCCTGCCTTTGCCTTGTGGTTGTCGAGCATCTGGGCTGTTGAGTGTAACCTAGAAAGAAACAAGAGACTGCTGTTCTGGAATTCTGAAATAGAGATTGCAAACAGATCAACAGCTCCTGATGTAGATGACTATAGCCAGCTTCTCAGTTTGGATTAACTTTACGGTTTCTGTAGCGGCCTTGATAACTAATTGATTAATTAACCTACGCATGTGCTAAAATTGCCCTTCCAATTTTTAGCAATGAAGTAGGGGTGCTGGTATTAGGTTTTAATTTGATATGAAGCAGAGAGTCTGGATTTGACTGCCACCTTTCCAACAGTGGTGGAATGGGAGTCAGGGAGTTGAGATGCCAAGGAGCACTGATCTAGGAATAGTTATGCTCCTAACTTTATCATTTGCTAAGACACTTGCTAATTTCCTTGAATTGAGACTGAGTACCAATTTAGTCACTATAGCAAAGGAAAAGTTGCCATGCCATCTTAAGAGGCTGTAATGGCAAATCTCAAGCTTGTGTATGTGTGTAGGGTGTGTGTGTGGGGCAAATATTTTAAACAAGTGCCCTATGGACTGTTACATCATATCAGACAAATTCTCAACGTGTTTGTTTCTAAAGTATAGAATTCTGAATTGAAATTTCAAGTTAATACTCTAATAGTGCAAAAATGGAGTTTTGTATGCTACGTCAATTAGAGTAACAATAGCAATTAGCATCACTGAACTTAAAAAAAGTGTGTGTTTTGTTGTTTTGAGTTTGTGCGAATTCACAACTCACAAGTCCAGAGTTTTGGAGATGTTTTAGTAATAGTTCTTTTCATGCTAAAAACATTATGTAATTAGGTGTGACTGATTTTATTTTGTTTAGCAAGAGAATTGGAAATATTTAACAAGTATCTGGCTAATACTTTTTGAGTAGAGAATTTGCTCATAAATTTAGTAGCAACTCAGTTGAATGAACTGCATTCTGACTTTGATATATTTTGGTTTCTCTTCAATTTTTATAGTATCAGTGGATTTTATGGGCCCCACATGCTTCCACACAACTCTGTTGACCTTGGTGGGTTTTAATGTTTAAAATTAAAGGGCCCTGTCATATGATATTCTTAGTTATTGTTACTATTATAGTTGGACAAAGATGTGCTGGTAAGAGTTTGTAGCAATTGTGTGTGTGTGTATGCGCATGCGCACGTGTGTGTGTGTGTGTGTGTGTGTGTATGTATGCGGGGGTGGGGGTGGTGTTGGGTGTTCAGTGGCTGCTGCCCCCTCAAAGCAGCAAGCATGTAGCTGCCCAATGGGTTCTTCTTACCCACTGCCCAGATAATGGCTGATTTATGAAGAAGGAGGAACTGCATTAAAGTTACATACACTCAGAGCCAGCTAAATGGGAGACCAGAGTTTTATTACTCAAATCAGTCTCCCTGAAAATTTGGAGACAGAGGTTTTTAAGAGATAGTTTGGCAGGCAGGGGCCTAGGGAATGGGGAATGCTGATTGGTTGGTTCAGAGATGACATCATAGGGAGTTGAAGCTGCCCTCTTGCACTGAGTTAATTCCTGGATGGGGACTACAGACCAAATGAGCCAGTTTACCTGTCTGGGTGGTGCCAGCTGATCCATCAGAATGAAGGGTCTGAAAAATACCTTGAACACCAGTCTTAGGTTTTATGATAGTAATGTTATCTATGGGAGAAGTTTGGGAGGTTAGGAATCTTGTGGCCTCTGGCTGCGTGACTCCTAAGCCATAATTTCTTATCTTGTGGTTAATTTATTAGTTTTACAGAGGCAATCCAGTGCCCCGGCAAGGAAGGGGGGTTTGTTTCGGGGAGGGGCTGTTATCATCTTTGTTTTAAATTTAAACTATAAATTCCTCCCAAAGTTAGTTTGGCCTATGCCCAGGAATGAATACCTTAGAGGTTAGAAGCATGATGGAGTCAGTTAGGTACCATTTCTTTTACTGCCATCATTTTTGCAAAGGCATTTTCAGACATCTCTCTTCTGCCCTTGTGTTTTCTAGCCCCTTATCTTCCTTGTGCAGCTGTGGTGGTGACCAGGAAGGGAAGGCTAGCCTTGTGGAGGGTGCTTTCACTTCAATCCACCTCTTCAGCCTTCTTTAGAAATAACAACAGAAATGGGCCTTATACCCCGTAAGATGTCATTTAAGTGTCTGATTTTGCTATTTAAGGCTCTCTGTGGATTGATTTCCATATCAACTGTTCAACATTTATGTCCCATAACTATAGGAAATGCTGCTGTATCTAGCTGGGCCAACATGCTTCAGGGTCTTTTCTCTTACTCTGCCCAAATTCACTGCATGGTTCAAGGCTTACTTTAAGACTCAAATTCTACATGAATATTTCTCTGGCATCTACCACTCCATAGTATACTCCTTTGAATTCCTATAGCCTAATCTATATGCATAGGGTCCGCTACAGTGGGTTGCCCAAAAAATAAATCTTAAAAGTAGATGGTATGGTTTAAGTTGAAGAACTATTGACTCATACCTATCAGGCCCTGTGTTAAATGTTGAATGAGAAATAAGACAGACTGTGGCCCTGCTTCCATGGAACTAAGAGGAACAGTGTTAAAAGTGAAGTTTGACAGAGGAATGATGATCAGATAATTTATACATGTTCCTGGAGTAAATATTATGACCAGTAATGTCATAGAAGTGGAGATAAATCTATAAATCTATTTGTGGATGAGAACATATAAGCTCTTAGGTTGGTTAGTAAGGGAGTCATACTTGGTCCCTTTTTTTTTTGAGATGGAGTCTCACTCTGTCACCCAGGCTGCAGTGCAATGGTGCGATCTTGGCTTACTGCACCCTCCACCTCCCAGGTTCAAGCGATCCTCCTGCCTCAGCCTGTTGGGTAGCTGGGACTATAGGTGCATGCCACCACACCTGGCTAATTTTTGTATTTTTAGCAGAGACACGGTTTCACCATGTTGGCCACACTAGTCTAGAATTCCTGTACTTGGTCTCTTTTTACTGGAGCTCTGATGCAGCTCTCTAAAAGCTAATACCAAGTCCTTCCTCTTGAGAAAACAAAATAACAAATGCTAATAAGCAGGCAGTCACAGAGATTCTCTCATTTGGTGCTAACCACTGTCTCGTGAAGCAGGTATTATTATTCTCACTTTAGACATGGCAAGATAGAGGTCTCTGGAGACGTAAAGTGACTGCTCCAGCATCACATGGCCCATAGAGGCAAAGCTGGAAGGTAGAGGCCAGGCTTCTGATGCCAGATCTCCTGTCCTGTCCTTTATGACCCTATTACTCCCTGGTTCTGCTCTCCATTCCAAATGTTTGATTATTAGATTTAAAAGGGTCTAACCCAGGTAACGTGAACAGGGAAAGATCAGCTGACAATATCTGATTGTTTGTAAAGAATCCACAGCTTATGTTCTATTCGTTCAATAGATGATCACTGAACACCTGCTATGTGCCAGGCCCTATAGTCCTTACTGTCAGAAAGTACAAACTCTAGTATGAAATACAAGTAAATAAACAGAAAACTATAGTATAGTGTTCTAAGTACACTGATGGCTATACAGGAATTATGGGCATATAGAAGGGGGCTGATTTGTTGAATGAATGAATCAAGAAGAAGATTGTGAGATTGTTTCTGTCTGCACCACTGCTGCCCTTTCAAAGGCACATCTATTTTTTTTTTTTTTTTAACATGGTATTCTGTGTTCTAGGCACTTGGCCTGGCCCTGGTGATACAGCTGGGGGGCGGGGGAGGGGAAAGGGTAAGTTCCTAAATAGTTAAAGACAGGGTAATCTTCCAGACGTTAATAGAAGATCTATACAGGAACAGAATGTTCTGCCTCTGGCAGTCAGAGAAGACTTTAAGAGATGACATTTAGATGATCTTTTATTTATTTCTTGAATTTTTCTGAGCTTGGGTTATTTTAAGGAAATTATAAATACTAGAAACTCAAGAGTTTTGATACGTTACCTGGAGCTGTTCAAGGAGCCATATGGTTCACAAGCTATTTCTGTCCCCATGATTCTGCTGAAACCATTCTAGTCAAGGTCACCAGCCACCTCCGTGTTGCCAAATCAGGGGGTCAAGTCTCAAGCCTCGTCTTCATTTGACTTATTAGTAGCATTTAACACAGTGAGTCATGTGTTCTTTCAAATGCTTTCTTTATGTATTTTCCATGATACTCAACTCTCCTGGTGTTCTTCACATCTTACCAGCTACTCCTTTTTAGTCTTGTTTGCTAATTCTGTCCCATCTCCTTAATCACATAACATTGGCATATTTTAAAGCTCAGTCTTGGACTTTTTTTCTGCACTATCATCATTCATTCTAGCACTGTAGCCTTAAATACCATCCATCAACTGATGTATGTCAAATTTTTACATCTAGCCTTGACTTTTTGCTTGAACTTCAGACTCCTGTATCCACCTGCTAGTCCACATTTCTACTTGCTTGAGTGGTATCTTGAAACGTAACATGTCCAAAATAGAATTCTGGACTCCTGTCCCTGCCTCCTACCTCCAGAATTCTCATTTAAGTTCTCTCCCAACATTCTACATCCCAGCATCCAAAACTCCATTCTTCTAGTTGTTCAGGCTAAAATATTTGGGGTTGTTAACAACTCATCTCTTTTTCCACACCCTACATCTAATCTATTGGTAAATCCTTTTTATTTCACCTTCAAGATATACAGAACTTGATCACTTCCACTTGTCTCTACTTATGTTACCCTGGTCTAGGCCACTGTCATTTCTTGCCTGAACTATTGCAATATCTCCAGTTCTCTGTATTGTAGCCAGAATGATCTTTACTATGCCCAGCTCAAAACAAAATCCAGTCTTCTTTAAACCTCCAAGGCATTGGCCTCTGTTTATATGCTTAACCTCATGTCTCAAGTTAGAGGACTCTAGACCTTTCAAACACTAGGTAAGGCCTAATAGGGGAGATTGAATGACAATCCAGAGTGCAGGAGTGAATGGAGGGGAGAAGGGACTCTTTGGTGACTGCAGACTACTGTTTCGTGAAACATGAAGATAGAGGATGGGAGGGAGTGAAGGCGGTAATGAAAGCAAGACTAAGGGCTGAAGGAGGCTTTTCTTTCTCTAAGAAGTGAAAGACTTGAGTGTCTTTATGAGTCATTGAAAGGAGGCCATAGAAGGGAGAGGCTAATGCTGTCGATCACTGACTTACCAGGGATGCAAGCAAGCCAGTACTGCAAGGAGAGACAGTTAGGGCCCACGTGAGTATGGAGATCATAAGTTGACTGCAGTCGCTGTTGTTTGCTTAGTTGTGTGGCTTATCCTACCACTTCACTCTGTCTTCTGGCCAGCGCCTTCGAGGTGTCTTCAGTCTACCCTTCCCAGCCCTTTTGTTATGCCTGCCCGTCAATCCCTGTTGCCTTCTCCCTTGTTCTGCTCCAGGCTCCTGAACACTGTGGATGTGACATGGGTCCTGAGGGTCACATTGCTTCCTGGATTACTATTCTTCTCTGTCTCCTAATTCTTGTCCTCCTCCCAGGTGCTTTAAACTTATCTACTCCAGGCCAGGCACGGTGGCTCATGCCTGTAATCCCAGCACTTTTGGGAGGCCGAGGTGGGCGGATCACCTGAGGTTGGGAGTTTGAGACAGGCCTAGCTAACATGCTGAAACCCCAGCTCTACTAAAAATACAAAAATTTGCCAGGCGTGGTGGTGCGTGCCTGTAATTCCAGTGACTCGGGAGGCTGAGGCAGGAGAATCGCTTGAACCTAGGAGACAGAGGTTGCAGTGAGCCGAGATCGCACTGCTGCACTCCAGCCTGGGTGACAGAGCGAGACTCCATCTCATAAACATACATACATACATACGTACATACATAAAATAAAATAAACTTATCTACTCCTGTGACATTTGTTTGATGGGGTCAGAGGTTGTGAAACTTTAGAAGCATACATGCTACCTTTAGAATTTAAAAAAATGTATCTACCTGCCAACCGATCCATTATTTACTTAATATCTCTTTGTGAATTGAATCACTTTTGGAAAACTAAAACATACTTAAAAGGGAAACTTTATGTCCTTACCATAAACAAAAGCCACACCACTCGATCTAAGTGGGAGGCCATGGTAAGAAAAGAAATGAAAACAAAACAGTGTTTTTAGATTTGATGCCTACAAAAAGTTATGAGCCTGAGGCCTGCTTTCTTTTATATAGGCGAGTGTTTGGGAGCTATAGTCAGTACTATCAAATTGAGAGTTAGTCTTACCTTAATCAAAAGGAAGAGGATAGAAGAAGATGAACATTCTTGCGTGTCCTCTGAAATCATCTCCATTACCAGGTAGGGTGGCATCCCTGGAAAGAGTGGCCTGGGTGTTTGTGTGCAGGGACGCTTAGCTCAAGGGTTGGCGTGTTGTGCCTTGCTTAATCAATTACAGTTGAATATTGGTTGAAGATCTTCATGTTAAGACCTGGCAGTGGCCTCTTTAAAAGTCTTTTGTGCAGGGCATGGTGGCTTATGCCTATAATCCCAGCACTTTGGGAGGCTGAGGCAGGCGGATTACTTGAGCCTGGGAGGTTGAGATCAGTCTGACCAACATGGTGAAACCCCATCTCTAATAAAAATACAAAAATGAGCTGGGCATGGTGGTGGGCACCTGTAATCCCAGCTACTTGGGAGGCTGAGGCAGGAGAATTGCTTAGACCTGGGAGGCAGAGGTTGCAGTGAGCCGAGATCACATCACTGCACTCCAGCCTGGGTGACAAGAGTGAGACTCTGTTTCAAAAAAAGAAAAAAAAAAGTCTTTTGCCTTCAGACCTTCCCCCTTCCAACCCACCCTGCTCACACTTAGTGGATCTGTCTTCAGACATGCTGCCTCATATTGTCCCTGTGTCCCTGGGGAAACAAATGGCTCCTTGTTGCCTATTTGATTCAGACCCACAACGTTCAATTTGGCAAGCAGTGAATCTACCATTCAAATGTTATGGGCTTCCTGTATTTGCAGCAATATGTTAGATGGTGAGGGGACATAGAAAAAGGAAGAAATACACACCACGGTCCCAGAGTCTAAAAAATGTGTCATCTAGTTGAGGAGATAAAATAGACATGAGTATGTGCACATATTATGGTGCATGTACATGATGAAGGGCTGGTAGTCAGGGAGGGCCTCATGAATCTGCCCATCCCTGGGCTTGGTCATCACGTAGCTCATTTGTGGTGTATGAATCTCATGCTGGCTGGGTTTTTTTTTATTGTGGTAAAATATACAAAGTATAAAAGTTACCATTTTAACCATTTAAAGTCTACAATTCAGTGGCATTTGGTACATTCACAATGCTGTGTAGCTGTCCCCACTATTTCAAGAACATTTTCATCGCTTCGAAGGAATCCTTGTACCTAGTAAGCAGTCACTCCCCATTCTTTGTTCCTCCCAGTCCCTGGCAACCATGAATCTGCCTTCTGTCTGTGAATTTGCCTATTTTGTATATTTCATATACATGGAATCATATAATATGTGCCCTTTTTATCTGACTTTTTTCTCTTAGCATAACGTTTCAAGGTTCATCCACATTGCATGTATCAATACTTTGTTCCCTTTGATGGCAGAATAATATTCCATTGTATGGTTATACCACATTTGTTTAACCATTCATCAGCTGATCGACATTTGGGTTGGTTCCACCTTTTGGCTATTGCAAATAAAGCTTCTATGAATATTTGTATATAAGTTTCTTTCTGTGGATGTATGTTTTCAGTTCTCCTGAGAATATACTGAGGAATGCAACTGCTGGATCATATGATGATTCTTTGTTTAACTTAATGAGGAGCTGCCAGACTGTTTTTCACAGCAGCCACATTAGTGTCATCCTCACCAGCAAGGTGTGAGTTCCAATGTCTCCACATCCTCACCAACATTTATTTTCTATTTAAAAAAAATTATAGTCACCCTAGTGAGTGTGAAGTGTCACATTGTATGTATGCATCTATGTATGTATGTATTTATTTTTAAGACAGGGTCTCACTCTGTCGCCTAGGCTGGAGTGCAGTGTGCGATCATGGCTTCATAGCTCACTACAGCCTCAGCCTCATGAGCTCAAGCGATCTTTTTGCCTTAGCCTCCCGAGTAGCTGGGACTATAGCGTGCCCTACCTCGCCTGGCTAATTTTTGTATTTTTTTTTGTAGAGACAAGATCTCACCATGTTGCTCAGGCTGATCTCCAACTCCTGGACTCAAGTGATCTGCCTGCCTAAGCCTCCCAATGTATTGAGAGTATAGGTGTGAGCCACTGTGTCTGGTTTCACTGTACTTTTGATTTACATTTCCCTAATGACTAATGGCATTGAAGATGTTTTCATGTGCTTATTGGCCATTTGTATATCTTCCTTGGAGAAATGTCTATTCAAGTCCTTTGCCCATTTTTAAATTGAATTGTGTGTGCTTTTGCTGAGTTGTAAGAATTCTTTATTATTCTGTATAATAGACCGTTATAATATATGATTTCCAAATATTTTCTGTCATTCTATGGGTTGGTTGGTTTGTTGGTTTGTCTGTTTTTCTAGAAATGACATCTCACTATATTGCCCAGGATGGTCTTGAACTCCTGGGCTCAAGTGATTCTCCCAGCTCAGCCTCTTAAAGTGTTGCTGGGATGCAGGCTTGAGCCACCTCACCCAGACTTCATTCTGTGGATTTTTTTCATTCTCTTGATAGTATCCTTTGACACACAGACAGTTTTAATTTTGATGAAGTCCAATGTATTTTTCCTTTTGTTGCTTGTGTTTTTGGTGCCATGTATATGAAACCCAGTGCCAAATCCAGAGCCATAATCACTGGCTTCTGTTCTAGGGTTGGGAGCTGTGACTTGCCCAAGCCATGTCCCCAGAGTCTCTCACAACTTAGCACCCAATGGATGCTCACCAGATGTTTGTGAAAGGGATGACTTTGTAGTGGGATATGAGCTGATCCTTGATGGGGAGAGGGGTTCGTGTAGAGGTAGAGCCTGACCAGGGACATGACTTTGAATAGACATTAAGGTACCTTATAGGCTGTAAGATGTAGTCTGATCAAAGACGAGGGTACATATGAACAAATTGTGAAAATCTGGGGGACAGGTAGCTGAGTGAGGACTTCAACAGTGGCAAGGGCTTTTTCCATGTGAATATGGAAACCTAGATCCATGGAGAAAACTTTGAATAGTGGAGAGAGCTCCTCAGGGGAAGGAAGGCTGGTTGTGACTTCATCTTTATACCATACTCTCTAGAATGGGGCCTGGCCAGTATTAGGCCTTAGTAAATATTCCAGTGTTCTGATGAAGGAGACTTTTAAGATATTTACATGAGAGGCTTTTCATGATATAGTCCTCCTATATATTCTACTCTAACTCACCCTCCTTCCAAACTTGAACTTGACTTTCTTTTTATTAGATTCGCCCCTCACCCTAGGCACCATCAGCTCAGCAGCAGTATATCGCTTGTAATCCTGCTCAGATCATCCTTGCCTCTCCTCTCTTATGGGGACTCTGGTCAGCCATACACTTACCAGAGCTTAAGGTCGCATGACCTTAGATTCAGATGCAGGCTCCACTGCTTACTGTGTAACATTGGGTGTGCTAGTCTCCCTCTTTCTGCCTTGGTTTCCTCATTGGAAAAATGGCAGTAATAACACTGATGACATAGTTCTGTGAAGGTGAAATAAGATATAAAACCCTTAGTAAAGCATCCATTTCCTAGTAAGTGGTCAAAAATGGTAGCTATACTGTTTTCTAGTTTTCTGTATTTGGCTGTTCTGTTGCTATAAAGAAATACATAAGGCTGGGTAATTTATTTAAAAAAGAGGTTTAATTGGCTCATAGTTCTACAGGCTGTACAAGAAGTGTGGTATTGGCATCTGCTTCTGATGAGGGTCTCAGAAAGCTTCCAATCGGTGGAAGGCAAAGGGAGAGCCAGTGTATCACCTGGTGAGAGTGGGGGCAAGAGAGAGAACGGGCAGGTCCCAGACTCTTTTAAACAACCAGATCTCATGTGAACTAACTGAGCGACAACTCATTTATCACTAAGGGGATGGTGTGAAACCATTCATGAGAGATCTGCCCCCACGCTCCAGTCACCTCCTACCAGGCCCCACCTCCAACATTGAGAATCCCATTTCAACATGAGATGTGGAGAGGACAAACATCCAAACCATATCATTGTATATATCTAAATCTTGCTTCCTCTGCAAGATTGTGGTTTTTTTTTTTTTTTTACTTCAGGGCAGGGGCTGAGTCTTACGCTTATTTTAACTTGTGTATTTGGCACAAAGCTAGGACTATAGTAAGTACTTAAGAAACATTTGTTGGTTCAAGGTGACTTGTGATTACTCGGAGTTACCTGCTTTAGGAGACAGTATATCATTATAAAATTATATATTATTCCACCACTCATTTTCTCAAACCCAACTTTTGCTTTGTTCTGTGGGGATCTGGGACTCACTTGTGGTAATCTGATTGTATGTGTGAGCAAGTGTGTGTGTGTGTGTGTGTGTGTGAGAGAGAGAGAGAGACAGAGAGAAAGAGAGAGAGAAAGAAAGAGAGACAGAGTGGAGGGAATGGTGGAGGTAGTGACAATTGATTCCCTAAGGGGTAGAACCAGCTACAGCTCACCATCTTAACCATTGCATCTGGCTTTCCTCCCCCAGCCCTAGAGTTGGGCTGTTATCTGCCCAGGGCAGCTGTTACGGCCCTGACTCCCCTGGGGAGGGCTGCTCCGGCTTTTCCCATTCTTCCAGGCTGCCTTTACCACAGAAGGAAATGAGGTCTTTTTGACCCTATCAGACTTCCCTGCCAAGGCATCATGTTTTACAAGACGCTATTGCCCTGGCTATATACAGTAGTGGGCAATGTGCTAACATTAAAGAAACAAATTCAGGATACTGGTTACCTCTGGAGAAGGGAGGCAGGGCTATGAGCTCTGAGATAAAGCTTCAGTTATATCTGAAGTGTTTATTTGTTATGCAGGGCTGTGGGGCATATGGGTGTTCATTTATTATCATGAATATTACATAATCTTGAATTTGCTGCTTGTCATTTCTATGCATGTATTATCCATAAATATTACTGTATTTTTTGAGTATTTTCTAGGTTTATGTATGTGTTGTGAAATTTTATGTGTACTTCAGCTACCTATATTTTTGGCCTGACAGTTTTTCAGATTTGTCTATTTGTGTGTGTGTGTGTGTATGTGTGTGTGTTTGAGACAGAATTTTGCTCTTGTTGCCCAGGCTGGAGTGCAATGGCATGATCTCGGCTCACTGCAATCTCCTCCTCCCAGGTTCAAGTGATTCTCCTGCCTCAGTCTCCCAAGTAGTTGGGATTACAGGTGCACATGTAATTTTTTTTGCCACCAAACCTGGCTCATTTTTTGTATTTTTAGTAGAGACAGGGTTTCACCATGTTGCCCAGGCTGGTCTTGAAAGCCTGACCTCAGGTGATCCTCCCGCCTCAGCCTCCCAAAGTGTTGGGATTACACGCATGAGCCACCGTGCCTGGCCTAGATTTGTCTGTTGATACATATAATATTAGACTCTGTATTGATATTCCATTTTATAAAGAGTTGTATCTTTTCTACTATGGGTAGAC